>NW_024500128.1:7421362-8021362 GCF_017590055.1 Onychostruthus taczanowskii
GGCGGGGGCTCCCGCAGAGCTACTACTACCGCCGGCGGGGCGCGGGGCAGCGGCGGCTGCGAGCGCCGGGGGCCGGAGCGGGGCCGGGCGGGCAGCGGCTGCGGAGGCTCCTCCTGCGCCGGAGAGCGGCAGTGCCCGGGGAGAAGGAGAAGGAGAAGAAGAAGGACGAGGAAAGGCGCGGGGGCCCCTCGGCGGGGCGCAGGGTTCCGCTGAGCGGGCGAGTGTAGCGGAGCGGGGTCTGTCCGCAGCTGCCCCGCCGTCGGCTGCCCGCGGGGGTCCATGAGTCGCGGGCGGGCAGCCCCGGCAGCGCCCCGCGCCCGCTCCCCCGGCTCCGGCAGCGGCCCGTGGCGGCGGTGAGATGGGGGGCAGCCTGGGCTGCCACCGCTCCATCCCCCGCGACCCGGCCGACCTGTGCCACAGCCGCAAGTTCAGCGCGGCGTGCAACTTCAGCAACATCCTCGTCAACCAGGAGAGGCTCAACATCAACACGGCCACGGAGGAGGAGCTGATGACCCTGCCCGGGGTCACCCGAGTGGTGGCCCAGAACATCGTGGAGTACCGCGAGTACATCGGCGGCTTCAAGAAAGTGGAGGACCTGGCGCTGGTGAGCGGGGTGGGGGCGGCCAAGCTGGAACAGGTGAAGTTCGAGATCTGCGTGAGCAGCAAGGGCAGCTCGGCGCAGCACTCGCCCAGCTCCGTGCGCAAGGACCCGGCCTCTGAGCACCACCTGTCCGCCACCAAGATCAACATCAATACGGCCACCCCGGCACAGCTCATGAGTATCCGTGGCATCACTGAGAAGATCGCCAACAGCATTGTGGACTACCGTAAAGAGCATGGGCCCTTCAAAAGTATTGAGGACCTGGTGAGGATGGACTGCATCAATTCCTCCTTTCTGGACAAAATCAGGCACCAGATTTTTGCAGAGCGCTCCAGGCCCCCTTCAACAAATACCAATGGTGGCCTCAACTTCACGGCCAAGCCTCACCCCAGCCCTACCTCTCTAAGCCTCCAGAGCGAGGACTTGGACTTTCCTCCCGGGGGTCCAACCCAGATCATATCCACTCGCCCCTCTGTGGAGATGTTTGGGGGGGTAAGAGATGGCAGACCTGTCTTCAGGGTGGCAACGTGGAACCTGCAAAGCTGCTCCATTGAGAAGGCCAACAACCCAGGCGTGCGGGAGGTGGTGTGCATGACGCTGCTGGAGAACAGGTAAGAGGCAGCACCCGGCCTGCAGGCCCAGCTCCACGCAGGATTGTAGGCTCATGCCTTTGAGGTTTGGGCACTGTAGAGTCTTGTTGTGATCCTAGTGGGACTCACTCCTTTCCGGGATTACTAAATGTTTCCCACTTCTTGCATGAAACTGTGTTTGAGTCGTAATGCTGGGACTGTAGTGGCTGTCCCTCCATAGAGCTGCTGTGATCCTCGATAGGCAGTGGAGCCCCTGAGGATGGGGGTGTGTGTGCACACAGCTGTGCAGGGGGGACTGGGCTGTTGCAGTCACCTTAGGCCTGTTAATGGTTGGACAGGGAGTGTTTCTCCATTAAGAGCCTTTTGAACGTGTCATGGAGAGCTGTTCCTGCCAGAAGCTGGGGGGCAGTAGCAGGAGAAGGGCTGTGTAACAGGTGTGGAATGCCACAGCTCATCCCACAAGGGTGACACAGCTTGTTAATGAGTGGTCATGGGGCATCTCCTGAGCCGGAGGGACTGCTCATCCCTGGGGGTATGAGACATGGAGCACCTGCCTGGGGAGGCTGTGCTGTCCTTGTGCCAGGCTTTGTGCCCTGACTGCACTGAGCACTTGGTGGTGTGGCAGACAGGGTGGTACTTCAGGTGTTAATGCGAAGCTGAGTGTTTGAGTTTTGTTTTTTGTGTGTAATTGGGCAAGAGTGCTGGGGATATCTGTCATACTAAACTTTCTGCTGGACACAGAAATGTAGATTGCAATAAGTATTTTGAAATAACTCTAGCCTATTTCTTTTCATGTGTCAAATCTGTCCCAGCTGATCTGGCATTTAGTTTACAACAGAGGTAAAGTTACTTTTCTCTCAGGCTGTGACTCAGACTTACAGCAGGAAATGAATATTGGCAGGGGACTCTTGGGCTTCTGCAAAAGGGATGTTGTGGGGAGGGGAAGTGCTCATGAGCTGTTATCTCTGTCCTTTTCCAATAATATGCTGAATAACAGCTCTTGTCGGTGCGGTTGCAGAGGTCAGGCATGCGAGCAGGACGGTGACAGTGATATGAAATCCTGTGCTGCAGTACAGTATTTGTAGCCAGGGGTACCTCTGCTGTGCACTGCTTGGGAGCCTGATGGTCCCTCATAGGAAACATCTATCATCTCACAGCCACCGCTGTTTGATACCCAAAATGAAGATGGTAGATCAGCAGAGTTATTGAGATGTTACACTGATGGCTTCAGCCTAACATCTGTCAGTATTCTGCTTTGCTAGTTCAGGTATCCTGTGCTTCCCTCTTTGTCTCTACTCTCTCTTGCTCTTTTTTCTTTTGGTGTTTTTTTTTTTTTTGTTTGTGTGTTTTGTTTTTTTCTTTCTTTGTTTTGGTAAGCAGGTTTGGAAGAAAAGTGACTTTAGTGATTTATTTATGTGCTTTATGTATGTATATAAGGAATTTTTAAGGACCTCATCCAGTAAAGTGCTAACTGTCACTTATGCAACTTCAACATTTTGGGGGAAAAAGCTCCAAACAAGATGGCCCACCTATTACAAAAACCAGGATCATGTAGTGGCTTATTAAATAAAGCTGCCTTAGCCCAAGCTGGCCACTGTGTGTGCAGAGTGTGGCCCTAGAAATTTGTTTAATTTTTGCCTTTAGACTGCATGGTGCTCAGTTTCTGTGCAGCTAAACAGAAACTAGCCAACAGGCCCTTAGTTGTGCTGGGTGCTGTAAAATGTCTCCTGGATACTTTGAAGTTTCAAAGGAGCCTGGTAGAAGTACTTGTTTTTGTTCTGTTTTATTGCACATATCTGTGTCATCAATCACACAGGGTGAGTACGATGCAATTGTTTTCTGTACTTGATCCAATTTGTGATAATGTGAGAAGCAGGAAAAAATGAAAGCAATGTGCATCCACAGACAAGCCTGCAAAACTTTCCTGGGAAAATAAATGTGGGAACAGAAAAAAGCAACACTATGCAGGAAAAATATATACATTGGGAAAAGCTATACTCAGCAACTTAGGGAGAAATTTCCTCTTGCTTGTGTGAGCATTGCTGGGGTCAGTGGAGCTTTGCAGCTGTAAAACAGCCTCAGCTGAGGCCAGAAATTGCCTTCATTCTGCTGTTTGGGCTCCATGGTCTCACTTCCAGCTCAGGTTGTGTACCCTGGGAATGGACAGAATGCCTTGCAAACTAATCTTTGCCCAGGTAAATCAACTTCAGTAGACAGTCAGCTGGAGAAATTCACCTCTTGCTTCTCCAAGCAAGAATATATCACTGCACGGGGCTCACCAGCACTCACAGCCTCACAAAATCCATGGGTGTGTTTTCAAGGCGCTCTGTGGGTGTCCCACATGTGTTGCTCAAGTCTCCAGCTGTGACCCACGCTGGAGGTGGATCTGAAAGCTCTTTGGCCTGACAGTAGGTGCTCTCGTGAGATGTGTTAATGGGCACCTGCTTGCTGCTGCCCTGATGTGCAGGAATAAGGGTGCTCCTTCATGCTGGTTCCTTATAGTCAGGGCTGGTGTCAGGTAGTCCAGGATGCTCTCAGGAGCTGGAGTACTGTCTTGTTGCAGTACATACAGCTGGAGGAGCTGCCTCGCCTGGTTTCTTAAGTCCAGAAATAAAGCACAGCAAGTCAAGAAGATTAGTAAAACTGTGTAAAGAGAAGCAAAGAATCTAGATTTTATGTATTGGGGACTTTTATGCCAGTTAAAAGGCTTGCTTTGGGCCTTGCCTTGGGGTTTGCTTTTTAAAATTTTGTTGGTTGGTTGGGTTTTTTTGTGTTTTAATGACCTGGTCACAGCAAGTAGCTTTAAAACCTCTTGGGGTTGTTCTTTCAGATGTTAACAACAGGGAAAAGTACTGCCTCTTTCCAGGTGAGGCTAGAGGCTATGCTCCTCCTGTCTTCCAGCCCTTTGCATTGAGGGAACAGTTGTGCAGGAAGGAAAGAGAGCCGGTTTTTCATTCAAGCTAAACAAAAAGCAAGAAAATGTCATATTGTAACCTACTGAAGGGAGGAGAGGAAAAAAAAAAACCAACCTAATTCAAAGTCTCATACTTGTTCCCAGAAGTGCTAAATTTCTGAAGAGCAGTGAAGGGAATGTGCACTAAATCAGTAAGCATGACTACTACTGCTAAGCTATTTTGAAATTCATTGCTGTAGTGCAAAAATAATGAAATACAGCAAGGTCCTCACCCTCTTTTCTCATATTACAAGGATCTATGTTTATCACAGTGTTTGAAGTGAAGGAGCGAGGTGTTTTCATTCAGAGGACTAGAGGGTAATTTTAGAAGAGCTTAGCATGATGAATGAGGAGGCGAGCATGACACATAATTGGATTGAAGTGTCAAGTCTGGGGTGAGTTTGCCCAAACCTGCAGTGTTTCTTGCAGGTGTTGTTCTGAAAATCTGGGATTTATTGATAAAGAGTTGGTCTGTCTTGGGGATGCAGGTCATCCCCTCTATCTGACCTCCATGTCCTCCCCATTCTCAGGGGGAATGAGAGAACCAACTGCTTCTTCTCACCAAAAAAATAAAGAAAAATGTAGGGTAAGAGCAGCACGGATTAAAAGGGCAAGTTCAGGTCAAAGGCAGCAAGTGTTTTCGTGGAGAATATGTAGCCCCATCTTCCCAACCCCAGAGGATGTTTCCTCTGGACAAGGACAGTGGAAGCACCCTAGAACTGTCCCATACACCAGGTCCATAGGGAAGGGTAATTTTGCCACTCCTTATCCACACCTGCCTCAGGCCTGTCCCTCCTTGCCATAAACTGAGCTCGTGGCTCCTGTGACACCCTGTGACACTCTGTGACTGCTTTCTGTGGCTGTCAAGGTGCCAGCTGGATGATCCCATGAAGAAGTGTGGGGCAGGCATGAGCAACACCAACAGACAGGGCGCTGTAAAGGTGTGGCTTTGTGCTTCAAAGGCTGCAAGTAGCCAAGGGCAGTGATCAGCTGTGCACCTTCCCCAGCATGGTTTCCAGTGGAGGTTTTCCAACTGGTTTTCATGATGCTTTGTAATACTGAGCAGCAACTTTGTGAAGACCTCTTAACTTTTTTTTTTTTTTCCCCCCTTGGAAACACACTTTGTAGTTGACTGAATGAAAATTGATAGGGGGTGTGAAGGCCAGAACTTGTACTCTATCTAAAGGAGGGGGACCTCAAGATGATTGTGTGTCAAGATGATTGTGGGTCCAAAGGCCCGCAGAGCCCAGCTCCTCTTCCTTTCAGATGTCAAGCAGTTCAAGCTGTTGTTTCCTTCTGCTGCTTTCTTTGGGCAGCTTCTTGGTGTGGTTACATCTTCTACATGCAAAAAGTGTAAGTAATAAAGCCTTAACACTTGTCACAAAAACTGCAGAACCACAGAAGAGCTCAAGTTGAAAGTGACCTCAGAATATCATCTGACCCAGCCTTTCCTGGAGAGGGGAGCCTGGATGAAATTATCTATCCCTGTATCCAGTCACACAGGCTAGAGATTTGAAAACCTC
Organism: Onychostruthus taczanowskii; assembly: GCF_017590055.1. Classification (NCBI taxonomy): domain Eukaryota; kingdom Metazoa; phylum Chordata; class Aves; order Passeriformes; family Passeridae; genus Onychostruthus; species Onychostruthus taczanowskii. The sequence goes on from NW_024500128.1 coordinate 7,427,030, forward strand.
TTCTTCATCTCTAGGAGGTTGTTCCAGTGATTGACTCTTTTCACTTTAAAAAAAGTTATAACTTGCATGTCCCTGGAGCAATAAATACAAATAGCAGTATAAGGTTTGTACTTAGCACTGGTGGGTTTTTTTCTTGGCATGGACAGCAAGCCTTAGGAACATGTCAGTCCTTTTTCCTTCTCAAGGTTTGTAACTGGTGAGCTGTTTTCTGTTTGGTTAAACAGAAACATAGAGGTCTCTCAAAGGCAAGAAATTAATCTAAATTTTTGTGTCTGGGACTTAAATCATGTTCCAGCTGGGGGAACAACAGGTAAACCTCAGCCCAAAATTGCCTCCTGGGAGGCAGTGGGTGGACAGGCAAGCCCTGAGTAACCCTTGCTGTGCCACCATGCTTGAAAGTTCCTCTTCTTAGCCTTACCTGCCCCAGGAGACCTTAAGCACATCCTCTTGTCACCTAATAAAAAGAGAGCTTTCTGAGCCAGCCTCTGAAGCAGTCTCTTCCTATTAAGACATGAGGAAAAGTTAATCTTGCTCTGGCCCCTGCACTAGGTGCTGGAGGCAGGAAAACTACTTTTGCCATTGTTCCCCTACACTAAATAACAGGGTGGGACTTGTACTTTCCTCTCCAGTCTCTTGGTCTAGGCTGAGAGGTGTGGTTTTACAAGGGGCAGCTCTTTGCTACTGGGCCTTGTTAATTTACTTGGGAAGGGGTATGGTGTGGTACCTTGCCTCCAGGAAAGTATTGGGTTTCCCATCAAGACAATGGAAAAAGTTTACACCCCCACGGAGCAGACATCATGTAATTTATCATGGTAGTAGTGATGGGTATACTTGCACACTTCAGAGGCTCATCACCAGCTTGTATTTGTTGTTTCTATGCTGTTGCTGAAGTTCCCCAGTGGTTGGTAAAAGCCCTGAGGTGCATCTGTTTTATATCTCTTTGTAAAGCTACGTGGTTTTTCCTCCATTGGGTTAGGCTGGAGTCTTGCCAAGAATAATTCCCCTGCAAGAAAAGATCAGGAAAGAGGGCCTGGCCCAAGTAACCTGACCATGCTAATAAGTCTTAAACAGCAGAAGAACAAATACACCCTCTTCTCTTTATGTAATACAGAGGAAATCCTGCCTCCTCTAACTTCAGAGAAAACTTAAGAAAAAAGGGATTGTTAGATGATATCATTTATGTGCACTTCACAAATGATTTTAATGAGCAGTAGAAAAAATGATGCATATAAAGCCACCATTATTTTGTCCTCTGATACCTCAGAGGACAAAATGTGGGGTGATGAAAGAGCTGTTGTTTTGGGGATTGGTTTTTTTGTTGGTTTTTTTTTGGCCTCCACCTGCATGAGACCAATGATGTTTTACCTACTGGAGACTAGTGGGAGCCTTGAACTGCCTTCTGCATACCATGTGGCATGGGAAAGCAGCAGGTCACACCCGGAGATTTGTATTTTCCGGTGAAATAAAACTCGACTCATTTACTCCTGTTCAGGATTTGGTCCATTCCTTTGCCTGTGTAAAATCACATGAAGCTGCCAAGCTTAATGCTAAAGAGCACTGCCCTCTCCCTGGGGTTAGGACTCCTCTGAGGTACTCTGCCGTCTCCCTGGGGTTAGGACTCCTCTCTCGTTTTGGAGAGCGATTCCAGCCCCTTTCAGGACTGCTGCTGGGGGAGCAGGTGATATCAGTTTCAAATTAATAAAATAACACATTAATTGAATTCCATTTCCAAACTTTTGCTTCATAGGGATGCAGTACTGAGCCCCTCTATGAGGTACAAGGGCATCACCTGCTCCTCCTGAAGGAGGTGGGTTGCTTGTTTGAGATACTTTGCAGCTCCTGGGTTTTTGCAGGAGAGATTAAAAGCAGTGGGTGGACTTGCAGCAAGACTGTGGAGGGTGTACGCCATCCCTGTGGCCGGACACTTGGAGAAGGCATCTGGAGCCACGTGCTCTGCAGGAGATCTCGGGGGTGAATGCACTGAGCTAGCTGCTTGATCCTGCTTGGTCGCTGTTGCCACAGCCCCCACAGCTTTCCTTCCTCAGACATGACATAGGAATGTAGGACAGGCCCTTGAAATTACCCCCGAGTAGCCTTTCCAGGGATTTTCTGTTTTAAGTGGAGATCTGGGCATTGTTTTAACTTTGCACAATTGCAGTTTCAGCGTATTTCCTGAACATTCAAGAGCTGTATCCAACCAGTCATTTTTATCTGCTTTAAGTTGAGAATGTGGCTGGGAAAATAGTATAGTTAAAGGCTGGCTTATCCATATAAAATAAACATTATTCTTCTCCTTTTTAAAATTATAACCGTGCCCTACCACTGTTACTAGTGCCATAAAGCTTGACTAAAATGAAACAGATTAGTGGGGAAAGAGTTGGTTCATATGTTATTCTTTTCTCCCAACATGTCTAATTGATACATCTGGCAGCACTTAATGGCCATGTAGTTTCAATCCATGCCTGCTTGACTATTTTGCACATGTTATTTTGTGTCACTGGATTCATGTTTCACATTGCAGGTATTTTGGTAAACCAGAGCTGCCAGCTTATTCCTGTAGATCCTGCAATGTTTGCTTTATTCCATGTGACAAAGATTAAATAGGCTGGCTGATTTATGGTAATAAATTGGTGAATTATTAAGTGATGTTGTACTGCCTGTTCCTGAATCACAAGCAGAGGCCACAAGACTATAGCTTCCTTCTGCTTGACTTCTCAGAAATCTTGTGCCACATGGCTGTGGGAGACAGACTAGGTACCTACAGGGCTTTGTCCTCTAGGCAGAAATATTTAATGCTTTGTGATTTTTTTCTGTGCTTTGGGAACTTGCAGTACAGCTGCAGGAAGGGTGGTTTTCTAACTTTGTCTTTGAAAAGAGCAATAGGACCATTTCCATTTCTTATTGGGAAAGAAGAACCAAGGGCTACTGAGTTCCTGACAAGGTGCAAGCAAAAACTTGGTCATTTGCTGTTAACTAGAGGAAAACACTGTCTCTGCAACCAAGCATTAGTCTAGCTCACTGTGAACATGGGGCTCCAACAGTGTTAAACAGGGACATCTAAGACACAATCAGTTTTTTTTCAAATTTACCTGTATCCTTCTGGATGGAGTTGAGCTTCAGTGTGTTTCCTACAGCTTCATTGTTAGGAGGACCCTGCTTCTTTAGTCTTTAATTAATGTTTCTTTGGGAACATAATTTCAAGAGTTGGCTGGATGAGCAGAGAAGAGGTGATAGGTCATAGATTACAGTGTGCATGTAACTTTATTTTTGAGTCACATTGTTCCTCATTGTAATGCAAGTGTAAGCTGACAGATGGAAGCACAGTGTCCTTACTGAAATAATTACAATATGCTGCAGTAATTTCTTAACACTATTATATGGTGTGGTGATAGAGACAAGAACTGTGGCACATTAATAATAACAGTGCTTAAAAATAGGAACACAATAGCTTCTTCACTTCCAGATTTTTTTTTCATTATTATTTTGAAGAGGTACTGTGCTTTGTTTGAGTAATAGCTGGTGACCCCCTGTGATTTATCAAAGAGTAAAAGTGCATGATGGCTTTGCTGAGGGGAGGGAGAGACCTACTAGAGACCTCCTTTCTCACGTTTGTCTTCTCCTTCATCTCAGGCCTGGGTGCTCCGCAGTGGATTCCAAAATGCCTTGTATGGTGCCAAGAGCATAGTGGGCATCATATCAGTGGTAGATAAATATGGAGGGAATACGTAGCTGTGGTAAAAAAGGATATTTTTTCTGTCAATAAACTGTTTCATCTCACCCCTGGCTTATACAGCATATCCATGTTCTGATCAGACTATGTGACATTTTCAAATGGCATGAGTCGGCGGGGAGGCTCAGTGCCGCTGACCTCCTTTCCCTCCCTGCTGCTGGGGGTTTGTGCAGGAAGGAACCCGGTATCAGCACCAAGCTGTTATTTTCAGTGCCTCTGGTAAAATTATTAGAGGCCATTGAGCAGGAGAAATAAGTTTACCCTGCATGTGCCCCATATGCCGGCATGTTCCAAAAGTTCAACTGTGTATAAAATATAATTTAAAAAACAATTGATTCCTATGGAAAAATACATCTGGGGTTATATTGTCGTGTGTGCGAGGGATGGCTGAGAACGCTGTGGATACTGGGTGTGCACTGTGAGTGCAGTGGAATGAATGCAGCCTGCTTGTGCAGGATGGATTGGAAGCCCGCTGACTGAGGCCGTCTGGAAGGGAGCCTCATGGCTATGCAGTCTGTCTGTCTGTCTGTTCTGTCCCTGTGTCTGTCACGGAGCAGGGGGGAGAGCGCAGTAATGCCCATGTGCTCTTTGAAAATCCCAGTGGGCAAGGCTGTACCTGGGAGCAGCTCTCACCGTAGGCTTATGGATATGGGTAATGAGGAAGAACCAGAAAATTTCCTTTTCCTTCTGCGTGGCTACTTTTCTCCCTGTTTTTAGAGGTGTTCAGGTAATGTGATCAATCTCCTGTGCAAATTTAGCTACAACAGCTGTCCGAGCCATTCACAGCTGAACGGGTTGTTAATGGGTTACTGAACAGCTAATTGATCAGCCCTGCTCTGGCTGCGTGAGGCAGTGCCAGCCTTCCTGCCCTCAATCCCCGTGCTTGCTGCACGCCAGTCCTGCAGAGCCGCCCTGCCCTCTGCTTCACGCGGCGGGCGCAATAAAGAAGCTGCTGCTTTTGCCTTCAGACTTATCCTTCCCCTCCTCGGTATTTATAGCTCCGCTGCTCCCCTGCGCTTCCGTGCCGCTGTGTCTCTCGCAGCCCTGCAGGTGCGGAGGCGCTCCGCTGCCCAGGGCTTGCTCCAGGCTCCCTTGAGGTAATTGCCGGTCAGTGCCCACTCTCTCTAGCTCAGGCTTGGCTGGAGTAAAGGTTAGCCACCTTTCTGCCAAACTGGAAGCAGCGTGCTGTGGGATACGCGCTGGATGTTAACTTAGAAACCTTATATTTGGTTTCTTTATTCTATTTAAACAAATAAGACCAAGTGTGGGTCCGTCTCAGTGCTGCTGAATTGCAGGGTGTTGTGTCAAAAGCAGGTCTTAATTAGGTGTTGAAAAATGAACTGTCAGGCAAGTTTTCCTTTCATACATGCAAGGCAAGTTCTTCGGGTTTGCTGTCAAACCTACTGCCTGTAGAATGTTAAGTGACTGCCTTCTCTTTTTTTTCTCCTTCTAAGCAGGCAGAAACATGGAATAGTGTGAACCCCTGTCAGGGAGGATAGCCTTAGCTGGGAACAACCCATATGACTTATTTTAAAACAGTCTGCTTTTCTAACAGGGCAGGAAATTTCCAGTGGTAATCCCATTTTAAGCTAATATGGGCAGATACTGCTCTTCCACTGGACACAGTGATGGGGTCCCTTTCTGTAAGGATTGCCTTAGGGAGATCTTTGAGTTGTTCCCCTCTTGTGATGTGTGGGGCTGATGGTGGTTAGGCACATACCAGTGCCACAATACACAGGAGGGGAAGTATACAAAACACCCCCATACACAAAACGCCAGAGCTGCTGGTGCATTAAGAGCTAAAATAAGTGCTATTACCAAGAAAATACTGCAGTGATACCTGACTACCCTTTGCAACCTTTATTCTGCCTGGCCCAAGTTTTCCTATGATTCTGGCAGCAATGACAGTGCAAATTTTGGCTATCTATCTGTCTGTATCTTCCTGCTAGTCCTTTGTACAGCTCTTTCCAGTATCTCTAGCTGTGTTTACAGGCCCCTTTCATAATTCATGGAGACTACCAGCTGCCCACTGCCGTCCCTGTTGGCTGCTCTCCTGGAAACACAGCATTGAGCAATAAGCAGCATGTGGCCTGGGTGAGGGCAAAGGGGTCAGTACTGCTGGTAGATAGCACAGAGGTACTTCCAGCATATCCCAGAGGAATCTCCTGGTGAAGATTACCCACTGGTTACCAAGAAACCCCTACAATGTCATGTTTTTATTGCTTCTGAGTTCTCTAGTGCAAAGCAGCGCTGCGCAAAAGGAAGCTGTGGCTTAAAGGACAAGATACACTTTCAGTCATCAGCTCCTGGATATAGATACAGATAGATATTTCAAAAATGTTGACCCTGGGCTGTTGTCAGTAAAAGTTCTGAAAGCATTGCTGCTGGATGGAAGCTCTGCAAAAGCCACCTCCAAGGATGTGGTGTTTCCCATTTCTATTTTAAACTGAGAGTACTTGGACTTGGCTGAAGTTAGACTTGCTTCTCTATCCATTTTTCCATCTTTTTTTTTTAATTTTTATTTTCTCTATGTGTGTGTGTGCAGCAGATTCTTTGAGGAGCTGGATGCAAGGATGATGGTGACCTATATTGCCCAGCTGAGCTCTGAAATCTGGCAAAAAGAAACTGAAAGTAAGAAACTGGGCAGATATCTGTATGTTGGTTGTCTATAGGTTGAAAAGAAATTGTCTCATAAACTTGCTTCTATCTTTGACCTTATATTTGAAGCTTGCTCTTGCAACCTGAACATGAGTCCCCTTTCCATGTCCTCTTTCCACCCCTCCTGAATCTAAAGCTTTTTCACTGGTTTTACTTGGCTTTTTGGTATGTTCAAATCTTGCCATACCTTGAACACTTCCAGTTATCTCAAACGCTGCTTGGTCAACCTTTTGCTTTCACACCGTGAGGGTTGAATGAAATCATCTCTCACCTACAAGGCTGAGGACTTCAGTTTCCTTGGATCATGTGTAATACTTCCCCCAAATCATTCCAATGCCATCTTCTTGTTCCAAGATGTGCTGCAACATTTCTTTCTCTGCTGAGGCCTCTTGCCAGGCAGTTTGAAAATCAGTGCCTTTTAAGATATATCAAGTTTCAGGCAAAAGCTGCCTGAAAACTGCAGCCTTGCCTTTTATGTCTGGGGCTGTTAGGAATTCTTGCAGTTAGAGGAGGCTTTTGTACCATTGCTTTAAAGGAAAAAAGTATTTATGTTTTCTATTTCTGTTCCTCAGAGGTACTAAAAGCTCTGCAGAAATAAATTGTTAGCTTCCTGAGGTGTTGGATGTGGTATAATTTTTAACTTCTTAAGGAGTTTTAAAGGAGTTTGTATGTACGTTAGGCGCTTGGCAGTGTGAGTACTCAGTATTTTTTCCTATCTGATTATGCTGTGGGGGTGCATCCTGCACTGACAGTTTATGATTCCTCTTCCATATGCATACTATCTTCCTGAAGATAGTGTTGGAGATGTCAGCTCTGTGAGGAGAGACTGATGAATTTATATCAGAAGAATCTTTTTTGTCTAGCAGCTCTTCAGCACAGCACTCTGTTCAGAATATCTCTTAAAAATAGAAAGTACTGGAGGAATATCAGCTTTGTCATGGCGGTGTCGTTCATCATCAGTGCCAAACTGATTTGGCTAATCCCCGGTATTAGTAGGAGAAAGCCTGAGTTGCCCACACAAGGTTCCCTGTGCTCCAGTTTTTAGAGTGCTTAGTGATAGATTTTGGATTATTGTTTTGGAGTCTACAGCCAGACCGGCACAAAGCGTGTGTACTCACTTAACTCGTACCTAAGTGTGTTTTTCATAGGAATGTAACTATTATGGTCTAAAAACTTCAGTTCTTCTGGAGATGAGATTTCCATGTGTATTTATCTGCTACAGGCCAATTTCATGTTATCAAGGAGCAAGGGTCATACAACAGCATAAATCCAGCATCCAAAAAAAGCACAGAGATTGCTGCTTCCCTTTTTGTTACTCCCTGTGCTTGGCTCAAGTTTCACCTCCCAGGTCTGCTCCTCAAAACTGGGATGTTCTTGGAAATGCTGTCATATCTAGAAGTTTTTTCCCACTGAATTGGTGGTTAAATTTTGGACATTTTGATTATCCCTTTTTTTTTTATCCTCCAGAGTGCTTCATCCAATCAAACACTTCTGCATGTTTCCCTGTCACCCTATTTTTATGTCTTGTTTTCCATACTGGCATTTTGCCTTATGGGTGCAATGAATGGCAAGATATATTTTAGTACTGTGTTATTGCCCATAGGTATTAAATTACTGGGTTGATTGTTTTTATAGGCTGTTTTCATAGCACAACTTTAGGAGGCAGGCAGTCAGTCATGCTAACAAAGTCTGTGTGAGGCACACCTCTTCAAATAATCTGGAATGATTTCCATGGAGCAATGATTACTTCCTCCTCAGAATAATCAAGAAACTGGAGTGGGATCAGCATTGTTAAAGGTTTATAATTTCTCCTCCATGGCCTTTGTAGACCTGCAGGTTGTAAACACCCTAGAGAAGAATCACTGGTGCCCTCTTTATGTTGCCTTGTGTCCACTATTGAATCTAATAAAATTGCCACCAGGGCTCAGCATTCAATGTTCTTGCTCCTTTTCCCTGGTGGTGCCTGCTGTCAGCTTCACCATTTCCCCAAAACACTGTTTTCGGGGTGTTATCCCCTGCTCAAGCCTGAGAAGATCAGTGGAAGGCATGTGTGGCATGGCAGTGGGGGGCCAGGGCATCAGGGAGAACCTATGGGGAACATCTTCATGAGCATCCACATAATCCTGTTTCACGCCCTGCATGTAGTTTGTTAAAAGCTTGTTTGACTTGGAGCTTGTTAAGAGTTTGCCTTGGATCTTGTTACAAAACATGCAAATCATACCAAAAGCTGCACAAGACATAATTTTGCACCAGTATGTGCCTCCCATCAAGCACGATTTCCTTCTGTCTTCCCTTTCCAAAATACATTTGCACTTCAGCTCCAATATTTGGAGAGCTCTGCATCTGCATAAAGCAGACTTTCTCATTCCCACAGAAGTCTGGTGCTTCTAAGACTGTTTTGTGCCGAAGCCCCTGACCTCAATAAGGTTGAGGATCTGGGCTACACAATTAGCACCCACTGCCAAGAAAGGAAAAGCTAAGCTTGAGCCACCATTCTCCACTTGGCCAGGGCTGGTCTGCATAGGGGGCTCTGTAGTCCTCTTGCATCCTTATGCTGTAAGAGCCATTCTTATGTCCAGACATCTCCGAGCCTGGCACACAGGGGTCCGCTGTGACTGAGAAGCTTTCAAAACTCCTTCCTGCATGTCATTGTGCAGCTAGAAGCTGGGATTGCTTCCAGCTCACTGAAGACACTCCGACATTGTTCCCTCCTAATCCCCTCCTTCTCACAGAGCATGGTTTTTCGGAAGGCTAGCATGTTCCCTTGCTGGCTTTCCATGTGGGAACACAAACGGCGGTTCCTGGGAATAACACAACCCTGAATTAGTGATGAGCCAAAGCAGGGGGCAGCTGCATGGTGTGATGGTGGGATGAGCCTTTGGCTCTGTGGTGTGTTAGGGAGGATGCCTGGCTAGCCAGGCTGGCTTGTGGCCGTGTTCCATTTATCTGCTTCCTGGCTTGCCAACAAGAAACACAAGTGTTTAGCAGTAGTGGGGCTGGGTTTCAGCAGGAAGAAATGCCATCCCCCCCATCCCCCTTCTTGCAGCCACTCAGAGGTTGATCCACACCTGGTTTGCTGTTTCTTTTTGTGTGCTGGTGCCTGGGGAAATAAAAGCAGGTTAATGGGACAGGGAGGAGGGTGCTTTCTACTGAACTGGCTTTTTTCCCCCCCAAACCCAGATACAAGCAGAGAGAGAGAGAACAAGGTAATGAATAAATAGATATATTCAGATGTCTTTACAAGGGCATCTTTCAGTGCAGGGATTTGACCTTGGAGATTTGGATTGTGTCATTTATAAGATGGTGGCCTCAAGGTGCGGCTCCAGAAGACTTTGCACATCTCTCAAGGCATTCACAAGTCCAAAGGGAAAGAAGAGTAAGGAAAATTTATTCCAGCTAAGTTCTATCACTATTCCTGCCTTCTAGCAGGTCAGGAGCCCAGGTGAAATTAGAACTTCTGGTACATCTGGCTGTGCTTCTGTTCTCTCTGCTGTTCCTTCCAATGTTATTAGTTGTGTGCATTTGGATTGCTGAAGGAGATATTTAAGGAGAGGGAAGCTGGGATTGAATCTGGGATTTTTTCAGGATTTCTCATAATGGTGAGAACCTGGAAACATCTATAACCATGAGCACCAGCCAGCATGACTGGGATCCCTAAATCAATGATGGATCTATGGTGGGTCCTATCTATTCCCTAAATAGATGTTGGAGACTCCTTTCAAGTGTCAGGCTGTAACTTTCAAGTTTTGCCTCTTAGGAATATTCAAAAATGGTGAAGATAGTTTCTGAAAAAATAGCAGAATTAACCTAGAGCTGCACTTAACAATTTTGCAGGTCTGTTGTGATCTGTAATCTCACACTTTTTGCTTTCATCCCTCAGAGCATCTCCTGTAGAAAAGGCTGTGTTCCTGGGAGATAGGACAGCTCAAGTGGGAGGTGGATAGTCAGTCAAATCCCACAATGATATGCATGGTCTTAGACTGGATATTAGGAAAGATTTCTTTGCTGAAAGGGTTGCCATGTATTGGAATAGGCTGCCAAAGGAAGAGGTTGAGTTACCAGCCCTGGTGGTATTTAAAAGATGTGGTGCTTAGGGACAGGGTTTAGTAGTGGACTTGGTGCTGTCAGGTGGTTGGAGCTGGTGATCTTGCAGCTCTTTTCCAGCTGAAATATTTCTGGTTCTATGGGTCACATCCTGGTGTGACGTACAGGGCACAGCAGTCGGAGACACATTGCTCCACCTCCTCCACCTAACCACATCCCTTTCACCTCACATCCTGTAGACACGATGGGTATTTCCCTTCTTGAAAAAGGGCTTTAAAGCATTATTGTGTTTTGGGATGGGGGTAGGGCAGAGAGGAAATCAAAAGCCCAGCATGCTGACTTTGCTGACTTAGGAAATCAGATGGTTTGCCTTGTGAGAGATTTCTCCAGTGCAGAGCTGGTTGTGAGGTGGTGGTTTGTGGCAATGTTGACTAATTCATGTTTTCCTGCCAGAGTGGGGGTAGATTGATCCCAACAAAGTGTTGGTTCTGCCTCATGGTGTAACGAAGCTCCCTTTGCACGGTGTCTTTGTATCTGCACACGCACGAGTTGCCCCTGCTCGCTCATCAGAACAGGTTGTCTCTCTGCTTCTGGTTGCGGTCAGCAAACTTCAGCTGGTGGGAGGTTTTGTAGTGACCCAGGCTCTGGGATGAGCACCCTGCCATCCTTGTAAATTAAGGGAGGAGCATCACTGCTGAAGATCTGTTCAGCAGTGATGAGCAATGAGGCTGTTAGCTCAGCCTCTTTTTCTGCCCATGCTGACTATTCAAATGTGTAATTTTTTTGCCTGAACTATTTGTGCTTTTCTCTGAAGAGGAGAAGGGCAATTTAAAATTCTCCTTTCTGCTCCCTTCTTCTGCCCCACTTTTCTGGGAAAGCTGTCCTTGGCATTTTCCCCTGTGCCTATGTCATGAGATAAGTAACGTATGTTGTCATCTCCTCCCGATGTTCTCCTAAAAGAGGAAGGCACAACTGCAGCCTCTGTAGCCTTTCTTCCCCAAGGGTACCTCTTCTTTCCTCATCCTCCCTTGTCACTACATGGTCATTTGTACATCTGGCATTGTCCGAGTGAGACCACCCAATCTTGTCATCATTGCCTTGCTGACCATCCTGTGGACTTGGTAAAAGGTTGGCTGTGACCTATGGTGTCACCCAGACACCCATCCTTCCTCTTTGCTCCATTAGGACTCGTTTTTTTGTTACCTCATGCTCCTTTCCCCAAGGATGGTGCTGCTTCATGGTGACCTTACTGAGATGCCGAAATTGCCATCTTGCACACAGCTTTTTTACTCAGTGAAGTGAATGAATGCTGCTTTCTTTTCATCATCTGTGACCTGGCCAGTCTTTTCAGGCATTGGGAAGCGTTGTGATTTTCCTTACTGGCTTATAAGTGTTATACTACAGAAGGGTTATCACTTGCTTAGTGTTTTATTGATTAAGCTAGTGAAGCTGGTGAGCCGCTAAGGGACCACAAGCAGTTCAGCTGTAGATTAAGATTCAGGAAGCCCCAAGTGCCTGATTGGCATTGTGCATAAGGGGAGCCAGCCTGATGGGGGGACTGTGCCTTCCAAGCTGCTGTTCCATGGACTCCCCTTCATCAGGAGGCTTTCCTTCTCGCCAGGTATCCTGGCGACCCGGACTGCAAACCAACATCAGTCCCACTGAAGTGATAAATGTGTCTGGAAGTTTCAGTACCCTTAATGTGTGTTGTACATCTGCAAAAAACTGGAATGTTTAGGCAAGGTGAATGGAAAGGAGAAACGGTTTCTGCCTCCAAACCCCTTTCCTTTCTAAGCCTTTAGTCATTGAGCAATAAACAGGAAAAGGAATGAAATCACCTTTTTGATGCAGTGCAGGTATGCTAGAGTTATGTCCTATTAAAAGTTCAGTAAACTCTATTAACCTTTGTTACACTGCTAGGACTTGCATAACATCAGGAATTTCTTTCCCTTACAGAGGGAGGCCTTACAGTACAGAGGCTGTGTGGCGTGTGTGCTATTTTTCTCTTTTCTCTGTAAAGCAAAAAAGACATGCTGTTTTTGCTTAACCAAGGGAGATTAGAGAACTTCCTCTTATTCAGTCCTGTGGCAATGCAATCCCAACCAAATACTATCCAGCTGAATTTAAGCACGTGGAGACATCTGCCTTTGGCAATTTTAATTTTTATTAGCGAGAGAGAGTGAGAGTCAGTGTTTCTCCTCTTTCAGTGTGAATCCTAGTAACCCCGAAGATGTCTGGCTGGATCCCTGCATGTGCAGGGTTATTTCAGTTCAGGCAGTGCACACTGCTGCAGCTCGTGGCAGGCTGCATCCACTCACAGGCAAAGCGCCTTAAATCTTTACCCTACACACACTGTGTAGCACAAATAAGAAGATGCTGAGAATCATGTGTTTAACAAAATCTCCTTTCCATGGCTCTTTGAAGAGCTTTAAAAAGATTTTTTTTTTTTTTTAATCCCCAACAAGTTCACAGTCTTTTAAAATTAGAAGGATTCGGGATTTTACTTTTAAGTTTACCTGTATCCTCTCTAAAGAAAAACCTTCGGTGACAGAGCTGACACAGCAGAATCGTGTTTATTGTCCACTATTATGCGTGTGGTGAAGCAGATATGACAAGTCTTCCTTTCTTTAGACCTTAAATCTTTCCTTTTTTTTCTTAGCAGATACTAGCAGGCTGGTTAAATACAATTCCTCCATTGATGCAGTCCTCTGCAATTTATGTGATGGTCATTTCTACAACTTTGTATTGTTACTGGTGACATACCTGCACACTGGCTGTGCACTGCAGCAGTTGTGACAGTTTGCAGGCATCAGTGTTTATTAAGGGCTTTAAAATAAAGTTAATGACCCTTTCCATCCTCCCAGCCTTTGTGATTTTTTAGGTGTTCTGTTTTTGGTTTGGATTTTTGTTTATTTTGGCTTATTTATGGCCATTTAGGATTAAGCTGCAGCTGTTCACAGTTTGGGGATTTATTTGATGCCCTGTGATAAAGAGACAGTCTCAGACTTCTGTTGCTTAACAGGGCCTTGCTGAGAAGACTCTGACACTTCCTGTTGCTGTCCTGTGCTTCTAAACTACCACTTGTCATGCACCAGGATTTTCCTCTGACTCCATAATTAATTCTCTAAAAACCAGGGCTTGCAATTTGTAATCAAGATTATAGCTAGGAGCTATTTGACTAAACTGGGGAGGCGGGGGGAGGAGGAGGAAAGGGGGCTACTACAAAAATCAGAGGAATGATCCAAATAGTGAAGAGTAAATGCTGAAGTAATGAATAATGCATTAATGCTGCCCTTAAGTTGGAAGTAGGAGCCCTGTACACTATATAATTAGCACTTATATAACGTGTATGTATTCCTGCACTGTAAAATGTCTAAATGAGGCACTAAAACATGAGGTGGTCTAAGTGGAGTACACTGGCTGGGAGCTGTAGCCACTCTGGGTCTGTCCCACCTCCTCTCTGACACAATGCTGGATGAGTGTCATCACTTCTCTATGGCTTCAAGCACATTCTGATCAGTGAAGAAGAAGCAGCACATGTCCCTGAGCTCTCCTGCTAGCTTCTTGTTACTCTTTCTCAGCACCCAGAGCTGATCCAGGTTAATCTGGGAGCTTCTTTGTCTGCCAAGTAAATTGGCTTCACTTAAACAGCTGCTGAATGCAGCTTGCTGAGCAGGAGTGGTGACTGCTCAGAACATGTTGTCTGCAGTTGCAAAGACAGCCAGACTACGCCCTGGCTATTTGGGCCATCCCTGCTTGCTGCCTCTGTAAAGCACATGGAAGTCCACAGGGAATGGTGTATGGAGACATGAACTTTAAATTACACAGGCAGGAGAGCTGCTGTGTGGTGGGAACAAGGCATGGGGCAAGGTTTTCTGGGTGATCACCTCTGGCATTTGATCAGTCCTGCTGCCCAGTGAGGGAGACGGAGCCCTGCCATTCAGTCACCCCAGGAGGATGGACGTGGCCAGCGTGGTCCTGGTGCTGGCACTGGGAGCAGGGTGCCTGGGCAGTGCTGCTTTGCCTGGCCTCGTTCAGCTGTGCTGTACTATTCCTTATCAAATTCGTGCACTTGGACACTGACACTAATTCTCATTTGTTTGCTTTTTATTTGTTTGAACACTCTGACAAATCCAGGGATTCTGTTTGCTATAAAGTCACGACTCATGCTCTTGGAATTGTAGGAATTGCTCTAGAAATTACATGGGGTTCTGGCTTCGTTGCTGTTCTGCTCATTCACCTGGAGTTTCAGGAGGCTCCACTTTGATGGCATTCCTCTTGAGCTTCTACAGCACATGGCTTTTCCTTAGGACCAAGGGGAAGCTGTGAGCTGTCATGCTTCTGTGCACAGATCTCTGCTGCAGGGAAGCATTTACTAGGCAGGCTGCTGTGCACAGTGTTTCTGCAGACATTGACCAAAAGATCTGCTTTTGTAACAGTGCCAATTATTGCAGGCAGTATAAGCTTCTATGTGTGTACGCATATAACACTCTTGATTTGAAACCTGCTATTCCACATACAAGTATTCCACTATTTAAAACTCTCAGTGATAACTTCCATCACAGAAACTTAAGATTTTTCCTCTGCTCTGGGACAAATAGATCACTTTAATGAGGCTCCTTAACTGATGGAGTTTGCCCTGATCTCAAAGTCATAAGATACTAGAACAAAGAGGCTGCTGTGATAAGTGAATGTAAGTATCTCAACTGTGCTATTTGCTAAGCACATTATAGAACAAGGGGAAAAGCCTTCTACTGTGCTTTCTTCAAGGGAACTTTTAACATGGCACATTAATAAACCCATGCCAGAAAATGCCACACAGTTTAGGACCCAGGCAGGAGCTCAAATAAAGGATTAGTTGCCCTCCACCTACCTCATTCCTGGGGTGTGACTGATTTGACTGTGGTCTCATTGTTGGTGAGACATCCCTTTTGTGTATCTTTTGGTCAAATATTTCACAACAGCATGTCATCTGCTCTGGAGGGCAGCTTCAATCTTGACAGCAGGCTGCAGCCCAGAAAGCCTGGGAACCACCAGATGAGATGCTTATATGGACAGTGGTGGCATCCTGTTATGAGAGATGAGAGCAGCAGGGAAAGCGGAAAAACCCTTTGCCTTCCTTACCATGTGTCTCTAAATAATCTGGCCCAAGCTACTGTTGGGGCAGGGGAAAGAAAACATTACTTAACCCCTGTGTCTGGTCAGATAAGCCTCTTCCTTTGTCAACAAAGACCATTTGTGGCAATAGATATTTGCCATGCAGGATAATTATCCTTTATGATGAGTAACAAGTTATTATGCTCTATAACAGTGTGTCATTTGAGGGAGTGGCCACTGTGGCAGATGGTAGCACTTGAATCCAGAAGATCCTGAAGAAACTCAGCTGTGTCAATGAAGCCTTGTGAAGCTCGAATGGAAGCCCATAGCCCAGCACTGCGGTAAAATAACCCCCTGCTTTAGTACAAGTGGGCAGTTGGTTGGTTTGGGATCTTTAGAACAGACTTTAAAAGAAGCTTCCTCATTCAGAAGCTGGTGCAGCACTGGAAGATGTTATCTCAAGGTCATGGTGTCTTAGTGTTTTAGAGGTTTTCAAGACTACAGATGACCTCATGATAGCCCTGTGTGGAGGACATTGCTGCATCAAATGGTCTCTTTAGACCAATGTTCCTGTGTTTGTGGCTGTGCAGTACTGCTAGAGACAGGCACTCGGGATTTGGTTAGTAGAAGATTCTTCTCTTTGCCACACACTGTCTCAAGGAATTTTTGGAGATGCAGTAGAAAAAGTGAAAGGTAGCAGCCTGTGGAAATAGGCCATAGTCTGCCTGGCTGCATGTTTGCATTGCTTCTACTTTCTTTTTGAGTGGTCTGTCCCTTCTGCTGGGTGCATCTCTGCCAGCAAACTGAGCACAGGCTGGTTTGAGGACAGCTGTTGGCCGGGAGAGTGTCGACTCAGCCGGTTTTACTGACTTTGAGAACTGAGGACGGATTACGTTTGCTCCCGGATTAGAGCCACAGCTATGTGATGCATCCACTGGAGGTTTAAATCCAAACCTTTCCGTGTTACTCCGATACTCAAGAGCAAAGGCTATATGCGGTTGTGGCTTTTGGCTAACCAGAGGCTTAAGCTTCACATAACCCTCATCACACTTCAAAGTCATTACTGAAGTACAAAACAACTGGACTGATAGAAAGACCGTCTGGTCTGTTATTTGGGCTAAAGTTATATAAATGGCACTTCAAATGCCCCATAAGCTAAATTAGCGTTTCTAATGCAGTATCATGTGAT
Organism: Onychostruthus taczanowskii; assembly: GCF_017590055.1. Taxonomy (NCBI): domain Eukaryota; kingdom Metazoa; phylum Chordata; class Aves; order Passeriformes; family Passeridae; genus Onychostruthus; species Onychostruthus taczanowskii. The sequence goes on from NW_024500128.1 coordinate 7,443,748, forward strand.
GTTGTAGATGAAGCTGATAGGATACTTTTGTAATTAGCTCTTGGAAAGAAGGCTTTTAACTTCTTACCCTTATTTGACAGGTAGTTTTCTTATCTAATTTGTGCTTTCTGTGGGCTCCTGCAGATGCAACCTCAGTATTGGCTGACTCTTGTTTTCTGACTATGATATTCTTTGCATTTCTGGCAACCTAAGAGCATAGCATCAGTGTAAACAAAATTCTTTATGGCTTAACATCAACACCACTTGTAAATAGTAGTCAAGACTGACAGAAGGCTGAGATGTTTTCTGTGGCTTTTCTGACGTTTAAAGGCTTGGGTGCGTGCAAGAGGGAGGAGTGTCATATTCACTGGTATGCAAAACTTGGGTTTTCTGCCTTTGCTGCCTCTGGCCTGCTCCTCTTCACAGTTTTCCATTTCTTCACTTTTTGCTTTGGACTGTGCAATTGACCTCTGTTGTAGGAGGATGAATGTTCATGTTCATTCAAAGCTGGGGTTGCTCTGTTTTTAGTAACCTTTGCGTGGGCTAGCTGAGTGACAGTTTTGAGGAATTCCCATCTATTGTGACCTTTCCTTCACCATCTGGGATAGATGCTGTAAGGAGAGCACCCCAGTTGTTGGCAGTGGGTCCTGACGCCATTCCTGTGTGTGAAGCAGCAGATGGCTGTGCTGACTGACGCTCCACTGTGTTGACATGCGGACTCGATAGTGTTAGGCTAGGCCTGCACTGGAGACTTTTGTTGGAGTAGTAATGCATGAGTGTTATCTTGCTAAACCCACACTTTCCACCCTCTCATGATGACAAGGTCTCAGTCCCCTTGACAAAGTCTTTGGATGCCTGCCCCTTGCAGAACACTGGTTTTAAGGTCTTGTCACCAGCTTCCCAAGTTCCGCTCTACGAATACAGGTGGGCTGGCTTTTGGCCACAGAGTGGGAAGTCCTTAAAACACACGGGCTGTCTGCTAATACAGTTTCTGCTTTGTTTCCCACCTGTTATAATGATGCACTTCAGTTTAGCCTTTTGTCAAAATGTCCTTCAATTTGTAAGATAACATATGCTGCTTGTGAAAGAGCCATGGAGAAAAGTGCACTTGACCAAAGCACTGCTCTTGGTTTCTGTAGTGCTCCTTTTACCTCATCACAATGCCTCTCCTCAATAATTGTGTGAGGTCTCTTGGAGCATTTCTTGTGCACATTCTTCTGTTTTAATACCCAGTGTTTAGTGTCTTCCACCACTTAAACAATTCCAGTTTGGCACGAAGTCTTCTGCAAAAGATGCGCATATGAAATGCACAATGGCTGTGGCGCTTCGCCAGCCTCTTCGAAGTAGGAGCCAGCTCTTGAGGGTCAACCCCTTTCTTAAGAGTGTGCTGTAAAAAACTGCAGAGTTTTGTATCCAGATTCAGCCAGGAAGCTTCAATTTTTAAAAGCTCTGTTTGAATTTTTTTTTCTTTGAATTTTTTAAGCTCTGTTTTACAGAGCTTACTCTCTGTAAAACACCAGGATAAATCTTAGTGGCACTCAGATGTCACCAGCTAATTGTAGTTGCACTGCCATAAAGATGCACCATTGCTCTTGAGCAAGTATTTCACAAAGCAAACTAATTTTCATTGTATTCCTTTGTAACGATTTTAACTGTGGAAACTCATTTCTCTGAGATGAGGCTGTGCATGTATGGCAAAGTAATACTGCCTTAAGTTTCTGAGGCTGAATAAATGGGCATGACGAGCTTTCACATGACAGCTTGATAGCATATGGTTCATATACCTGACAGAGAAGGGGACGTGGGCTATTTCAAATCACATTTGATTTTGCCGGGATACAGAGGCATATTTTTAAAGTGGAGTCCCAATTAACCACTTTGCCTCCCAAGGCCTCGTAATTTTGCTGGAAGCTTTGTAATTCACGGCAGAATGGTAGTGTGGTGGTGTGCCCTTTCCAAGCATATCCATTTATTTAACTAGGGACTACTCAGTTTTTCCACTGCTGCTCTAGGGCAGGGTGGGAGAAGGCGCTGTTTCTGGAACTAGGAGATTCTCCCCCAGCAGGGAATGATTCAGAAAATCCAGAAAAAGAGCCAAATGTCAGAGACTGCGTACACTATAACATAATGCCTATATTTGGAAGCTCTAAGTCACCTTTGATTTTTATGACCTTCTAAATTTTTGTTTTCAGTGTTGGTCTCCTCCCTTGTTGGACAGATTTGAATAATTCAGTGCAAGTTAAATAAGCTGTTCATGGCCAGTTTAATGACTCAGAAGAAATCAGTGTTGCCACAGATGCAACATTCTCTGTGAGTCTTTCTTTTCCTGTGGAATTATAAGGAAACAGGCATCTTTTGAAAAATTAAAAAATAAAATCCTGTGACTGTGCACGTTATACGGAGGATTTTGCTCAAAACAATTGAGCATAAGGTGAACTGGTTTGGATGAAGACATTATTTCTCTTAGCTAAATATAATAAGAAATGAAAAACTGAGGAGGAAAAGTGCATTTTATCATTATATGAATTAAACCAAATGGCAACTACCCCCCTTTTTTAATGCAGGCAACTGATTTTGATTTGCTGTCAGAAGGGAGTTGCAACAACTGGTGTAATTTTTTTGTGCATAAATATAACACACATACACACAGACGTGCCACTTGCAGTAGTACTCTCTTCTGTTGCCTGAATTATCATGTAGTGAAGTGTTTGTCACAGGAGCAATCAGTGAAAGTGGAGGTGGAAGTGGTGACAAAGAAGCCTGCTGGACTGTCACCCTGAGTTTTGAGTGATTTTGGGAGTTCACCTGCATTGCCGCTGCATGTACTTGGTTCTTGTTAGTATTTATATATGGACAAGATTGCTGTGTTTAGTATAATTTAATATAGGTATTTGATTTACTCTTTCTTTATTCATTAGGTAACTATTTTGTAATCATTATGTTCCTGGCATTCTCAGGCCTTTTGTTGTTTCATCTCGTGCGTTTGGGAATTTGGGACATATTTTCAGCTGCCTAGTCTATTTTAAACTCTTTTAAAATTAAAAAAAAATCAACAAATAATGGTTTAGAACAGATTGATCCTTTTGAGCCATTTGCCTAATTAACCTTTGCCTCCCAGGAATCAGCTTTGATTCTGTTCAATCAAGTGCATGTATCCCAGCCCTTAATAACCAGCATTTCTTCTGAGGACCTTGGAAGTCTTCTCTGACTTATACTTTTCTAACTGCTCCCACTCTTCTGGCATTGCCCCAGTTTGCAGAGACCGAATTGGAGAAGGACAGGAAAGAATAATAACAGGCTATCAAGAGAAAAGGCCATAGGATGGCCTCTAACTTAATCAAGTGTTTCTGAAAAGTACTGTTAGTACAGTGCTTGAGTCTTCAGTACTCTGTACCTCAAATGCAGATTTATGAACCTAATAATGAAAGGACAGTATTTATGTGTGCATTGCATGCACACAAAGGATGACCCTTCTGTGACTTCCTCTAGTGTAAAAGTTTGAGGGAATCTTCAGAGAGACTTTATGCAAGTAGAAATGATGTCCTGTCTTCTTCCCCCTTTTCTGAAAAATGGAAAGAATTAGGCCCAAGATCTGATCCTCTATGTGGAGAAAGAGGTGAATAGGACTCTTCCCAGTTGCTCCTAACCTACTCTGATAGAACCCCCCAGAATTTGCACCAGTGTCCTGAAAAAGCATCACTGCCTCACAGCTCAGGAGATGCCTTTTCTGGGTAGATGGATAAGACTGATGTTTCTTTAGCCTCACAGAGATTCTCTGAGTTTTGAGTGGCTCCCCTCTTAATTTTGCTGAGTGTGACCTGCTCTGCTTACTGATGTAGTGGAAGTCTGTATGCACAGCAGCATGGATTTCATCCATTTGAAAATAGCTTGGGTTGGCTGTTTCCAAGGAGGTGGTCAAGAAGGCTTCCAGGTTTCATTATACACGGACATTCACGTGTCTCCTGCAGTTGGTTGTGGTTTGGGTCATTGTGAGCATGTTTTATTCCCTTCCAGAATTCTAGGAAGAAGTTTGCTATTCTTGCAGCCTTTTTGGTTTTCTCATATGTGTTGGGAATACACAGTGCTCAGAGTTTATGAATCATCGTTCAGTTCCTGCAATGATACAGCTGCACTGAAACCACAGCATCAGCTGAACATAAATCAGATCCTTAGTGCAAAGTTCATAGGTCCTGCAGAGTGATGGCTTTGCAGCAAGTTTAGAGCAGAGAACAGCAAGTAGAGAGCATCCCTGAACCCAGGGAACCACTGAAATAGGAAAGAAATGAACTATTTCAATTGCCTCCTGCCTTGTAATGCTGCTGTTCTCCCTCTTCAACTCTCCGTAGTAACCATCCATAATTCATGTTTTCCTTCTTCTAGTTCCATTACAGTTTCCTTTCTCCCCGTGACAAATACTTCAATCACTCACATAATGTAATAGGATCCATGAATGCAAACATTAGGGTGGGAGTGTTTGTGTGGCCTGCACTACATTGCCAATTTGCTTGATGGATTTTGGCTTCTCTGCTCCTTCCGTTTACTCCTGGTTCCTTTTCCAGCTGCAGTGCCTTGATCTGCTTTTTGGTTTCCGACCATGCTGCAGGCAAATCAGCAATGACTAGACATTGAAGAATATCTGCTTTCATCCCAATGAGGGAGCTGCAAAAAAAAAGTAGCCGTAAATAAATTCGCCTATATATAGTTGTGTAAATATATGAATGTTTCAAAAATTATATATAACATGTATATGATCTGTTTTTATGTATCTATAGTATAGATAGATATAAATACATTTAATATGTAGGAAATGCAGCTCCCTGATCTTATCATTATTTCTTCTTACTGTGGACACATTTTTTCCTGAGAATCTTCCAACATATTTTGTTGTGTCATTAGCTGGCAGTTAGTCCCAAAGCAATATGGCATGGTATTCCCATCCAAGCCCTTAAGCTTACTTCAGAAATTCTCTGGTGGCTTCCAGCAGCCATTAAGATGTGGCACTGGACACAGTTTTTCCTTCCATTTAAGGAGTGATTGAGAAGATGCAGATGCTTTTATTGGAAAAGGAGAAACTGGGGGTTTTTCCTCATCCAGCTTCACAGGGGTAGATGAAGGAAGTGTACAAGGCTGAAAGTCATTGAGCATGCGTTTCTTTCCTCTTTCTGCTTTTGTTTTTATGGGGGTGTGAGCAAACAGGGTCTGGGGGGGAAGACAACTTTGTAAATGGGATATGCCAGCAAAAATAGGATGTATTTTTACAGTGCATGCATTGATGAAAGCCTTAAAAGTTGATCCTTCACTGTGAAGGCATCCCACTTAGGTGACCCATTGCCCTGGTCAGTGTGGGCAGCCCCAAAAAAAGAGTAGCACAGATCCCTTTTCAGCCCCAGGGTGCTCAGACTTGCTCCCCATCATCTCACTGTGTTAAACTTAGTCTGCTAAGTGCTATTGGTGGGAGCCTGCTGTTCTTTCACCTGTCCTTGTGCAAGGTAATCATCACAGGGGCAGGCAGAGTCAGGAAGAGAAGCCTGGGGCCCATTAGGTATTAGCAGCAAGGTCCAGCTGCAGGTCTGTGTTTAAAGCAAACAGTCAAACAGCAAAAAAACCACACTCCCACCCCCTCTATACACACCACCCCCCCATCCCCCTGCATTTGTTTAACCACAAGATCTGTGTTTGCCACTTTTGGGCTGTTAGCTTTCCCTGCTCTCCATGTATTTCTATAAGCACCTCGCTATCCTTAAAGCAATCAGAAAAGAGTTAATCACAACCCTTAAACTCAGGCTGGTGACAGCTGGGGCAGCAGGGACCACCGCAGCCCTCACAGTGAACACATACATGCATGGGGTGCTTTCCCATCCTTATTGTTACTCGCCTTGTCATCTGGCAAATGCAGAAGGAAAAACGGGGGCTGTGGTGTGAATGGTGATGAGTGTGCAGCACAAGTGGAGACTAAGGTGAGGGATGGGGAGAGCAGGCAGGTGATGGGGAGTGCTCCCTCCCAGGTACCATTAGCATAGCTCAGCTGCAGTTTTTTTCTTTTTTTAGTCCAACTGTCCCATTTCATGCCCATCTCTTAGAGCAGAATAGATTTATGAGCATGGCTGGTTTGGATAGGTTTGCAGATACAATTTTGGAGTACAAATTTGGTGGCCCACGTGGTTTTGTCCTGTTCTTTTTGTTAACTAATTCACACATGTGTCTGTCAGTAAAAGCTGCAGTTACGTGCTCTACTCTTAGATATGTAAATGTTCCATAAAATTTCACCATGGGCCATAATATGTTTGTGGGATCTTATCTCAAGAGCAAAGAGGAAGAGCTTGTAGACTAGAAGGACGGGAGAAAGGAATTATTTAATGTTGCTCGAAATGGTTTGGGATTGAGTGTTTTTTGCATGGGCTATTATAATAATATCTGCGAGTCTAGCTGAAGCAAGATTTGGTGCAGCTGTATGCTGAAGAAGGTGACAGAAAAGCAAGAGAAATCAAATGGCATTTCTCAATGTTGTTAACTTTAGGCTTATGCACTGACTGATAAAAAGCATGAGGGTTTTGGAAAAACTCAGGCCTTGAGCAAAAGTATGTAATTGAGCTTTTGTAGGGCACTGTAGTGGGGCCAAGTGTTCGCTTAAGCACTTCACTGAGTCCCTGATTGCTGAACTTAATGCTTCACATTTTCCTCACTTTCTCCTCCTTCACCTTTCCTCAAAATTACCAGGTTCTGCACTGAATGGAAGCCTCAGCTCTGTGCTGTGCTCAGCTCAGCAGAAATAGGTCACTGTGCTCACTGATGCTCTGCTCTGGGGACCCTCTCTCTTGATAGTGGCAGCCAGGTGACCTGTGTCTGTAATGGTTGCAGTTCTAGTTCTGTGCAGGGGTGGTCCAGAAACTGACTGTGATTCTAAAAACCTTCCTATCCCTAAAGCACTCTTCAAGTTGATTTTGGAGGAACCAGCTTCTCTTCCTCAGGCAAAGACCTGAGGTGCATTCTGCATGGATGGAGCTGGGATCTGCCTTGTGCGGCAGTCTCAGACCATCCCATCTGCCTTGCTGCAGAGCCATAGGCTCACTGGTTTGCAGGCAGATGACCCTCTAGTGGTTCTTAGGAGAGCCCCAACATTCCCCACTGCAAGAGCAGATGGGATTTTGCGGGCAATGTGAGTTCAAGCTGGGAAGTGAAGCTCAGTGCAAATTAAACGCGGTCATGATGGCTCAGGATGAACAGGAAGCCATCAGCAGGCAAGGGACCTATCTGCGAGTTTGCAGCATTGCAAAAGACTGCCAAAAAGACTTAAATTACTCCAGGGTATGTGGGATTAAAAAGAGAAACCCAATGCTACTTGTTTTTGAGTGGGAAGACTTTGAGGAAAGGATTGCAATGATACCCTGAGGTGCAGAAATGTGTTGAAGCTATAGGCATTTGCTCAGCACTGTGACTAATCTTCTGGAAACCAAAAGGAATTCCCTTAGAGGAGAATGCCGTGCGTCACCCATGGCCAAGAAAAGAGGGAGTCATGTTTCCTTGACAGCACATCATGTTTGCATATTTTCAGTGCTGGAGGAGAGTCCTTCATCCTGATCACTGCATGTTTTCAAGTATTTTGAGTGTGCCTGGGGTGCCAGGATATTAATTTCAATAGCTTTGTTTAAATAGCTTGTGTAAGTAATTCAGTCAGTGAGTATTTATAATAGAGCTTCAGATTCAAACAGAGGCCTTTTCAGTATAGTTACTCATATTACAGCTTTCTTAGCCATTATATTTTAAAGCTGGTAAGTTAGAGCAGTCTCTCCAGGAGCCATAAGGTTTCTTTGGGAAATACAACTTTTCTACAACTTTATTTATGAGTTAGTGTTTGCACAACACGGGTGAGGATGAAAGAAATAATGCCAAGGATATACGTAAACAGAGTAGTACTTAAGTGTTGTATTGTAGACTGCCAGAGCTTGGGCTTCAGCATTGGCTTTTGGTAACTCTCTGCATTTCATTTGAGATTTTTTTAATTGCAGACTTCCTCCCCCTCTCTCCCCACAGTTACTGTCTGTATTCCCATCTACTTTGAAATCCTTGGTGAACCAAAAAGCTACAAGCAGCAAATGAAGTTATGAGCTGCTCTCAGTGGTTGTAAGATTGCTGATGTAGTGCCTAAATAAGCAGCCTGATTTCTTTCTGAAGCATCAAATGCCCAAAGCAGCGGCCTTGAAAGAAGCTGCATTTCCAGGCTGACATTGCATCAAAGTAGCACATACTAATGTTGCTTGGAACTGCTGGGAGAAGCAGTAAATAAGTGGTTATCAAGAGCAATTTTCCAGGTAGTGGGCTGTGATCCGATGGACAGAGACACTGTCTGTGATGCTGCTTTAAGGAAAGAAGGATCTTGTATCTGGTTGTGTATCTTGTGTTTGCAGATTCCTTTTGACCAAGAAAAAATACCTGAGGTATTTTCATGTGTCACCTGAGGAGAAAAGAGTAAAGTACTGGGCAAACACTGATCTCTTAATTTGTAACAGCAGAGGAAGTCTTTTTCTCTCCAGGAATCAAACCAATTTGCTGCAAATCATGTAGCAACATGTAGCAATTTTGAATTGACATTTGATTCTGACCCTGCATATGCAGTATCTCTGCAAGATGTAAACCCTTTGTATGGTTTCTTCACCTCTGAACAAGAGTACAGCATCTCCATAATATAATGAAATAAAGTAAAAAGATTCCTGTTTCCTGTTTTGTTTCTTGCTTCTTTGTGACTGGATACTTTTTTAAAAAATACATACTAGTTGAAAAAGTTCTTGTGGGGCTTTTCAGGTGTGAATAGGAGGGAAGGTAGGTTTTTACAGTGAGATGATGATTTTTAATGAAAGTGGTACTTGCTTTTAGGGCAGTCTACATCTTTCTTCTGTAGCTATTGAGTCAGAGAAGTGACATATAATATTCTAGAAGTAAATCAGTCAATTGGTAGAAGCATCCACAGCCTTGACTGATTTGATTAGGTAATCAAAAAGTCTAGCTTCAAAAAGAAAAATACAACAGTAATTTGCATACCCCCAACCCATGTATGCATCGACTTGAAGCCACCTTTGCAGCAGCCCAGGGGGCTGTGACCACCCTGAGTGCATCCACACGAGTGTTAGCCTACCTCCCTCTCACCCGTCCGGGGTTTTCTCAAGTGCACTGCAACAGAGGTGAGTCATCCAAAATGATGAGGGGACTCCTGAATTCACAGACAGGTTTTGACTGTGGCTGCGTTGCTCCTGCCTGAGTTATTGGACTTTGTTCTCCACGGTGCATCAGCTGAGGCTCTTTCTGAGCTGGACACAGCACTGCAGTGTTTTTTAAAGGGAACTGCCTTCTTTGCCTGTGCCCAGCCCGTCTTTATTTTGCATGCTAGCTGAATTGCAAGGAAAGTTATGTTTAAAAATACCTTGTGTTGGTTTTGTACTTTCCTTAACTGCCTTCCAGTTTGTGTGTGTGCAGCCTGGTGTGTTCACCAAACAGTAACACCAAATCACATGTCCCCTGCTACTAGAGTGGTTGGGCTTTAATGGAATATCTTTTTCATTTTTCTGATTATCCCATTGTTTTCTGAACCATCTCCGCCCTCTTTGTCTTAGCAGTAATAGTCTCTGCAGACTAGAAATGCATTGTCTGAGGCTATTTTATAATTCATTGGGTATAGGCTTTTTATGGTACCTTGAAGATACTGAAAGCTAGAAGTCCATTAAAGTGAAAGTACATTGGTGTTTAGGGATTAGGCTGTGAATACCTGCAGTGGAAAGCCATAGTAAGACAGGACTAGAACTATGCTTTGACAGCTGCTGTTGCAGGATGGATGTACATAATTAGCATACAAGGTGCCAGTGGATGCTCAAGAATTATGTAATATTGCTCTGAGGTTTTGAAAGGCTAATAAAACTTTTTGTATTATATCCTTTGGCAGACTTCTGTGTTGACTATTCACACCTTGTTGGATATGAGCTTTTAACTATACTGGCTTTTTACTGTGTCTGTGTGCAGGGTGGTGAGAGTAATTTAAACAATATTTATATGCATCATTTGATTCTTCTATAGCCATGCAAATGTTTTTGTATCCCTGGGTAAAGGAAATTACCCTCTGGAGTTCAAGGATATATATTAAGTGACTGGGTTTAAGGCTGGGTAAGGGAAGTGCGCCTGTGGATTTGCAATACAGGTGTAGAATCCTGCTTGAGTGAATCTCATAACCTTGTTTAAGTGAAAGAAATCCAGTGTGCAGGATTTAGCCCCTAGAGGTAAACTTAGAAAAGATTCAGTAGGTGAAGATATTTGGGATTGATTAGCAAAGGGCATTACAAGAATAATAATTGAGGATTACCTTTCTACAGTAATTTTAAATGGTGGTGCACATTTCCCTCATATCTCTCTCAAATTTCTTGAGCTGGGTTGTCTTGGTTACTGCACTGCATATCTAATATCGTAAATCCGGGGGAATGGCTTTTTGGGGCTTGTAGAAACCTGTTGACACTGAGGAAGAAAGTTGACTACAACTGATAGAAATGTCTAGAATATTTTTCTGTGCTTGTCATTCAGAAGATCATTTGGTGTTAATTTGGGATATTACAAAAGTAATGATTGATGCAGTTTCTCTGTAAGGCAAATTCAGATACACTTGTAACTTGGAAACCAAAAAAAATCTGCTTGTGATGGCTAATTCATGGCAAACAAAGTGACATTGTCTCTCTTGCTTTATTTTGTTTCATCATGAGCATTTCTTGTATTTCTTTTGCAAGAGAGAAGATAAAAACAGTGCTTCAGTTCTGCTGTTTCTTCAATTTCTGTAATGCTTTCAGTACAGTGATTAATTATCTTTTTCTCTCTGTTTTTTTCTTACAGTATCAAGCTTTTGGCTGTGCAGGAGCTGGCTGACAGAGAAGCATTGGAAAAGGTATTAAAAATACATCTAATGCAATTATTGTAACAGATTTAAGCTCTTAAAGCCCTCTGTGTTAGTTGTGCTTCCTAACTTCATGGAATACCATGCTGCAAAAAATAGGACATCTTCCTAGCTACACAGTGCATGAAGGCAGAGGGTTGATGTTTTGTCTCAGCTGACCATGTGCTTTTGTTGCTTTCTGATTTTACAGCAAGCTTGGGGTAGGCAGTGCTTTATAATAAGCAGTAACTAATAAAATCCAGCGTTGCTCTTTATCCCAGGGTATTGCAAGCACATCAGGCTCAGGTCAGATGCACAGAAGAAATTCTTTACTGTAGGGGTGAGAAGGCACTTGAACAGGTCCCTCAGGGCTGTGGATACCTCATCCCAAGAAGTGTTCAAGGTCAGGTTGGATGGGGCTCTGAGATACCTGGTCTGGTGAAAGGTGTCCCTGCCCACAGCAGGGGCGTTGGAACCAGATGATCTTTCAAGGCCCCTTCCAACACAAAATGTTCTATGATGGCCTGCTTCTGGATGAGAACCAAATTTCTTGCTGCTTTATGATTCTTCTGGCCTGGCAAGTGGGACTGGACTCCAGTGCCCATACTGGGACCAGTTGCTTCCCTTCACTTTCCACGCTAACTCCTTCACCTGCAAGAGCAAGGAGCCAGCTGTGAGGCAGCATGGGAGACCTTTTAGAATGCAAACAAAACAAGTGGATTCTGAGCCCTATTGCAAAAACTGCTGTCTTAGAGCGCAGGTATTGAGCTGGTCCTGATCCAAGCAGCTCCTCTGTACCTACAAGTGGTGTGGCAAGGCTCGGGAAGGAAGGAGCAACCCTTCTCCTGCCTGAACACATCCTTGTCTGTGAGAAGGAGGATGTCCTGCAGCGCTGTGTTCAGGCTGCACCTGCTGGGTACTCTAGAAATTAGAAAAACAAGATACAGCAGCAGTGGGTGCTTCAGCTTTGTGCTTTGCCACTGACTGGAGATGCATTTCACAGAGTTCTTCCATACACCCAGTTAATTCAAATGGGGCATCTCTCCACTGGTGTTTGAACTCTGATTTTGACTAGAAGAGATAGATTTTGATAAAAGGCAGTGACACAGGGCTATGCAGGAGACATTGTCATTTTTTACATATGAACAAGACACAGTTCTCAACTACTCATTGTGCAAATCAGGTTGATCTTAGCAAATGTTCATTGTTTGCAGCAGTTGGATTCTCTGGCCCCTCACACCCTGTACCCTTCCCACCTTTCCAACGGACCCATACCTCCCTTTGGCCCAATGCCTCCAAAAACATGGCCTGGCAAGGTTAGGTGACCTCAGCCTGGTGGGAATGGCAGTTTGAGGCATTGTCTGGAGCACTGCAGGAAGCTCTTCAGAAAGGCTCAGCCTCAGAAAAATGATCTTTCTAAATTGAACTCTCTGAATATTTGATATCTGCTTTCATACAATGCCAAGATTAAAGAATTTAAGAGGCCAGTTTAGCCCTATGGAAAATAACAGGCTTGAATTATGTAAGTTCAAAGAAGTTTGCTGTCTTTATTCTTTAAGTACAGGAGGGGAAGAAGCCCACAGAATAGAACAAAATCCCTTGTCCAGCCTGCTTGCAGAGTCAGGTTTTGAGAACACTGTTCTGAGTTTTGTATTGTTAAGTCATTATTTGTCAGCATTATACTGCAGGAATACAGAATATTATTAATGATAATATTTTCATATTTATTCTAAGATGGGTTTTTCTGGTTTTCGAAGTGAAGCTTCCTTTAAAGTAGCTATGGACATGATAATTTATAACTGTTTTTCCTGTAGGACACTTTCCAGTCTCTTGTAGATGGTTTTGAACTTTTGAACTTTATTTTTTCTAAAATTTGCTGCTTTTGAACTTTATTTTTTCTAAAATTTGCTGCCCAGTTTTGAAAGTGTTCTTATATATTTTTGACACTTGCATGGAATCCTGGAGTGGGCAGAAGCCCCCTGCTGAACAGACTTAGGGGCTGCAGGTTAGCTCAATGAAATCAAACCACACTGAAATTGGGTGCATGTGCAGCTAGGCCTGGTTCTCTTGAGAACCAGGGCCTCAAGGCAGTGTCACAAAATTATTCTGGCCATGAATAACACAGGCAGACTGTGAGGTGAGGCACATGAAGCCATTGGACTGTTGGAGCAGGCTGGGAGAACTTGTTTGAGCTGTTGGGGTCTTGCTTGCTGGAAAAGGATTTTGTGCTGTTCTATCTTAGGTACTTAAGTGTCTTTAAATGTTTCTCCCACTTTGGCTATTGAAAATAAACTAACACACTGTGAGAAGCTTTGTGTCATGCAAAGAATCTATTTGTTTAATTTCCTAAACCCCAGCGTTTTGGCAAGTTGGGCCAAAATGGCCCTTTAAGCCAAAGATCTGCCACACTGGTGGCATTTATGCCTGGTGTTGCCAAAACAGGAGGGATGATTGACAAGGTTTAATTACAGCCTGTCCTGGATTGGGACAAGCTGGGCTGACCCTTGGATGCTGCTCATGAGCTGGTTTGTTTTTCTGGGGTGCCACAGTCTCCTGAAAGCACCACAGACAGGGTGCTGCTTGTGGAGCTGAGCCCCAACACCATGCTTACTGCTGTTAGGAGGAATGGGAAAATAGTAGTTTATTTCAGTGAACCAGGTCACATCAGAAGAACAAGAGCCTCTACCTGGAGAAAATTCTGTGTCAGTATTTTGTCCTACCTTGAGCCTTCACATCAATGTGTTTGCTTCCCCCTGCCCCCTTGCTGAGCTTGCCCTGCTGCTGTGGGATCACGTTACTTACGTGCCTTCCCTTCAGAAGTGCAGCTGGCATTTGCCGAGGGCAGGGAAGAACACAGATGGCAAGATGCCATGGGAGGGCTTCCAGCCATGCCAGCCTCGTCCCCACAAGGGTTCAAGGCTGCTCAGGCTTTAGAAAGAAGTATCACAGACACGCAGGCTTGTTGGTGCTGAGTTCTGTATGGAACACCTCTTCCTCTTCCAGAAGCATAGCTCTGGGAGACGCTCCCAGCGACACTCTTGCCCCAATGTGTTTTTGAGTACTTTGCTTTATCTAATTTTGGCAAGTCCTTAATTGCAGAAGAAGAATTCTACTTGCCAAATGTTAATTGTATTTATTTGGGGAAGGGGAAAAAATAATTCTCCCAAGGAACATGCTGTTTTTATAGTTTAAAAATAAATCTGTGTAAGTAATTAGGTTAAACTGCCTAGCCAGGTGACATTTCTCATTGGTTACTGTTTTAGCATTTAAATTCATTTAAGCCCTTTTCCATAGGCATGTACAACAAAGCAATTGTTCTCTTTGGTGCTTGATGCCAGTAAGTTATGCAGGAAGAGTCATCCATCTTACAAGGAAAAGAAAAAAATTCTTTGCATTCTGAGCATTTCCTCCTGCATCTTTCAGGTGTTAACAGGTGTTCTTGAGCTCATTTCTGCTTCAGAGGTGGGTTATAGAGGAAAATAAATAATTTGTACAATTCCATAATCCCCTGACAGCTTTTTAAAAGATAAGCCTGCTTTGTGGGCAAGCAACAGTAACCCATTATTTTCCTATTTGTGTATTAAAATGTAAATGCATTTGCTGTTACTCAAGATGACAAAGGACTGTCCACTTGACTCCACAGAGAAGTTTGTTGGGGTCTCATCTAGGAAATGCAAATCATGTGATTCTGAACTGCAGTTTGTGAAGTGTGGAATTCATTTGCAAAGTGATGATTGTTCTGCCTGCAGTTGGAAGAGATCTACTTAGACTGCTATGAGACACACTAGGTGGGCTAAAGGACAATAGGAATTGGGGTGAGGATTTTGATTTTGTTTAGGGATGATGTGCTTGAAGTTGACAATAACTTGCAGCTTGAAAATCAGTGTGAGTTACATAACTTTCACTACTAATGTCTGCCTATAACAATGATGGCAAATTTTTGTGAGCTATGTCCAAGAGGTCAGTGAAAAGAAAGTGAAAAGAGCAAAACAATTATCAGTAGGCTTGCATTGTCTCTGTAGGGATTTTCACCTTCACTGGAGAAGTTTTGGAGGTCACAAATCAAGAGGGATTGACAGGGTTTCACCTGGTATCTCTGAAGCACAGAATGCATTCTCTGGACACGAGGGCAGGCGGCTGTGCACCTTCTCAATACAGGAAGGGATCTCTTCTGTTTGCTGGTCTAACCTTACTTGGTCATCCATTGGGAATTTTTGCTGGAGAAGATAGAATGAGAAAACTCTGATCAGCCTTCTTCTCCAGGTAGATTCCCTCCCCATCCCATCTAAAGAGTCATTTCTCTTTCTTCATGTTTACCTTGCTGCATTAAATGGAAAGCTTAGCTCTGCAGACAAACATTCTCTACAATCTGTGCTCATTTTTGGCTTTTCCCATCTCCATGAGCAGTACTATTGGCTGGAATTGTCTCTCATGATGTAGGATCAGTTTCTTGGGTTTTCTCACCCATAGGAAAGACCAGATGTCTGTATCTGGGAAATATTTGCTAAATTCAGCCCCTTCCCATCACACAGAATTTGCACACTGTGCACGAGGAATCAGTGAAGCACAACTGAGGTGATACTGAGGAGGTGGCATTATTTTACTAGAAGAAATTTAGCATGCCTGCCATTGATCAGAAGTGCCTTTTGTGTGAGGGGAAATTCAGTGATCATTGTTGCACAGCTTTACAAGGTAAGATGAGGCAAAAAGGGGGTGCTTGTTTATTTTTAGTAGCATGACTCTGCTGGTGCAATTTCAGCTGCAGTCAAAAAGAGATTTGTAAAATGCTGAGCTGCCCTGTCTGTTCCCTGCTGTAGCCGCCTTCTTTTTACACAGCACATGGAGAATTTTAACTAAAAATTTGCTTTTGTTTTCTTGATCCAGTGTACTGTTTCCTCCAGATATTATCAGAACATAAAAAGTATGACGTCAATTGAAGTTCCAGAATTTCCAGTATGAAATGCATCTGCTGGAGGTTTTTATTTATCTTTTGTCTGCTTTTGAGTAGATTGAGCCAGATCAGTGTTTAATCATGATTAAGCCCATTGTAATCTCTGTTCTTTATAAAATCCCTCTCCGAGCAGAGCAGGTTGTTTATTTGTGAAAGGTTATCCCTAGGAGCTTTTCAGTGTTTGAAAGAGAGGTGTTGATTTTCATTTGCAGGGGTAAGCATAGGCACATCGCATCTTGCTTGCATGGATATAAATGTGCTTGTGTGTGCATTTGATGTGATTTTTTGGTTTTTTTTTTTTTTTTTTTTTTTTTTTTTTTTTTTTTTATGTAGCCCAGAAATTAAGTTAGTTTGGAATTGAGTCTTTGTGTGCATATTTTTAATTGCCATAATCCTTCTGTACAGTGTGAGCCCTATCTTGCAATCTTGCTTTGGGTTGTTTGTTTAAAAAGATCATAAGGCGATTTGCAATGAATTAATTAGTTGCTGAAAAGAAATTATATTTGCTGTCTGTTCTTTGACCCATCCTTTCCAGAAAACAGTTGACCCCTTTGAAAATTAAGTACATTTGGATGTCCTCTACAGTCAGATAAGGAAACAGCAGTCTTGCTTTCAGAGATCAGGAAACGGAGATGTCAGCTTGGCCAGTGACTCAGTCAGGACATTTGATCAGTTTCTTCCAGCTCTGTCACTGCCTCATTTTTTTGCTCCCCATTTCTAGAGAGGACAGCTGGAGTCAAGTCTTTGAGCTGTGGGATGGGCTTCTGCAGAGTTCATCAGTTGATGTAGGTCCTTTGGCCCTGTTCCTTCAAAGCCACCATAGAGTCAATGATTGACCACTTAGAGTAAGAGGAGATTATTCCAAATCATCCCACTGATTTTGCTTTTATTCTTTTTCTCACCTTATATTCTATTACTTTACTCTTTTGCTTTCCCACACCCTCCCTGTATTTCCCCCTCTCTCTGTTGTCTTGCTTGTTCACCTGAGTGCAGGTAATACTCAGAAGTACAAAGTATTAATTTTTTCAGACTGCAACCCATGTGGTCATGAAATCTCAGAGTGAAGGAAAGAATAGCTGTAAATGGAAAGCAATAATTTTTGGCTAAGTGGAGCTGCAAATGCTGTAGCATTTTTTACTAAATGGGTGCCTTTTTTTGGCATTATCTTACCTACTAAATTGTCTTAGGAACACAGCAGCTGTACTGTGTTTGCTTCTGGCCTTTCATATTTTCCTCCTTTCTGTTCTCTAGGAGGGATCTAGATGGCTGGAAGCTTAAGGACAAGTATTGGTGGACCTTACAGTTCTGGCCAGGTCCATGATGATTTCAGTAGCTCTCTGCAGGAGGACCTGTGACTACTTTATCTTTCCAGGCCCCTCACATGCAAACTATCACCATGTGGTCAGCAGCATTGGAAGCACAGGCTTTCATCTACTAGGATTTCTGGTGTCTTTGATCTTGGCTGGATTCTTTTTCTCTGTAGTTGCATTGCCCATCTATTTTCTGATGATCAGTGGACTTCAATAAACAGAACACTAGAAGCCATGCTATACACAGCACAAAGATCTACAGAGAACACAAATTCTATTAAAATGCTGTCCCTTATTAGGTGCCCTCCTCTTCCTTAGAGGAAGCTTCCCACTGCTAGGCCTCTCTGAGCACTGGTGGTATAGAGATTGCTTGTTCCAATAGCTTGGCATTTTTTGCAAATCATCTGCTCTGATCCATGAAAGTAAGCCAAACTCACCCAATAATGAAGTCATTCTCTACACTTCCATAGCAGGGAGAAACAGAAAATATGTGTTTATATGTGCTGGCAAGTGTTAAGGTTTGGCTGTGATTAGTAAAAGTAAGAAGGGACTTACTCAGTCCTTTTTCCTTGATTTCTTCTAGAAGATGGTAGAAGGCAAAGCAAGTTCTAAGAACAGGAACAGTTTTGAATATTCAGCAATTTGAGGAAGAGTGTTTTTTGGTTTTGTTGCTTTTCTTTTCCTTTTTTAATATATTGACATAGCAGCAATGGTGTTTTAATGTCATCCCAAATAATTTTTGATAGTAATACAAATGCTCTCTTTGGGAAGCCAGAATCCATGGCATCTGTTAGAGCAGAACTTTGGTCAGGGTTGAAGGATTCAACCTAGACTCTGTGGAGGGCATGCTAATAAGGAGACAGAAAACCATGTATTATTACTCATGGAAACTTATAAATAAAGAATGAGCTGTTTCAGAGAGAAATCAATATCAAATTGGGCACTTTGGATTAAGGGCTAGAGCTGTAAAAACAAACAAGAAAGGGGTATGTGATTTTTAAAAAAATTTTTAAAAGGTAGGATAACATGGCCTAGTGCTAGCAGCCTGGGAGAGATCCTCCAGATAATAAGCATTTAAAAAAAAATTTAAAAAATTAGGAGGTGAGGCAGATTAAAATAACTTTACAGAAGATGGCACAGTGGTGTAGGGTGGTGTAATCAATGCCTGAAGGAAGAATAAGTATTTGAGGCTGGCAATGGTTGTGAGTCATATTAGATGTTTCTTTCTTCCTTGTTTTTGTGTTCTTATCATGGGAAAGAATGCTTGCTCTAAGCAGAGATGTAAATCAGTAATGCTAACAGTAGGAAAGAAATGAAGCCACAAAACACCCAACTCACTCACTATTACCTCTAGATATTAGTGAAGTTTGATCATGAGGTGGAGGGAGACCTGAGCTTACATGCTTAAGCAGCTTTCTTTGATTAATAACATCCAAATATTGTGATTTCCCTGTTCCTTTTCAGTTTTATTTGTTCTTCTTTTGCATTAGAACATTTCCCCCCTTCCTCTTCTCCTCTGGCTGAAGGTGGCATGCAGATAAGGAGATTCAGATGATGGCAAATCGATAGAGCTCACCAGTCAGTTTGTTTGGGGTGCTTTTAGTCAGTGAATAATCTACTGTTCCTTATCACTTTTGTATCTCATGTTTCATGGGATGGTTCTCTATTTGCTTTCTATATTAAGGGCTAGGTTTTGATAAACTCATTGTCACCTTGTGCAGTCCTGGTAGTTCCTGGGTGAGTAAGGCTGTATTCACAATGGTGTCATCTTACACCACACCACAGAAATTGATTCCTGGGTTTCATGGGAAAATAATTGACCCAGGATTAAGCATAAAAAACCAAACCCCCAGGCCCTAAGGAAAAATGAAAAAAACCCTCCCAAACAAACTAAAAAACCCCAACAAAACCCCACAAAAACCCCAAAACCAGCAAACATCCAAAAGCCACACAAACAAAAACCAAACCAAAACCATAAAAAGGTGTTCCCAGGAAGCCATTGACTCCTGGTTGCCCAGTACCTGATGCAATCCAGTCCAATTGCACACATAGTTTAGGTCTCCAGGTAACTGCTGCATGGATGCTCATGATTTTTGTGGTTCTGTGATTTTAGCACAGCTACTCAGTTGAGCTGGGTACTGTTTGATGACAACACAGTGCAACTACTTGAACTCAAACATTCAACTTTGGTAAAGCCAGTGTGATAAAAAAGATATTCTCACAGTCATCAGGGCTTCTTTTTATTCCTTTTTATATCATGTCAATCCCCTTGGCATGCCATTATAGCTGTTAATGATTATAGTGCCTACTTATGAAGTATAAAACACTGTCTTGAAAAGACTTCAAGAAAAAAATTGTGACTATGCTTGATGGTCTCTTGAGCCTTAATTTATGAATTATGTTTAAAATAAAAAAGTCTTTAGGAGTAAGAAAAGAAGTAGTCAAGGAAATGTCTTCTGCCAAATGAGTCTATCCTGCAAAGTACAAGGAAAAAGCTCAACTTGTGAATGGAAACATGAAAAATTAAGAACCCACAAATTTTCTACATAAAGGCCTGGTAGATATGGCTGTCCCCCTTCCAAAGGGAAAGGACAGCATAGATTTCTACCAAGGATCTCTGTAGACACCTTCCCATTAAATGGCAAACTGGATGAAAGGCAGTGGGTATTCAATTTTGACGATAGGCAGCTGAACATCTCATAATTCTTCTCTAGTGCCCCCAGCACTAAAAATATGTTAGTGGAGTTATTGTATTGCCTCTTTCAGTTGTTGTTTTGCTGCTCTGCACCAAAGGTTCTTCCTTGTCTTCCTTTTGAAGATCTATAAAAAGACACTGTTTATACAAATAATCACCTTTGTTTAGGATGAAGGTAGGAGAACAGGCCAGTGAATGCTCTGCATTGTTGTCCTGGGAACAGTGTTTAAAGGTGAGCAAAGAACTGGGTTTGTGGGCAACAATATGTTTTTTTAATCATATATTCAAAGATTATGACAGTAATTTCCTCTTAGATAGTACAGAAAAGTAAGCATTTGGGTGGCTGTGGTGAGCTGTAATTCATCTGGGAGGGCAGTGTAGAAACTCACTGTTTCTCCTAAGTTTTTCCAAAGTAAGTACTTAAAAGGGAAAGCAAGTAACTTGGGAGTGCAAACGTAGGCTCTTATCACTTCCCAATGGATCCTGTAAATTCTGTATTAGGAAAACAAAAAGTGGTCTGATTCCAACAAGTTGTATATGGAAACAAACCATCACACACTTTTGATAGCTGAGATAATGTTAAACTTAGCAGCATCATTATTTCCGGCACATTCCTGAAGCACAATGGGTGAGTAACACAGCAGTGGCAGGAGAGGGGCCCATGTCCAGCTGGATCCACATCCATGGGCTGGTTCAAAAGAGAGTCAAGCTCATGAAGGGGCTCAAATACCTGATGTGGGAAACAATGCCTTCAGTTTGAAAAACCTTCCAATCCTGCCAAGCATCATTTAGCTGCTGCCTAACCCCAGGGTGCCTTAAATGATGGTCTCCTCTGACACTTTGTGAGCAGTGCCACTCTGCAGACATGGAATTACCCACCTCTGAAGCAGGCAGAGGGACTGGACCACTTAGTTTCTAGCCTATGTATAGTTAGGCTTGAAAAATGATCCTTCCTCATCCTGTCTCCTCTGAGAAGCTCAGTCCTGAAGGTTTCCTTTTTTAAAAGTATAAAGCTTAGAAGTGGTTTTTGCAGCAAAGCTGGGAATTCAGGCCACCACAAGGCTAACGGGGTTTAGGCTGTGGTATGGTAAGTGTTTGCTCTGTGGTTCATAACATAGTGCCTGGAGCTATCATTCCAGAGCTGAGTGAGAATCTGATCTTCAAAGGAAAGAAATGCTTCCTCTGTGGGTGTCTGAATTACTGGTGTGCTCTTCAAGAAGCAGAAGCAGCACATTTTCCAGGAAAAAATGAGTCCTTCTTGAGTTGAGGAAAAAGCTATAGGTGCCTTCAGATGGACCAAGCTTTAGGACCCCAGTTTGCACATTATCCCAACAAGTGAGCTTTGTATGTCCATAATACACAATGGTATGCAGAAGTGGTGACTGCACCTATGGGTCCCGTATTATCTCTGAAGAAAGACAAGGGGTGAATATTTGGCTGTGCTGAAGGGCTCTGCCTTGATTTCACCTCTTGAAATGAGTATGTATAGCTTTTTCAAGGGTGAATTGGGTAATGTGAAGAATGTGGAGGGTAGCAAGAATTTATTTGGTCATGAATCTGGATGTTTTGATTTAGTTCTAGGAACAACAAATCAGTACAGAAAGGATGGGAAGGTATTGCCCCAGGTCTCAATGACCCAGGACAAATAGGACATGCTGGCATGGCCAAATGGGCAGATAAGTTTTCCAGGCATGAGTCTATGGCCTTTGCCTGTTCAGTGGATTGATTCCTTTTTTTATTTCATTTCTTCTAGAATTTTTCTCCCAAACTTTTAAATTTTTAAAAATTATTTCCTCAGCTCTAATATCATTGTAGAATTTTGTACAATATTGAGAAAGAGAAAACTTTTTCCATCACAAATATATACCTGTGGCTAAGACTGAAACTGATTCCCTGAAGGAGGGGTTGTTCTCCTTTGAAAGCACTTATAATCACCTGCCTATCAGACCCCCATCTGCCTTTGTCTAATACCAATACATGAACAACACAAGCAGTAAAGATGATGCAGTCTTTAATAAAGTCTTCCTGAAAGGGACTATTTGAATGGGCATGTGAAAAATGAACATATATTAACTTAACATACGGTCACCCCAGTTTTCCCACATGCCACTTGTATGGAATAGAGGCAGTGAGTGCATCCCGCATGGCAGGGGATGCATCTCCTTCTCATGTGTGTGTTTTTCAAGTGTGTCGCAAACAGGAAAGGGATATGCTTGAGAGAAAGGCAAACAAGCAGTGAAGGCCTGAGACAACATTCTTGTCAGTTTCAGGCTTTAATCCTAATAATGCTTCCTTCCGTGCTGTTACATTTGGTTGTAGGAGAATCCAGATGAAACTGAAACACCTGATGCTCCTCTGTGTCCCCTTCCTGAGTTGCTTCAGCCTGTGGGAAGTGCAGTCAGTGTTACCCAGCTGCACAAGTGTGCTGAGCATCCTGGTCCTGCTGTGTCTTTGATCTCCTTTTGACTTGCCTTGCAGCAGGGTGTGCCTACACCAGGGCAGCAGTCATGAAGCCTCTGACTTTTCCCTATCTCAATAGCCAGCACAATAAAATACAGCACCCACAAGTCTCTTCAGCCCCCAACTCTGCTTTTCTTCCTCACAAACCTGATCTAACAAAACACTATCTTCTGGAAGTCAGATCAGAAAGTTTTGCTTGAAAACCAAAGGTGTTGGTTTCAGGTTCTTGGAAATATTTGTAACATTACTGCTCCTGGCTTTCTAGGTCAGGCTTCCTTAGGGTGAGCCAGCTGTAAGTGTGTCCTGTGGTAGATTGGATTTGGATTATGTGTGTTCAAGTCTGTTTTTTCAATTAGAAATAAATGTACAGTCCAGTTGGATGAATAAAGAAAGGATAATGTGCATTTAATTTTTAATTTATACAGTACAAAGGGCTAGAACAGGGAAATCAAGTATGGATTAAAAATGAGCATTGCCAGATGGTCTCATGAAGCCACTGTCAATTTTGTTGTATCTTCTATCAGAAATAAACTAGATCATATTTCAGGATGGAATTTTTATTGGAGAGTGTTGGGGGCCTTCTCCTCACGTGCCACTGCTCAGTTTACAAGGTTTATCTTAGAGCTCTTCTGTTTACCCTTCCTGGTGCACCTAGTCCTCCATACTGGGAGATACTCTGTAGCACAAAACAGCCCTTACCTCAAACTGCAAGTGTCTTTCCCCACGGAAAGACAAATCTTTGCTAATATGACACCTACACATAGCTGAGATGATAAGGACTTGATAGAAGTTTCTACTCATCTTTGGTACTCATTAAAGCTGCTCCCTCTAGTGCTTATTAAAAAAAAAAAAAAGTAACTGTGCATATGTGACATCTAGAAAGGGAAAAGTTATTCTGTTGTTCTCACCTCCTCAGTTAAGAGGAACCAAAATCACCTTTTCTTTGATCAAGAAAGTAGTTTACCTCAACTGCAGTGTCCTTTTGGCCTGACAGCTTCTGTGGTGGTTAACCAAAATGGATATTTAATTGTTTTGAGTGCCTTTCTGAAGTTCAGGTGATGATTACTGCATCTAGACATACCATGCCACAACAACAGGCTCACTCTGCAATCTCTTCTTGACTGCTCTTTCTCCCCGTGCCCTTCTCACAGCCTCTGCTCTGACTCCAGGTTGGAAACAAAGGTATCCTCCAAAGAGTAAGCCCTGGCTAATAAGAAATGTGTAATTTATTAAGCCCTAAGGCATTGTTTTCCTTGGTCACATTTAGTTTCCTCGGGGTCTAGGAGCAGCCCATCTTCTTTTTGAGCAAAAGACATTCACCACAAGGGAGGTTGCTGGCTCAGGATGGTCCCCAGACCTGGCATTACAGGAGTAACACTTGCCAGGCCAAGATGTTCAGCATGGAGGGGTGTCATCATCTGGGAAGGATGACCCTGCTGCACAAGCAGGGTTGGCTGCACAAATAGCACCCCAAAATAAAACACAGAGTAACCAGGGCATCCTGAGGAAGAGATGGTGGGGGCTGCTTGTGTGCAGAATTGCAGAGCACTCGCTGGCAGGTCTGCTAGTGGGCAGAGCTACTGCACTGGAAGAGACTGAACTTCATGCCCAAGTTAGATGTGCTTGGAGTGCCCTGGGGAGGCAGGTGGGTGTGTAACTGCCTTATGGTCTCCAGCATATGCCAGCCCAGCATATATTTTTTTCCCTGTTCCCAAATTAGTCCAAGACCCCTTGCCTTCACTTCTCCGGTCATTCCTCAAATGTGCATTTCTCCAGCTTCTTCCAGCTGCCCTCTGTTCTCTTCCTAAGTCAGCCATAAGTACTTGTCTCTGCTTCTGGACAGACAGGGAAGGACAGGTGCCAGCTCTTTATCATGGTGGACAAAGAGCAATTGCTTCTTTGGATCCTCCCTTCTTGGAAAAATGACGTGTTCCTTATCAGCAATTGCAATTGCTTGTCCCAGTTCCTGGGGTAGTGGCTCTTATTGGTGCCTTGTATGCCAGACAGGGGCAATCATAGAACTGCAGACTAGTTTTTGGTTGGAGAAAACCTTAAAGATCATTGAATCCAATGGACAGGTAGTTACCTGGCACAAGAAGGTTGACCACTCACAAGCACAGACTTTCTTTTGTTTCGAGCATGCCTTGGAGCGTGGTGCTGCCATGTTCCTGTTCCCGGGCAGCACTGCCTATCCCACAAAAACCAGCACCCAGCTGGAGGACAGACCACAGGGCGTCTGTGTAAATAAGCCTGGGTGCTGTTGGTGTCACAGTGTGTGAGCTTTGACTTGGAATATGTAGGTTATAATGAAGAAGGTGATTGAATTTCAGGAAACTTGCAGCTTGAAAGGCTCTAGATAAAAACAAAGCTAGAGCTTTTTTCCTTCGGAGGATTTTTTCTGGGGGTGAGGGGGAGTTGTTTTGATTGACTGAGACTAGTTTTGGTTTTTATTTACCACGTGAAGAATTGCCTCTCAAAGGGGTTGGCATAGCTCTAACTTAGCTTTGCAAAAGAGGAAAAGCATTTTTTTTCATTTCCAACATGGACTAGGAACTTGTCTGTATATTTTTGCTGCATGAGGGAAAGTGTAATGTTGGTTGACGTTGGGTTTTGTGGGCAGAACAACATGATTTGAAAAATGCCATTCTCACTTCAGGAAAAAAAACATGACCTCAGCAAGTATGCTGTCATGGCTTCAAAATATGTGTGCCTCTAAGCCTTGGAAAATGAGTTCAGATTGAAATCAGCTGCTGTAGGCCAAGTTCTCCATGGCTACAGCCATACCCAGAATGGGCTTTTTTTCCTGAACAAACCATGTAATCTTATTTGTCGTGTTTTTGTTTCCACAAAGTCAAATCAAGGCCTTAAAAAAAAAATCAACTTGAAGGAAGTAAACTTTCAAACTAGTAGACCACAGATACAATTTTTAATAAAATGGTGGTTTCTGTAGGATTTTTTCAGTCCTGTCACATGCTTTATGCCAGCTGGACCTTCTAGGCAGCTGCAACCTAGAGATAAGTCTTTCGTCAGGTAACATTTAAACTTCTAATTTCAACAATATTTTTGTTTTTCTGATTCGAATTATTTAAGTGTTAGAAAACTCATTGAGCAAATCTTCTTGGCTTGAAGACATCAGAATGGCATCAGGAGTGATTAATTATTGCTGCTGTGATTTATTGTATTAGCTGGGGTAGCACCTGGTGATCAGCTGAGAGCAGAGCTGTGTTCCCAGGCTGTGCAAACACCCTACCTGCCTCCAAGTTCCATAAATCAGCCCAGCCCCAGCACTGCCTGAAGGTACATAATGGGCAACAATGTGATATGTTACTATGGCATCTTGAATAAGAAGCCCCAGCCAACCTCTGCATGTCAGAAAACTGTTCTAAAGGCTGTGCCAAATGTTTTGCTTTGGGTGTGCAACCAAAACAGCTCTTGGTCTTCTGAGGCAGATGCAGGTGCCTGGGTTGTGTGTATCTGAGAATCAATGCCTACAGCTTCAGCCTGCAGGATGCTGAACTTGCAGACAAGGGAGTCAGTGAAAGATCCGGACTTGATTTTAGTTTCTGAATCAAAAGATAAACATGAAAATAACTATCCCATCATTTTACTGATGTCCATGTAGGAAATACTTATATCCGTGCAGCTCTGTAGTTCTTCAAACTGTGTTAGGCATGTCCCGCTGCAAAGAGTCACTGTGCACATGAGGTTATTCTTTACCTTGCAAATCCTTTGTTAAATTGCTGCTTGATCTGGAGGGGTGTTCTGGATCCAAGATTTTGTCTGAGATCCTTCTTTGCTGTGAAAGCCTCTGCATTTCAACCCAGTTTCTCCATATGATGCAAGATGATGCACAGTGGAAATCCCTGTTGCTCTTTCATAGGGATGACTTTTTACGAGCCCCATTCCCCACAACCAGGGCATCTGACTGCTGCCTATCCCTGCCAACTTCCAGCCAGAGCCTGCCTGGAGTTAACATCAGCCTTGCAAAGGACTCTAGCTCCTGCTGAGCCTGGTTTTGAAAAACTCCTAAAAAAAGTATTCCATATTGTCTGTACCAAGGAGTTTCAGATCCCAGAAATTCCAGGGTGGTTTTTCTTATTTATTTATTTAGTTAGTTAGCTGGTTAGTTACTTTTATTTAAATCTCAAGATGTTACACTGGCAGACTCAGGGGCTCTCCAGTGTCCACAGTTCTGGTATCTCTGATCTGCTGGGCATTAGGATGCAGCCTCTCTAGCTCTGAGCTTGGACATGTAATGGTGTCTGAGTGCTGTGGCTGTTCAGCAGTGACCAAGAAGATGAGCACCTCTGGGAAGTATGAGAAGGACGTGCTAGAACTGCGTGCAAGTGTGCAGCTGCTTCCTTCATGCGCGGAAGAAATCAAGCACGTGTCCCTGGTGTAAAGTCAGAGGAGCCTTAACCCCAAAATTCCAGCTACTGAGCTTGGCCTACACCCTTCCTCTCATGTCATGCCCGTGGCTGGGTTGTTGGAGTGGGGCCAGCCACGCTATGGGGGCCTGCTGCTCCCAGGAGGATTCTGCAGCTGTTTGTGAAGCCCCGGGCAGGGGTGGGGTATGGTGCAGCCAGCATCTTCGGAGGCAGCACAGAGGAAACCCCTTTCCAATCAAACAAGTAGCTCTGGAGGAAAAGCTACTTTCCTTTTCTGGAGGAAAAGAAAAGGGTCTGAGGGATAAATGTTCTCCTTGCAGGATTTGCACTGAGTTATTTTAGTTTTTATTTGTCTCCAATTCAGGGGTGAGTCAGCCTGGGATGTGGCTCAGACCACCTCCTTTGCAAGCCTTCAGGGAAGGCAGAGAGCACAGCCTGTGCTCCTCTTTGCCTCTTACCAGTGCTTTACTACACACTTTATTTTGCAAGTTTTTTTTAAAACTCTCCAAGCTGATGTTATTTTTTTCCCCTTTCCTCTCTCTCTAGTTTTGTATGGAGCTGAACCAGCCGATGCTGCCAAACATCCGCAAGTGGAAGGGCCCTAGAGGATGTTGGAAGGGTGTTGTTTCCGAAAAACCCTCAGGCCAGCTACACAAGGTACATTAATCCCTAAGTCTGAACTTTGGCTTTGCTTTTTTTCCCCCTCTAACCAAGGACATATTTTGAATGTTCAAGGCAACACTTTTTTGCAAATCCTTTTTGGCGAGGTTTGCATTTCTTGTTTTTTAAGCTGGCTGTTCCTATAGCTTTTAATTCGACTCTACAATTTATGTTTTGGAAGAATTGTGGCACACTTGTAAAAAGGAAGATGTGTGTGTGTATTTGGTGTGCATGCTTTTGGGGGAGGTGGACAAAAGCAGTACAGATATGTAGATGAAAAGCCATACATTTGGACAAGGCAGGAGTCCTGAGTTTTTTCCCTGGCAGGCTGCAGTACTTTTGACATTTTTTGTGCAGGTCACCTGAGCTTGCTCCCTGGTGCTGCACTGGCTGGCATTTGGAAGGGCTTTCCATTTTTCTACCATTTTCCTAGTTTGCAAGTGAAGAGCCCTCAGAGGAGCCCTACAGCCTGCCATCCTCACCTGGAAGAGTTTACCTTTTCTGTTCCCCAGAGTCCTTGGCACAGGTGTTTAAAATACTACGGACTCCATTTGAAATCTGCACTGTGCTGCACTGTGCTTTTCCTTGCAGCAGCATCTGCTCTGGGAATATATTTATATGTATGTTTAAATGTGTACTGCAGGGAAGTACTGATTTATTAAGGTGGTGACATCTGCACCTGCTTACCCTTGACAATATTCAAGGTGTAGCTGCACTGGACATCACTAACAGTGCCCAAAAGCAGTTTCTCCCAAGGGAAATCTCCCTTTTTCACCTTTAAGGGTGCTAATGAGTTTTCAGAGCAGTGCCCTCCTTGAGTTGGAGACTGTTGTTTCTGAACAGGGTCGCTCTCATGGTGCAGTTATTGCAGTGTGGATGTTGTTGTGGGTAGAAGCAGGATCTGAGACCTGTAACAAGTAGTGCCTGATAGCACACGGGGCAGTCTTCAGCAATCTATTGATCCAGAATGATCTATTCTGAGCACTGTTATTACTAAATACATGGCTACAGCTTATAGCCATGCTGCTTAGAGTCCACATTTCTTCATTTTGACTTTTCCAAACCAGGTGGCATCAGCGCGTTCACTGGTTTTGGACTCACATTTTTGCAGGTGCACCTCCTTTTATTGCCCTTCTGAGAAAAACTCAAGAATGAGGGGAAAATAAACCCAAACAAACCAAAACCCACCACCTGAGCAGCACAAGGGTTGTACTCGAGCTAGACAGAAACACAGTGTCAAGAAGGGTCTGGAAAGATACAGAGTGTCTGAATGTGTCTAAAGTTTAATACAATTCACACTTAATTGCAGTGCAGAATGTAAATGCCCTTCAGGACATCTTTATTTGTGGCTGAAGTTTTCCTTCGGGATCTCCTGTTAGGCCAGATCATTAAAACACTGAATATAAATAGTTGTGCAAAGTTGCAAAGTTGTTCCCTCCACTTTTTCTTTTTTTACCAAGAATTATTAATAAATATCTCAGAATTTCTATGTTAAATTCAGAGTCTTTAGTCAGTTCTTTCTTGAGCTGTATTTCCAAAGATAACAACAGCAGCTTTGACTACAGGGTGACTAAATAAAAATTATCATCCACCTTGTTTTACAGACAGGGATATAAGGATGAACAGTTCCCAAAATTCTGGGAGAAATGTGCAGCCAAACTAAGAATAGAAATTTTATCTACTTGACTCTTCCTTTTAGCTGCTTTAACAGGAATCTGGCTGAGCTGTAGAACCCTTTAGTAAGCCAAAAAGTCTCTTCTTTTTCTGGGGCTATTTAGTCTGTCAGGTTTGGGCACTGTGTACACAAATGCAGTGAGATAACGCAGTGTAACCCCAAGAACACAGCATCTTTGGCACAAGGTGATTTTGGGATGCTGTGTAGAGCTAAAAAAATTGTGGATGGTGCTTCTGGCTTGTGCTTCCATACAGTCTGAGTATTTCAACCAGGTAATTACTTTTGACTGCCTTGTTGATATGAAGTCTGGAGCCTGGAAATAGCCAACAGCTGTTGACAGCAGTTTTATTATTTCACATCTTTTCCTGTATCTTTTCAGACCTTAGGCTTCTTACTGGTGGAATGATTTTGTCAGTATTTTAAAGGTGACTTATCAAAGGAGCTGCCAAAGAATCTGAACCAGCCTTAATCCTTTCAAGGCTCTTGGGAAGTCAGTGGAGCAGTTAACAATTTTTATTGCAGCTGAAATGGAGAAAACTCTTCCTTGCAATAGATTTAATTGTGATTTGCTAAGGGAAGTGGGTTTGAATGATGCCAAGGGAAATGGTGTCTGGGTGATGAGAGAAGAGGCTGACAGTGTTTGAATCAGATACTGCTGCTGGTGTGACCAGCATAGACAGCTTTCTGAAAATGCCAATTCCATGTCATGAAGTGATCAAAAAAACCCTCATTCAGGATCATAAAGCAGAGCTGAAAGGAGCAGAGAGCTAAGCATGAAACATAAAAGCTGGAAAAGAGACAGAGAAATTGACAGGGCTGAGAGGTCTAGACCAGATTTCACACTAAGAGACTGAAGGGGCTGGGATATTTATAGCTTACAGGTGAAAAAGGCTGAGATGGTGTGGAGCCTGTGGAGAAGGAACAACTGTGCACAGCATTATCTATGCAAGCCCTAGCAGTCACCCAGTGAGACCTCAGGGCACCAAACTCATGGTTAGACAAATAATTATGTGTGTAAAAAACTGCCTCATTACTGACCACGCTCAGAGGTATCCAATGCCTTGCCTGGAGTAGGAGGAAATGGGGATGCATCAGCCCAAACACACACACGAGGGGCAGCATCCTTCAGCCCTGCAGTGGTCCTGACCATGCTCTGCCTGTAGAAGATAAAACAGATTATTAAATCCTTGGCTTTACTGGAGCAGTGCTGGAATTAGCTGGGTGTCCAATAGCCAGTGTGCAGGTGTGAGGGGCTGTGAGTAACAGAGTGATGAGTGTTTCAGCTTGGCACACTCACTCTTCAGTGAAGTCAGTGGAGCTTCCCAGGAAGCATTCCTCCCACATCTGGTGGGAGTTTTGGAAAGGGTAAACTGAAGAAGCCTATTTGTCCTCTGTATCTTCCACTGATAACCCAGGAAGTTTTTTCTCCTTTATGCTTGGGCACAGCCAATTGGGCTTCCTGTCCTCAGCAGGCACCAAGCCTAGATATAGATATATAAATATAGATGTAGAGATAGATAGATAGATAGATAGATAGATAGATAGATAGATAGATAGATAGATAGATATGGGGCTACATTTGGGCAGAAAGTTTTGTTTTTACCATCTTGTGACTGGCATTTCTCTTTTTCCTTTCTAATTCCAGGGAGTTGAATATTCTGGCTTCCTCTGGGATACAACAGCTGGCATTGAGCTGAAAGATGCCTCGTCTCAGGAGACTGCACAGACTAATGGCAACGGGAGGCACTCATATCCTCATCCTTATCTTGCACATTTCAAGGTAACTGCCACAGTGCCAGTCCAACCTTGCAGATCATTTACTAAAATAATTTGGCTATGATGAAAAGAGACACAGCCTTCTCACAGATAGAAATTTGCATGAGCTTTCTTATCACTGTCCCATAGCTTGATTATGGATAGGTGCTTAATGCACCTTAATACATGTGGTAGTTCACTACAGTCAGTCCTTTCCCTTGCTCCTGTGGGAGCAAACCATGCTGCAAGGAGTATTTGAGAACCTGAGAGTCAATGGATCCTCAACAGCAGCCAGGCCACAGGGCTGGGATTCTTGTCAGTGCCACAAAGAGGGATAAGTGCAGGGAGAATTTTTTTATATACACACACACACATACACACACACACACACACATATATATATGAGTATGTGTGTGTATAAGGCACAGTGCTCCAGTGAGACTTGGGCTGGCCTATGTTATATTGCTGTCACACTTCAGAGTTTCCATTTTAAAGCTTTTTCACTAGGGCTAATCCTATCTAAAAGAACATCATCATTTCTGGAACCAGTTCTTGGGCATATGCTGGAGCAAACATATGAGCAGAGAGAGCCCATCTCCACACAGGCTGTGATGAAAGAGTCCAGTTTAACAGGGAACTTAACATCTCTGGTAATGCTTTGAGAGAAGCATTAATTGAATAATTATTAATAAAGTATTAGTAATTAATTGATCATACAAATAGGTCAAAGTAATTCCCAGAAGGTAAATAGGAAATTGCAGGGAGCCAAAAACTCCTTTCAAGGCACATTAAATTTCTTGGTTAGTCTCTGTGACAAGCCGGGGCTAATCACAAGACAGTAGTAATTAGCCCCTGTAATGACCATGACATTATTTGTAGCTTATTAACAACTGGTTTTGCATAAACTGATTTTCATAAGCAGCTGACTTCTTTCTGCTGACTTTTTCACCACAGTGGTGAAAGGAAGCTGTTTGCTAATGCAAACCAGTTTCCCCAGAACTGAGAGAATATGTGGTTACTGCAAATAAAGCTGCAAAATGCAAATGGGCTAGACATTGGGCCTCCTCTTCCTCCCCACACTGAGACACACCAAGACACACCACACACACTGCAGTGTGAGTCCTACTGCCCCAGATTTACTGAAAGTACTGGGAGCTGGCACGTGGTTTTGCGTTGTGACCGTCCATTCCCCACGTGCATGGCGTTGATTTCTCCTCCTTGCCCCCCAGGTTGGAATGAATGATCTGACCGTGGTTAACCTTCACCTGGCCCTGCCACCCTCTGCAGGAGAGAACACCGGGAAGAACCACGACAGCCACAAACTGGCAGCCTGTGCACAGAGTTTGCAGGAGACTCTGAAAGGTAAGGCAGGGGTTTTTCCTGCCAGCTGTCACGTGCACTCTATCTTGATTCAAAGGAATTTTTAAAAGAGCAAACTTGTCTCAGTGAGCATTTCAGAAATACCCTTATCAGCCTCACAATATTCTTTGCCCATATTTGTGTGATGCATAGCATGACAAACGTGCTTTTCCCTTGTCATTTTCTTACAGTCTTTCCTAATTAACACAAACAGCACAGGTGATCCTGCTGGCTTTGACGCCATTTTTTCAAATTAAGTTCCTTCTGGTTTTGTGCTACTGTAACAGCAAGTTCTGCCAAAGGAAAGAAAAGTCACTAAAATTGAGACCCTATTTTAAGTGCTTTGTGGAAATGACACCTACCTGTTATCAGAGCACAGCTTAATTATTTTTTTTTTCCTTCCAAGAAAAATAGGTTCTATATATTTAATTTTTGGATGATTGGAGGTTCTTTGGAAAACCCTAGTCAAACTTGCAGATGGCTGCTAATGAGAAAAGAGACCAAATCCTGCTTTAGTACTTGAATGTAATACGTAGAATAATTTTGTTGATTTCACATAAGTTGCTCTGGCTTTACACCAGGATGAAATGACACCAGAATTTAGACCCTGAGCTTGAAATGAAGGGACTGAAATAGGCAGCTGGATTTCTTTACTTAATTTCTGTGAATTTTGTTTTTACTTTGAAGCTTGCAAATTTCTTTTAACTTCCTGCGAAGCGGAACAAAGCAGTTTAGATTGTAAATGTTGCTGATCTTCTAACTGGAACAGAAAAAGTCTAGCCCTTTGTTTACTGCTCAAGAAAGATGTGAAAGGGTGGCAAGGTTATTTGTCTGATGATTTTCAACTTGGCCTGGCTCAGCAAGTTCGGTCACTTGGAAGTGTTAATGTCCCTCTTGTATAACTCAAGAGTGTTTTTCTGTGTGTTCTATTGTAGTTCCTTTTGAGCTGCAGAAGCCAGTCAGAGCTATTTTGAGAGCTACTGATTTAAGTATTTGTCCAGGTACTTTAAAATTGGAAAGGATGAAGGCAAACAAAAGGATCATTTGTTTAATCCCCAAAGGCTGAACTGAAACATGGGATAAATGTGTAGCTCTTCTGAAGTCAACTGAGCTGCACTTCCACTGCATCTAAATTTAGACTGTTGGTGTTCTCTTTACTTCATGTTTTAATTTTCATATGGCAGGCACATTGCTGGAGCATGCTTGTTCTTGGCTTAGTCTTTCACAAAAGAAGAAATTCAGATTCCTCCAAACTTGTGGGATGCAGGTGTGGTCTCCTAAGGAAATGGTAGTGCACACATGTGACTTTGAAGTACTGAATTACCCTGCAAAATGAATTTCATGCTTAAAATTACCACCATCCTTCACTTTCTTCCAAATTAGTCCACAAAATATTGGCAGTAAGGACTAGTTTGTCTGTGTGTACTGCAGTAAATGTGAGTTTCTGTTCCCATTTTGCTAACAGATGCCTGTTCTATTATCTTTTATTCTTACTAAGACGCAGGTGAGCATTTGAGGAACATTGTTTACTACGTACAGCCTCCCTTAACGCAGGGCATAGTATCCCCATATTTCTCCCATTAGATTGGTGGGTCCTGGTTCCTTTTTCCGTCTCTTTTTTTCCTTTCATCAGTACTGGAGAGATGCAGTGGCTGTTAGCTGCTCATAGCTAACTCTTTGCAGCAGCTCTTCTGTGTTCTCTCAAGAGCTCCACCAGTTCGTCTCCAGCGTGGTGACCATGGGCAGCACACAGATGTTATTCTGGATGTCCTGGGAGTGGCTGGACCCAGGCACCAGGGTGATGGGTGGATTGAGAGAGTCCTGAGGAGAAGAGCTTGCAAGTGCTGGTGGATGAGAAGCTGGACATGACACAGCCATGTGCACTTGCAGCCCAGAAAGGCAGCCTCATGCCTGGCTGCATCAAAAGCAGCGTGGCCAGCAGGGTGAGGGAGGGAGTTCTGTCTCTCTAATCTGTTTCCATGTGATCCCAGCTGCATCCAGCTCTGGGATCCCCAGTGTAGGAAGGACATGGACCTGTGGGAGCAAGTGCACAGAAGGGCCGTGAAGATGATCAGAGGGCTAGAACACCTCTCCTGTGAAGAAAGGCTGAGGTATCTGGGCTTGTTCAGTCTGAAGAAGAGAAGACTTAGGGAATATCTTACAGCAGTCTTCCAGTACCTGAAAGAGGCCCACGAGAGAGCTGAAGAGGGACTTTTTATGAGGACATGTAGTGATGGAACAAGGGGGAATGGCCTTAAAATTAAAGAGGGTCGTTTTAGATGAGATGTTAGGAATAAATTCTTGATTGTGAGGGTAGTGAAGCACAAGTTGCCCAGAGCAGCTGTGGATGCTCCTCCTTTGCAGTATTCAAGGCCAAGTTGGCTGGGGCTTTGAATGACCTGGTCTAGTAGGATGTGTCCCTGCCCATGGCAGGGGGTTCAAACTAGATGACCTTAAAAGGTCCCTTCCAATATAAACCATGCTGCAATTCTGTGATATCTTCTCCCATGTGGCTTGGCGATATTCCATGGGTTTCCCATGCATCAGGCACTGGGCTTACAAGACTTCTGAGAAGACTTCTTAGCAGCCAAAGTAACATCACATCCTTCTCATTATATGTGTGTCACTCTGTCCAGGGGGGATTTGAACATTTAAGAGTCTGTTTAATTCATGAGGGAAATCATCCAGGGCATGTTAAAATCAGGGAGTGTGTTCCACAGATGTCCCCTTGCCCTGCCATGAAGCAAAGGAGGGTTTCCTGGTTCCTGCAGAGAGGCAGATTTCAACACTGCAGACCTTCTGCAGGCACTGTCAGTCCCTCAGCTGATTGCCTTGGCACACCAGAGCTCAGCCACTGCAGCAGAGGGCTGAGTTAAGCTTCTGCTTTGCTTTGCTGGCCAAGAGCCACCTACAGGCACTGCCAAAACTTGCCGGTGCTTTAGTGAATTTGAAGATGCCTTTGCAAACAGACCAGACTTATTTTTTCACCTGAGGAGTTCTCCGTTGACAAGGGCACGGTTGCTTTGGGCCCAGAGGGTGTGAATGTGTGTAAGAGCACTGCTGAGAGGTCATGAACAGGACACATGCCTGGCTGCTGTGGGCTTTATGCCACCATGTCCCAACAGATGGAGGCTCTGGGTCCTTGTGGACAGTACAGTCTGTGTCAGGGACCTTTGCAGCAGAAGATTGGTTGTTAAAAGAGCTCCTGCTGCTCTGTCTGTTGGAGGAGGAGGAGGACCAGATTGCATTGGCCCGGGAGCCTCTGGCTCCTGAGGAGCAGAATCAAGCCCTGCCAATCTTAAACTCATTTCCTCCAAAAGAGGAAAATCACAGCACAGCACCAGTAGCATTGTCTTAATTTTGTATTTTACTCTCCATCTGATTGTAACTGTGAGCATCATGATTGCAGTTTTTGATCAGTTATCATCCCTCCTTATGAGCAAGGGCATGATTTCTTCCAGAACTTTTGCTAAGTTGGGCTGAGAGCCATTGGGCTGAGACCCCTGAGAGCTGCAGCTGCTCCACAGCAGCTCTGCTCCCTGCCTCTGCTGAGAGACCCAGGAGTGTCCCGTTAGACAGAGTCACACACTCAGGAGGATCCAGGCGGGTTCACTTCCTTCCCTCTCATGGCTGGATGTTTGTCATTGTCTTGGGAGGCAGACAAGACACGAAACTGCAGTGCTGGAGTGCATGATGTTGTTGCAGGAGCTGGCAGAGGTAGGAGCAGGGCTGAGAGTGAGCCAGGACGAAGGGGAAATGAAGTTGGTGGTTGTCTAGAAAACTGGTTGCTTGCTCTTCCTTGCTTAGCACAGGGCTGCCTGATGTATTCCCTACTCTACTGCAGTCTGAGGAGCCCCAGAAGCTCCTCCCAGAGGGGAGCCAAAAGCACTCCTTTCTCTCCCCAATGGCAAATGGGGTTTCAGATTCTTTAACATGCTTCAGCCTATTCTGTCTGTCAACTTTATGCTTTGTTATGATTTTATGCTTAGTTATTCTGCACGCAATTTTTCAATGGGTGACGAATATAGTGATTCCCTCCCTGGGCAATCAGCTGCAGCCTAATTTCTTACCTCCTTCCAAGCATGCATCCAGGTGCTGGATCTTTTATCCTCTGCTATTTCTAACCCCTCCAGAATGGAAAGGTTAAAATTTTCCATCAGTTAAAATTTTCACGTGTAAGTACTGTGGGGTTTTTTCATAGATTTTTCATGTAAGGGAGGTAGTCTTGAAGATTTGCTAAAAAAAACCATGAGTAGTTTAGGATAGAATAGAATAGATTTTGTGCATAATCAAGGTACTGCTATTAAGATCCCAGCCTGTCTATCATTTTTAAACACTAAGGATGTGCTCCAGAGGTTTCTGTAATGGCCTTTTCCCATATAGGGTGCAGATGAAAGCATGGAAGGAGCCAAGTGCTGCCTGGGCCATCAAGCAAATGTTAGCACTGAAGGACCAAAGTTACACTTCAGGATTCCTGGTCCTGCCAAGCAAGAAATCTTGTAAGAGATCTTGGTCATGAGATGCATGCACAACTACCAGCTCACAGCAGGCACAGTCATCCCATTAGACAAGGACTGATTTTTAGTTTGGGTTCTGATGGAGCTTAAAATAACTCAGGTTCAGATTCCGATGGAGTTTTTCCCTTCAAAGGGGGGAAGACTGCTGTAATGAATGCTTTATAGAATAATATTTAAACTTCATGTTATTTACAGTATGATTTGTGACTTACAAAGGGTAGAGAATCCACAAATAATTTCACTAACTATTCACTGCCCCTCTGCATCTTAGCAAGCACCATGTTTTGAAGTATTTGTAAGTAATATGCCTTCAATCTTGCTTGCTCTCTTGCACTTTCCCAATTCATCTTTCCTGCACTGCAAGACAGGAGTGGAATAGATTTTGTTGAGCTTGTGCTCCCTCTCCTGGATAGCGACTTCTACAGTAACAGCAAAAAATGAGGTTTATCCAGAGCACTGAGTATGTGGTAGAGGAAGTCTGTCCACCCCATCCCCTCTCACACTTCAATCCCAGGAAAGAAAAAGATTATAGGCTCTTCACAGATCTCTCCTCTGAAGTCAGCTTTGGGATTTTTTTTTTTTTTGGTGCAATTGTGCCTCATTTCACCATCCTTCTTGAGTGCCAAGTAGTGACTTGGCAGCATCTCTGGTCAGTTCTCAGCATTCTTCTTCAGTTTTCTTGTCAGACATTTCTGGCAGTGGTTTGAGATGGGCATGGAGGTGTGTGCTTTGTCCTCTTATCCCAGGGCACAGGTGGGATGTCTGCATCCACATCTGTGGGGCTAGGAGAACACACATTGTGGATATGAGATTAGAGTCTGGAGTTTCTATTCTCACTCATTAGGGTTGGAAACAAAATGTAACTGAAGTAATTTTCTGTACCAAGTTGAGCAATATTCCTTCAGTCAGCCAGGCAAAAGAAAGTTGGTGTAGTCAGGGAGTGTCCATGTGGTTTCTTGACTCATCTTCTGCCATCAGGCTTGCAGACTGCTCCTTGGTCCTATTCCTTGGGATTTTTTTAATGCAGAATTTAGAATGAGCACTGCACTTTTGGCATTGTGGTGTATACCAGCATAAGGCTGCATCCTCTTGGGTGCCTCACAAAAGTGTCCTTGTCTCTTAAAGAAAATCTATTTTAAAAATGTCTGCATAAGTTAAAGCCAGAAGATATTTCTTGCAGAAAAACGAAACAAAAAGGTACAGATTTTTAAAAATCTCTGAGACTAAAACTGCTTGTCTTTATCAGTAACAGGGAGTAGCAAGGAAAAGATGCTAATCTTTGGGTTTCAGTAAAGCCTGTCTCTCACAGTATCCTTCTGGACAAAATATCTAGCACACAGCTGGATAACCATGTTACATGATGGGTGAGCAACCAGGTCACAGATCAGGCTCAAAAAATTACAGTGAATGGGGTTCCATGGGCTGCATCCTTGGCCGGATTCTCTTCAGCATCTTCAGAAATGAACATGGGACTTGAAGGAGTACTAAATTTGAAAACAACACTGCATTGTGAGGAGCTGTCAGCTCCCTTGAGGGCAGATAGGTCCTGCAGAGAGACCTCAACAAACTAGAGAGATGGAAAATCACCAACCATATGAAGATTAACAAAGTTTCAGATTCTGCACCTGGGATGGGGCAACCCTGGTTGTGTGCACAGACTGGGGAATGAGAGGCTGGAGAAGCAGCCCTGTGGACAAAGGACCTGGGGATCTTGGTGGATGGCAAGTTGGCCATGAGTCAGCAGTGCCCTGGCAGCCAGGAGGGCAAACCTGGGGAGCATCAGGCACAGCATGGACAGCTGGGCAAGGGAGGGGATTGTCCTGCTCTGCTCTGCACTGGGGTGGCCTCACTTTGAATGCTGGGGGCAGTTTGGGGTGTCAAAATATAAAAAAGACATTAAGCTGTTAGAGAGTGTCCAGAGGAACGCCATGAGGATGGTGAAGGGCCTTGAGGGGAAGTTTAATGAAGAGCAGCTGAGGTCACTTGGTCTGTTCAGCCTGGAGGAGAGGAGACTGAGGGAAGATCTCATTGTGATCTTGAACAACCTCAGGAGAGGAAGAGGGGGGGCACATGTCCCTGGGCACTCTTCACTTTTGTGCCCAGGGACAGGACCTGAGGGAAGGCCTGAAGCTGGGTTCAGAGGAGGTTTAGGCTGGGTATTAGGAAGAAGTTCCTCACCCAGAGAGTGGCTGAGGACAGGCTCCCAGAGGACAGGCTCCCAGAGAAGTGATCACAGCCCAAAGCCTGCTTGAGTTCAAGAAGTGTTTGGACAATGCTCTCGGGCACATGGTGTGACTTGGGGTGTCCTGTGCAGAACCAGGAGTTGGCCTCGATGACCCTTATGAGGCCCTTCCAACTCAGCATTTTCTATGATTCTATGACCCTATAATAAATGAGATGATATTTAAAAACAAGCATCAAGTGTATACTGGCTGGTTTTATTGTCATGAAGAGCATGGCCATGAGTAAACAGTCAGTGGAAAGGGCTTTAAACAGCATTCCTTTCAGGAGTTCAGAATGTAATCACTTTGTTTATTCAGTATTTGTATTTTTCCTCTTTCCATTAATCCTCTTGTACTTGAATGATGGATGTCCATTCCTCACATTCTTTTCTATTTTTCTTCTTTTCTAGGAGAAAAAGATGTAATAATCCTTGGAGATTTTAACCAGGCCCCAGACAGCAGTGACCATGACATCCTGAGGAAGGAGAAGTTTCACCACCTGGTCCCTTCCAGCACCTTCACCAACATCAGCACAAAGAACCCCCAAGGGTCCAAGTCGCTGGATAACATCTGGATCAGTCGGAGCTTGAAAAAGGTTTTCACAGGTAGAGTTGCTTGAGTGAAGTTGTGTAACTTTAGTTAGGTTAGTGTCACTTTGGGCAGTGTCTCCTAACGTTTTCCCTGTGACTCTCTTTGATGCAGGCCACTGGGCTGTCGTGCGAGAAGGGCTCACAAACCCCTGGATCCCCGATAACTGGTCCTGGGGTGGGGTGGCTTCAGAGCACTGCCCCGTGCTCGCTGAGTTTTACCTGGAAAAGGACTGGAACAGGAAGGAGGTGACGCGGAATGGGAACGGGGTGACGGTTGAACGCAACGACTCCCACGCTAAGCACGAACGATGACGTGAACTTGAGGGTGCCTCTTCTGCCACCCAGGGAAGGCTCTGGTTGCTCATGACTCCACAGCAGGGCAGGACTGCTTTCCCCTCCCTCTCCTTCCTGCTCTCCTCCCTGCACCTAGAAAGCATCAGCACTTGATTTTGGTGGTCCTGGCTTTGTGTCCCTCCTGGACAGTTCTGGACGAAGCCTCATGGCAGCAGAATGATCTGCAACTTTTTCCGGGGACACAGTGGACATTTCCACACCTGGAGATCTGGATGAGAATTGTACAGAAAATAAAGTGTACTTTTAATACGGGAAAAGCTCTTTGCTAAAAGGCAGCTGAACGGGGTTTTACTGCGAGGGGGATGGGCAGATGATGGTTATTTTCCTTTCCCCGCTTGTAAATTGAGGTAATAAGAGAGGCCCCAAAAAAAGAGACACAGTGCACATTTTTGGCAAGTCTCAAATTCCATTCTATACCTGCAAAAGCTGCTGGAGCTGGTCCCTATGTGACCTGCAGTGAGACCTGAGTGGTGCCTCTACCCAGCCTGGAGAGACACTGTTCCTCCACAGCCCCGCATAGGCACCCCCTCATTCTTTCTTTCCTTCTTCCTTATGCTCCTAGCAAGGTAATTTTGCCCCAGAAGAGCTTCCTGGAGCTTGACTTTGTCTTTTTGTTTGGTGCAACATTCAGTGTTGGATTTTCTTCCTGCTCAATAGTTTTCAGGAGCTAGCAAAGCACAACTTGTCCCTCTGCATAGCCAGGCCCACTTCTCCAGTGCCCTTTGCCTTGCGCCCTGTTGGGGATCTCACAGGAACAGCCTGTGTCCTCTGGGCCTGCAGCTGGTATCAGTGAGATGTAGCCATGGGTCTTTGGGTCTTTGTCTGGGAGTTGGTGTACTGCAGGCCATACATCCTGGAGGTCTACAGATGAGCCCATATTCATGTGATCCCTGCAGGGGCCACCCACATGATCCACTGACCTCCAAAAGTCCATTGACTTTTTTAGGGGGTTTCAGTTTCTCCCTGTGGCACACCAGGCAGTTATGCACCCCCTTCCTGAGCCTCGCTGCTGCATAAGCCTGGTTCACTCACCACAGCAAGCACAAATACAGCG
The DNA here is from genome assembly GCF_017590055.1 of Onychostruthus taczanowskii. Classification (NCBI taxonomy): domain Eukaryota; kingdom Metazoa; phylum Chordata; class Aves; order Passeriformes; family Passeridae; genus Onychostruthus; species Onychostruthus taczanowskii. Next base: position 7,484,620 of record NW_024500128.1, read on the forward strand.
TGGGGTCATCATGCCTATGGCAGGGATGGGGGCTGCTTCCAAGCAGAGTCGGTTTCTCTGCGTGTCCTGGGTGGGGGTACTTCTGTCAGCGCCCTGCCCTGGCGGTGCCAGGAATGGAGCGTTGCATTTGCTACCCACATGAGATTTTTCATGCAGCAGTTAATAACCAGTGACTTAGAAGGGAAACATATCAGCACTTCAGCATCTGCAAAAGAAATAGGTTGAGTGTGAAAGGTGCTGAGCTGCCCCCTAATCCAGCACCTGCTGCTCTGGGCTGCAGATGACCACACGCTTTGCTGCTGAGAGGAAAGGAAAGTTCTCTGGCATGGCTCACTACTCTTGACAGCAGTGCCACACCAAAGGAGATGTTGTAACTGAGGGTTTTAGAGTGAAACAGTAAAATATTCTTGCAGTATTTTTATTACTGTAATTTTCTGAGATATCACCTCATTTCTAACAACTCAATAATAACTAATTTCTCAACAACTAAATAAATTGCCATGCAAACACACACAGTTGAACAGCTTTTCTGTCTGTATGCAAATCTAAATCCAGAAAAAGGTGGGGTTGACTTTCAGACTGAGGGAGATTTCAAGGATGTTTTAAGAGGTCAAGTGAATGACTAGGAACTCAGAATGTCAGACCAAAAATGTACCTTTAGTTGCTCAACATTCCCTGTTGAAAATGGAAGGTGCAGGCACTTATTTCTGGTCATTAAAGAAATTAGCTGAAGACCTTGGCTCCAGATTTCATTCTCAATCCTTGCTGCAACTTTGTCCTTTTCAATTAGGCACAATTTTGCTGCCCTCTTTTAATTTGAGCAGCACTAGATTCCCCAAGAAACTCTCACTGGCTAATTGCAAAATATAGGCAAAGATGCAATAGAGTTGCCTTAGTCAAATGAATATTACATGAGATGAGAGGCAGTAATATACCCAAGAACACACTCACTTTCCTGTTCCAGCTAGTGTTTCCCTGCTATAAATATGTTTGGAGGCTGAAATTATTTCATAGCTCTAGAAATAAAACTTGGAAAGGCCAGATTCCATTTATTCTGCTATGGGCGTAAATAAGTGCAGAGGCACCGAAGCCTAGAGAAGCACCTGCAGCCTCCTGAGCAGGTGATAGAGCTCACAGGTGCTGCAGGGGGCCTTGCTTTGGCTTGTGAGTTCACAGGGGCTGCTGATGTGGGAAATGAGCTGAGCTCCCTTCATAACCCATGTGTGAGCTGTAGGGAAAGTTAATGAGGCTGGTCTGTAGCCCAGAGGTTCCTCAGCCCAGTGGAGAGCTCTGGAAAGGTGATTACTTGGTAGATAAAAAGATGCATTGGGATAAGATGGGAGAAAGATGGAGGAATTGGATACCCACAGGTGGAATTCTGCCCTGTGTGGAGCATCTGTATGAGGTATGTGCCTGGTTACTTCATGCTGGCAATCAGCAGTGCCTCACTGTTCTTACCATTTTTCAAAAGTTTGCTTTTTTTTTGACAACCCTGGAGGAGGATGAGGTGGTTTTGAGTCTGATGGATTTTGGAGTTCCCAAGAACATCTGTTGTGCTACAGTTCTTCAGAAGCTGAAGTGGTGGCTGTGTTCCTCCTGCCCCAGTGGGAGCAAACCTGAATAGCAGTTTTATTTCAAGATGCTCCTGGTGCAAGCTCTGCTGGCCCAGCTGGTTGTGGCTTTGTGCCCAGGCAGTGCCAAGGAAGGCAGCAACTAAGGAGAGGGTACAAAAGCAGTGAGCAATTCTCACAGAAGGGTGGATACACCTTACACATCTTGGGGTCCTCTCAGAAGCCCAAATTTTGTGAGGCAGGGTCATGCTTCATTAGTAATATCACCAGTGACTGATTTGGTTCAGGTTTATTTTTTTGTAAGGACATTTATACCTCTGCAGAGTGAAGGATGGTGAAGCTCTTCCCTACCCACTGCACATGGAGCCTTGGCCACTTCCTCACAACAAAGTGCTGCCTCCTGTCTCCTGCTGACACGTGCCAGCCTCAGACCTCCCCTGGCCAGGGGACAGCACATGGTCCCTGTGGTGGCTGTGGCTGGTGAGACCTCACTGTGGTGGCTTCTGCAGGGAGCTCACTCCTCCTTCTGGCAGGAGAGGTGGCTCCTGGAAGGACATATTTGAGTTTCTACCTTTTAGCATCTTCTGGAAAAAGTTTAAAGCAGCACCCAGCTCACCAAGGCTGAGGGGGCCATGTCTAGCATTTGGCCTCTTTGCTCCTCACAATGAAAATTATTATTTTAAATTATTCTCAGCCATTATTCTCCTTTCCTATTTGCTCTGACCTATTTGCTTCATGGGCAAGCCTCTGCTTTGTCCTGTGGGCTTTTTAAAGGAACTTGGCAAATGTCCATTTGGTCACTTGGCTTTGCAGTGTTGTTGTACTGCAGTGTTACAAGCCATCTATAAAAGGAGGTGTGATATAGAAGGGTTTGGAGAGTTGCTAAAAATCTCTGAGGAGCAAACACAAGGAAATAACTGTCCTGGAGATGAACTTCCAAGAGCCAGATTGTGACAGCAGTGGGTTGATAAATCCTGATGCAGCAGGCAGGATTTAGAAGTTAATCAGCTTGGTCTTGGCACTCTTAAACCCTAAGGGGAATCAATGCTCAATGTTCCTAGAAAATGACAGAAAAGGGTCAGTCCAGTGGACTTCAAGGTTTTCCTAGATATCTAAAAGGTACCTTCTGACATCAAGTTGATTTTCAGTTTTAAACCTGGTGTCTTGAAGGAGCATACCGGCCACGGGCAGGAGCCAGATGTGATGGTAAGCAGAGCTCCTGGGTCAGCAGCTGCTGTTCACTGGGATCACGTCAGGTCATAAATTTAAGCACTCAGAAATTAGGTGGAAATGTCCCATATTAGGTTATGAGCTTTTCCTCAGCTGCAGGAAGCAAGGCAAAGTCATGCAGGCATTTCCTGGCTGCTGACTTTAACACTTTTGTATAGAGTTTCTAGAGGGGAAAAACTTTATAGGAGGCTTATGTTCTTTGTTTTTCCTAAGCAAATGTAAAGTTCTTCCCCATGAGAGGAGTCACACTAACTATGAATCAGGGCTCTTGTGGGAAACAGCCTGCAGCAGCTTTTTTCATCCCCAGAAGAGATGTAGCAGCAGGTTTCTGTGAGCAGGCTGCTCTCAGGGTGACTGGAGGGCCATGCCAGCAGACTGCACAGCTCTCACTGTCACCACTCAGCAGTTCTGGGTTGCTTCCCACATTCCACAGAGCAGGATAAGACTACAATTACAGACAGAGCCCTTGTCTGCTTACCTGTTCTTTAGGGTTTTAAGCCTTAAGCAATTTTTACCTCCATATCTCTAGGTAAAAAAGCTCCTTTGTAAAATCGAAGTAGCTAAAAGGATTTACTCTGAAGTACCTACAGGTTAAGTGTACACTTAGGAAATATGTTGCTGGATGACCCTTTGTTGACCCATCCTTCTGGCCGTCTCATAACCCTGCATAATGTGATGTTCCCAGCCTGAAGGATGTCCAAATTTCTCCTTATCAGCCATGTGAAAGGCCTCATTTAAAAAGGGAAAAAAATGGAATGTGCACAGGCCTGAACTGCAACATTGCTCAAACTTTATGTGAAAACACAGGGAGCACCAGAGTCTCAGAGCACTTTCCCACCAGATTTTAGGGGGTGGCCTTCAGGGAAGCTCTTCCTTCAGACCTCCTGACTTCCTTGTCTATAGACAAGAGAGGCTGCCTTGCAGCTGGGTGGTCACTTTACCTCCACCCATTCCTACTGCCTGAAGTTCTCAGCAGGCTCCCACAAAGGCCACTCATACGTGCCTGGCTGGGCACCTCGGTACCCTTGCACACCCTCCTTTGGGGGAACCTTAACTTGATTCCTTCAGCTGCACAGCTATTGCTCCTTTTACTGACCAAGGGTGCTGGGAGCTGGAGGAGAGGGCACTAGAGAGACCGGGAAATGGAAGGACAAAGATCAGACAACAGACGGAGGAGTGAATCACCACTGGAGGCTTCTCCATATGATCCTCTGGTGACATACCCTGCCCATGCCTGGAAAAGCTTCTTGGCTGAAAGTTATATAGGAAGATGAAAAATACAGAACAGCTTAGCTTTAAAATACTGCCAGGAGGAGAGGAAGATGTTGACTTACAGATCACCTATGGATTTTTTGGTGGGTGGGAGAGACTTTACTTACTTTCTAGGCTTAGAGAGGCATGATATGGTAGTGAATATATTCATTAGATAAAACAGAACGTTGAATTTAAAAAAAAAAAGCAGCCTGATGGATGAGTGCTAGAGACCAGGACAGAAGTCAAACAAGACAGAAATAAGCCAGTAAGCTGAAGAAAACAGCCTGACAGGTCTCTTACTTGGAATGTGCCACCAAATGGAAATTGGGCCCTAAAATATAAATGTGAGACCCTCCAAGTGTCCCTTTCAGAGCACTCCTGGGACAGGGTGTGAACATGAGCCCAGCTCTGCTGTACTGGAGTAGCTGTGAAGTGGAATTGCACAGATCCAGTGAGAAGGTCCCTGCAGGGAGGTGTCCATCCCACTCTGACCCTGGGGGATGGCAGAGGTACTGTGGCTTCATGCCAGCCCCTCCTGCGCCACCATCTGCATTTCTCCTGCCACCAACTTTTTTAGGAATTTATTCCAGGAATATTTTCTTTTCAAAACCATGTATATACAAGCCGATCCTGCTCACTCATGAGAGCCCTATTTGTGGGCTCTCTACCCCTGCTCTTTCTTCATGCAGTTCCAATTTCAGCCTCAGTTTCTCCACTTTCTTCTAAACAGGTGAAATAATGCTGTACTTCACCCTGCTTGTCCATAGACACCTCAGATAAAGGTTTAAAGTGTCTCAGAGGCATTACGTGATAGGGGGAGATACAAAACATTTCAGTAGCAGCAAAAAAAATTAATTTGGACAACTTTAATGGGAAGGGTAAGGATATGCCTTGAAAGTTAATCCTGATGACATCTTTCTGCAATGGAATCAATGTAAATGAAAGGGTTTAAAATTCAATATCCAGATTTTTCTGGATTTAATATAGACTGTGAGAAGTCTCTAATTGTTCATCAAAGCAAAAATAGATTCTCCCTTCTGTATCTCAGACACTAATTTTAAATTTCATGCTGAAAAAAACCCCTCTAACTTAATTTTGTGTTAATATATTACGGAAGTTATTAAGACACTTTTAAATGACTATTTCTTTAAAAAAGCCAAACTGAACAGACCAACAAAATGAATAAATAACAAAAATCTCCCCAAACAAATCCAGACAAAAGAATTGTCTCAGCTGTTTCCTTTTGCCTTTCTCTTTGTGTAGACAAGGTGTCTCTCAACTTCCACTCTGACTCATGGGTCCCCAGATTTCCATCCTGGTTTCCAGCATGAATGATTTCCATCTTTCCCTCCTTTCAGAGAACCTTGCTGCTTAAGTTGCTTCTCAAACTACTGGCAGGGCATCCAGCTTCACAAGCCTGGCACTTAAATGATGCAAAATACCTTCAGAGCTGCATTGGTCCTGCAGATCACCTGTACCAAATGTGAGATTTATTCAGTACTGAAATCCACCTGCCAGTGATGGCCGAGGGCTGTGTTACACGCCACTGATGCTGTACAAGAGGTGGCAGGGATCCATGGGGCAAGGAATAGCAGTGGTGGTTTGGGAGCCTTTGAAGGGAACAGATATCAGGCTGTTTTCTCCAAACTTTCTAGCAAGGGAAAGGGAATATGGTGTGATAATACTTAGCAGTCTTGTAAGGAAAATTAGCAATTGACTTTGAAAATATTTCCATTAAAAAGAACCCACAACCCTTGCATGTTATCCTTACCTAGACATGAGGCAGCTGAGCCATAAGGAGATGACAGGACTCCCTGGAGGTAAGTAAGCACATTTTATAATGTGAGAGGGGATGGGGAGCACTGGAATGAAGCAGCAGGGGAGGGGGGGTTTGGGGGGTGGATCAAAGTGTTAAAGTGGAACATTTGGAGTTGCCATTTCCCACCTGGATGGTGCTGAGAATTGCACTGCAGCAAAGAGGCTCCAATGCTGCCTCAGAGCACATCCTAGAAAATAAGAGGATAATATCCTCATGAGCAGCCAGGCCTTCTGACTGAGCAGGGAGAGCCATACCCAGTGTAAGACTTCAACAGACCCTTTGTGACTCCAACCCTAAGTGATGTTTTTGAAAGAGTCAGAAAGGCACCTCTTCCACACACAACACAGGACGTCCAAGTTGCTGTAGAGCCAAGGCCATTGGAGAGAGTAACCCTCTAACACAACATGATGTAACACTCAGTACTCTCTTCTCTGTCATTATTTTGTCTTTATTTGTAAAAGTTGTATAAAATGCCTTTCAAAATTGGCCTGATAAAACAGGGAGGCTTTTCCAATGCCAGCCAGGTTTCTGTATAGCAATAACATAGCAAGACATAGAAACACACCAAAGCAACCAAGCCAGACAGCCAGGAAAGGCTGCCAACACAGCACTGACACCATGAAACTGTGCAGTGACATGAGCTCACTGCTGTCCACACACTCCATCACAGAACTTCAGTATCACAACTCAGTAACCAGCCTCTTCATAGTGAAGAACAAAAATTCAGGAAAATTTACAAAAGCTACACTTCAAAATTCGGAATACTTTTACAAAGGAGGAATGACATGATGCCAAAACCAGAAGCTGACAGCTTCGCCTATTGCTACATATTGATACTGACCGCTCCCAGACTCCAAACTTTGCACTAGGCAAAGTTATTTCTAGAATAATGAAGAATGGAAGTTTAATGGCACCTACTGCTTTGCAAAAAAAGTGATGCAGGTCTTCAAGTAAAGCAAAAAGGCCTGCAGTAGTGTATAGGGCTACAGAGTGGTAAAAGAGTCTGGCCTGCAGGCATGGCATTCTGTGGCAAAAGCGTGACTAGCACAGCCTCCTGGTTTTGAGGACACATTATCCACGTGTACTTAGATTATAAGATGCTACTACTGTGGGAGGAGTACACTTTGCTTATGTAAAAGTCATGGGAGAAAGGCAGGGATCTCTCCTGCCAGCATAAAATCAGTTCAAAATTGTTCCTTAAAGGACTGTCCCTTCTGCATACGCCAGGGTCAGCAAAGTGTGCCAGATTTTTCCACAGTGTAGGTCAAGTAATCTCTGCCCAGTTTACTCCAAAGACAGCTTTTGACTGTAATCCTTGGCTTGACTTCAGTCATGTGAGACTTTCTTGCTGTTTCTGGCAAAGGAGCCAAAACCTGGAGTACACGTGCGGGACTGACTGCAAATGGCTCCTGTCAGGCAGCTCTGTGTCTGCTCTGCACAGCTCTAAAACAAAGCTGGGCAGGTGAAGTCACCAGTGATCAAACTAGACAGCCTGAAGGAGGAAAGGAGAGAAAACAGCATACAGAGGCTGAATGGCTTTCAGCTCCTGAACAATACTGACAACACAAAATTAAGGCTGCAAACAGTTCTCAGTCCCTGCCTTGAAAACAACTAAATTTAGTAAATTTATGCTTGTTGAATGCATTTTCTTTTTTGGAGCAGTCTGCTAGCCACTGCAAACAATCTGCAATAGTATCTGAAAGGCAGCTGCTTTTATGGAATTGTTCATAAACCTTCAGACCTCAGCTGCCATCACCTTTTCCTCACAGATTTTTCTGTGGATCAGGAAACACGTTCTCAAGATTTTACTGTAATGTCTGGTAATGTCCTGGTACAAAACAAGGTGGGAGAGTTATTGCATTTGTTACATTAAAGAACAGATAAGAGGGAAGGGATACTGTGGTCAGGTCCATGCAAATGTGGAGTGGAGGAAACCTTGGCTCCATCTACTCACCTTATCCCATGCCAGTCCTGTTACCAGCGGGCAAGAGCAGCAGGATAAGAAAGGGCAGAAGCCCTGTCCAAGGCTCCCACTAGTTTCTGCCCAGCCTGTCTGACCACAGCTGCTTCCCAGGAGCTCAGAGGAGCCCTTGTAAAATTCTGTCTACTAAAACAAAACCCTTTGTCAGAATACTTTGCCTCACCAACTCCATAACACTCCACAGTCAGAAAATGTAGCTTATTTAGTAAGTCCTCCTGCATCATCTAAGTTATTCATCATGCGACTAGAGAAAGCTCTTTGCTGCAAGGAGCTTTCTTTCCTTGGTCCTGGATATAGCACCAGCAGTTAAAACAGAGGTAAAGTTGCTCCAGAGTGGTGCAGCACTTCTGTTGGAACACAGGAATAGGGCACTTGAGAGTTGTCTTCTATCCCCAAGTCACACCTTGTTTCTGAAACGAGCTCTGCAAGCTCAAGTTTTCTGTAGTGTGGGGGTACTGCTCAAAAATGTGACCTGATCCTCTATAGGCTCAGGTGATCCGAAGAAGAAAAGAGTGTTGCCTGCTGTGCTGGATCGTGGCCCTGTGTTCCTGAATTTATTTAGAACCACAGGTCATGAAATCACAGTTTTGCTCGATCCTCCTTCCAAAACACTGCCATGCTGAATTTCCTGGACATGCTACGCTTGTCCTCAGATGAGGGAGGATCTTCCCAGAATTCAGCTTCCTGAAACATGTACTATACGCATGAAGATGTAGAACAGTGTAACTTTTTGAGGGAATGAAGGGGAAAGCTTTGCTACCTGCTTACAATCATTAAAACAGCACTACCCAACTTTTCCCTCTTTTTTAAACACTAATCCTCTCACAAAAAAAAAACCCTGAAACATTTTGTAATGCTACGGACTTTGATCCCATGGCACAAAGACCTGCTTCTGTGCACTGTTTTTAAACTTTCTGTTTTCATTGCAGTGATGACTAAATGGGAAAGTTATGCAGACAGCAATGCAGCATAATCTACAGCAGTTCTATTGCTATGAACCGTGACAGCTATGACCAAAGATAAGGCAAACAAAAGTGAACTAAGGGGGAATTTCTCCTCTGTCTCCTTTCCTCCACCTCTAAATGTGGGAAGGAAAAGGCAATATATTACAAGAGACAGCACTGAGCACTACACCAGGCATACAAAACAGAGTAGATGATTGGACAGATCACTGCAGAGGAATTTCTAAGCGAAATTTTACAAAAATGCACAATCCCTTTAAAAAATAATCAGTATACAATCACAATGCAAAAGGACATAAAGGGTTTTTTTCTGAATTCCACATATTCTGGCCACTCTTCCCTCCCATTCCTCATAAGTCCCTTTTTGCAAACTCTGGGAAGTCCAGTTCTACATCCTCACACATTAAGTGAATGGAGGTCTAATACTGTTAATTTATGAGATCCTGGAGCTCCTCATCAGTCAGCTCATTGACTTCCATGATCTTTTTCAAGTGTTCCATGTACCGGGCATGGTCTTGCAAAAAGTGTGGCACCCTCATGTTCTCAATCACAGCTAATCCTTTCAGGCGATCCACGTCCTCATATGAGATCTGTAAGGAAGGACATGGGTCAATTTAGCAGTACAGTCCCATTGCCTCGCTGCTGCTATAAATTCTCTCCTGTAAATGAGAAAATATTTCAGAGCATGAGAATTTAAAACCTTGGAGAAGCGTTTGAAAACATGAGCAACTGTGTGCTTCAGTGGAAGATGCAAAAGAAGTGTAAATTTAGCAAATGCCTTCGTAATTCCTGATTCTACTTTTGATTCAATCAGTGAACAGACTTGTAGGAATGTGAATGAGAATCATCTACAGCAGCTGCAGGAATAGAGACTAAAAGGATGGAGCACATGTGAGTCCTGGAATGTCTTCTCAACAAGGCAGAAAGATTTATATGAGAATGGAAAAAACACTGAGCAAAAGACTAAGGAGCTAGAAAGGGAGGGCAGCACAGATATGGCGCAGGAAAGAGTTAGGGAAATGCATGGTGCCAGCTGACCTGAACTCTGCTGTTTCATTTTCACTAGTAAATGTGCTTATGCAAAGCTAAATTAAAATGCACCTCTAGTAACTAACTACAGCATGAACAATACCTAAGCATCCCAATTTTAGTTTTTTTTGTTTTCCACATTCAGTAGCAGAGTGTAGACTGGGTTTGCCTCATGGCATCAGAGCCTTTTGGGTATTGGTGCTGAACTCTCATGTTGCAGCTATTAGAGGATCTGGTAGCTTTTTTCCCTGAAGAAAATGGATATTGTCTTATGATTCTAAAAGCTAGGACTTTTAGGACTTTTAATCACCGTAGCTCAAGATGCTGTGAATGCAGTCCAGAAAGGATGATTGCTTTGGCTGGGCACAAGCTGCCATGGAAGCAGAGAGCTGGAGTCCTTGGGCAGCTATCCAGTGTGATGAAATTTGTGTGGTTGTTGCTTTGCCTCCAAGCCGTGTGTTCTGGGCACCCTGCAGACAGCAGCATATGCTCTGGCAAAGCCCACCAGCCTCACTGTGCTTCACAGGAGGTTCTTGCCAGGTAGCTTGAGTGGAGCCTGCTCCTTCCAACCTTTTTGCCCCATGTTTCCCCTGAGGAGCTGAGCCCAGTACAGTCTGGTTTCCCTGGAAGCAGCCTGCCCTCTTGGCAGGTGATTACTCAGCAGCGATTAAAGTGCGCATGAAGGATTCACGAGAGTGCAAGGGGCATGGAAGGGCTTTCTGGAAAGACAGGACAGTGCAATCCAGATTGCTAAACCCGATCCATAGGGACAGGTGCATAGCTCAGCAATGATAATTGGAGCAAAGCCCACAAGGGGAATCAATTTGCATCTGAGTACACAAGTGTGCTTTTCTAGTTGCAAGGACAAGATGCACCCAATTAAGAAAACAAACAGACACCCATGCCCAGGCTTATTCAAGTCACTAAGATACCACTGTTTGAAGATTGTGTGGCATTACACCTAATTAACTTCCTTAGAAGTGGATAGAGAGGAGCTCCACAAAACCATACCATCTCTCAGTCTGGAGACACAGCACCACAAGCAATTAAATTCTACCTCTTTTTTTTTTTTTTCTAAAGAAAGAAAAAGGATCCTTCTCCCCTCCTATTTATGTTCAGAGGTTTCTGTTACTGCTGCTAACAAGAAGCAGTATCTACAATCTGAGATACGGTTTGAATGGGATGCATTTTCCCAGTCCTTGCAATTGCTAAAAAATTACCAAAGCTGACATCCTGAGGAGATCAAAAACACAATCCCAATCCTGTGGTGAAAACAGGTTGTTTTCCTCACCAGATTTTATTAGTCATTGCACTAGATTAAAAAGACTGAGGCTAAAACAGGCTTACTTATGCGCTTCGTAATGTGCTCATCTGTTTCTTGGGAAACACAACAATAGGTGATATTTTGCTGCTTTTACTTTTTCAAACTCTGGTAGTTATGCTGAACTCAGGTGCACCCAATATCTGCATTCTATTTCTCTTTGGCAATATTTGCATGCAATTACCACATGAATATTTTGCAGTGCTTCCTGTATTTGATTCTTTCCTGTGAAGTTCTAAAACTGCTCCTTTTAAGAAGCACCTTTTCTCAGGTCTCAAGTGTTTTCCTTCATCACTTTTAGGCATGTTGAACAGCTTGCATGTATTCACACCACACTCTTCTCCACTGTAAGTAATGTCAGAAGCAACTGGAAGGCAGGACCTGGAAAATGTGCCAGCCAAGCTTAATACTCCCTTTGGAACAACCTGATCTTCCCATTCCACCCTAAAAAAACCAAGTAAATCCCTCATTTAAAGTGGTGATAAATCACTAGGCTAGATCCCAGTGCAAGTTTTATGCTTCCCTCTTTCATGAGAAGATATATTGGAGCGGGCCCAGTGAAGGGTCACTAAGATGATTAAGGCACTGGAGCATCCCTCCTGTGAGGAAAGGCTGAGAGAGCTGGAACTGTTTAGCGTGGAGAAAAGCAAGCTCACGGGAATCATCAGTGTGTATAAACATGGGAATGGGGCTCTTCTCACCAGCACACACTGGCAGGGCAAGGGACAGTGGGCACCAGTTAAAATGTATAAAATTCCTCTGAACAAAAAACTCTTTTGTACAATGAGGGTGGAAAAACACTGGCACCACCCACCCAGAGGGATTATGGAGTCACCATCAGTGGAGATATTCAAAGCCCAACTGGACATGGTCCAGGGCAAACTGCTCTAGCTGACACTGCTTAAGCATGGAAGTTGGACTTCCATGATGGTGGAGAGAGATCTCTGCAGACCTCAACTGATCTGTGACGCTGAGAGCAGACATGGCTCTGATGCACAAATTTCCAGCTTGACTGCAGATGTCTGAAGCTAAACCATTCAGAACATATTTTAAGGTCCCTTGATTTTAAAAGTTGTAAAATCAAGCACTTATAAATTATCATACTGCTAGAAATAAATTGCTTGTAGACCCTTAATGTGGGTGCCGTGCAATATGGATCATAGCGGAATCTGTAATTTTATGAGGAATGACTTAGTGTGTTTTTCAAGTGGCCTGACAACCTGCAGATTCCCCGAATAGAGACAGGCATAAAGCAGTAAAGGAACTGTGTGCTCAGTGGTTTGGCAGGCAGAAGCTGTGTGGAGTTAAGCAGGCTTAAAGCAAAAGAAAATTTCAGAGAGAAACTTGCAGACTTATTTGACAGTGTGATTTCATTTTCAAAGCTTCCTAACTTGGTTCAGTTACCTAAATAGCTCTTGCTTATCAATAAGGATGATTCTGACAGTAAAGGGAAAACTCAGCGTGGACCAAAACCCTCTATCATAGTATGCCCCTTCTGTTTATCACCCGTTGACTGCTAAGTAGGCAGAAATGTTGGTATACCAGCTCTAAATTCAAGCTCAAGTCAATTTGACTCCCTGTTTATGAGTATGAACCTTGCTTAATGAACTGTGAAAGCTTAGCAACCCAAGGATTTGGTTCAGGAAGTGTGACAAAATTTCTGCACTTTTTAGGATGAGCTGAGAACAAACAAGCCATGACAGTTAGAATGGACCTAAAATTCATTCCCATTCTGTGAATAAAGACATACTATTATTCTGGGGGGAAAAAACCCCTCATTTTTTAAAAACACCTGCCACCAGTGAGAGAACTTTCAGATGAAATGCTCTTTGTGGTGGAAGGGGGGTGCATTCATGTCAAATGGTTCCTTTTGTTATCTTCTAGGACCACTGCCTTATCTAGTACCTGTCTTGTTTGGCCAAGGCAGTCTGTTGTACTGCAAGTCAGGTAGTATCCCATAAAGGTAGGAAAGTCTGAGGTATGACCATAAAATCTTAATCTGATAAGTGAAGAATGAGGTCAAGCTGGTAGAAATTTTTAGGACCTCAAAATACTTGCAACTTGCACACTGTAACTGAAGGTGCTGTACAGAACAGAGAATTCTAGACCAAAGTAAAAGCACCATGACTCATAGTTCATTACAGGCAGGCTTGCCGAAATGATAAAACTGTACCCTTGGGAATAATGAGTTCAATCACCTTTCCAAGGGCTGTCAGAAGATGGAAATCAATGGACTCCCTGTACCTCAGGATTCGGAGGATGCCATCCAAGTACACCTGGTCCTTATTGAAACAGCCTGAAAGGAATGGAGATACATTGCACTCTATCAATAGTGTTTCATCAAGGCATGTTCTCAGAAGCCATTATGAGCAGAACAATTTTAATTTTAAAAACCAGATATTTATATCCCTGACTTTGAACACCTTTCCAAAAACTAGCTAGAAGGCAAAACCCGCTAGCCAGAAAAAGAAATCAAACATAGAAGATAGGGCCTGTGAATAACCACAGGCAATATTCCATCTGCAGAAAGCAGGTCAAATTGTGAGTATGATTTTTTTCAAAGTTTCACATTTATGTTCCACTTCCACCAAAAAAAAATAAAAAAATCCTTTACTGATTCAGCTTGAAGGTCTCGCTCACAAGCATTTTCAGCCTTGTTTTCCATAGCAGAATTCCTGAGACCTCATTTCAGAAAGTGTGGAGTCCAATTTCTCCCTTTTGCAGAGGTTTTACTGTGCGACACAATTAAGGAGCTCTGTGCATGTTCTGCAAACGCCCCTGAAGTACAAAAGAGAAGACAAATAGGGAACTCACCTGGTTGTGAGGTGTCAGTCCACCCTCTCTTGGCCCGTACGCAGTAATCCCACCTAGTGTTGGGGTCCTTGACAAATTTCCCTACATCGTGGAAAAGCTGACTGAAGGACATTTGGCTGGCCTGGTACACGGTGTAGTAGAGCAGGGCAGCTCTCCAAAGAAAAGGGTCTTTGCGGAACAGGACGCTGTGAATGCTCGCTAGCCCCTCTTCTGTAGGGTTGATTGGTTTTAACCCGTGTTTTCTACGGCCATTACGGTTGCACCAGGGCTGGCTGTTGTTGTTAAAACCCCGAAAGTAATGAGTTCCTGGAAAAAAAAAATAAAAAAAGAAATAAAAGGAATCTGGCACTTAGAACAGTAGCATCCAATGATTAACAAAAAATTATAAAATATATAAGGAGATATCCATTTCAGAACTCTGAGCTGGTAGGACTGGGCACTGGGAAAAGCAATGACTTTAGCCTTGTCTACAATAGAGAATTTTGTCAGAGATATATATACCATGCAAATGTTCACCTGCTGACTGCAAGTGAAATTCCTGAAAATGCTTAAGGAATGCTACTATCAGAAGGACTTGACTTTCTAAATCTGTTACAAGGAATTTTGGGAAGTCTTACAAGCTGAATTGTATCTGGCATAGGCTAGGCATTGTAGGGAACAGCAGGAAGGAAAATCAAAATTAAAGGGCAGAAATGTTGCCTCCTGAAGGTGATTAAACAGCACTACTGCAGCCTTGGAGGATGTTATGTCCCCTAAAATGTGAGTAACAGTGGTTCTAGGCAATTTCAAGGCTTATTCTTTAGTTGCTATTTAGGCACTAGTCAAGTTTATCAATATTTTATGTACTTAGTTGAAACAGATGCACTGAAAAATTTGAATAAATTTTCCACAGGGCTGGGCCAACCCTGTGTAATGCAAAACCACAGCAATTTTACACCACTTTAGGGATCACTGGGTAAATTCTTCATACCTAAAGCATGCCTACATTTGCAAGCAGTGCAGCGTGACAGACGCAGGTTTGTAAAGTGACATGGCTGGAGCCAAGGTTGAACTGTCACACTATTTTTATTTCCCCCCCTTTTTTTTAAACTCCAGAGTAGTTAAAAAATTCTCTAATGAGCAAAATGTCCCTAAGCAGTGACTGCACAGAAGGTATGCCCTGGAGCATCATCTGAAAGGATTTCTCTATGCCTGCTTCAAGATTCCTTTGGCATGGGAACCTCAGTACTGTAAGTGGGACTGGCTGGTAGGCTTACTTCAAAAGCTTGCTCTGGATCTGACCTAAAATGCTATGAATCTATGAACCCTAGGAATCCTTTTACTGCACGCTGCAGTAACAAAATGGTTTCTCTTTCCCTTTAGCGTATCTGCAGAACAGGTTCTTTGGATAGGGATGTTCCCTCTTTCTGTGCCTGGCCCACCACTGTGCCGTAAGTAAGAATGCATGCAAGTACTCCCCTTTGCCTGCAGAAGGGATGTGATGCTCATACCAATTTCGTGCCTCAGCATCCCCTCCAGCCAGTGCTCTCGCGCGGTGGAGACATTGATGGTGAGAGTGGGGCGGCCATTCACCACGGTCATGGAGGCTCGGGACAGCAGGTCCTCCGTGAGATGGACCACAATCTGAAGAGGAGAGAGTTCAGGCAGAACTGAAAGAGCTCTCTTCTCACTCCTGATCCTGCTTTTTCCTCTGGCTCTTCCATTATTTCATTTCTCTTCGGTCCCTTGTCCTCCACAGCTCTGTCTTGTGATCAGCAATCACCTGAGAGAGCCTTCTGAATGAGTTCATCCTGCTCACCTGTGCTACTGACAGAAGCTCAGACCTTGTGGGGTGAGTGAGGGTGTAGACAGACCAACGTGAGACTGAAAAACTTAGAATTGTAACACTGAGTAGACTCAGAGGGCAGGGAGCAATTGCATGCACAATAAATTAGAGAAAACAGCAGTTTTTGAAGTGTGCTGAATTATCTCAAAATAAGATAACTGAGAACTGAAAAATTCTAGATTAGAACATGTAAATTGACTAGGTATCTACATAATTAGCTGCTTGAAAGTATTTCAGCTGCAATTCTAAACTTGAATGAGAGGGGCAAGTACTGTGTACTTTTTCTCCTGTTCCATTATGTTGACTTGAAATATTGAAATACAGTATTGTTCTGTTCTACACAGCAAAATAGTTCTCGCTTTCCTGTCTCTCTTTGAAAACTGGTAATCAAAACAAAAACTAGCAGAGAAGGAAACAAATGCATATTTATATGTTGTATTATTTGACTTCCAAAGGGCTTTTTAAACAAGTGACTGAAAGGAAAAAGTGAAACTGTTGAAGACTAAGCACCTTTCCCTCTTCATGTAAAGCCTAATGAAACAGTACTGCTCAGAAGAGTACAAGGGAGACTACTTTAAAGAAAGATTACTTTTTTAGTATCCAAAAAAAAAGGACTCAGGGATCAAAGGCATGAATATAACACTTCCCTGTACTCAAAACTCACCCTCAGCTTCAAGTCCAACAGCAAACCATCAGTCCCATAAAACTTGCATTTAAGAGGCAATAAAAAAGGTAAATCCCAAAGCATTTAGATTTAAAGGACAGGTGCTACTTAGCTTTATTAACACCTCTCCAGCTGGAGAGAGTATTTTCATATTTTAGACCATCCTAAGCATGATGTATTAACCCTATTTTCACACAAAAAGTGGAGCATTTCATTAAGAAAGACTGGGTTGCTGGATGAGGATGTAGGATCCAGCTGCCATGAAGTCAAACCAAGCCAAAAATGAAGAGGGAGATAAAAGCACAGGAAAAGACAAAACACACAATTTTTTTCTGCTTGCTCTAAACTGTAGTTTATGAATCCCACCCATAGAAACAGAGGTGAAGTCTGGTTATCACTGTCAAATCATAGTCTCACAAAAATGTGTGATGAGTTTAGCAGTTTCTTCTAATAATATTATGTTTATCAATTAAACCTAGTTTCTGGGAAATTAATTTTTGCCTCATGATTCCAGACTCTTGCTCAGTGCCAGTGATCTCATCCAAGTCTTTGACTCTGTCATCTGGTGATTTCATTTGGATTAATCCCTTTTTTATACATTCAATTTCATCTGATTTTTCCAAGCAATTTCATGTAACTTCATCAAACTGGTCTTCTAAAATTCTGAATACAGAAAATAAGTTTTTTTCACAGGGCTCTAAAAATTAGGCGGTTAAAGCCAGGAAAAAACAGCACTCAAACCAACTCAACAAGCTCTTTCAGACATTTTTATTCACTTATGTCACTTTCATTTGTGTTGCTTCTTATAAATCACTCTCTTGGGCTGCTGCTTATTTTTCTTGGCCTTTTCTTAACTCTTTCCTTTGGTGTAAATAATTCGATACAGGAGAACAGATGGCAGAACTGATGAATAAATGGAAATGTGCTGGTCTCCAAGTAGCTGAAAAAAGGAGGGAAGGAAGGGTGTCGTTCTTGGGTACTCCCAAAAGAAGAGAATTTAAGAACAAGCATATATGAGTCAGGAAACAGGCTCAGTGAGACGACTGAAGCGCTCACAATGAATGCGTGTCATTTCAATTGTTCAGGCATTAGACTGGGCTTAGCTATGAGAAAAGTATGATGTAAGGAATATTCTGGCAATTATGGAGGAAAGGCCTCCGAGATGGTCTCTTGGGTCCATCCAATGTTTAAGGTCTACACGAATGTTTCTTTCCTGATCCAGTGCAGGACTTACCTCACCAAGACAGCCTTCTTTCACCATGTACTTCCTGACATGATTCCAGATACGACTTTTGGTCAGTAAGCTGCCTCCAGTGGCCTGTTCAAATTTTTCATAGCTTCCATATTTCTGCAACGTCCGCTTCATAATGTTAATTGACTATAAAATGAAAAAAACATAGCAAATATCAGAGCAGTAAGATTCTCATGTCAGACTGACACTTGTATTCTTCCTCTCCTCTCAATCTCTTTTTTCTTAGTTTAAAATCCTCCTTTTCTCAACTCACTGGCAGTCACTAACAGGCTGTACTCATTTAATACATGCTGACACACTCTGCAATGAATTTATACCATCTTCAGATGTACATTATTGCCAAAGTACTGAAAAAAGATTCTGATCAACTCATCTTAGACCCACATACATCTGCGTGATGATTAGATGATTATCAGGCTAGGGAAATAATACCCATTTTCTCTTTTATTGTGGCAATGTTGTACAACTGCCTTGTAAAACAGATGTAACAGGTCTCCAGGACATTTGCACTTTGACAGCATGTTTCTTTTTACGTTTATCCAAAGAATTTGAAAATGATCAACTATTACTGTCATCTCGCTTCATTTCTTGGCATGTTCTAATTTAGGAACACTGATTAAGCAGATGTGTAACTATAATTTTAACAATAATACCTCTACCAAAAATGTCTCCTTACAATAAAATCCCTTGTACCATGGGTGTCTGTGTGAGAAAGAAGGAGAGAGAGCAGGAACTGTTATTTACAGAAAAGAAAATGTATTTATTTCATTTAAACTTTTCATTTAAACCACAGTACTTCTTTAAACCCCCCAAAATGAAGGCCTATTTCCTGCGACAGAGTAGTATCAACAATTCTCCTATGAATTGCTGCTAGAAGTCCCTTGAGCAAAGCTCAGCACAATGCCCATAACCATGATCTGAACTATGCATATTGAAGATTTTATTGCTGGGGTGTGAAATGCTCATCCCTACTTATCTTCTTTCCAGCATGCCATTACACACCCTTAAAAGAAAATGTGGTATGGAATAACTTCTTTCCCAGCAACAGTCCAGCTACATAGGAAATAGCTTTTTGTCACAGATTTGATAACAGAAGGTCCTGGCACTACCTTAAAAAATTAATGTGCTTGCTAAGAAAATTCCACTAACAATAAAAGGTGAAAATCTTGCAGATGGAATCTCTTTTTACATTATACACTTATATCCCTTCATGAACACGCTTGTCTCCAGCTGTGTAATTCTGACATTGGCAGTTTGACTGATTTTCCACAAAAATTGGATTAATTTTTTATCTCTCACAGCTACCAACAATCCTTCTCTAATGTTTTTCAAGCTGAAACTACGCAACCTTGAGTAATTGCTACTGAAACCCATAAATGACAGATAGACATATCCTTAAAGTCTAACAGCTCTTTGATGAAGGCAATGTCACTCACCTGAATGCCAAAGAAATATTGCACCTAATGTTCAGTATTTCTTTGTCTTGTATATTTTTACAAACAATTTTTTTCCTTTTTTAAAATTATCTATGCATTTTAACTTCTAAAAACATTTTCTGTTTTACAATTTTTTTAGTGTCTGCACATTGTGAGGCATTTGCCTGTCTTATACAAAATCCTTGGTTGAAGAAGCGACCTAAATATTCCCACCCTTTTCCCAGGAAGTTCATTCTCAGCCAGCAACCTGAACAATTCATGATAACAGTTCTTCAGTCTCCTTTGCCAGGTACCAGATCCTTAAGATATTTATGTCACCTACTAGTTGTTTGGTATATCGGGTTTCTATCAACAATTAATTAACTTTATTTGTTCACTCTGGAAGAAGTCATCTGTCAATCAATCTTCCAGTATGAAATCTGTCTTCACAACTTATTGATATTAAATTTCAAGTAAATCTGTAAGATTAAACACTAAGTACCCACTTAAATTCTAGGATGCCTAAGTTCATTTGAAATTAACTCAGAGGTGTCCTTGTCACTCTCTACAACTCCCTGAAAGGTGGCTGTAGTCAGGGGGGGGTTGGTCTCTTTCTCCAGGCAGCAACTGACAGAACCAGAAGACACAGTCTCAAGCTGCATCAAGGGAAATATAGGTTGGATATTAGGAAGAAGTTTTTTTACAGAAAGGGTGATAAAGTTCTGGAATGGTCTGCGCAGGGAGGTGGTGGAGTCACAATCCCTGGATGTGTTTAAGAAAAGACTGGATGTGGCACTCAGTGCCATGGTTTATTTGAGATGTTTGGGCATGGATTGGACTCGATCTTTAAGGCCTCCTCCTTGTCATTCTGTGAATTCTGTGAAATCCCAGAGGACTCTCTGACCTTAGTTGGAGTGCAGGCATTTTCTAAAACCACCTCATCACAATGAACAGTGAGAAAATGAGCACTAAACACATCAAACCTCCTGCTTGGCTGTCTGTAACAGCAAACTCCCTGGAGCTGAGACCTCCAGGCTACAGAAGGCAGCATGATTTTGGGAGTCAGGTGACCCAAGTTCTAGCTCTTCCTGCCTGCCTGCCTGCAAGCACCTTCCTGGGCTGCTGAAACTTTCCTAAATGCTGTGAGACACTTGAATCAACAGCACAATACAAACAGCAGGATTTCAGACACAGACCCACTCCAACCTCTCCTACCTCAGCCTGACAGAGTTCACAGCTGCAAGGGGAAACTTCTCTATGTGCCACTCTAGGTAAGCCACATCCTGGCATTCCATCCACATCCAGATAGGCGTTGCAAGTTTGAGCTCCTGCATACTGAGAAAGTCATTAAGCTTAAGCCTCCTCATTGCTGAACAGATATTCAGAAATTACTAAGAAGGGTGCTCACCCCTATCACCTTCTCTCTTGACTCTGTTTCAAGTGAAACAGGAGAAAGTCCCACAAATTCTTTCCAAGTGGGCAGGTGTGGCTCTTGAAGCACCAAAACAACAGGCAGAGTCATCACACACAGGGAGATATATTGCACACAAATCCCTGGGGAATGGCAGATGGCCCTGACACTGGGGTGAGCCCCATCCCCAGTGATGTTCCTGGTTTGGACATTTCTTGCCACAACCACTCCCATTGGGGGTGGTTCCTGAAGGGAAAAGGTTTGGGAAATGTTTGGTTTCCAGGCACTGACTACAACACCAAGCCCTTAATTTGGGATTCTGCACCTGCCTCCAAGGTGAGATGACTCAGTCAGCTGTTGCAAGAACTTGCTGGGAAAGGGGAATATCCAGACCAGCACGCCAGCTGCTGCCTAGTGCAGCATCCAACTGTGAGCTTATTTTCCAGCCTCCAGGCCAGCAGAACACTGGTACTGCTGCAGTTACTAAGGCCAAACTGTAAACTCTTCAGCAACAAGTAAAAAAAAATTGAAAAAAAGAAGAACGATGTGGCTGTACCAGGTTACTAGTTAGGAGTAATAATGCCTGTTCTTTTCAATATTAGCTCAAATGTCTGCTTATCCCTCTGATCACTACCAAAGAGTGCCAAAAGAAGTAGCAATCCCAAGACATGCCCCCTTGCACAGCAAACTCTTGATGCTCAAGAAAGCAATGACACAGAAGCACTAACAAGAGCAGGGTAAGGCTGTTTAACTGACTGTATTAGGTTATGGTGGTGTTGGCTTTTTAAAACAAATTATTTACAGCCAAGTAGGTCTCTGAATCTCAAGTCACCCATGTCCAGCAACTCAGCTCAGTGGTTGAGCGTTATTGTAGAAAAATGTACTGATAAGACTTCTTATGAGTAGTGTGAGGCAAGCAAGTCAGAGAAGGGTCTCAGTGATCTAGGAGTCAGCCCCCTATTTGAGTCAGCTCATCCTACATTCAGAAGCAGCTCTGCTGCAAAGGGGTGGCAGTGTCTGCAGAGATTTGTAAGACAGACAAGGTAGACACACACCATTGCTCTTCTTCCTGCATAACTTACCAGCTAGGGGGGAAAAAGCCTCTGAGGTGCATCATTAGGTAACATTTAGTACCAGGCTGAGCTTGTTAGTCTAATCAACAGCCATAATATTGTGGCTGTTTGGGTCAAGAGGGCTGGCGGGAGGAAGGTAAGTATACATTTCTAGTCCATTCAGACTGTAGTATTTGAGGTTTTTTTTTTTGTTTAGTGTTTATAGGGGCTTTTTTTCTGCATGCTTGTTCTTAGTGGTATAAAGGTCACATTTAAGTAATTTAGAGCTGGTAGAAATACTTAATTAAAAACTTTTAAATTACTTTGTAAAGAATTCAAAGTTAATACTCACTGGGCTTTTTTGTATGAGACCGTGCTCTGAAGTAAAGCTGTCTTCCTACTGTGGTATCACCAGAAGTGTTTTATTAGTCCCTTCCAGTGGAAGAGACACTTGTGTCAGACCCTGAGCACCTGTGCCACTTGGATGGCCTGACATGCTTTGTGTTATGGATTAGTATACCTCATCTATAAATCCTAGTTAGCAGGGGAATTTGTTACTAGTGCAGAATGTTTTACAATTATGTGCTTTAGACAGACAGTGTAATGTCCTTGAATCTTCCACATGCCTAAGCTGTTACATCACTTGGACATAGCAAAGGATTACTCAGTGTTGAATGCCATGTTGTTTAGCCTTCCAGCTCCACCTAATTTTTTTTCCCCAACCTCTGACAAATTTGCTAATTGTAGGCTACTTTTATTATTGCCTTAAAAAGTGCCACACAAACACTTGCAGCATGGTATAACTGGTTTATTTATGAACTCAAAACTGCTACACTCTTATGAGTACAAGGGAAGAGAATGTGTAACTCTTTACTGGGAGGATCACTCATTTGATGAAATGGTTGGGAGTTTTTTTTTTTTGTTGTTGTTGGGTTTTTTTTGTTTGTTTGGTTGGTTTTTTTTGTTTGTTTTTTATTAATGTATACAGAAATAAAATTCTTGCTGCCTTTTACAATTCAAAGAAACAGGGTACCTAAAATTGCAACTTACTGATTTTGGTTCAGCAAATTGCAACTGTTAAGTTCATATGCTCTGCAAACACTGGGAACAACTATTTCTAAGCAAATATTGCCACCTCTAGCATTTGAGTAAAAATAACAAACACTTAGAGGGCTAAGAAACTTTACAATGAGGGATAAGTAGTTTGAGCCAGAAAACTTTGAGCACAGAGCTGCTGCAGTGACCTTGAAACACAGTGGTAAGAAAATTAACTTCTGTAATATCAAATATGCTAATCTTTGTGAAGACTGCAAATCTGCATGCGATTTTCTGTTCTCCAGCTTACTTCCTTAAAGGCCCTGTATTGTGTGACTCACTAAAAAACCTTATTATGAAGAAAATATCATAATGCAGATATGAAGAGAGAAACAAACACAACACAGTATGAGAAGGAAGACACTAAAATTAGCATTTTGCAAATGCATTAATAACTCAAAAATGTTTTGCCTATGTCTGTGAAAAGTCAATCAATAAAAGTGTCGGGCTGTGCCCAAGGTTTAAAAGCTCTGATTTAAGTAGAGCATGAGGTAAATTGAGTGGTCACAAGCCTGTGTGTTCCCCACTGCAGCATTGCTGGCTTAATGGTTTGCAAACCTTCAGTGCTCTTTGCCTTTAAAAAAGTAAATATATGGGGCAGAATGTGATTTGTCTTCCAGACATATTTCAGTAATGCTATATTAACCAATTTCATAGACATGCACAAACGCAGACAGGGCAATAAGAAAACACAATCTGTTTTAATGTCCTACCAGCCTATGCACAGCTGTGGGTAAAAAGATTCTTGACATGACTGAAAAATTCTCTAAAATTCTGAACTGTCAGGTTTCGAGCTCATTTCACTTAAGTATCCTAAAAGCCCCCTATAAACATGGCGGGTTCAGTCAGTAAGAGCTGCGTTTACAGCTTTTTACTCGTAAAAGAGCAAGCAAGTATAAGTTGTCATGAGCACCTTTTGTAGAAAAAATAGGAATAACTGTTCACAGTTACCACGACTTTTTAAAATAAGTGGAGCAATAAACAGAAGCCAAATATGCTTCCAAAAAAAACCCCAACGAAACTGAACCTTCTTGTAGCAAAAAGGATGACTACACACAGTTGCATTTTTACTGCAGACCCAGCTCTTGATACTGTGAGTACTTTTTTTGCAACTGAAGTCATCCTTTCTGAACTGCCTGTAAGATACCTACGTGTTTCTTCTGACAAGTAAAATCTGCGTAAAAAAAAATAGCAATGAGGAAAAGCAAGTGCTCCCACAATACTTCCTGATTAAAATTTTTGATTAATGCTGCTTTTTCTGGAGAGTAAATTTGCATGAAATTAAATTCAAATTTGCGTGGAGATGAAAATTTCTAACGCCACTTGTAGATAAAAGAGAGAGAGTGACACCTGCTGGGCTTGGAGCTGTGTTAAAGCTGCTGGATTGGGCATTTTTAAGTGCAAGGTATTTTTGTTTGGCATTTTTAGGAGATGAAATTTGAATACATGCTTTTCTAGTGACTCAAACTAAATCTTGTGAAACAATTCACATATTCCTTGTTAATTGTCAGAAATATATTTCCTTGAATATTAAATCCTTTACTGCCTTTTATAAAGTTGTTACAGGGCCTTTATTTTCCCATACTTTTTATGGACACGGAAGAAGGTAGAGTTACAAATCAGAAAAATACTGAGGAATCATTCATTATTAAAATATTCAGTATTTACACTTACGGGTTTTTGTTAAAAGAAGTGTAAACCAAAGACAGGTTTGCTCCAGAAAATCATCATGCAGAAAAGGACTTTTAAGGCTCTGCTAGCCCACACTAAAAGGGATAATTTGTATTAAATTTGGTTTCTCAAATCAGTAGTTGTTGATTTGCTGTCATCTATGTGGCTAATATTGCTAAAAAAATCAAAGGAAAACCTATTAAAAAGCTCTAGTCAAGGAGCAGTTTTATTTGGTGTCATTATGCTTTAGTTCGTTGTTTGGAAGTATGGAAGAAGATTTTAAGAATAGAACAGCTGTTCCCTTTTCTCATAAGGAAAATAAATTTTTAATGAAAACCCAGAAAGTGAGTTGTTAAAATATACAGATGTTTTCAATGTGAAAATGGAGACTATCAATACAATGATGTAATGGGTAATAATACTTTTGTACATTCTTGGATTTAGATAAAGGAAAAAAAAAAATCAGTCTGTTCATAAGTCAGGGATCAGTTCTTACAATGCCTAACCCTTTTAATTCATGTATCTTTGCCACCAGGAATTTCAGTTTTAAGTGAAATATTCATATTGCAAAGACGTGAAACTCTTTGCAGGAATGGCAGGATGTCTTCCCAAGTTAAGTATCACTTGAATACGTCAGAGTCTCTGTTTGGAAAAGCTTGTCAGACCTAAATAAGATCTAAACCATTTAAAAATAAAAAAAATCTTGTAAACCATTTAAAAATAGGCAAAAGTGGGAAGAATACTGCTTCTGCTACTGTACAGATAGGTGCTGGGTTTTGTCACTTAGGTCAAAGTTGAAAGCAGGGCTTTTGTAGTTTAGGTTTTTTGTAACTCAGGTAGGAAGCCAAGGCAGTTACACAGAATGGGAATGTCTGTAGCTATATTACCAGTGTGGCTGCAAGTTATGAAAAACCAAAATTGTCTTCTTAAAATTTACCTCTCTCTGGAATGGAATTTGGCTGCTGCTTGATTGAGTCTAATGTACATCCAAATACCCTTTCAAAGTTGATTAAAACAAGGAACATCAACATATGCTTATCCAGTAACTATGATCTCAAATAATTGCTATCCCTTCCCAATCCCTGTGTCACCAAGAGGATTGGCAGGATTTCTATGCTGCCTCATTCCTCTGCCTGCTTAGGCACTGTATTTTTCCTCTCCTGGATCCTGCTTCATTGCCTACAAAACTTTCTTGCTTTAAACTATGACTCATGTAAACCCATTTAGAAGGAACTGTGCCTTTATTCCTTAAAATCCTGTAAATTTCAGAAAGGTTTTATTTTGTTTAATAAAAAAGATTTCATTTCAGTTCTCTAATGCATTCTCATCTTTGATGCATTTTTCAAACAGCAGGAGAGAATAAGGAGATATCACTTGCTACAAACAAAGCCAAATACCACGTAGGTGTAGGAAGAAATAATCACTGGAAATGGAGGGGAATAAAAGCAACTCTACCTGCTTAAGAAATCTGTCGGACGCATGGCTGTGCTTAGCTAACACATTTGGCAGAGCAGGGTTTTCATATTCAAACTGAGGATTGTACGTGAAATCTGAGCTGAAAAACTTAACCTTCTCTTTCTCCACGTTGGACGGCTTGATGGCAGTCAGCAAACAGAGCTTCTGGCCAGCGGCGTCGCCCTCCTGCCCATGGCTTCTTGAGGACGGCGACTGCTTTGGCTTTGCCGGACTAGAATGCTTCTTAGCCCTGCTCCTGGGCCGAGCGGCCGGGGCCGGGGCGCTGCCCGCGGCCGAGGCGCCGCCGGCGAAGCGGAGGGCGGCGGGCGCGGGGCAGGCCCCGAGGAGCGGCGGCTGCCGGGGCCCGCAGCGCCGCCCGCCCAGCAGCGACAGCGGCGCCTTCCCCCGGCGGTGCTCGGCGCCCCGCGGGCTGGAGGAGCGCTTGGGGGTGGCTCTCCTGTGCTTCTTGTGGTGGGAGGACGACTGCTTCTGAGCGTGGTGTTTTTTCTCCTCTTTGCTCTGCAGAAGGACGTTGTAGCTACTGGTTCCTGTTGTGAAAATGTCCTTGAGGATCCCAGAAGGCGGATGCTGGAGGCTGTTTTCATTATTAATGTTTAGCTTATGTACTTCCAGACTCAGGACTGATTTCCTAGAAAGCTCTGTCTTAGGCCAGTGAAGTTTTTCTGCATTTAGGGGGAAAAAAAGGAAATAATGAGGACAAACTTGATTTCACACAGTGATGCTAATCTTAAGGACTCAAAACTGCAACATGAAGGAAACACAAAATGTCTTAACTGCAGTCACGTCACATTAATCTTGACTTCTACACATAGGGGAGAACTGAGTGTGTACATCACTTGAACAATTAGACTGGGACTTGTAAGATCCAGCTAAACGAGTGCTTTATGCCTTCATCTCCATGCACAACTACTGGCAGGTAAGAACTTAGGTGTTAAAAAGAAAGACTCTGCAGGACTTCAGGAACATTTACTGCTACATTAACAAATGTATAGTTTTGAGCTGCTTGATCTTTATCATGCAATGAAGGCTTTCTGTAAGGATAAAGAATAACTTAAAAAATAGGAAACTGCACAGGAGCATGTGAGCAGTGTTTACAGTGAAGTCTCACAGGGATCTGTGCTGCGATACAAGCAGTCTGGTGTGATCTCACCTGCAAAATCTGATTCACAGAATTTACTCTCAGAAAAGGGTGAGAACACTGGAAAGGGCCAGCCACTGTGAACAATTTACAACAGCATATGGATAGTAATATATGTTTGAAAGACTTCAATTTCACGTGTTCAGTCTTAATACAGACAATAAGCTATATTTGAAGAGGCGAGAGATTAGCTAGTTACACTCCTGAAAAGCCTTAAGACAACAGTGGGTATTTCATCTAATCAAAGTTGTTCTACCATAACAGCTGGCTTAAAAAAACACTTGAGAAGAAACATTATAAATCAAACTAAGTGCAAGAAGCAAATAAAGTTTCTTTAATGAGTGAGCCCTCCTTTCTTACTCCAACCCCTGGCATAGCCTTTGGGGGAGCCTGGTCCCTAGTGCAGAGCAGCTGCACGGAAAAGTCACTGAGGATTAAAATAAATTTAACATTTGTGCTGGTTTGTTAGAGAGAAGTGACCTCGCTTCACTGGTTCTAACCATCCCCTCCTCTTGACAACCAGTTCCTCCTAGAACATTAGGTGAGCTGAAACTACACGTACAAATAAATTGTGCCACGGAGAAATGTTTCCTACTTCTGTACCTAAAATAAAAGGATTCACAGAACAGGAGATATGGCTGAAGCACGATTAAAGCCTGCAAAAGGGATTTGAGCTTCATCCCACAGTTAGATGTACTTGAGTTGTAATTACTTTACATACAGTAATTATACTCTGAATATAACAGCAGAAAGAGATCATTAAATGCCTCCAAGGCAGAAAAAAAATCAACAGTGGCTTAATTTTGGATTTATTTTCACAGTAAAAGTCAGGTTTGCTCCCAGTATAAGCACCATGACAACGTATTTCATGCTGTTGGAACTTTGTCAGTTCCATATCAACCTATGTTCCTCAGTTCTCCTAAGAACATCCTGCCCTAAAACCCAAAAAGACCAGAGGTCCTATTTGCATGAACACGGGATGAGTGATCTGCAGCCAGGGTGTTTTCTCCACTGGTAAGAAGAGAGGTAGAAGCATTAGATTATTCCCCTTCACTAAAGCACATGTATCATATGCAAACTCAGTTTCCTTCCATCATAAGTCTGTGAATCCTCTTTCTGTGCTTGGCACAGGAGCATGCTCCTTGGCATTCCTGTTCAAATTCTGTCAGATAATTCTCATCACATACATGACAACCTGCCTACATGGCTTATCTTGCTCTCCCAGGAGCCGTCGTGGTGAGAAACCACAGTTCCCCATCACAAGGAGAACAACATCAAACTAAATGCATAAGAGAGATGCATTTTTTGGACAAGAGAATAGGATGACCACTCTCATATTTCTGGTATTTGAGACTGACTTTAGACCTGTATCAACTACTACAGTATGAGAATCTTTACTTTTAAGAAGGGTAAGTGAAAACTAAGGTTTCCAGAATGTCTGAACACATATTAAATTTCTGAGCTTTGGACTTTGCTTAAGAAGACAAAATTGGAGTTGGAAATTACACGCTACTCTGAAAATATAGATAAAGAAATAACATGATACTAGAGGCATTAATGCTTCACCTTCTCTGCTAACCAGCTCTTGAAAGCCACAAGGACTGCTGCTATAATGGAACAATTAGAACTAATATTACACATGTATCTAAGAAGTGATAAATAGAAAAGAAAAAACCCAGAAATTTAATTCAAGAAAACAACTCAAAATGACCTTAAACCACCCATTCCCTCCCTCCCCCAATGCCTGTGTCAATCTAATACCAAAAACTCATGACAGCAAGCTGTTAGAGCTAAGAGGTACAGCTGGCCAGTAATAAATGCTTTTATATGGAGACAATCGCTGAACACTGATTCAGAATTCTCCTGGAAGTGTCACAAATGGTGGCTGAGTGCTGAACATGCACTGGCGGGTTTCACATGCACATGGCTGATATCAAAAATAGTTGTTCCCAATCTGTAGTTACTTTATAAGCGCAATCTCGTAGCAAAGTGATTTTTCAGCTGCCAAACTAAGTGTGGTTGTCCTTAATTTTCTTCTGACTAAAGGATACTGTTCCATGCCTATTTGTGCTGGAAACCTAGAATCAACAGGTAATCTGGGACATTTGAAATATTATAACAGATAACAAAGCAGTTTTCACAGAAGTAATTTAAATGCTATTCTAAAAATTTGTATAAGTCTTCTGAACATCGTTACCAAATAAACTAGAAAATAATAATTGAGACTATGTCAAAATCATGTTGCAAAGCATCAAATTCAAAATTCTTTCTCTAGTACATTTATTTAAGCTATAATATATTTTAAACTCACATCTGTAAATCAGACAGCATCAACCAAATTAAGAATATACTGTCTTCTAGGAAACTTGTCTTACTACATCCAAGAGTCTCCAATGATTAGCAATGCCTGGTGATTGAAAAAGAGGTCTAGTATTCTGAATATAAAAAAAAAAATTCATTGCACAGCCTGCCTCCTGAAAACCCTCTTCAGTATTTCAAAAAGTACTGAGATAATGTACTGCTATAAAGTAGCCAGTTGGAATGGATTATCAACCCAGATTAATTGCATGGATTGCTTAGCAGTGATTCCCAGCTTTTAAATTCTGGATACCATTGGATAGATTAATTCTAAAAGATATGAAAAAGGCAAACTGAAAACCACCATGCTATGGTGTAACGCTACCCTGCGTACCAGAATAGAGATATCATGCTACAGATCCCACAGGTTTTATCTTTTGTATCTCATCCACATGTGCTACATGTGTTCTGAGAAGTACAAATCTGAATTTCATTACTTGACTTATTTCTGTTTTTCCAGTAGAAAACGATCAAAGAACATATGCCCAAGGCTCCAGTTACCTTTGCGAACCCCCATCGTGTGATTTATGTACCAGGATTCTTTTCATTGTTTTCACTTCCAAACACTCAAGTCACAAAGCCACAAACCCTTCAGCAATTAAAAAACACCAAAACCCACAACAAAACTAATACAGTCTCTTCCTAAAAGATTCTCTCCATCATGTTTACTTCCATTTATTTATCTCTTGTTCCTTTCTGCAACAACACTAAGAAAAACATGGTCCTAGAGACGCAGGTGAAATATTACATGCAACAACCTGCCACACTGGGAGTGCAAGGTGATGGCAAGGGATAAGCAAGGAGGGGACAGAAGGGCTGCCTGTCCCCATTTTGTCATAATTAGGGTACCAAAGAACAGAAAACCCTCCTGTTAATGGCAACTTGGTCTGTCTTGGGCCAGAGTAGAGCTCTATCACTCTGGAGTGCGATGGTGTTCAGTGTCTGCTGTCCCATAAGCTGGGCTAGCAGGGCAGCCAGCCAGCCAAAGGCAACCACCCCTGTGAGTCTAAAGAATCTCACAAGAGAGCAGGCTGGTGCCCTAGCCAAAATCCCATCATTGTCAAGACATCAGCTGGACCTGGTAGTACTGGACTTACTCCATAATACAGACACAAGTGCACTATGTGTCACAGAACAATTCAGAATTCCACAGGCTTGATTTTGCAGAAAGAGGAGTTTTATCTTTAACTTCATTTATACACAGGTAGCTATTCCAGTGTCACAGCAGTACTGGAAAAGGGATGGAATCCATGAGTGCTAACAGAGAATACATGGGAACCACAAATTTCATGACGATTCTGCACTAATGAAACACGTTTCATGTATAAATTGCATCCCAGTCACTAGCCTGGAGCCTTGCACCACTGCAGACACTGCATAATCTTGTCAGAGGTTATTTGTTACAAAAAAAAGGTTAGATTTTATGTTATATTTAGGAGCCAGATCATATTATTGGTCTCTGTCCTTTAGAAACTGATGGATTGAGCTAATAAGTCAATAATACGCGTGGTAAAATCCCAATGTAAGCATTTTTCTAGCCTTTGGAGTGTGTTGTGTAAATAATACCTTACTCTAGACTACAGGGCAGCTACTCTCCAAGCAGCTTCTTAAATACCTGTTCCATAGGTGGAATGAGGTTAATGACAGACAGGTATTTGTGGGCATGGATATCTTTGTCTGGCTAGCCTTGCTCTAAAATAGCAGAGAGCTTCTGCAGTTTTCAAGCAGCTGTCACTCAGGTTATATATGCACAATGAACAATCCTGTCCAAACTGCACATGTGACTAAAGTGCTTAGCAAACATGTTCATGGAGCACTCCCTCCTGCCCTAGGGATGTAATGGTCTGAGCCACTGCTTTTGTTTTTAAGATTACCATTACCGTGTTGGAATATGGCTGAGTGGCTTTTAGCTCAAAATCAGAAATCATTTCAAGGCTGACTTCAATTTTCAAATTTATAGGAATGCAAATAATGTATGTGATCTCTCTACAAGCAATAGTTAAGTTTGAAACTGTGAGATGAGAAAGAACTACACAGATGTGACAAGTAAGATCCTTCCTTTGACACACTGTGCAAAGGTACAATTACATTACAAAGACATGTTTATCTCCAATATTCAGAAAATTTGAATAGATTCACAACCCCCTGTTAGTTTATGGGCTCTAGACTATATGGTCTGTGTGTGCAGAAGGCTATAGAAAGAATATTTGGAAAAAAAGCAGGCAACATAAAGTGTTGTATATGAACCTGTAATGTTCCACTGCCTCTCAAACACTACAGGCTTGTACTTGTGGCATAACTGAATCTGACCACAATCCTATATTCTATTTTTCCACCACTGGACACCCCTTTAAAAACACTCCCGTACTCCTGTTTCAAACAGAAGCTGTCAGGCAACTTGAACTAGAATGCACTGGAAGCTCTGTCTATGACTGAACATGGTTTAACAGCAGAATTAGGCAATGAGTTTCTGTAAAAACACTGACATTGAGTTACTTTCTATTTTCACAAGCATCTTAGTTATTAACTAGAGCTTGTATGATATTGGGAATTTTTACATTTACCCTAAGACTCTTTTTTTTTTTTTCCCCAAAAAAAATCCACCTATTTCCTTTTCTCCTGTAAAGGTGTTATCTGTCATCCAGCTTTTAATTCTGAGCTTCAAAACGAAGGACAGGTTTCAGCTATCAGCCAACTTGTATTTCTGATTCATTAGCTGCCAGAGTTCATAAGTAACTCTGCATTTTTAGGGATGATTGGCAGTTTGGATTTTCTTCTTTAAAATGACAATGCTATTTGAGATATACTCTTTCTATCCCAAAAAAAAAAAAAGAAAAAAAAAAAAAAAAAAAAGGAAAAAAAAATTGAAATACAGTATTATGTAACTGACTCCAAATTCAGGCCCTTCAAATTAAATTACATGGGCACAGTAATAATCAACAAAAGTGAAGACTTGGCTCTAATGAAATCAAGCAACAAACTCCTACTGATGTAATAAACTCAGGATATAATCACAGAACACTGATTTACAGGCAGACCTGCACAGGATGAAACTCTCATCCAAGCAGGTCTCTGGCTTCTACTGCAACACAGGTGCAGTCAGGAATATTTGATGGAGGGATATGGACTCAAAATAACTATTTTTCACAAAATCTCATCCTTTAAGATTGCAGTGGCATTGCACATCTCCAGCATTGCTCTGATCAATCCCATGAACTTTATTTCTGTTCCCATTATCAGAAGCAATGCTCAAGTCATATCCATGCACAGATGGCACAGCATATCAATTATGCAGAGAAAGAGTAGCTGTAAGAGATCTTAGTTATGATTGTAAGGGTATTGAATGAGGGCACACTAAGACACCTCCAGCAGATTTCTTGTAGATGGATTTCCCCCATGGAAAAGTAACATTGGCTTGAGCAGCTGAAATAATGACACATGAAAGAATGTCATATTTAAACAAGGAAAACATCTGTTTTCAAGCAGCAATTGTATTGTACACAGCACAAGAAGACAGTTTCGTGTGGCACCAAGTACCTGCCTATATTATCGTTATATAGTCATAATACACGTTTTTATGCACACATACTATAAAGATTTGTTAACTTCTCTGAGAACACAGCAAAGGGTAGAGCCAAAACGTGCAAGCACCAGATATAACCAGCAGCAGCTTTACTGGCATTCTTCCTTGCATGCTCTGTCCCTCGCTCCAGCGAAGCGGGTGTCACCTCGGCACTCCCCGTGTCCCGGGGCAGGCCCCGCAGGTGACAGGCTCGCTCCTCACTCACCGGGGGGCTCCTGCTCCTGAAGCCAGGCAGGTGTGGAGTCCCTTTCCCCGTCCCCAGGGGACACCCCACCGACACCCGCGGCTCCGCCCGGGCGATGCTTCCTCGCTCGGCGGGGAAGCGCTGGCGGCCCGCCGGCTGCCCCGGGCGCGGTGGGGACCGCGCCGCCCCCGCTCCCGCTCCTCACCGGTGACACAGATGGACTCCAGCATGGTGCTCCGCCGGGCAGCGCCGCCGCTCTGCCCCGCCGGCTGCCCCCTGCGCGGCGGGCTCCCGGCTGCTGGGCGGGGAGTCCAGAGGGGAGGCGGCGGGGAGGCAGCGCCCGGCGCCGCGGGATGCGCCCGCCTCGCCGCCTCGGCGGATCCGGGGAGCGTGGCTGGCCCCGGGCCGGCAGGCGGGAGCCGCGCCGACAGAGCCCCCGCCCGCCCTCCTCTGCAGACTACAAGTCCCGGCGGGCTCCGCGGGGCCCGAGCGCTTGAGGGGGCGGGGCGCGGGGGCGCTGCACCCTGGGATCTGTAGTGTAGCTGTCGGTGTTCCGGGGTGCCACCCCGCCGACCCCACCCGGGAACATCAGGACGCTGTATCCCACCGGCACGGCTGGTCCCAGGTGTCAGCAGCATAGGCGAGGCTTTAGTCTCATCCTTTGCAGGAATCTAGCGAGCATAACTCACGCAGAGACAAGCGCTGCAGTCCTCTGATAATCATCAGCAGCTATCATCGCTGCAATTGGTAATAGTTGGAGTTATTGGTAGTTATCTGCAGGATCTGTGGCAGGCAGAGGAAGGACTGCATGGGACAAGGGTGCTTAGCAGGATATGTGCCACCCTGGGAGAAGGATCTTGTGCCTGGGGATGCTTCCTATGTAAAGAGAATGGAGGAATTGCATCAGGGCAACGGTTTAGGGCTGTAACTGATGGTTATCATACACCGATAAGTAGTAAATAGAATTTAAAGTAGAAGACAGACTTTATATTACACCCTCCTATCGCCTTACTTGTTGTGCAATCTGTTGCTTTACTTGTGAAACCTTTCACTCCTTGAAATACAATCTGCGTGTTTTAAAAATGAACATCAAATAGGAACAAGTTACTTTATATTAGCAATCATGGTTGTGTAACCCATGAATGTAGGCATGGTGTAGGAAGATTCTGTACTTTTTATGCAGACTTAAGGGGACTACTGAAGTCAGATTACACATCAATACATTTTACTGTGTTAATAATGTGTTTACTTTTCTTAAATGGTCAACATTTATTGGAGAGAGCAATTTAATTGAAAGTGACTTACCAGCACAATAGTGCTTAACACAGATTATGAAAGTGTAGTGATCTCCCAGGGAGAAGAGAGCTGGGAAGTTGTGTGGTGCTTTAGTTGAGTATCTTAAATATCTGCCACACGTTCCATCTCATCAATAAATCCATGTCTGCAATGTGCTCAACACAGAGATTCCCTCCATAGCACTGTCCAATAAGACCTGGCTCTATCATCAGGTAGCAGTGGAGGAAATTCTATGGATCACAGCTTGTTGATACTTCAGAGATTCCCCTTCTGCCTCCTATCTGGAAAAGTTTTACTGAGTTTCATGAATCCTTCTTAGACAGACATGCATACTTGCAAGTATGCAATTACGAGACTGAGTAGATATTGCTCAGATAGGTCTGTATGCTTTCATGTCAGTCTTCATGGGCAATTATTAAAAAAAAAACCAAAAAACTAAGGGTTTAAAGCAAATATTTTCATTTTATTTTCTGCTGCCTCACACACAGTGAAACCCAGGTACTCTTAAGACCAGCTATGAAAAGACTGAGGTGTCATTTTTCTTAGTTGGCTAATGAGGAGCCAGTGTTGAAACACACTTCTACCTAGCTGACAAATTTGATGTCTCTTTTAACTTAAGTTCTTTGAAGATCCAAAAAGATATATGCTCTGTCAACATATCCAAGTTTAACCTAAAATACCCTCTAAACTATTTTGCTAACAATGTAGCATCTGGAACATGCAGGCTTGTCTCCAAATCTCAAATTGCAGGAACTGAATAAACACTTTTAAATTTAGAGAGACAAAGCTATCCCTAATGGGTTAGAGTTTGCTTCTGATACATGGCAATTACAGGGAAAAAAAACCCAAAAAACCAGTGAATCTGTTCA
The DNA here is from genome assembly GCF_017590055.1 of Onychostruthus taczanowskii. Taxonomy (NCBI): domain Eukaryota; kingdom Metazoa; phylum Chordata; class Aves; order Passeriformes; family Passeridae; genus Onychostruthus; species Onychostruthus taczanowskii. The sequence goes on from NW_024500128.1 coordinate 7,519,890, forward strand.
AGCACTACAAATAATTAGCACAGCTGACGAAGAAATGATAGACAACTGCTAAAATATAAAGTCAATGTACCATTTTGCTGAAATTTCCCAGCTGTTTAACTGCACAGACCCCAATTCTCCTTCTAGAGGTGCTATTTTATATATACTTGGATGCCATAGCAGTGGAATCAGTAACTATCCAGCTATTTTTGTGTATTTTACACATCTACCTCCTCTCCTTGCTCCATCCAGTGGATGCCTTCTCTCCATCTCTCTCATCTCCTGCCTGCTTCTCCCTGGTGTTCACAAGTCCTTTTTCCCTGAGTGCTTGGGTAGTCAGTCACCCCTGAATCTGTTGCATCCACTTTGTTTTTTCCTCTTTCCCTGCTAGCCTTTTCCTTTGCAGGATGGCATGAAGGTTTTTTTAGGTCATACTAGCTCCTGGCTGTTGAAGAGGATGCCAAAAGCAATAGCAGCAGAAGGCACAGAGGAGGGATGCTAAAAGGCCACCTGTCCCAGCTTTCTGCTTCATCTCCGAGCAAGCTTTGTCACATTTGTTGATGAAAAGCATAACATGGAAAGGTCAGTTGAGAAAAACATTACTGAATACCTCATGACAGAAATGCTACACACACACATATATAATTATATAATTTTATATATATATATAGTGTACCTCTAGCAGTTCTGACCTTAAAGACATCTTAGCTTGCAAGTCTGTCTGAAAAGACAGCAGGGAAAAAGACAAGCTACTCCGTCATGAAAAAATTTCTGGAGGCTATCAGTGCATCTGGCACTGATCACATTGTAGCAAGATGAGGGAACATAGGGACAAATTGTGATGTTTAGAAGAGCCACACTGTGGAATACAGCTTAAATGACACAGTTCCACAGTCCAAATGGATCTATACCCATTGTTAGGAGCCAGAATTAAAGATGACATGCATCTTGTATTTCAGCTTTAACAGAACATTACTTCCTCAGATAATTTTGGATTTACCTGGTCATGTCTTCAGAGGTAATGTCATAGTCACTTGGTCAAAAATACTGCAATGTCTTGCACACAGAGGAGTATCTTTATAGGAATATTAGCATCAACAAGCTCTGCAATGTGTACAGTCTGTAAGAGCAGTGACACATTTTATTGATCTCTGTATCTGTCAGAAGCTATCACTGCAAAATTCCAACACACACACACATACATAAATGCACATACATATAGATGCATATAAAAATATACATGCGTATATCTGCATTTGGATTTTAAATATGTATGTGTGTATATATATATAGATATTCATATATATATATGTGTGTGTGTGTATATATATATATATATATATATATATACATATATATGTACACACACTTGGTTTAATATAGGTTTTATTTGGTTCCTCCCTCATATTCACACCATCTTTCCACCACTTCTCTATGACAACAAAGAATCACTGATGAACTATGAAAGCTGAGAATGAGAGTCCTTAACTAACTCTGCATAATTTGGCACAGCTTCAGGCCCTTCCGAGTAGCAAGGTGTGCCTTCCCCCGCTGCGTAATGACTCTTAGCTGGCTGAGTATCTGCTGACCAATTTCACTGACCAAGTGACTCCAACTGACTGTCCTTCCAGACATATTCTTTCTAGAAGCTCCTTCAGAAATGTCTGACATTGCCTTCTGATTCCAGCTGGGTCCTACACTCCTAGTACACAGCAAACGCAGCACATGCTTGCGGGAGCTGCTTACTCATGGACTTATTCAATGGGACTGCTATTTTAAGATGCACAACTTGATACAGCTCCAGTATTCAGATTGATTTATCCACTGAATTTGTTCACACTTTATGCTAAGGAAGCTCAAAACCATACACTCAATGCAACAAGGGCAAACAAAACATAGGCAAACCTTGCAGTAAAGTACAGAGAAGTGAAAGCAATGGAAGATCCTTGTGATGTGAACCTATGAATGCGTCTGACTGTTGTCTGCTGTCATATAAGGAAAGAAACCTAAGATGTCCATTGTACATTCACAAATGCACTTATACCTATTAATAAAAAAAAGGCTGCTTTCCTATGGCAGAGAAGTGGGTTATAAAAATATAACAGTCACAGTAAAGCATTCAACTCCTGCAGTATGGACTGATAGACCAACTCATCCCTCTTGACCTTTCCTCCTCTAACCATCTGTCCACTTCTGCAGCAATGCCTTGTCACTACAGGGGTCCTTCTCAGAAAGGCAGGGTGTTGCCTTTGGCAGTGGCAGGCAGGAGTGGCAGGCAGGAGTGGCAAGCAGCCGAGCACAAGCTGCCTGCCAAACTGCAAACACCAGCAGATGAATCACAGGTGCCTTGCTGTGGCAACACAAATACCAGGTCAGGCAGCACAGGCAGCACAAGACAATCTGTCCCGTGCTGGTTCTGGCTGGGCTAGAGTTAATTTTCTTCACAATGGCTGGTGTGCGGCTGTGTTTTGGATTTGTGCTAAACAGGGAGTTGACAATATAGAGAGGTTTTGTTATTGCTGAGCTGGGCTCACACAGAGCAGAGACCTTTTCTGCTTTTCCTACTGCCACGCTCACCAGGAAGTGCATGGGAGATTGGGAGGAGAAGGAACTAGGACCGGTGACCCAAACTGACCAAAGGGACATTCCAGACCATGTGACATGATGCTCAGTATATAAACTGGAGGGAAGAAGGAGGAAGAGGGGAATGTTTGGAGGGATGGTGTTTGTCTTTCCAAGTCACTGCTGTGGTGTGGTGGGGCCCTGCGCTCTTGGAGGTGGCTCAAAACCTGCCTGGCCATGGAAAGCACTGAATTAATTCCTTGTTTTACTTTACTTGTGCATGCAGCTTTTGCTTTTTCTGTCAAGCTGCCTTTATATCAACCCACAAGTTTTTCTAGGTTTTACACTTCCCATTCTCTCCCTGATCCCATTGGTGGGGGAGTTAGTGACCAGCTGCAAGGGGCTTGGCTGCTGGCTGGGGTTAAACCAGAGGCCACAAAAAATGACAATCTATTCTACATTTGTAGTTTGTATCTTATGAAATTGGTCAACTCTTTTGTGGTGCTGGGATAATTTCAGTTGAAAAGCAAAGTTTTCCTAGTAGTGCATTGTTGTTTTTGGCTTCTCAGGTGAGCAATTCACTTATTTCTTAACCAACCTGAAAAAAGCACAATGTTCCTCTCTCTATTGCCATTCATTTCCTTATCTTTTCTTCTTCCACTTTGTTTATTTTATCCCCTATTTTTTGCTAGTCCAAGCTATACAACAGCCTTATAAAACGAGAAGGGGATAGCCAAAAAACACAAAACACCTCCTTAGCAGACTTTTACAAGAAACAAACTTACTACTTGTGCAGTAGTAAGTGTGAGTACATGGAGCTTTGGAGGCATCTCTCACCTACATGCTGGGCCCAGCACTCTCCTGCAGCAGGAGCTCCAGTGCTGGGAGCAGGGGACCCTTCGCAGCTAACATTAGGGGGCAGTGATGCAATAGCTGTGGAAAGAGTGATAATGTACTTCTTCATCAAAGCATTTAATTTCATGAGACATGCAGATTCTCACAGTTAGGACAGGATCTGTAGAGCCGAAGGGACTTTTCCTGGCCTGGAGAAGGTGGTCTTCTGGTAAAACCTGTTTTCAAGGAGAAACACTGACTCAGTGAGGGGCTGAACCCAAGGTATAAACTCACTGTCTTTTTCTAGTTTCCAAGTATATGCCTGGCACTGCTACTGAACTATACTTTGCAGATTCCCACATAATTTGCGAGGTTAAATGCGGCTATAAAGCAGCTATTTATTTACTCCATGAGGAATAGCACCTTCCAAGTGGTATCAGTGACAAATCCAGCCAATGGAAATAGTGTTCAGTAGTGTTGGGGAGAAGCGTAAACCAAACCAGATGTATTTTCAGACTTTATTCGCCTCCACCTCCTGGCTGGTTTTGGAGATTCCCTGGCTACCTCTTCATCATGGTGTTAGAGTCCTAGAGTTGGAGCTGCAGCGTTTCTGAGATGGGGACAGAGCAGGGCAAACACCGTCTTACCTTGTTACAGACCTGCCAAGTTCAAAAGAGATTTATCAGATTAGACAGATAAGAAGATAAGCTGCTTGCAAACAGCTGTTAGGGAGCAGCAGCTATCTTCATGGCCCAAGATCTGCACCATCTCCATGTGGGCTCTGACTTGAGGCAGCCAAGGACCCTGGAGAGGTAGAGAGACATGTTCAGAGTTCTCACAATTCTCATCACCATGGGAAGAATTAAGGAAGAATTGTTTAAAATAACCTCTTGGCCATTTCCATTCCCTTTGCTTTCTTTCATGCTTTATTGTAAGGTGAAGCAACCCTTTGTCATATCACACCCAGGCATTCAGTAATACTATGTTTGTACTATAGACTGCTAATTTAGGTTTTACTCCATCAGATGCTTCTGTCCTTCTCATTAACGAAAAGCCATGGTTTTATTTTTATATTCCTTTAGTTAGTCTATTTTCTGTGTCATAGCATTTTGTTAAGCAGAAACAGATTGAAATATTAAGGATATTTACTCATCTCTAACACATTCTCAGTGTAATTATATATGTAGTTTGTGCTGAAGCTGAGATGACATAAGGGACCAGTGTCCCTCTTGGGTATGTGTGTGGAAAATAAAATTTCAATTATGTTTATTTAAGTTTCAGTAGAATTTGTCCCATAAGAAACATCTGTTTCTTATTTCAGATGTGCATTTTTCCCAAATGTTGAAAGACACTGAGCAGTCTAAAATCCTGTCCAAGCAGCACCCTCTAGTGTAAATACGCTACTTTTGCAGAAAGGATTTAATTATACTGTATGGTTGTTTTTTTCCTAAAGAACTGACATAGAAAGTGAAAAAAACTACCGTGAGCTCACGTAAAAACCCCATTTTGTATTCTTATCATATCCTTTCCCTATTTAGCAAAGTATATAGACTACATTTAATTTGAAGCACCTATTTTGTTTTCTAAAACTTTCAGGTGATTTTGTAGGTAACATTCTTGGCCTTCCTTATAAATAATTTATGTGTGTCCTGTATTTCATTTATTTATCTTTAATATGATGGCAAATGGTCAAAAAATTACCACCTGTTAAGCTTACAGACTCCTGAGTCTTAAAAAAAAAAAAAAAAAGCTGGAGTTGATAGGACACTTTTGGAGTTGATAGGACACCTTTTTATTTTTTTTGGTTAGCGAACAATGGTTTCTCAACAAGAATGTCTTAATTTTTTCATTGTTCAGAACATATTACAAAAATATAAAATGCAATGCAATTTGGCTGGTGAAATTGCTGATGTGATTATGGGATTACTCCATATGCACTATGTTGCAGTTGCAAGCAAGTCTCAGATACTGAGAATAATATCCTGGTCTAAATTAATATAGCAGCATTTAAGTACTCTCACTCCCTTTGCTTAATTCCAGAATTTTTAAATCTGCAAATGGTACATCTGTACCATATGGATAAAGAAGGAAAGGGGGTATTTTACCTTGAGACACAAGAAGTCTAATTCTCCTTCTCCTGTGTAAATCAGGAGACCTAAATGAACAGCCCTGAGAAACTTTCTCTGATTTAGTGATACAAATGCAATATTATACTGACTGAAAACAATAAATCTTTTGAGAGTGCATGAAAAGCAAATATTTCTTAAGTCCCACAGCCTTGTAAAAAAGCAGAGTTCAACGACCCAAAGATCTTTTTCTGAAACTGAGTCTACTTGACAACTGTCTTTTGCTGTTAATATGATTTTCATCTCATTCCTTATTTCACTACTTCTCCATTTTAATATATCCTCTTTCTTTTCCCCTGTTTATTTGTTATCCTCCCTTATCAAACAAAAAATGGTTGTTTGCCATTTTTCACTCATCTTGTTTTAGTTCTTTTTTCCCATAATCATAGTCATTAAGGTTGAAAAAAGACCTCTAAGATCGAGTCCAGCCATTAACGTATAATGTTTTTGTTTTTCCCTCCAGCTTTGATTTCCGTCAGATTTTTTCCTTTAGTTGCTCCTCATAAGAGAGCTTCTGTAATATTTTCCCCCTGCAAGCATCCACTTTAAGGATTTTTCCCCAACTACACTTGTCAAGGCAGAGTAATGAATGAATCCTTTTGGTAGCAGAAAACAAAGTCCTAGGTAAAAGTTTCACTGTAATGGCTATGGGGTCTCGCATTGTTTTAGTCTGGGTGATGTCGCCACAGGCCCCCAGTCAGGTAATAATTAGCATTGACTCCATGAGTCCCAGCAGGCTGATCAATCACGTTATTATTCCATACTTATTAAGAAACCCATTGCCCTTACAGACAGTCATGATACAGGTGGACCCAACTGGTCCTTCCATCCAAACACCATCATATTGACCATTTAAGAATTCACCCTTTGGTAAAGAAATCTCCATAACACATTCCACATGTTCACAACAACAGGTGCAGCAAGTGAAGATAAGAATGTTTATCATTCTTTTCTCTGGTTTTCTCACAGCCTTCCACAGGACAATGGCTGGAAAAGTCGTGCATTGCTTTCTTAGGCCAGGGAGCTGCTGCCACAGGGTGGGCTGGTTATGAATTTCCTGTTTGGACTATTACGAGAGAGACCTGTGCTCTGAGCATTGCTAATTTAAATCCATGTCACACATTGGGTTACTCACTCACTAAACCTGTCTTGTTCCTGACATAAATATATTCCTTTACTGGATAATGTCAGTATAAATTGCCTCTGTGATTATCATAGGAACTGACAAAAGCAGTATAATCACCTTTGGCTTGGCTTAGAGAACATATCCTAAATGCTGCCCATCAAAATGTTTTTGATTATGTAATATTTGTAGCAGAAAATACAGATTAATCCAAACTGCAGTGTTTTGCCACACTACAGATCTGCCCTTCCCTGTCTGGAGGTGAAATTGCCTTTTTCCAGGCCAGCTCTCTGGCATAGCAGGATATTCAAGAGGATCTGAGGGCACAATTTGCTCTTCATTTCAGAATCACTGAGAGGATGGATATTATATTCTTACTGCTCTTGTGTAGTGCAGGATTCCCATATTACAGGGGTCCTGCTGGGGGGCCTGGGAAAAGGGGAATTTCCTACAGCATGACTTCAACTTAGACACAGCCAAAACACAAAGTCAGACTGTGCCATACATCCTCCAGGATCCAGGAGATGCAAAAAAGAAGGTGGGCTAGGGGAAGGAGATGTCCTCAAGGGCTGTCACCTTGTCTCTTCCTCAAGGGTCTTCTTCCCTCTTTGTCTGAAGTCATGGGGAAGAATTAATTCTAATTATAACTATAGTCCAGAAATTATGGTGCATACCATCATGTGCTAGGCCATACATTTGCTTCTCCTCTCTGTGGATTCCCATGCAATCCTACTAGTAGGTGGGAAATGGTTTTCAGAATCATGACAGATCTCCAGCTTATTAGTGGAAGAGTGGATTTTTTCTAGGAAAAAACACCTTTTGAAAGGAAATCTACACTACAAGGAATATTACACTACTGTATTCTAATTACTATGCTACAAGTTGAATCTGCTTGCAAGTGCTAGATGGGTGAGCATCGACTTTTGAGTTATTAAACAATGAATAAAAGGAAATCACAGGATGGAAAGTAGAAATTTTTCTCTAATTGACAGGATTTTTCTGTGCATCAAGGAAGCACTTTGCTCATGTTTCCTTTGGAATCAGAATTATGAACTCAGTTTATCAGCAGAAAGAAAGTTTTAGGAAATATTCTCTGACAATTACAGAATGGAGCTACACAGTGGACTACAGTGGGATCAGCATTTTCAATGTCAATATTTTACATTTCTGATTGTATTGGTATTGTAAGGAAGCCAGAGATAAAAAACACTTTGGCAAGTGTTCTCCTTATTAGTTAAACAGTGCTCCACTCTTATTAAAGTGCTAGTGCAAACATTTATAACCTTCTGAAAATGCCCCTCTGAAAACAGTCATTACGCTTTAAAACTTTCTGAAGGAAAACCTGGGAAAGTAAAAACGTTCTTCTTGCCATGTTAAATGAAAAATGACTGGCTTCAGTGCATAAATTTTCAACTCCCACGAAAACTGCAAGCCAGCAAAAACTGTTCCCCCAGTGCTTTGTATTGTGTTATTTATCGTTACAGAAAGAATTTCTTTTCATTAGCTTATGCCTGGCAAGAAGACATCTTAAACCACATCATGAGAGGGGAGGAGACAGTGAAGGGTGTGACTCATAATTTTTGAATGCAAAAGTCCGGCATAAAATATAAAGCTGTTGAACAGGCAGAGCTGGCTCATTGTTCTGCTGGTTTCACATGGCATTCCTTTCTTTCCCTCTCTTTTTCTTTGTGCTTTCACTCTGAAAAATCAGTTGATTTTTCTTCCCATAAGTTGCTGTAGAAATAGTTTTACTTGTTTATTAAGAAAAATACAACTCCAACTGAAAATTCCATTGCTAAGAGCTGTACCCCCACCACTATGCAGACAACAGGCCTCATTTTTATATCACATTTCCTAAAAAGGATTGACTTTCTTTGTCTCCTTAGAGTGGTAAAAGGATGTTTACTATCCACCGGTTCCTGCAAGACAGACATAATTCCTTGACAGATGAGAAACTAAGTATTCTATTTATTTCTAGCAGCACCTTGATGAGTCTGGATCGAAATTATGAAGAAATTATTGGCTCTTTAGAGAGCAAAAGGGAAGGACATTTGTCACATATACACTGCATTGATTTAAGCAGTTATAAACTCCTAGGAATCTCCATTTCAGTTTTCAGAGTACGCCGTATAGAAATACGTTTTATAAGAAATTTATTGCACAGATTAAGAATCAAGATTTTCCTCTTTTTAACAGTAATAACTAGCATTTGTCAGTATTATTTACACATCCTTAGGTAAACTAACAGTGCAGCCACCCCCATTCTGTCAGCCCCCAGGCTGAGCATCAAGTGCTATGCTGTGTCATTTGAAAGACACCAGGAATGGATGGAGCCACATTTGGAAATGGACCAAGGACAGATGGAGCTGCACCGTATAAATCTCACAGACCCACAGGTAAAGCAGAAAGCATGTTTAGACTGCAGTAATTCTGTATTATTTAAAGGGTTCAAATTGTACACAACTTTTCTTGCTTTGGGATGGCAGGAGAAAGAAAGGACTTAATGGTAATTCTCTCTATTTTCTGCCAATGACTTTGAGCTCCATATTGGCTATTTTGTCTTCTGGTGTTTTCCTGCATTCCCTACTGCTTCATGAAAGGAATTTTTTTCTGTTGTTTACCAGTGATAGCTAAACCTAGTTTCTCTTGAAGGAAATAAAGCCTGTTCTTTCTTACCACTGAACAGGCTGGTTCATAGATTATGAATGAGTGACAAGTCCCATCTGGCAAGTCCTAATTTTCTGCGCGGTATGTGAGCAAGTTCTGATGCTGGACCTCAGACTGCTCCAACCCATGTTTATCTGAGAACAGTGCAAAGATGTTTGTTTGTAAGAGTGTCCAATCTTGACGATTTCTTCAGAAAAGTATTATTTGATATTGTATTTTTAGATTCTGCTGCACACTGATGTCACAGTGTTTGCAAATAAGACACTGGAAAAAAATTTAATGAGGGACAATTAGAAGACTGTTGTTTTGTTTAGCAAGGCAAAATAAAGGCTGAAAGAAGAAAAGACTGCTGCCTATAAATAATCGAAGAGGCAAGAAGCACAGCACTAGTGAAGAAGGGCAGTCATGCAAGGTAATGAACACTATTTGCACAGGAGAAAAAAGGTCTAAAGGGGGTGCCAGTATGTATGGACACACTGGAAATTTGACAAGACATTCATTTGGGCAGGCAAGCCTATAGCAGCCTCCCAATGGGAATGGCAGATATGGAAAAAACAAACTGTATTTGTGATTGTGCTGAAAACATGTACACGAAGGGAATTTGTGATGGTGCATGGATAGCAAGGAGTGAACCTCAGCAACCAGTGGGTCTCTGCTAATTCCACATTCACTGAGAAAAGTGGAATGGTGCAGGGGACAGCTGTAGGAAGTGGTGGGTGAAGTTTCATGAGACCCACAGGCTGCAGCATGAGGAGAAACTCAAGATTCATGAAAGGGTCCACAAGTTCCACAGCTGCACTGCGGTAAGTATCCTCTGCATTTACTGTGTCACACATAAATCGTGCTTTCTGCTGTCATGTCAATGCCTGGTGAAAAATTAATCTTTAATAAAAAAGGGCACACTCCTACTGAGCAACTGCAGCAAGATGTGTGACCAACCAGGCACTATTACTTGCCTGTAAAAGAGGTAAGAGCTTCTTAATTCAAAGAGGGGCATCAGTGAGGGGGAGCAGGAAGGTGAGGACAAGAGGACATAGCCTTTAAGCTGTGCCAGGGGAGCTTTGGGTTGGATATTAGGATGAATTTCTTCACAGGAGTGATTAGCTATTGGAATGTGTAGTCCGGGAAGGTGGCAGAGTCACCATCCCGGGAGGTCTTAAAGACCGGACGTGGCACTCAGTGCCATGGCCTGGTTGGCGATGTTGTGTTCCGCCATAGGTTGGGACTCCCTGATCTCAGAGGTCTTTTCCGAACAAATTCCGTGACAGCCATGGCGGGATGGACTCGGGGCACACAGCACAAGGAGGCGCTGGGCGGCAGGGCCGCAGAGAGGCTCAGACGCAGACCCCGCGGTGCAGACCCCGGACCCAGCGGTGACTCCCAGGCCAGGAACGCGGGGTTGCCCTCCCGTGCCGCCGCCCGGGCCCTCAGTTCCCCGGGGCGGGCCCGCGCGCGGCCGCCGGCTGCCGGACTGGGCGGCGCTCCTGTCAATCAGCGCCCGCGTGCGGGCACCGCCCCCTCTTCCCGTGGTGCCTGCGCGCGGCGGGCGCTGAAATTCAAATCCCGGTAGCGGTTGGGGTGGAGGTTTGGTCGCTCGCGGGCGGCCTTGGCGAGCGGACTCTGCGCGGGCACCGGCACAGCGATGGACCCGTTCACCGAGGTGAGGGCTCGGCCTCCCCCAGGCCGGCAGCCGGGGAGGGGGCGCAGCCGGCGAGGTGGCGAGTGTCCGTGTCGGGGGCGGCCAGGACACAGAGCAGGGAAGGGGCCGGTGGGGGTCCGAAGGGAAGGAGCTACTCCTCTCAGGACGGGGTAGTTGCTCCTGGCTGAGCCCTGTCCGCCACCCTCGTCTCAGCCACCCTCGTCCCCGCTCGCGGGGGATTTGCGGGCTTGCAGCGACCCTCTTATCTCTGCAGAGGGGTGACCCTCGCTGCCCCGCCCCTGGATCCTGGCTCCTGCCGGTGCCTCCGCTACGGGAGCCGCCCGGGCTGTGTCAGGTGCTGCCGGGAGAGGACAGAGCACGGGTGATAGGCGCAAGGGTTTGCGGAGGAGAGGCCCTTTCCCGAGCCGGGAGTTCGCCTTTCATGCGCGTCTGGCAGATAAGAGTTCCAGCGGGGACGGAAGGGACCCCGGCAGCAGACGGGAGCGCTGTTGACACTCTGTGCCTGCCATACCTAAAGGTCGGAGCATAAATCTGTCCAAAGAGGAGACCATCTGATGAAAAATGCATCCTATTTGGCACGATTACCAGCTGCGATTGGTCACTTTCGTTGGCAGGCACGGTTCCTCTTTTTCTTTTTTTTTTTTTAAGGGCTGTTAGTTGTTAGGGTGAATTGGCTGTGTGCTTAAGTTTTGCAGAAACAAAATTGTAGTAAAGTGAAGAATTGGCCACCTTGAATCTGTATGAAGGTTGAAAGTTTCTTAAAGATGCTATGCTGTATTCTCATTTCACGTCAGAGGTGTAGTTTTACAGCTGTCTTGTGACTGCTTTGAGAAATGTCATAGTAAAAAGGGCCTTCAATCACAGCCTGCATAAATAAAGCCTGAACTACTTGAAAAAAAATTCTAATCAGATACACTGATGAAATACTCTCTCCTCCCCTTGTGGACAGTCTGTTTATCAAACTGACATTCTTTAGATAATTTGAGTGCCCAGAACAGGTGACTGCACAGATCTGATTTTAAAAAAACGGACATAAGGTGTTGATCTGAACAGATATACTAAATGTGTAATGCCAAGACAGTCCTACCCTATCCCCATGTAAAACCTTGCTAAGTGTAAACACCTAAAACTTTCTTCCTGAATTGGTAGTGAGTGACATGATCCAGCTTGTCTTAAATAAGCTTCAAGTCCGGACTACTGAATCAAATTTAAAATGGTTTTGCATGCTGGGAGATATTCCAACCTGTACACGCCCTTCTTGTACATAGCTGACTTTGAAATGCTTTGAAAATGACCAACTGTGAGGCCACTCCCCAGAGTAAACTTCATTCAAGTGTTAGCCAGTATTGCAGAATGCATAAAAAGTCACCTTATCAAGAATATTTCTGCTGTGGAGGACATTCCACTGTTGTGTAAAGTTCTTACCAATATTAGTGTCCTAGTATTGAAGTTTAGTAACTTTTCCCTAAGTTCTGTGAAAAGAAATTTTACCACATATTTTTAAGTATTTATGTTCTGTGGTTTGTGTTGCTATTTTTTTTTTCTTTTAATATAACCTTCCTTTAGGTTAACTGTTTTCAAATAATCTTTGTCTACACATTACCGTACTCTGTTATTGCAGGGACCTGGTGAGGCACTGTAAGTGTTGATTATGTAAAATGTAATAATTCGAATCTTAATTGGACAAAGCATACTGTTAAGTCAGTGTCTGCTGATCACTTTGCAGTGGCTAATTTTGTCTGTGTCTCATAGAATTTAAGCTCAGATAAATCTTGGTGTACGATTCGATGGAATGCTTTCAAAACAATTCTGAAATAATGTTTCTTTTGGTTAATCTTTAAAAAAAAAGCTGATAACCTTCTGAATCTCAACCAAATTATTAATACAGATTGCACTGAGGAGATGGTACACTGGGTACTTTCTCAGGATCACAGTGAACATACTATTTGTGACTCTCCATTCACAGCTGATTTTATAACTCAACTTTCTTGCACAAAAGGGTTTATATTTGTTACTATGGGATGTGAGAAATAGTCTAGGTTATTTTGTACTTTGAAGTAGTTTTTGCCATTCACAGAGGCAAGGATGGTTTCCTAGCATGGAGGATGAGCAAAGAGAAATAAGGGATGCTTATTTGGGGAAGATTTGCAAATGTGAGGTTTGAAGTTAACTGTTCCTTCAATTGCTCCCTTTGCTCTATTCTGCTAGTAAAGCAGCGTAGTTGAACAAATTGTTTAAGAACATAATCACATATCATTATATATGGGCCTAAGTATCTCCTCTAATATGTACTTTAAAACACAGAAGTTGCCCATTAACATTTGAAGTGGGAAGGTTTTTTTTCTGATTTTTAGCAAGTATTTTGTAACACAGTAATCCACTTTGACTTTGTAGTCCTCACATTGCTTGATGTAATAAAATAGGTAATGGTCTCATGCACGTTGTGTCATTCCTGGGGCTGTTCTGTGCAGGGTCAGGGGCTGGGTTTCTAGTGGGTCACTTCCAATTCGTATATTCTACGGTTTTGAACTTCTATGATACTCTGAAACTTTGTCATCAGAACAATTGGAGAATGTACTTTTAGAAAATGCCCTGTTGATGAACTTGGAAAGTAAGCCTCAAGTTGCGGAGTGTGGCTTAGTCATCGTGTGTAACAGCACCGTTGGAATTATGGCAGTTGAATGGAAAATTTGAGATGCAAGAAGCCAATAGGAGCTGGAGCTGAACAACAGAGGCGTGCATTCTTGGGAAGTGACATCTCATATGTAACAACTGAAACTCTATTTTGCTCAGCTAACAAAACAGAAAGGAATGTGCCTCTCTTTGAATAGAATTGTAGGAATACTGTTGTAAGACATATTCAACTTTTTGCAAGAAGAGCTGTTAATTTACATTGCCTTTAGGATTTTTTAATGTGGATATTACATGCACTTTGTGTCTCTGCATTTTGGAAATAAGCAAAGTTGACTTGTGGACACAACTAGCATGGAACCTGCATTGAAGGCATTCATGGCATTTCATGCATTTTGGTTTTGGGATTTTTTTTTCCAAATTCCTCTTCGGTGAAAGTTAGCAAAGCTGAGATTTGTTTTCACAAAAAAAACTGTTGAGATTGGCATTCTATTTGTCCTGTGTTGCCCTACAATAGAACATTGTTTAAGACTTCAGCCTTAGACAGTTAAAAATGTGAAATGTGTATTTAATTGCTATGCAACAGGACAGATAATGGCTGGCACAGTTCTCACAATAATTTATGTACCACCAAACAAGTGCAGTTTATATGCTTCCCTTTAAAGGCCATTAGTTCAATTGCACAATTTCTTGTCTCAACATTAAAACCTAGATCAAAAGAGTCATTAAGTATCCTTTAGATGTGATCAAACTGAGTGATAATGACTTACAAATGCTATATTTAAAACAAACAAACCACAACCTATTGTAAACCTCGGTACTGTAAGGAATCACTTTGTAGTAGTGTGGAACATTTAGTAAACCAGCTATTTTATATGGAATATAATCAGGCTACTCAAATTTCCAATGGGTAGGAAATGAGAAAGAATGTTATGTAGCTTAATTGGTATCTCTTTATAGGTTTTTTCTGTGTAGAGATATCTTAAATAAACAGGCTATTTACCATTATATAGCCAGGTATAATATCAGTTTATTCTTAAAATTTAAGCTTGAGACAAAGAAATTCACTTTTTGACTTAGAAGGTGTAATAACAATTTTTTTTAATATTAACAGCCACGCTTATATTTGTTAAACTTTTTTAGACCTCTTGACAATTGCTTCAATGTTGTTTATTTTGTTTGAGGGCTAGTGCCAGTCAGGTGACTTGACCAGATGCTTTAGCAATGTGTCAGAAAACCCTGCTAGCAAGACTTGACTGATCAAGACTGTCACATGATTCAGGATTAAAAAAAAAAAAAAAATTACTTTCAAACATTTCTGATGACTTTGGGTTCTCCAGGAGCCTCTCTTCTTTAATTTTGCCATCACTTGTGTCTCTTTAGCCTGATTTTCTTTCAGCGCCAAGCTAGTTGGAGACAATAGTTGATTTAATGACTGAAATTTGGAACCTGCTGGCTATCTATGCTAAGCAGAATTCCATCATCTTTTACTCTGAGCTGTTACCAGTTAACACACTGCAGTGTCTGGTAACACATGACTTATTCACCACTCAGAAACTCCTTGAAAGAACCCGTGCCAGGCGAGAGAACCTGCAGAGGAAAATGGCAGAGCGGCCGAAGATGGGGGCGAGGCCCACAATGCAGACCAAGAGGGCCAGAGAGCCTTTGGCAGAAACTGGTAACCAGGCACCTCTTCCTGGTGATGAAGGTATTTAGTGGCTTGTTTAATAAAGATGACTTTGATACCAGTCTCATCTTTTTTTCCAAAGGGAAAGTGAAAACCCTGAGCATTTATCTTAAACTAAACAGTGATGGATGCAGTTACTTTGCCTCTAGGACTAGCTTGTGTTTAGCTGGACCTGAGAGCACATGTGCCAAGTCATTAGTAAGCTGTTTAGAAATAATTGCATAATGCCAAAGAGAGTGCCTTGTGCTTGGTAGATTTGGGGAAGTGCATTTTTTTGGGACGTATATCAGGATATTCATAAATCATAGCTTTATTTGTACTACAATTATGTGTTGTTGGAAAATATTTTAGATTGTTTGAATACTAATTTGTTTGAATACTCTGACCTATCCAGCAAAACCAGATACAAAGCCATCACCATCAAAAAGGCTCTGCCCTAATGATATAGAGGCTCAAGCTTCTAGTTCAGAGAATGTACAGCCAGTTCCTTCAAGTTCCACAGGCCATGATTCTGCTCAGATGACTTCAGAATCACAGGAAACTGTTTCTAACAGAGCTTCATTGGTTCAGCCTCTTGAGAAAGTAAAACAAAACACCAAGTCAGAAACTCCTGCGGCCCTTTCAGTCAAAACACGTATGCAGAAGTTGGCAGAACAGCGGCGCTGCTGGGATAGTGAGGGTATGTTTTACTTGCTAAGCACCATTGGTGTCTCTCAGTGTTTGCATTGATGATTATGTTGGCTAGAAGAAGGTAATGTTGTGTGTGGGAAGATTGATGTTTTTTTAAAGAATTCTAAGACAATACTAGGGCAGGCCTAAAATATTGAAGCTGTTATGTACAGCTTAAATTTAAACTTATTTTTCTCTACTCTCATGCCTTGCTTCTCACAACACTGACATAAATTAGTAAACTGCTTGATTAAAAATTTTTAGTTTGCTTAGTCTCAGTGCCTCTGGGGCTAGTAGTTTGATTATGTTGATGGCAGGAACATCTAATTGTTGATAAACAAGTATAATGCAAAAGATACAACCGTATCTCAATATAATTTTTAGCAAAATAAATGTGTTTTCTTTTTTCCCAGATCCCTCTGAATGTGTTCCTCTGTCTCCTCTACAATCAAAAGATCTGTGTGTTTCTCCACCTAAGCAGACATCCAATGCCCTGGCAAGCGAAACCCCAATTGGGAGAAGAGGCCGTTTAGCTAACCTTGCTGCTACAATTGGTTCCTGGGAAGATGACCTAAGTCATCCATCTGCAAAGCAAAACAATGCACAAGAACAGCCTGGCACTACTTGTTTATCCAAATTGTCCACTACAAGTGGAGCATCTGCTAGAATCAATAGTAGCAGTGTAAAGCAGGAAGCTGCATCCTGTTCTCAAAGGCTTGTTGAGGCTTCTATTAATAAACCAGCAAATTCAAAGAGAGCGGTGAGTGTCTGATTTAGTTGCTGATTAAAAATTGATTTGAGTATTGTATTGGGGTGGACAAATGTTAGCACATAACTGTTTAATCTGAATTTAAAGATTTGGTGGGAGCAGTCTTAGTCTGTTTACAACTTTTGCTTTATTGCAATCCCACATGCCCTTTTTTAATAGCAGATCTGAAACAGCTTAGAATTCTTTCTATTGCGACTTAAAGATGAGAGTACTTATGTGTTTTGTTGATTTCAATGTACTTGATTGCTGCTCTTGACCATCAGAAGGGGGGCTTGTTGCAGAGATACGGGGTTTCACTCTGTAACTTCATGTAGCTGATTGACTGAAATTGTGAATGTTATTGCTGTATGAAGACTCAATCAGAATGATGAAATAAGTAGTACCAGATACTTACTGGTCAATTTATGCAATTTCTGAAATGACAATATCTGCCATTCTTGTTTAGGGAAATGTGGGATAATATTGGAAATAGCTGGCAAGAGCATCTGGAATCAAACGCTGAAACAATTTGAAATACTGGATTAAAAAAAAAAGTACTAAAATCTTAATACTTGATCTTGGTTTTTTCTTTTGTTGAAGGAACAGTTGTATTAGGTGATGGTATGCTATGCAGAGTGCTTTCATTCTTTTTCCTCTTGAGAGAATAAGATGTCTCATCTTTTATTCTTTTATTCCCTTGTTAAGGATCCAAACAATTTTTTAACGCCATCTTCAAGAGTTACTGCTCCCTGTTCTAAAGAATCTGAAGTACAACAACAGCCAACAGAGAATCCCTGCAGTCCTCGGAAAACTGAAGAGCGCACACAAACAGCGAAGTCAGCTTTGCCTCAACCAGTTCAGTCCAAAGCAGAGCCAGTCAAAGGAACACATGTGCAACTTGAACCTAAGGGTAAACCCACAACACCAGGTAGGCTGTTTGTTGGCTTCAGTAAATATTCATTCAAATTAGGCCTATGTGTGCTGTGTTGAAAACAACATACTAGTTAAGAATTTAAGGTACCGTACCAGATAATACCTATTTCCAGCTGTAACTTGAAAAAAATGCTGATGAATTCTGTGATAATGATTTTAAGTTATACAGCTACTGTATTTTGCAGGGGATGTTTTCTTGGACATGGTTTTAGTAACTCTTAAGAGAAAAAGCAGCCTAACATGTTAATTGGGATTATTCAAAATTTATTTGAGATTATTTGGTACTATATGTATCCATTTGATATAATGTCAAGAGTTTTGTTTTCTTCTATTTAGAAGAAATCAAAGCTTGTTGCCACATAGGTGCTCTAACTTTCCAGTGTCTTTATTTTCAGTGATAGTATTGATGTCAAAACAAGTGAACATCCTCAGTTTTAAATTCAACAGCTTGTTGTGTCAGAAATCTGGACTAACAGCTTGAACTCTTAAAAATGACTGCTAGAAAAGCAAGTTTTAGATATGCTGACAGTAAAAGATAAGCTTAGTCAAGCAGGGTGGATGCCAAACAACATATCCTCCCCATGTACTAGAATTTCTGTGAAAGATACAAGTGGGGCTGGTTATAGAGGTAATTTGGAAAAGGCAAACCAATTTAAATAACTGGTGTATTACATATGAACTGTAGTAAGAGAGAGAGACATCTACTTTGATTTACTGTTTTATTAACATCACTGTTAATGATTTGCATTTCAGGTTCAGTTTGTATAAAGTATAATGGAGTAAGAGCTGTAAAGGAGACAGTTTAATTGCTTCACTGGGAACCTTCATCAGGATACAAAATTGCCGTGATTTCTTTAATTTTGAGAGTTTCTTTCAAGGCAAAACAATTATTCTTGTAGGGGGATCTGGAATTAAGCCCTTCCTGGAACGCTTTGGCGAGCGCTGTCAAGAGCGTAGTGCGCGCAGCCCTGCTACGAATACTCCAGGGTGCAGAACACCCACTGTTACCCCAAATACAAGGACAATCCAGGAGAGGCTTCTCAAACAAAATGAAAATTCCTCTACTGCCAGTTTAGCACTTCAGCTTAAACAGGTATGACTTGTTCTGTTCATAGTTAGCTTATAAGCTTGGGGAAGGTTATTACTGTTCTGCCCCTACCTGAGAAATCTGAAGTGTTATGACATCTTAAGGCTGTCAGCTTTTCTCCCATCGTTTGTTTAGGAACGTGAACGAGAGCTTGCATGCCTTCGTGGCCGATTTGATCGAGGCAATCTGTGGAGTGCGGAGAAAAGTGACAGTTCAAAGAGGAAGCTTCCAGAAGCTAAAATGGTAATGTGTTACCTCATCAATCAAAATATGATACTTTGAATTGCTTTAACATATTCTGAATACAGAATTAGACGTGGAAATGTATATAAGGGATAAAAACCTGTGCTTTGGGAGTGCCTAGGCTGGCAAGACCACTTGTCTAGTGATTTGTATGATGATTAAGCAATTATTAGTTTATTTACCTCTTATAGAATCAACTAAGACAAGTGATACTGCTTTGAGCCAATTGATTTATTTACTTTTTGATGATAAGTGTGGGGGGTTTCATGTTCTATAACTGCAAAAGCAGAAGAGCTCCTCATGCAAACATTTAATATTTACTACTTCAGTTAAATATCTTGGATAAATAAATAGGGTACTGGATAGGAAACCTCTTTTTCCTAGCAGATGTTGAAATTTATTTTTTTCTGTTAGTTTCTTAGTCACTTTTAACATTACTTTCTGAATGTATTCTGTTTTTATTCTTGCCAGGAAAGCCAATCTCAAGCCAGTCCAAAACATCCTCCTAGTTCAGATGCCTCTGCTCTTGGATCAGAAGACACATCAGCAGGTGACAGGCCAGCAAAGTCTCCCAGCATGGAGTCTTCAGGTGAGAACTGCCACAGTTTGCCTGTGACTAGTGCTGGAGAGGAGTACTGCACTTGATATCCATGAGCAGAGAAAGAGGCCAGTAACACTAATGTGTGGAACTGGACCTCTCCTTTGGTTACTGGTTATCTTATCTAAATCTTGTTGTATGATAGTAGTACTCTGCACTCCTATACCACCTGGAAGGACGACAAGGCAAGACTGTCTTTTTGTTTTTCAATGGGTATACCTATGTTTCAAACTTTAATGGAGGTTAAGTGCAGAGAAGTGAATGGGAATTGTCAGTTACATATTTAGTCTATCCTGTACCTGAGTAACCAAATTTCCACAAGAAGCTAATGGGAGGGAGCTCTTCCCTTGTCAGTATCCCTTCATGATATTAATTCTTATGGTAGGACACCTGAAAAGAATTGTGAGGTGCTCCTGGCATCCTTTCTGGTGCTCACTGAGCAGATTCTTCAGCTCTCTTTGAAAAAAGTGTAAACTTAGCTAATGCTCTTGGTTCACTTGAAAGATCTATCAAATGTCCTTCTAGAAAAATTGGTTTTGCCTGCAGTGGTTTGTGTAGTGGATTTTTTGTCTTTTTAAAATTTTCACTTGCTTTTGGGTGTCTGCACTCTGATATGGTTTCAGCACTGTTTCTTGTGGTGTCAGTTTTCTGATTATAAGATTGAAGACTAGATGTACAGGTTTTGGAGGGTATTCTAATGGGTTTTTTTTGGTGTGTGGCTAACTGGAATATTTAATCTAGTGGTCTTTTTGTTAGTAAGACTTCTAAAATTCAATGACCAAAATAAAGGCTAGACATAATACTTATTTTCTTTATAAACCCCTTAGATACTTCTAAATGTGAAGAGACTGATAAATCCAGTCCTCTGAAGACCGCAGAGTCAAAGAGCCCTGTAAAAGTGATGTCTGTCTCAAAACTTGAACAACTTGATGAAAAACCAAAAGGTTTGCATTGAGTAGACATATATTAACGACTTAGCTTTCTATGGCCCCTTGTCTAGGACAGTGTTAATAGCCTTCAAGTCTGAACAATGAATTCAAATGAAAACATTTGCTGATCCCCATGTGTTTTGTAATAAGACAAATTAGGAAACTTCTATTATCATACATAGCCCTTCTCTCTTGCCATTCAAGTCTTCAAGGAATATTAAAAAGCTGATGTTAAAAGCACAGTGGAAAAGGACAGAAATGACTGCCCTACTATTTGACTTGCAGTTAAGTTTCAGATGTATTTGAACTAAAAGGTTGAAATTTGTCTGAGATGTGCATCTTTTCATTCCCTTTCTGCATTGACTATGCAGTATATGTAAAAATAGTATATTAAAATAGCTATGGAAGTGTACTTTTAGGTTCTATATGCCCGACTGCAAGAAGTGCTTTTTAACCAAGCTTGCTTGAAAAGCAAAACAAGTTTGCTTCTGTTTGTTTAATGAGAGCCTTGATGCTACTAATATATTTTAAAATGTCACCCTTCAGATGAAGTATACGAAGGCAAAATGCGTGTGGATGGTGAGATGAATGGCTCAAAAGTGATAAATGAGATTTTTGAAATTCTTCAAGAGGATGGTCCAGACATAGAAAAGCTGAAGAAAGAAATGAGTATGAGCCTGGAAGGTGAAAGTGATGAGGATGAGCAGGAAGAGTCACTGAACATTTCATCAATGTCTCTGTTAACCCCTCTAGTGGAATCCGTTGGTTCAGAGGTGCGAATTCAGGGAGGGTGGGGAAGAGTTTTTTTATCACACAGAGATGTCCAATTGGCTTGTGAGCTGTGATATTTTGTAGTATTAGGATATCTGGGCAAATAAAGAAGTTACAAAGGGTATTTTGCTAATGAAAGCATAATGAGGCAAAGTTATTTTTCTCTGAAAATAGTGTAGCATATTGGATGCTCTGCTAAACAAGTGGTCTCTGGAATCAAACCTGTTACTAGTACTGGACTTGCAGTGGTATACAAGCATTCAGTGGAGTGACTGCTGATGAAAAATCTGAAGAGAAGTAATTATGTAACTGCACTAATTTGGAAGCTAAAGGTGGCATCTCATTGAGTTCAATAATTTGTTAGTGCCCTTAAATAAATAAACTTGCTCTATGTCCGTATTTTTAAAATACCATCTGTTAAATAGTATTAAACAAATTTACTGTTTATATGTAAAACATGTAAAGGAGAGAGAAAACAGATTATTATTATTATTATGTGAACAGATAGGTGTAGTATGGTGTTTTCTTTTCCTCAGGCCTTTGGTTCTCCTTCTAAGTCAACTGGGGAAGGTAGCAGTATCAGTGATGTCAGTCTGAAGTCTGAGAAGTTCCAAAGGACCAGAGTTCCCAGGGCAGAATCTGGAGACAGTATTGGCTCTGTGTCGGAAGATCGCAATCTTCCTTACAGGTAATAAACACAACCCTGATTCTGTAAGTGTTCAAGTTAAAACATTGGCTTTTTTAACTCTTCTAATGATGCTTACTACTCAAACTACAAATTAAGCTTTTTTTGCAAGATCTGAGCCTTTATCAAAGATTGTGTAGTCTTTTATGTTGCTTAAACTTAAAATCAGCTGTTAGAATGCCTTCTTGAAAGCCAGGCAAGTTGGAAAACTTCAATATATGATACATGGCTGTGTTTGTATTAAAAAGAGCTTAGCACACCTGTGAATCATTTTGTGGGGTTTCCTTTTTCAAAAGTGTCGATGCATACAGATCCCAAAGATTTAAGGAAACTGATCGTCCTTCAATAAAGCAAATAATTGTTCGCAAAGAAGATGTGGCTTCCAGATTAGAAATGAGAAGAAATGGCCCATCTGATCAAGTCAATATCAAAAAGAAAATGCAGGTACTTAATATGCTTCTTAAAATCCTTTTTCTGATCTACTGTTTCCAAATTTAATTGCCCCTATGAAAGTCCAGGGCATTAACATACTGCTTAGAACTGCAAAATAAGGTTGTTAGGTTATTTCTATTTTGTATAAATATCTAATGGTAGGGAATGATTATGCATAATTTGAACAGCTAATGCTTCTCTTAAAAGGATCATGTTATAGATTAAGCCTGGAGAGAACAAGCCATTATTTTGAGATAGAGACAGAGAATCTATGTCTTAGCACAGCCTTTGAATTAGGCAGAATTTGTAACTACCTACTTTCAGTAGGTAACAGTCTGATCTTTACTAGTGCTTTGTTCATCTATAGTGCTGAATTTCTGGTTAGTGCTGCTTCCCTTGGTGAAGGGAAGACTTGACTGGAACATACAATATTGCAGTCTTTCACTCCCCACCATACCTCTGAGATCAAAAAAAAGTTGTGTTGTTCCTTTGCTGAAGTAACAGTTAACTGCAAGGCTTTAATAGTTTGCTATCTAAGAATCTGATTTTCTTTTGAAGCCTTGCCCCGCAAAAAGGCTCACCTAGAGACATTTCCTTGTTTGAATGCAACACTAGATCTCTCTTCTTGGTAATTATTTTTACTACTGGTTTACTGTAGGAACTGAACAATGAGATCAACATGCAACAGACAGTGATTTATCAAGCCAGTCAAGCTCTGAACTGCTGTTTTGATGAGGAGCATGGAAAAGGGTCGCAAGAAGAAGCAGAAGCAGAGAGACTTCTTCTCTTTGCAAGTAGGTTTTTCTACTCAAGTTAAATTCTTTGTAATGAACATTTTGACAAAGTTCGTAATTTCTTCCTCATTTATTGTGTTACATTGTGGCCATTTATTAATAGTTCCTCACATGGAAAAAAGAACAGGATAGTATCTGTTTTATCTCAGCTCATTTTATAGGCAAGAGGACATTTTTAGTATCTTTCTTGACCCTTATATTCATATTACACTATGATTAATATTTAAGTTGCATTTTACATACTTAGGGCAGAAAAAAATTGTTCAGTACTTTTTTTTTCTGTAGAACTGTAATTAATTTCTTTGTGCAGCTGAGAAGAGAACTGCTTTATTGGAAGAATTGAATAAACTGAAGAGTGAGGGACCACATAATAAAAGAAATAAAGCTGCTTCTGCATCCGCTGAATTTGCTCCCTCCAGGGGATCTGTTTCCATTTCAGAAATGCGTCTACCTCTAAAAGCAGACTTTGTATGTGGTACAGCTCAAAAGCCAGGTAAAACTAGCAAACAAAAGCTTTATTTCTTTTCTCCTCCTTCCTCATTCTCCCAACATGTATTTCTGGTTCATTCTCCTTGTTTTTTTTTTTTTTTTTTTTTGTCTTCTGCTTTGATGTTCTCAGAAATCTAGGGGTAATGAAAATTTAGCTATTCCATTCACTTCATCTGACTAACTTTTCAATGTTTCAGTGAAAGCTGATGTGTGGTTAAGCTGGCAAACCTAAGGAGTACAAAGAACTAAGATTATCTGCTGTTCTGACTGAAAGTTCTTCCTCTCCCCTTTCACACACTGGTTACTGTAGGTCTGGCCTGAGATGCCCCAGGCAGTAAAGCAGTTGCTGTGAATCCTATGGAGACAATTTTACTAGTAGACACAGCATAAAGAAAATAAAATTGTTTTAAGATTAAGTTTACAAACAATGTCTCAAAATGTAAAGATTCAAATGTAACTGAATATTTTAAGTAGAGTGAAACAGATGTGCTTAACAGCAATGCAGTACTTGGGGATTTTTTTTAGATACTTGGAGTCCTCTGGCTAACCAAACCATCTGATGTGTGCTTACAGAAGCAGGAAATTACTACTATGTAATAATACTGAGATCTGGAGCAGAAAACATGGTTGCAACTCCACTAGCAAGTACTGCCAGTTCCCTGAATGGAGATGCTCTTACTTTTACTACGACGTTTACTATGTAAGTATAAAGAAATTCTTCAATCAGTTGTAACTCCGGTGGAGCATGCGAAAAAACATTTGAAGTCTTAGTTATAAGAATGACATATTCTGCAACAAAGTATGGAGAGATTTTGTGGTATACCTATTTCCTTCTTCAAAAAATAGCTGGAAGGCACTTCTCTCAAAAGAGCAACCTAGACTTAATCAACCATCCATCAGCTACTTTATCTCTTGCATTTTCTGCCTTTTGTTCTTTCCTGGAACACCTGCAATGACAGATGGATTGCTGTGCCCAAGATGTGTTTTTCTCTTTTACAGCAACTAACATTTTATGTAGCTATTAGCTTTTGGTATCTGGGAAAATAGCGCTCTTACAACTATAACTTCAACTCTCACATGTCAGCTAAAATGGCATTGTGAGTTCAAATGGCTGTTTGCTAGTAAGTCTTCAAAATAAAGAAACAAACTCTGCTTTTGAAGTTCAATTGTACTGGAATTTTCACTTAAAGCTATTTACTCAAAAAACCCAGTATGTGACAGGCGAGGGTGCAGTCTGAGAAATGGTGGATGCACATTTTCTGCCCCTTGTCCTCCCCTCCCCTTTTCTGAGTTCTGGAAAGAATTTTTAAATAGTAATATATACTAAAATCTTTTTGCTCCTTGGACAGTTATAAGGAGCAAAAGGAGGGAAGAAGTAAAGAGTAACTTAAAACCCAACTAAATTAATCAAAAGAAAAAAAAACAAAAAAAAAAACCAACAACAAAAACAAACAAACGACAAAAAAAAAAAAAAAAACCCACCCACAAAAAACCCTGCCACAAATCACAACAAAAGCCTTTTTACTTCCGTTTGTTTACCTTGTTTTTTTCTTCCCTTTTAGGCATGATGTGTCAAATGACTTTGAAATAAATATAGAAGTTTACAGTTGGGTATGTATCATTTCCTGTGAAGAGGAGGTGTAAGGGAGAATGATGTGCTGTACTGTCTCAATACATTCTTGTCTTACAGGTGCAGAGAAAAGAAGGTACAAGCACTGATAAAAGGAAAAAGTCAAATAAATCTAAGGTAAATGAAACCTGAAAAATCAGTATGTAATGTTTCAACAGAAGGTGCACTAGGAAAACTGACTGATAGTCTCAGACAGTCTGTTCCTTGCTTTTACTCCCTTCTTGGAACATCTGCCATGACAGATGGATTATGGAGACCTACAGCAATTAGTAGATTGGACCTGCAGCACTTGGTTGAATCTGAAATATATTGGTGGGAAAGAAGTCTTACTAGTTCTGCAAAATACTATGCTTTGCAGACCTTTATTTATTAGATGTGGGGCCTCCAATAGTGATTTATAGCCCTTTTTCTCCAGTTAAACCATGCCGGACAATATGCCCTACCCTGGAGTTTGATTTATCTTAAAGGTTTTATTGATCAACAAAAAACTCCTCTTTCTCCCCAGTATTAAGTATAAGCACGAGATGCTTACTTTTTAAAGCAAACATTGTTTTAAAAATGATGTGCATATCAAGTGTTTGTGCCTTTTTAAGGGTATGTGAAGATATGTAACCCTAAACAAGCCTTTCCTGGAGTTGGTTTGGGTTTTTTTTTTTGTGGTGGTTTTTTTTTTTTATTTTGGGTTGCTTTTGGGGGCGTGTGTATGTATTTTTCTTTTCATTCTAAAGAGCACACAGTGAATTAATGGCTTCAGGACTGATTTCCTCCTTGACATGATATCTGTCACTTGGTAAAAACAAGAAACATGGGTGTCTTTCAAAACAGTTGGAATGAGTACTTAAGTCCTGTGTCTGCAAGAAAAAATAGGAAATTTCTTTATTCTTAGATTTGTCACAGTGAAAGCTTCTACCTATTCTCTAATAAAAAGTTCAAGTACCAGGGTTTACTTCTCTCCTGTGCTGTAGTTTAAAGGAATTTTTACTTAAAATTGAAGGATTTCATGCTACTGTAGGTAAGTTGCTGATATGAGGTTACAGGTTTGCCAGTGGCATCCTGTATCTGCTTTTTGACAACCCCTTAGACTTTCAACCTCAATAAGAGTACATAACTCCAGTTTGTGTTTAATATACAGTCTCACTTAAACTTTGAGATTTTAATTTGAAAATAATGATGTATAACAGTATATTGAACATATACTTACTTTTATTGTTAACTCTTAGTTAAGCAAATGTAACTTTGAAATCCCATTACATAGGTAAAAAGGCCTACTAAGATCGGTTTTCTGCTTTAACTTTTCTGCAGTAATTATTTCTTTGCTATGTAGCATTTCTTCCACTGAAATATATTATGTCCTGTCAAAACCCAAGACTTACTCATAGTAATGAATACCCACTCAAAATTTGAGATAAGCCTTCAGTAGTTTCACTGTCTAGTTTTCATGCAAATGTGCTGGACAAACTCAGTAGCAAATGCATTTATCTTCTTCTCTTTTGTAGGTTATTACTCCAAAGAGATTATTAACATCTATTACCTCGGTAAGTATGAACGTAATATTGTAACAAGACCTGACGATGACCCCTTACAAAGGGCATGTTCTCACACATTAGGCTGTGCCCATAAGTTCTTTCTGCTCCTTACATAAGGTTCTATAAATTGTCCAGTTTTCTGCCAAATTTTTCAGCCATCAGCTCAAGAAACAGCTCTGTTACATATGTGATGCTGGAAATATGCATTTATTTTGACTTTTCATTTTTTTTTCTATTTGATTGGGTTTTTAAAAGCACTTCAAATCTAATTTCTTTTTACCTTGGCTTTTTCTTCAGTAGAAACTATCAGAAGTACTTCTTCACTAAGCTTTTTTTTCTCTCTCTTTCTAGAAAAGCAACCTTCTTACTCCAGGTAAGTAAAGTCTGAACATCTTATGCCAGGATGAATAATCTACACTTGCTGTCAAAACTACTATATCAATAAATAATACTTGTAACAGATGACAATTTGTGAGTAATAAACACTAAATTTTCCAACCCAGAAACTGGCCCTGTGCTTATTCTGTTACCATTACATTCAACAGAAGATATCTTTACAAAATCAGGACTAAAATCTGGTATCAGATACCCACAATTTACATTTTTTTTCCTGAAAGTATGAATTCAAACTAATGTAATGATTTTAAAAGTAGAGAACAAGAGTCTGCTGTCAACAAAGTAATATAGAATAATTTGAAAATATGAACAGATCCTGAAATATTGCTTGTGTGTAGTGTTTTGTATATATATTTATATATAAAAAAGTATATAAACCTGTTTATATATTCCCGACTCTTGACAAAGAAAAATAGCACCTCTAAGTGTTTTTCTAAGTATATAAAAACATTATACACTTATCTGATTAAAGTATGTGATACTTGAGCTAGCTTTAGCAGAAATTGCAGCAATAGGAGCTCATAAACTAAATCTGGAATGTGTATCATGCTGCTGCTACTAGTAAGATTCCTGAGCTACAGTGTGTGTTTCTCATGATGTAAGTGCAAAGGAAAGGTGTACAAATTCTGGAAGATTGCAGTGTGTCACTTGAGAAGAGGTTGAGATAGACAAGTCACGTTCCTACTGCAGGGCACGTGTGCTTTGTAGTGTGCCCCAGCACACTCTCCATCCCCCTGAGATTTAAATTGCTTTGTTTTCTCATTTGTGGATGTTCTCAAACCTTGTTTCTGGAAGAAAAGATCAGCTGAGGAGGAATGGTGTGTGTCAAGATTCTCTCTGAATGTGCTGCTGAGCTGAGCTGCACTGCCAAGAGTGCTTCTCCTGGAGTTCTGAGCAGGGCATGCATGCAGTAGTGCAAATAAAAATAAAGTACTTTTTTTTAAGCCTTGCAGCATCCTGATTGTGTGTTTTGGTATGACTTCACTTTATCTTTTCTCCACAGCCATGGCCAGTCCAGGTGGCCCAAATGCCATACGCAGTACGAATTTCATCCTTGTTGGGTCCCACAAGTTATCGCTGTCTTCTGTGGGAAATACCAAATTTGCACTGGACAAGGTAATGGAAATTATTGGTTGCTAATCCAAAGGTAATTGCATGCTACTAGAAAAATAAGAGTCTGGGTTTACTTTTCAGGTGGAAGTACCATCCTAGAAATGAAACAAATATAATGGTTTATAGATAGGTTATTTATATAGACATTAAAATTTTTGCGTCGTTTTTACTTACATATAATTTCACATTAATTAAATGTAGTTTTGACATAAACAGGGAAATTTTCATTACTATGCCAGGTGCTCTTTCATTTCTGTGGCTCAGTAGAAGATATGGTTGTGCAAAGATAATGAAGGAATTTGATTACTGATTTGTTTTCACTGGCAAAAAATTGATGTATGCAGTTGGCATTTTTATATGTGGTCTTCATATTGCTGTTCCTAGTCTTGCAGTTATCACTAACGAAGGCATTGTGTTTTAATGATAATGAAGTATTTCAATTTTTCTGCACTTAATTGACTTAAAAAAATGCCATTTGAATATATTTAGGAGCTTGAGTTTTTCCTTTCATATCCCAAGAAGCAATCATCTTTAGTTTTTTGGAGAGCTATTATAGAGTTTTATGCCATTAGTTCCTTGTCTAAACAGAATGTTTATTGGCTTTTGCTATGAGAAGTTTAAAAAATACATTCTTACATTCATTGTAATCTCTAACCTTGTAATATCTAATACCTAAAACCTATTTTAATAGGTGTTTATGCCAGCAGCTATCCTAAGCTAGTTTGAATTAATTCAAATGTTACTACAGTTTATGGTAATACTAAATCATAGCTTGAGCTACCCAAACAACAGCATAAGAATAATCTTCTTTTTTTTGGCTAATCAAGTCTTACGGTGATAATAGTATTATTGCAATTACAGCTTCTGATGAGAGATGAGAAAACAAGAACTAGTTATCTTTGTGTATAAGCCTTAAAATATCCCAATAATCCCAACCTGCATTTTAGAAGTTTTACTTTTTGTAGATAGAAGCAGATTCCTTCACTGAAACAGCTGGCAGAACAATGGTTAAATTGCACTCTTGTTACTGACTTGTGAATTTCAGAAGTAGCAGCTTTGGTTCTTCAGCGTAAATGTTCCTCTTAACCAGAACTATATGTACAAATCTTTCTGGGTAGCTTACTTATTGGAAACCTCTTGTTCTTGGAGATAATGGAATCAGCTTTTGCATTATATTCAGCATTTTAGGTTTGAGCTTCATTGGTTTACGTTGTATGACAGGACACTAGACTGGACTAGTGAAAAATAGAAAAAGCACAATGTTCAAAGAGAATTCTGGGGAAACTATCCATTGGTTAATTTTTTGCAGATGCAGTCTTACAGTTAGGTGGCAAAAAGGGGAATTCTTATTCATGATTTGTTTGGGTTTTTTTTATTAAATTACTACCTCAGTAATATGTCAGTTTTGACTTGGCCTATGGCTGTACCAAACAGCTGCTTCCTCATGTATTTCTAATATGGAACAAACTGATGCCACAGTGGTTTTTTTGAGTGCCATTCCTCTCTTTTATCTATGTACTGTTAAAATGTAGGGTACAAAGGACCAAAATATATTAATATATAACTGTCCTTTTTTCTTCTAGACCATAACTTTGCACTAATTGCATTGAGCATGTTTCTTTTTTCCCTAGATAAATTTTGAAGGGGAGGAAAAAGAGCTGTTGGGCTATATGTTCCAGGACAAGGTTGCTATGTTCCTTTAGTTTCTAACTTAAAATAGGAAAATGCTTTCTAGTGCATGTTGCTTATCTCTCTCTGGCCTTTTTTTTGCAGAATTTTTTTTTTATTCTTCTGAGAAAATGCTTACAAAGATTTACTAACTAAACACAAGATGTTAGAAGCCTTTAAGACTTGCAGAGTTCTACCCCCTTCACAATAATAAGCATGCTGCTGGAACTCAGATTTAGGTTGCCTAGGGTTTTTCCTTAACTAGTATGTTTCTCTTGTCTTCCCAGATCATTAGAGGAGGGTGTTTCTTGCTTCAGAACAAACTGATGTGTTTCTTAAAGAGTTCTACTCAGGAAATTTGAGACAGCTTCTTGATGAACTACACAGAACATAGAATCAGCTGCTGTGCTGATAAGAGAACCAGAGAAAAATGTCTGGCAGCCTAAATGTTGTTTCAACTCATTGTTGCTGAAGAAGATGATAATCTCTCATAACCTAAATAATCTTTCTTCTTATTCTAACCTTGTTCTGACAAGACATATCATTTGTTTTTTTTTTTTAAGCAAAAAGTTTTGAAAATACTAAACACAACAAATAAATGAGGTCCTTATTTGTACACAAATATGCACTTAAAATATTTTGCTTGATGTATATGTTTTGGCTTTAAAATTGTATAAATTGATATCCTTACCAGAAATAATTTGTCTTTAACCTATGAAAATTGCTTTATCTAGTTAATAGTTTGAGTCCTGCAGAAGAAAGTGTTTTAAGTGAATTTTCATATTTTCTCTCAAAATTAGGCAAGTGATACTTTTAGTGCCTATCCTCTCGATTTTTAATCAAAAGTCTCCTAAGAAACCAGTTTTTCAAATGCTTGAGTTCTTTTGAGGCCCTTTACAGATAATCTTCTGTGACAGTAAGCTGTGTTCCTGTGGCAAATACCTGAGTGACCGCACCAGAATGCAAGATAGCATAGTCATGGGCTTTAGTTTTCTTTTAATCTAACTGGATATTTTTCAAACTGCTTTCTTTCTGTCACCTTTAACTCTATGAAAGGGATATATTCTAACTAGAACTCTATTTTCTCATTATGTGTACATGAGAGTGTTTTGAGACCTGCTTTAGTAATTAGTAATGGGGTTGTAGGCTCTGCAAAACTGTGTTGTGTTTGTTATACAACCTCTTCGCTTTGCCTGTCACAGAGTTCCTCACTGGTAGATTTCATAAAGTGGATTCTTCTTTTCTGACATAAAGCTTAAAGGAGATGCAAAACCCATGAACCTGAAATGGGGAATGGCCAAATATTCTTGAGGCCCTCATTCAGAAATGGGTTTACTGTGCTTTATTAGGGTTATATGCCATTATTCCTTGGTGTAGCATGTAGGGTTATAGTTGTCTTTGCTGATAAGTTGCATCAGTCCTGGATTTTTAATTTTTGTTAATGTGGAAGTGTTTTACTGTTTTTTCCTTCTCAAGTGGTCATGGAGACTCCTCCCTAATGCTTAGATTTTTTTCTGTGCTATACTATTCCTGTTGAGTACAGGAGAAAGCCATTAAGTTAGTTGAGTAGATTGAGTAGACATATGAAAATGATTTGATCACCTGCTTTTGTATGTGTGTCTTATGTATGGGAGGAAGCTGCAGGATGTCTGCAATTCCAAGGTGATCAATTTCTAACCACAACACCTATTTTGGTGTTCTGCAGAATTCACTGAGGCCCACAGATGAGCACTTGTAACTACTGAGGGTTACTCCTGCTCATCTTAACTAACAGCAAAATTTAGTTCCATTTGAATGGTATTGATTCCATAGTTCTGAAAGCTATTTTGTTACTGTGTACACATGCCTGTGCCTATTCCCTGGCAAACAGTTCTTTATTGGTATTTGAGTAGCAGCACTGACCTTCCTGTTTTTTCTAGTAATACAAAATATGTATGTTTCTGATTTTTTTGTCAATTTCTTTTCAAGATTCTTAGCAGTGCTGGTTATTCAGACTAGAAATAAAACGCAGTGTGTAGAATGCCATGCAGGTCATCATTTGCTTGAATTAGCAGTTTGCCTCAGTTTCCTTGTGAGGGAGGAGAAAAAAAGGGATGTGATTTCATGGGAGTAGTCAAGGTAATGAGGCATTATGTGTGGAGGGCTTGGGGAAAGCTCAAAGGCAGCCCTTTGTTGCATGCTCTTCCTCAAAACTCTTGACTATCAAATGACCTGACCTCTGGTACAGTAATGAAGCTAATATTTATTTTTCCAGTGACAAAAATAGGACTAGGAACCTTTTCTGTTAGAAATTACTTAACATATGTCTTTAACACCTTGAATGTTAGTTGAGAACTGTTTTCATTACTCTTCCACTTTCTAGGTTTGCTTTTATATAAAGATTTATCTGAGTAGGCTCTACTACATCAGTATCTGCCAAAAATGCTTATGGTATCCAAGCACCATTTCTGTTTAAGCTCACTTTGGTATTTTCCAAACAACTTGGTGTCAAACTGAGGCAGAAGCTTGAAAGCTGCAGACTGGTGCTTTCTGTTGTTTCTAACCATGCTTGAAGAGCCTGTTTCCATAGCTAGAGTGCATGTTTATGTATATATATCCTGATGAGCAAACTAATAAATTGGAAAGCTTCTAAATGAACTTGAAACCAAAAGTGATTATTACTGTTTTGCTTGAGTCTGACTGCTTCTTTCTGGCTGAAGGTCCTAAGAACAAGACAGTGCTAAGATCTTGGTGCAGGTGGCTTGCTTGAACTGGTAAGTCTTAGTTGAGAGGTGTCAAAATTAAATGATTGTTTTACATTTTGCAGGTTCCCTTTTTATCTCCTTTGGAAGGTCACATATATCTGAAGTTGAAATGCCAAGTGGACTCTTTGGTGGAAGAGAGAGGGTTCTTGGTAACGTATTTACTCTATTCACTTCAAACTCCTGCCTTGGAAATTACAGGTCCTATTAAATATAGTAACTTTTTAATGTCACACCTGTGTTTGAAGCTTAAAACTAGCTTGATTTTTTTTTTAATCTCTGAACAAGACCACAAATGGTTTTTAGTTTGTCTTCTATACATGTCTAAGTTAAAGCCACCTTTTAAGAGTTTGTGTATCTCTCTTCTAAACACCTGATTATTTGTTATTTTGAACTTCAATTAACCTTCTCTTGCTAAAATCTCTGATGTTAGATGAGATTTTAATTTCAATGGCAGAAAACTTTACAGGACTCTTTTTGTGTGTCTAAAAAAACAAAAGATTGGGTATTTTTCCACTGTGATCACTGCTTTTCTAAATGACAAAGAAACAACAGGGTTTTTTTGTGGTTTTTTTTTTTGAGAAAAATCTTGTGCCATTCCCTCTAAAACTGGACCTAGAAAATGCAGCTGATAGTTGGACCTAGGAGCTGGAACTGTTGAAATGCCCACAAGATGGCAGTAAATGTGCTATGAAAGTGAAACATTAACATTTGCTGTTATTTTGGTGTTTCCAGAAATCACGATTTCTTTAGACTTTTCAAACACTGTTTTCTGTCTCCTTTCCCTTTACTTAATTGAAGTCGAACAGATTTCATTAGATGCAAACACTTCACATGCTTATGGTATTTGCTGTCCCATGTTTTTGTGTACTAATTTGAGGAAGTCCGTATTTGCTTCTACTGCACAATATGTAAAACCTGAAGAACGATGTACATGCATACTGGATTTGGAAACTCCCTGCATCATTGAAAATTATAATCTGAGTTGTGAAGAGTGAGAATCACAATGCATACCTTAACTGGGAAAAAAGTTCTGTTATAAGTTCAAGAGGTATCAGGAATAGAAGTCAGATACTAAACTCTCCATTCCAGTTCTAAGGAAATGGGGCTTGAAATTGATGAAATCCAGCATCCAATAAAAGAACTGCCAACACAAACATTTAAAAATCAATTTCTAATTTCCTTTGAACTGACTAAACCTTGAGTGTGGCCTCTTGAATAGCTGCATGTTTTTAATCCTGATTTGTAAGTAAAAAAATTACTCAAATATCTAATAATAATAGTTTTTTGAATACATTTTGGGAACCATTTATACTGTATTTACTGTAAATAACTGTTCTTTACCTTAAAATAATGGCAATGCTTATCACCATCAACATGAAAATCTTGTAATTTTAAACAGCAATGATAGGTGCCCTTTTAGCAAAAGGCTGCAAACCTGAGAATGATAGTATGAGCTAATTTTCTATGCCATCTGGAAAATAAATACACTGTCTGAGTAGAACCTTCTCTCAGTATAATTTTTTCCTTCTCTTTCATTTAGTCTTATGAAGGGTTGAACTTACAGAACCATTCTGGTAAAAAAATAGTCAAAACAGACCAAACTAAAGGTACAAAGTTACCCCATTTAATTTTTTGTTTTTAAGACTATGTTTGAAGATGTCAGTGGATTTGGAGCGTGGCATAGGCGCTGGTGTGTGCTGTCTGGAAATTGTATCTCCTATTGGACATACCCAGATGATGAGAAACGAAAGGTAATGCTGTTTTGTAAAGCTTAAGCCTAAAGTTCTGTAGTACCCTACACAAATAGTTGTTCCTTTTTAAAGACAGTAATGTTTAGGTTTTAGGCTGGTAAAGCATGGGATTCAAGTTCCTAAAGCTTCCTTGGGGAATGGAGGGGACTTGTCTTCATAAAGCTGACCCTAAATCATGGCAAACTTAGAAACTGACTTCCCTGTCTAGTGGGAAAAGGGATGGAAGATCTATATTTAATTTCCCCTTTAGTCTTAAGGCCTTCCATTGTGCTCATCAAATCATTAATTATTTAATTGAAATTGATTGATTTTTACAGCTTAATAAGCAGACTGTATCTAGTTGCCTTAAGTTTTAGACAAAATGATGACTAACACTTAATATGGTAAAAAAGAGTGGGCAATCCTTGTATATTGCAGAAACATAGCTTTAATTGTGGACTATCTTATTTGAAGTCCTTGTCTTCTTGCAGCTCCACATAGTAGCTGGAACCGGTGCTTTTTAAATGGTTCTCACAGAAAACTAAGTTCTTGTTGGGCTAATGAGACAAATCAGAGGTTCATCTGTCACTGAGGTGAACCTTCTTGTCTCCTAAGAGTGTTCCTGCAGTGTATTAGATGGTTTCCAGGTTCTTTTAAAGACTGCTTTCAAGAGGGTTTTTCTGATTCACTGAAGTTATTTACCATTAAACGCTTTCTTGTTTAGTGGCAGAGCATTTTCTTTCCCAAATTCTGTGGCAAAATCTGGTCCTTTTGGGACTTCTATGCCAATCCAGATGCCTGAGTTTAGTTTCTTCCCTGCTAACAGAGGAACACCATATGCTGATAGTTGACATTGCCAAAATATATCAATGTACTTTTTTTCCTTGCCAGGAGAGAGGGAAAAATCTCTGCCTACTGTAAGACAAGATAGTAAAAAAAAAATAAAAGTTGAACAAGAAGGTTCCTATTTTGCTTTTGTCTGCAAGCAAGAAGCTTTGGTTTGTTTTGCAGATTTTGTTCTGGAAAATCTTCTAGACTTGTTTCACTATTTTTCAGAGAGAGAGTCAGCTGTGTTTTGGTGATCTGATCTACAAAAATATTAAACTTATTAAATGCATCCCCTCGCCCCTACTATATCTGTTCTATTGTACAGAGACAGATGTCACCCAGAAATATCAGTATTAGTCCATGATTACTTTAAGTCATGGGATGTGTTTTAAAATGATTTCTTACAGCTGCACTTATATCATCTTTTTGTATGGAGTAACTCACTGAGAGAAGGTGTGTTCACTTAATATCATCGAAGTTGTCAAAGCATATGTTGTTCAGAATTACTCTTGATTGCAGTGCTCTTGACTGATGAACTGATTTCACTTTCAGCACCCTTTGGGCCGGATAAACTTGGCTAACTGCACTAATCATCAGATTGAACCTGCCAACAGGGAGTTCTGTGCCCGTCCCAACACTTTTGAACTAATAACTGTCCGACCTCAGAGAGAAGATGACCGAGAGACCCTTGTCAGCCAATGCAGAGACACACTCTGTGTTACAAAGTGAGTGCATGAAATCATGGAGGTTGTGGGAGGGTATTTTACGTCATGTGATAGTTCTAGTAATGTAGGAGCTTTACAACTTTGTCATAATGATGCAAAGGTCACTTAAATGCTGAGGGTTTTGGGTGGCATTTGAACTGGTTTGTTCTCTTTTAGTCCTGACTGCTTTCTAGAAGTGGGAATGCCAGGTGGCTTGGTAGCAGGATGGTGGAATGTTTGACTTAATTTTTAACCCTACTATTTCTTGTGGGATTCTGTGGTTGATCAGCTTGACATTTGTCACAATAAATAATTGGAGGTGGAGAATAATCCACAGGGTTCCTTGCCTTCTAGGAACTGGCTGTCTGCTGATACTAAAGAAGAGCGTAACCTTTGGATGCAAAAGCTCAACCAAGTGCTCATTGACCTTCGCATGTGGCAGCCTGATGCCTGCTACAAACCTGCTGGAAAGCTTTAAACCTGGGAAAGGAACTACACAAGAAAAGAATTTAAATGAAATTGTGGAAAGTCCTCTGAGTCACTTATGCTTTAAGTTTGAGAGAGTATTTAACATTATACAGGACTATGTTATGCAGTATTTTTATTTCACTTAAAAAATTTTAAAACCTTCTTACTTCCTAATTTTGAGCATGGTAGGAAGCAATTAGCTGTTTCTCAATGTGCTAAATATTTATATAACTCCTTTTTTGGAAGTCTTCTAGCCAGGTGCATTCTCTTTTTTAAACAACTAAATTATTGCAGGAAATCACACTTCAGGGCAGGAAGGGGGGCACTAGATAGTGAAAGACAAGCTTTCCAGATAACTCAGCTCCCTGAAAGAAACAACAGTTCAAAATACTCTTAACAAGAATGCTGCTGAAGCACAAGATTCAATGTTGTAGCTTTTGTTGGAGTTCTTTTGTAATGATCAGGCATAGAAGTAACTAGTCAATTTTATCCTACAACATGCAGTATAGATAATTCTGCTTGTCCAGCATCCTTGTGGTCAGAACAAGATATGCACAACATATTCATACTACTTTTGCAATTTCTTATACAAACTAGTGTGGATAAGTGCGTGGCATGTACACTATGTGATTTGCAGGTGTGGAATTAAGTATGCAGTACATTGCACTTTGATAGAAATGGAAGGTCTTGAGTATTTTTGTTAGGACTTGTATAAAAAATCAGACAGAAAAATTTAGGTTTATGGCTGTATATGCCAGTATTTCCTGGGACTAGTGGTTTTTACAAGCTAGAATTCTCCATTTGAGAACCAGGAATAGGTTAATAGGTAGTAAAAGTGCCCTTTTTTGTTTTGTTTAATAAAAAGATTTTACAAAGCTGCTGTATACCAACTAATACTCCTCTGGCTGAAAGAATGGGTGTTCCTCCCCTTGACAGACATGTCCACAAATGCATATAAAAGCAGTACTTCAGACCCATCATGAAAATGGCAACATTCCTCAGTTAAAACTTGCAGTTTTCTTGGCTTTTCACTGAGTGTATTGAAATACCAGCTCATTACTTCACTAGGAATGCAGTAGTGGAAAACTTAAGATTGCTATTGCTGTTATATATTCACACTTGAAACACTAAATTCTGTTACCTTATACTGTTTTCATCCTGCCCCTTTTGTACTTGCTTTTAAATATTTTAAATTTTCTTTTATGATCTCTTTAAATATTTCCAAACTATGTATTGAGATTTATTTTATTCATTTAAAATAAAAAGTAAAACCCTTCCTGCTTTTTTTCATAATGTCATCTATGCAATTTGAAATACTAATTTGTAGGCTGAAGAAAAGCTGGACTCCACACAGTGTTTAAGGAAGGATTCTATTCTGTACATGTATCCCAGAATTCTACTTGATAATGTGAAGCCTTGGACACAGCTAGCTGAATTTTGTAGTAGGAGGCCAGATTGTCTGTGTGCAGCAGCTCATTAAATATGAAGAGGAGACAGGTTTTTTTTTGACAGACATGGCAGCAGAATAACAACATGGACAGTGCAAGAGCAAATTTCAGCAGTGGATGTGTGGTAGGCTGTCTTCTTAAACTCCCCAAGTGAGTGTTAAAAACCATTAATTTTTGAATTATGAAATAAGTCAACGGAAAGGTGTTAAGAACAGAACTGGATGATATTCAAGGGAACACTTTTATTTAGGCTAATCGGACTATTATCCCTTGTAGAAACCAATCTGTGTTTGTTCATTGGCCAAGTAGAAGCTCTCTTCATAAAGGAAAAGGTAAAAAGTGCAATGGGTGGTGTTAAGTTAGAAAAGCTGACCTGTGTGTTGACTTCTGAGCACATGAGTGGTGAGCACATGGGCTCCTGCGGCCAGCAGAAACATGGGACACAAGCTTAGCAGGAAGCCTGTGTTTATGGACTTCCAGGCTGGCACTGCTGGGTGCTGCCTCCTCCCCTCCCATGTTCCTCTGCTCTTTTAAGGTTTTGTGGTGAAAGTTTGCAACAATGGTTACATAGTTTTTTCATGTTTGGAGCAGATTCTTTGTGAAGAGGCCAGTCTGTGAATTCAAATAACTTCAGTTAGGTTTAGATGTTCTATGCGTCAAAAAGAGTTCTTGCTCTGATTTCAAGCAAAGCTTAAAGTTTTGTGAAAAATGTTTGCAGAGTAACATCAAGATGGACCCAGCCAGTGACATAATTCCTTCTGTATTCATTCACATGCTCTGACTTTTCCCAAAACAGACCTTGACAGACCATTTCTTCTAGAACTTCATACTGCTAATAAACTTTGAATTGCATGGAATTATAAGCAGCTTTAAACTTTTTTTCCCCATTTCTCTTTTCCCTGTGCTTTTTTCACCTTCAACCAATCTAAGCACCAGGAGACAGCTAACCTAATGGAGTAGACCAGAATTCATA
Organism: Onychostruthus taczanowskii; assembly: GCF_017590055.1. Taxonomy (NCBI): domain Eukaryota; kingdom Metazoa; phylum Chordata; class Aves; order Passeriformes; family Passeridae; genus Onychostruthus; species Onychostruthus taczanowskii. The sequence goes on from NW_024500128.1 coordinate 7,558,765, forward strand.
GTTTGTCACTGCTTCAGCGTAAGTAAGCTTTTTCAGCAGTGTTTTTTAAATATAGGATATGTATTTTTAGAGTGGTATGGGTAAGTGATTGATGTTTGAGAGTGCAGATCTTCAGCTGTTTTTTGCATTTGAAATAATTGAGACATAGTGGTTGTAAAAGCTGATGGTTTAATAGTCCCAAAATTCATCTTTCTTTGATAAAGATAGATAGTTAATGCATTAGCTACCTATCAGGTTTCTGCATGCAGCTGTGTTTGGAGGTGCAGAGCTCACCTTGAGGCACAAGGGCATGTGCTTTGCGTTGTGTGCCTTCAGCCAGGGACAAAGCCCGTTCCTTGGTGTCCTTCAGAGACCATGTATCCAGCATGGAGCAGTTGTACTGGGCAAACCTTTGAGAAGGCTTTGCTCTGGGATTCAGCTACAGAGGTTTCAGGTTGTCTTTGAAAAGATGCTCTAATTTTATAAGAAACCTTTTTTCCCCAATGTTCAGAAATTCAGTAAATGCACAAGTGAAAAATTCTGTAAGAGAAAAATGCTTTCCTCTGGCCAATGTAGCTTATTTTAGTTGAGGAAATTTCAGTTTTACTACTTAGTAGAACTCCTAATTGGTGTTATTAAATCCCAACCTCAGATGAAATACAATAATTTGCAAAGAAATTGCCTTGAAAATTAGGTTCCAAACATGACTCCCTTCCCCCTTTTAATTGCTACACTTCTGTGTGTTGATGTAGAGAAAATAATCTGATATTCTGTAATTATTGCCTGTGCTGTACTTGGGCTGTAGTAAAAACGTGTGGATGCGCTTGTTTCTGTCCTTGTGTTGTACATAAGGAAAGATAAGAGTCCTGAAGAAGTAATACAAAAATAGGAGGTGCTTTACCTGGCCAGGGTACATGGAATGTTATGTTGTTTGAGGAGAATTTCTATGGGAAGCAAGGGGATTTCCTTGTAATGCTAAATAGTCTTCCCCAGGTCTGCCTCTAGAGTCTCCTTGGGAGACTGGATATTTTGGTAAAATCTAAATGCCTTGAATGAATTGGGGCCTTATTAACGAGCATCATTTGTTGTATTGTGTTCGTTATGTTATATGCCGATATGGTTTGTTCCTTGTACCCCTTTAAGTTGTAATGGTTCTGCCCTGGCTCTCCCTCTCCTTGATCGCCTGGTCTGTCAAATCTCTCCTCCCTGTTACCCCTAGCAACCGATGTATCCATTCCCTCAGTCCCTCCCTGGTTCCCTGTCTGTCACTCGGTGCCCCAGCCCTTCTGTCTAGAATCTTCCATCCTGGGCATCGAGTGATTGGATCAGGGGCCAGGACTCCACCCCTGCTCTTCCCCCATTGGTTTTCCCTGAGTGTCTGTTATCCTCCCACCACTCCCACCTTTACTCCGATTTGCTGAAGGCCACCTTGCCTTTCTGTATCCGCCCCGCTTTAAAAACCCAGGTCAGAGCCCAGTTGAGGGTCTTCAGCTGGTAGCACCCCAGGATGGACCCCATTCCCACTCCAGGTCATCAAGGAGTTGTGTAAGGCCCAAAAGGATTACTTCCGGGAGAGAGAGTACTTCCGGGGAATCCTGAGGGCCACACTCTCCGATTTGGTGGTCACCCCTGCGGATCTGCGGCGACTTTTTTCATGCCTTCTTAATCCCACAGAGTACATCATGTGGGAAAATTCGTGGAAAAAAGAAGTTGTCAAGGTATTACCGTCATTATGGGAAAATCCACGCACCGCCGCAGATCTGCAGGGAGGAACAATATCCAATGACCACAGGTGTGGTGGGACGGGGAGTTGGGGGGATGGGCATTCCCAGGCATGGTACATCCCCGAGGAGGTACTGAAGGAAAGTGCTAAGGCGGCCGAAAGAGCCTTCTTCGGTTTGCGATCCCCTTCCACCCCTCTTGTAACTTACTCTAAGATTATCCAGTCCACTAACGAATCGTTTGTTGTTTTCGTCGAGCGCCTCCGCCAGGCAATTGAATTGCAGGTCCAGAGTGAACCAGCTCAGATGGAAATCCTTACTGAGGTGGCGGCTGCAAACGCCAACTCCACCTGCAAAGCCGCCATCCTCAGCTTGCCTCTGGACCCACCTCCCACTTTACAACAAATGTTGGATGTCTGCACCAGGAAAGTTTCCATCCCGGCGGAGGAGCTCGACTCCAAGCACCGAACACCATCCCGGAAAATTGCGTTAGTGGACACAGAAGAGATCGCTGCCGTTTCAACCCCTTCGAGCCCTAGCCACCATTCAACTACCCCAAGGGTGCTGCGCAGGACCACCGATCCCTGTCACCTGTGCGGGAGAACTGGCCACTGGATGCCAGAGTGTCCCCTGAGGCAGGAATTCATAGACTTTAAGAAAAGACAGAGGCCTCAGGGGAACACCCTGGCAAAAAACTAGGAGTCGAGCGCGATTCCTCCCCGCGCCAAGATACAAATAGGGCAGGTTCATTTACATCCCGCGGGGGGGCGAAAAAGGGGGGAGACTCCCAACAGAGCTTGCCCGATGCCACAAATTTACCGGACTTGACTTATTCCTCTTCAACTCATACTCAGGCTATACCCAGACCCATTTTAACGACATTTTCCAAAATTGCTCCCTTCAGGTTGCAGCTGACCGAGTCCTTGCATATCCGTGACTCAAGTTTCCACCTCGTCTCAGTGTGCCCTGAAGTGACAGGTACTTGGAGTCGGATCAGATGTAAGTACATCGTGGTCGGAGACACCAAACACACCCCACTTGACATCAACATTGTCCCAGGTCTCATAACTTCAGACCTGGGGCAATTTTCTCTTGGACTGTACTGCATTCGCCCTCCCACCTTTTTGCCTCAGGGACAAATCGTGGCACAAGCCATTCCTGTCCCTGAGTTGACCTGGGACCCAGAGCTGCCAAAACCTCGACAGCAAACAGCTTTACCTGCGGTAGCCTGGGCCCGGGTCCTGAGCCGAGAAAAACCACGAATCACCTGTAGCTTGCAAAAAGGTGGGGACCAAAAGCTATTACAAGGGCTTTTGGATACTGGGGCAGATGTGACGATCATTCCCTCCAGGGAATGGCCATCACATTGGGAATTGCAAGACGTGGCTGAACTAGTCCAGGGTGTTGGGGGCATCCAATTGGCCAAACAGTCACGGAGCGTCGTGCAAATTAAGGGGCCAGACGGGCAATTTGCTTCAGTACGCCCGTTTGTTTTAGATTACACGGAACCCCTGTGGGGAAGAGACCTCCTTGCCCAATGGGGAGCCAGAATTGACCTTCCATCAGCTCCCCAAGTTTTTCGGGCCGCGGTCACTGAAGAGCGCCCTACCCAAAAACTGAATTGGAAGACCGATACGCCAGTGTGGGTAGAGCAATGGCCGCTCTCTAAGCAAAAACTGAAGGCGCTCCAGGAGCTCGTGGATGAGCAGCTGCTAAAGGGCAACCTGGTGGAGACCACATCCCCATGGAACTCCCCAGTGTTTGTCATAAAGAAACCCAAAAAAGATAAGTGGCGGCTTCTCCATGACCTCCGACAAATCAATAATGTTATTGAAGACATGGGTCCTCTCCAACCGGGGATGCCGTCCCCAACGATGCTCCCCCAAAATTGGCAATTGGCAGTCATTGACATCAAGGACTGTTTCTTTCAAATTCCCCTTCACCCTGACGATGCCCCACGTTTTGCCTTCTCGGTTCCTACCATCAACCGGGAAGCCCCAAGGAAGAGATACCATTGGCGTGTTCTTCCTCAAGGTATAAAGAACAGCCCGGTCATCTGCCAATGGTCCGTCTCTTCCTTGCTGTCCCCAGTGCGGGCAGCAGCGAGAGAGTCGATTATTTACCACTACATGGATGACATCCTGGTATGTGCTCCGACCAAAGAAGCATTGCAGTTTGCGTTGGATAGCTACACCGGCCAAATTTCGATCCACCGGCCGGCCCACAAAATTTTTAATCAAGATGTTCAATTCTTGTTATCTTTAAAAAGTGTTCAGAGTAGAACTCCTTTGAAGGCTTTGACTGTGTTTACTGATGCGTCTGGAGCATCCCACAAGTCAGTGATGACTTGGAAGGATCCTCAAACTCAGCGGTGGGAGGCTGAAGTTACTGAGGTAGAAGGATCACCTCAAGTAGCTGAGTTGGACGCAGTCATCAGGGCCTTTGAGAAGTTCCCTGAACCATTCAATCTGGTTACCGATTCATCATACGTTGCCGGTGTAGTATCCAGAGCAGAAAACGCAATATTGCAAGAGGTGTCCAACATGGCGCTGTTTAACTTGCTCTCAAAGCTTGTCAATCTAGTCTCTCACCGAGAGCAACCATTTTTTGTGAGGCATGTCAGATCCCACACTGACCTGCCGGGGTTCATCGCGGAGGGGAACCGGAGAGCTGATGCTCTAGCCGCCCCCGTCCAGGTGGCCCCGCTCCCTGACGTGTTCCACCAAGCTAAGATCAGCCACCAGCTCTTCCACCAGAATGCGCCTGGCCTCATTCGCCAATTCAAACTTACTCGTGAACAGGCCAGGGCGATCGTGGCCACATGTCCCCAGTGCCAGTCTTACCAACTGCCAGCAATGAATTTAGGCACTAACCCTAGAGGCCTCAGCAGGTGTGAGGTGTGGCAGATGGATGTCACCCATTTCCCTGAATTTCGCAAACTTAGTTATGTCCATGTGTCCGTGGACACTTTCTCTGGTGCAGTTTATGCCTCTGCCCATACAGGGGAGAAAGCACCTGACACCAAAAAACATCATCTTTTAGCTTTCTCTGTGTTGGGCATCCCAAAAATAATCAAAACGGACAACGGCCCAGCGTACAAGTCCAGGGAATTCAGGAGCTTCCTACAGCAATGGGGAATAGAGCATAAGACCGGCATCCCCTATTCCCCGACAGGCCAAGCTGTGGTGGAGAGAACCCATCAGAGCCTGAAAAAAGTCCTACAACATCAGGGTTCGGCAATGAAGATGGAGCCTCCCCAGGTCCGACTCGCAAGAGCATTTTATACTGTCAACTTCCTGAACTGCTCTTTTGATAATTTAAATCCACCCATAATCCGTCACTTCGGGCACAATGACAAGCTGCAACCAAGGGGCAGGCCTCTGGTCCTTATAAAGGATCCGGAGACCTGGAAGATGGAGGGGCCCTTTGCATTCAATTAAGGAATGTATTCCCTTATGGTTTCCTAAAATGGTGACTTGAATATTTACTTAAGTGTTAGCAGTCATCCCAAAGGAATTTCTATCTTAATATCTTAATAAAATACCCAGCATTGACTGTACCCTATAAAAAGGATCAGGATCTAGGAAAGAAGTAATACATGCTTCAATCAAAATAGTATTAGCCAAGTCATTCCCTGCCTGTTCAAAATGCTGAGTGGGTGCACATCCTACAGCCAGGCCCTATCCTTGGGTTTGGACCACAGCTCAAGAGCTGCCTCACGTGTGACAGCCTTGTGCAAGGGCTGTGCTCAGAACAAGGAGCAGAGCAACTCCACCTGAGCTTTGGGCTGTTGGGGTGTGTTTTAGTCATGTCATGTTAATGCTTTCTGTTTACTGGATCTTTTCCACCCATAATTAATGTCACTTAATGCTCTCTGGTCCCTCCATTATCAGTAAGGTGGCAAGTAGGGTAGAGCTGTCTCTGATTTTTAAATATTTCTTTATTTTGCTAAGAGCATTGGATAAGCTGGTGAAAAAATACAGTAATTCTCCATCTTTGAGTATGCCTATGAAGTAAGGGCTACCCAGTATTTTCAGTGATTCCTGTAAAAGACATAGGACGTGGTATATTATTTTCCTTAGGAAGCAAAAAAAGCAGAGATACATTACGGGTTGAAAAAAAAACCCGCTTTTTAAATACATGAAGTGTTGTCAACCTAATATCTTATTAATGGGGGAAGAGAACCTGTGCTCAGTCAGCCTGTGCTGATGCTGCCAGGCGCATCAAAATTGTAGTGCCTTGTTATTCCTGGCACACTTTAATAAGCAAATAGCAGCTAAATAATGTATTGACAGTCAAGGCAATTACATACACACAATTTACAGCAACATAATGAGTTTGGGGTTCCCCCACCCCTCTCCTTTTGGGATCAGATTAACTGTTTAAACACTGCAAACAGAAAACCTAGAAATGTTCTGCAGAAGGAAAAAAGAGTAGGTAGGGGTAGGAGTTTGCTGTATGTGGAGAAAAGAAGCACAGATTTTCAAACTGGAACAATAAATGGTCTAGCTGGCAGCTATCCTTTGATTTTTATTTTTGTAGCTCCACAGAAAAAGCATAGCCTACTTGTGCAGGTGAGATACAAACTTAAAATAATGCTCTTGTGTTATGTCCACTGCTGCTGGCTCTGATAACTTCCTCTCCACCTATTTTTGTGTGTGTTTTCAATCATCTTGACTCGTGGAAGTGCCGTCACCAATTGTGTGAGGGTTCCAGCAGTTCGGAAGTCAGTGTCCACCTTGATCTTTGAATATGGCTTCAATCTGATCATTGAATGGATTCTCCTTGCCAAGCACTTGAGGCCACTCGTGTAGTGCCTTCTGCCAGGTAATGCCTGTTCCAAGGGCTGCAGCAATCTGCAAACCACAAATGCTATCAATTTATTGTGCCTCTATAATGCCAGAGTTTAGAAGACCCCACCATAAGGCAGACTGCCCAGTATAACCATGTGATGGACTGTAACCTCTAACCAAAGGAAATACCTCATTCTAGCTGCTTGAGCAGGGCTAAATCCTTCTGAACAGTAAAAATAGGGTGAGGGCTATATATCTGCAACTCCCTGACCCGTCATTTGTCTAATAATGATAGTCTGTCTCCAACCATTTCCAGATGCCTATGGTGTCTAGTCCATAAACTGCTATTTAAAAGCAGTTTTGTTTTTTTTTTCCTCCAGTGAAACATTTTGAAAGTATGTCAAAAGCACCACCTGGGTAAAATGCGTAAAACTCTTGCAAGTCCAAAGGAATCCATGCTCCCAAATGCCTTTGGTACGTCTAATAAATGTTCTCTGTGCTCTCCTGGGAGGAAACCACAGGTGTTGAGGAAAAAGAGGCCCAATTATTTCTAGTTTCATAACTAACTGTGTCTGATGCTCTAAGTTTGCACCTGCTATTGGGTTGTCTTTAGAGTTCTTTTCCCATGAGACCTGCAGAAATGATAGAATAGCTTTTCTCCTCAATATCAGTCCCTCCAGCTTTCACAGAGGTTTTTGCCCTAAAAGTTATATACCAAAGAGAAATGTTATCTGCTGTATTTTCAGGGTGAAAAACATCAGCAGTAGCAGAAAGGGACAGAGAGAAAAGCCTGAGACTCCCTTGTCCAAGTTTTTGCACCCCTCTAAGGCATTTTTATTGTACTCCTGACCTGCAGTAATATTTGGCCTATATGGGAACTTTATTTTCAACCCAAACTTTTCAACACACTGATATTGATTGCAGTTATGAGGTTTAAGTAAGGCTAACAAAGCCTTCTTTTTTTTAAGGGCCAAGGTGGTTTTATGAAATCAAACTATTTGAGTACTGCTGTTTTGGAGATTGGGAAGATACTGGAGGCTTTTGGGAATTTTTATGTGCTACTTTTTTAATCCTGTGCTTTTAAAGAAGCTCTAATGATGGGCTGGAAGACAGAAATCTTTCTTTAAGGGCTTATGTACAAAGAGTAACGTTTGTGGGGTGGAGGCTCTTAGACTCTGGGCTCTCAAAGTCTTGTTAATCTAATGAAGGAATTGGGGCAGGGAAGAGGGATTGTGGAGATTTGTTCATTAGAGGGTTTTCTCCTGGTTGCAGTCTCTATTATGACTAAATGTTGTTCTGGAACACTCTATGGCAACCAGGGGACTGAGATCAGTCCCCTGTCAGAGTGGTCCATTCTGGCATGGTGGTCTCCAAACCTCCTTCACAAACCTCCCTAAGGCTCCCATGTGTTTTTTTAGCAGGAAAGGTGGGGTTTTTTAATTGGTTGGGTGGGTGAGTGGTTTAAAAACCCTTACTGTCTTTGCATGGTACATCTTTTGCAGAGGTATCACTGGAGGTATGCTCTACAGTGTTCAGACTAATGCTGACTCTAATTTAAGGTATGTGTGCTTAGACTGCCCAAAATTGAATTAAGTTCTGCGCATAGGTAATTTCTTGACATCCTGATGATTGCAATAATTAATTCTGGATGAGCAATTTAGCACAGAGAAGGGTTTGTGACTCTGGAAATCGCTTTCTTGCAGGTCTTTTTTAAATTTCATAGTTCTTGTACTTTGAGACGTGGTATAATTTTTATAAGCTTTGCAAATTTTGGTTATTGTTGTTGTGAAGATTACATCCCCTAAGCAAATTTTTAAAAGGAAGTATTACCCATTCCTCACAGAGCTCTGGGTGACTGCAGCTGGGAGGCAGCTGTGGTTTTTCAGCAGCTTCTGACTATCTGTTTTCCCCTTCTGCACCAAACAGGTGATAGGCATGATTCTCAGCCAAGTGTAAATACCCAACTCATCTGATATGCGTCACTTCAGCTTTTCCACTTTATTTCTGGCTGGAACCTGCTTTGCTATGACTTAAGGAAGAAAAAGGGAGAAGCTAATCACACTCAAGCTGTGCTTTCCTGCCTGTACATAAACATTAAGAATCTTCCAAGCGTCTCTGGTTCCAGTTTGTGATGCTCAGGGCTTCTGCTTTCTCCCCGGAAACATCATAAAAGCAAGAAATGAAGCTGTTTGTGCAGGATCTTGTTGAAATGCATGGCCCTGCCATCCAAACAAAGCAATCGACTGTTTTAGAGGGAAGTGGTGTCCTTGAAGCCATCTGGCATTCACAAGGATTTGCAGTGAAATTCTGTAGTAAGGAGGAGATGGTGGAGAAAATCCCTCAGCTCCCTCTATAGTCACTGGGAAGAGAAAGATTTTTTTCAAGGAAAACCAAGCCGAACTTTGGGGAATGGTGTCTCAAAAACAGCTTTAGAGGGATCTCAGGAGGACTGAGTGAATCATTTTGCTTTTGGGTGTTGAAAGTAAATAGTGTGAATTTCCTCCACCTCCATCCTGAGCTGAGTGTTTTCAAAAAATCTTTATGGAGGTAAATTTTAGCTTTGAAACTTTACTGAAATGCAGTTATGCCAATTATGAGTGTTTTGTTTGCTCCCTCCTGTTTTGCAACTTAAAAAAAAAAACAACAAAAAAACATGCAGGAAAATCCTTTTCCCACAATAAATTTACAGGAAGAGAATGTGGCTCAACAAATCAGTACGTGGTGTTCATCCCATATTTCACGATTTTTTCATACAAAATATTGCCTGGAGAGGGGACCATGGGGGCTAGTTTATTCCTGCCTGAGTGCCTAACCTAGCCTTTCTCCAGTGCATGAAAAACTGCGCTGGCTCTTATGGGACAGGGCAAGTGTGGCTTTTTTTCTTATTTTTCCTTCTCCTTGCAAGGTATGCAAGCTTAGAAAGGTTCAATTCCCTCCCACATCTCTCCAGAATGTTTGGAGGACCTCTGGACTCCTGGATATATGTGCTGACACCTGCTTCTGCCATGTTTATACAAGCAGACAACTTTTTTTTTTTTGTTTTTGTTTTTTTTTTTTTTGTTTTTTTTTTTTTTTTTTTTGTTTTGACCAGGGCAGTGATTGTCCTCCTGTACTCAGCACTTGTGGACAGAGCGGATAAACAGCAGGTGAAATTCACGGGCTGACAACAGACACCAGCTTATCCTGACCATTGCTGAACCACAGTGATTTGGGATCACCTAGTGATCACAACTTGCCAGCTCAGCCGTGGGTTGAAAGGGGCACAGAGAGTGTTTCCTTCATCCCAAACTTCAAAATTTCTTTGCATTGAAGGCAAGAGCTAAGGTGTTTATGCTTTCCTTGGAGTGCTTCTCAGTCTAAAAATTGGGAAATGTTTGTCATGCTTCGATATCTACAGAGGGAAAATTCAGCAGAAATGTGCTGGCTCGGTATCTTATCTGTTGTATTTATCAAGCTGCCTGTGAGGCATGGGGAATAGCTGTAGGGATGGAAGCAAGAGCCTCTGTTCACTTGACAACTGCATGGAATCAATCCTCTCCCGCTAGGCAGCTCTGTGTGCTACAAAAACCATACCTGGCCAGAGGCATTCATGTCAGGAGAAAGTAAAACTTTAAATAAAACTTGTATGAGGATTGAGTGAATTGTTTATCATCTTCCTTAAGCATACTCTAAAACAGCAGTCTCTGCTCACTCTTCCCCTTCTGTTTATGAAGAGGGTTACTCTTTTGGTGCAGAGTGCTACATCTCAGTCCAAATAGTGGTATGTTGATAACAGACTTCTCTAACAGGAAAAGAAAAATGGATTTACAATGGTGGATGTTTGGATAAGGCTAATTAATAAAACCTAGGAGGACAATAACTCACTTAAAGCGAGGCATATCTACAGCTGGCACCTTGACTGTAAGGGACGATGTACCTATAAAAGCATTAACGTCATGCCAGCAGCAGGAGGGAGAGATCATAACCACTGCAGGATGCCAGGTCCAGAGGGAGTGAAATATGGCAGTGCTTGACTGCATCCTGTAGCTCAGCACTCTGGGGGCTGCAAGCAGGTTTGCAGCTGCCCTTCAATGTCCTTTTGTAATTTTCTTGTGGCTTAGGGAGGATCCTGTTAGATAGTTGCCGCCTTCACTCTGTGCTACCTTGCATTTGCTGGTGGGATAGAGGATGTGGGCAGGAGGCTGGATGAAAAGCTGTGATATGACAAGCCTGACTTCCACTGTGGGCTGGTGGTGGGGGTTATAAGAAACCTTAGGCCAGCCTTAGGCCAGGGAAAGACAGGAAAATAATGCAAAGAAAATAATGCAAAAGTTTCCATTGCACTCCAGACTTTGCATTGCAGTTTCCCCAGATGGCAGGGTGGGGAATGGGCTTTGTTTCATCGCTGTTTTTACTCTCATTTCATTTGCCAGGTTTTCTCTAATTGCTTCCTTGCAAAAGGCCTGCAGCAAAAATCAAGGCACGCTTTCTCCACATCCCCAGGCTGTGAGTTCATACTTTCATGCATCTGTCTCCTGGTACTTGTGAAGTAGACAGGCAGGAATTTCTGCGATGTAGGAGTCCCTCCTTGAACAGGAAGATCTTGTAATTTGGCAAAGCTAAGCAAGGCACTGTATGGCCCCGAGTGACTAACATGAATGTAAAAGATAGCACCTAAAGCATCTATTTTCCCTTTGGACTTCCCCCTGCAGGTCTCCCCTAGCTTAATTGACAGAACAGTCAATGGAGAAGCTGCTGAAATGCTGGAATCCGTCAGTGCTTGCAACTCACTCCCGTGGAAGTGCTTCTCCACTGACTGCTCTTTCCCAGTGTAGAAAGCAGCATCACATTGGGTCATATGGAGATGGGGTTGTTGGAGTCAACACGTGCAGGGCATTATCCCACCACATAAAACTGGCCCATAAAATCCCCCCATGATTCTGAGCAGGGGCAGCTACCAAGTGGCTGGGCAGTGTGGTGGGGTTTGCTTGCAAAGGAGACTGCTGCTTTGCTCTGCACATGTGCTTGACACCTTCAGGTAGTGTATAGAAAACCAACTGACTTTGTTTGCAGCTGACTACAGAACATGGTCTCTCCATGTGTTTTTGTTGGAAAAAAACTAATTTGAAGTGCGCATGGTGGGAACCAGGCAACCTATTGCTAGATTATCAAACCCAAGCAAGGACTTACAGTGGAGCAGCTGCTTTTCCTTCCTTTTTGTTTATTTCTGTAGTAAACAGACTGTAAACCTTCTCCTGAAACCTGTCCTTGGAGGCCAAGCAAGCAAGTGAAAAAGTAATAAGATGTAGCTGCTGAGCAGAAGCAATTTAAATACATAACTTCAAAAAGAATCTTTGTTCCAGACTGTGACAGGCAAAGCTTCAGCCTCAGACCTGCAGGGCAGCAGCAGGGCTGGAGGGGGCCTGTCTGGTTTCTGCAGTGCTACGTTACTGTCCTGGTGTTTGGGCAGGCAGCTGGCCAGCCTAAGTGGCAAGGATCAGTTTTTGTGCATTAAGACCTGCTTGGCCACGATACTGGTTAGTGAGGGAAAGAGGCAGAAGACCTTGCAGGAGTCAGAGCAGAGTGCAGCCATCAGAAATATCAGAGATATCAGCTCTGGGGCTACAGCCATCATTAGATTGGCCAAAGAAGGCACCCTGGCTTGTATCAGCAATAGTGTGACCAGCAGGACCAGGGCAGTGATTGTCCTCCTGTACTCAGCACTTGTGAGGCTGCACCTCAAATCCAGTAGTCAGTTTTGGGCTCTTCTTAACAAGAAAGACATTGAGGTGCTGGAGTTTGTCCAGAGAAGAGCAACAGAGCTAGGGAAGGGTTTGGAGAATGAGTTATTGAGGAGCAGCTGAGGGAACAGAAGTTTTTTAGCCTGGAGAAAAGGAGGCTGAGGGGAGTGCTCTCTACAACCTAAAAAGATGTTGTGATGAGCTGGGGGGTGGTTTCTTCTCCCATGAAACAATTAATAGGACAAGAAAATAGCCTCAAACTGCACGGGAGAGGGGTGTTAGATTGGATATCAGAAAAAGTTATTCCAGGGAAAGGGTTGCTGAGCATTGGAACAGACTGCCAAGGGAAGTGTGCCCTACTATCCCTGGAGGTATTTAACATGTGCTGCTTTGGGACAGGGTTTACTGGTGGACCTGGCAGTGTTAGGTTAATGGCTGGCCTCCATGATCTTAGAGGTCTTTCCAACCTAAACGATTCTATGACTTTCTCTCCTTTAAAGTAGGCAGATTCCCCACATCTGCATCCCTGTGAGATGACAGCTGGATGCCTGGGGCAGCAGTAGTCATCGGAATCCCACATGCTCCCACATCCCACCTGCTCCCGCCCATCTCCTGGGGCCGGGTTTTTACCTGGCTGGGGTGGAAGCCATCGACTGGTTCGATCAGCTGCCAGGGCTCACCTCCCATCTTGCGCCACTCCTCGGCCGCTGCAAAGAGGGCAAGCAAATGGGTTTGTCACCTGTGAGCTCGGAGACCCCCGCCCAGCGACACACCCCGCTCCTCCTCAAAGCATCGCTGGTGTTTTTAGGCACACGACAGCTCTACGTGAAGATTATGATAATTCACATAGAGTTGTCAGAGCCTATAGTGTGTATAATCCCCTCTCCTTGGGGCAGTATTTAAGCCTTTATTGTTATTTTTTTTTCCTCTGTGATATTTATGCAAGGAAGTGCTTTGAACATAAATGATTGTAAAACAATTCACTTTCTCTCACAACTAAGATGGATGCTGTAGCAAGTAAAGCTGTAAATTATTTAATACTGATTTAATACTTTTGCATTTCCCATGTTAGTTGCATCTTCAGCAGTGCAAAAGAAAAAGAAGAGATAAAGAAAACAGCGCTTTTTAGAGAAAGAGATGGTAAAAGAATATTCACATGGGCTGAAGTCTGCATGAACAGGCTGTCATTTTTGGTTACTTATCTTCCAAGAGGTCTTTTTCAACTCCAACAAAATAACCTTTTGAATTACATAAGCATGACATTCAATGCAAATGATGCTGTGCTGTAAGCCCTGGAGCCATTAGAGAAGTAAAAAGCTTTCTCTCTTCAAAAAGGCTGTGGAGTGATCAAACATGGGACTAGTGGATATGGCATTAACAGAGTGTAAATTCAATAATTCCTTTCATAATGACAGATTAAGAATTCTTAATAGCATTATGCAAGCATCCTGTCAGGAGGAAAATGTTCTCCATTCAAGCGCCACAGTTTGATCTGGGCTCACCGCTGGTTTTTGGACCCTGGCTATTGTGTCACAAAGTGATGTCTGGGTCCCCATGCTAACTCTAATTCACACAAAGGTGATATTCCTGCTTTGTAGAAACCCACTTGTGATGCTTCAGGCAGTGCCCAAAGTAACCTGTTTGAAGATGTGGGGCTCGTAGGTTTGTTTCAAATTTGCAGTATGTTGGGCATAACACATATTTACCTCAGATTCCACCATGCAGTGCACATACAGATGCACAGTGAGCTTACCCAACCCCTTCTATATGGTATTGTACATGGAGTACAAGGCTGTGTACTGTGTTTTAGTACATTTTAGTTAATCTGTAGAGAGACTACTATTCCAGTGCCAGAAACAGCAGAGGAGGAAGTAAGATATGTGTCAAGATAGGTCAATTTATACTATTATACCTGACCTCCAAAAATGCTAGAGCAGTCGAGCAAATATCCACCAGCTGGATATGTCCAGAGCTTGTCTTAGAAATGCCTGTTGCCTTGGCTAGACTAGACTACAGCTTGCTCCCATCCATGTCAAGGAAAATGCATAAAAAGCAACTCCTATCCCTCTCTTTATTGCACTGCTTCATAAAGGAGTCACTAATTTCTTTAGTCAAGGTCAACATGTGAGCTTGAGTGTCCACCTAAATGTAGAATAAATGCTAATATACTCAAATTTTACTTGGAGAAAACTGAGAGCTGCTATGTACACATATATGCCCAAGCCAACCTGAAATCTATGTACTCAGTGTGTAACCACTGCTAAATATTTGATGTCTGGAGAGTTTAGGGGAGGATTTGCTGCTTCCTTCAGAAAGAGACCAGAAAAGTAGGTCAGCAGCCTTAGCTGGCTTTTGAGCACACTCGCGATCTGACAGCTTTCCTGATGGCAAGCTCGAATCCTTGGCTCCAGGGCTGCGGGAAATTTTGCAAAGTGTCTTTCAAAGCTGATGTTTGTATATGGATGTGTGATTTTGTTTACTTCATTTATTTAACACGATGTAATCAAGAACAGCAAATTATATTAAGATGTTTCCTTTTGTGAAAGCAAATAAATTAACTAAAGTTAGTAATTTAACTTATTAAAGTAATTTGCCTACCCAGCAGGTAGTTCATTCCAAATCCTAATGACTTGTTAAGTATTAAGTAGCTGAGGCAAAAGCCACCAGGAGACTTGGGCACCCTTGAAACTCTGTGCTACGAGAACGAACTTGACATTGGAGCCCACCTCTCTGACAGAAACTTTTGGACAGAAAGACTGCTGCCTCTCCCATCCTCACTTCTTTACCTCCTCCTCCTCCATATGGTCTTCATGAGACCCAGAACCAGCTTCCTGAATTGGGTCACGTAGGATAAAATAAGTTTGTGAATTTTGATGGGATTTGGCTGTAAAAGGAGATTTATTTTTTTTTTTAATAATCTTAGGTGCTGCGGTGGCTTTGTGCTTTCAAGGACAGATAAGCACTGATGGGGAGAAGCATTAGAGAAGTACACTTTAAAGCATTGACAGGACACTTCTGTCCCTTTGTGGCTTTGGATTTACATGTCTGCATGCTGGGACTTAAAATATAGTCCCCGGACAAAATTTTTCAATAAGGACTACACGGAACTACCTCTCTATGTGAACATAAAAACAAGAAAATGCAGATCAAGCTTTTTTCCTAACTATTATATATACTCTTTTTTGAATGTAAACATTCAGGCTATCTGGGAGAGGCCCCAAGGTGGTGAGGGCTGGACCCTTGCCCCATGAACGGAGGCTGAGGAACAGGGATGGTCCATTCCAGGGAAGAGCCTGTGGGAAGACAATGTGGACAGGGCCAGTCTCTTCACAGCAGTGCACACTGGGAGAGGGAGAGACAAGTTGTAACATGGGAGATTCAGGCTGGATATAGAAATAAAAAGCTGTTTTCCTACTTCCCCTTCACTGTCTAACTACTTGTAATTTGTTGCCCAACTCATTCACTCATCTCGTGCTGATCCTCATTTTTAAAAAGAAGGAGTGCATTTCTCCTTGCAGTGAGTCTGTGCTGATGCTGGGTGTTGCCTCAAGCTGGACCTTGTGCATCTTGCAAGGTAAGCAGGGCTGATTCAGGAATTCAGGGACAGGTGTTGGTCCCCAGCCCCACAGGGACACTGTCTGCTCACGCTCATGCATAACGACAAAAGTTTCCTGGGTGTTTTAATTTATTTTTAAATGTCAGTTTCAGAAGAAAGTGATTTAGGTAATGCACTTACCTAATGTCACTAAGGATCACAGAAGGATAAGTTTTGTAAGCCCTTCAAGTCAAAACTTACAGTAGTACGTAGGTGTTTAAAGAAACATAGGGAAAGATGCCAGTTACTCCTGAGAGAGGTGCTTCTACTTTTGGGAACAGTGAGAGGGTGGCTGTGTTATTGAAACAGGGAAATGGCTGATGAAAGGTCTCATTCCCAAGGCACTGCTCAGCCCAGAGGAGGCAGCATGACGCCCAGTCAGTGATGAAGTAAACTACATCTCATGAAGACCACTTTGACCACTGCAGGTATACACCTCCAGCCTAGATGACCGGTTACAAGAGCAATGTTCAGAAATAAAACCAAATCTTATGGACCAATATGGTCATCTATTGTCCTTGTCACTTTGATACCCAAGAGGAAGTGGCCAGTGTGCTGTGCATCACTGGGGTGGTGGGTGCTGGCAGCTGGGACCAGCAGGAGGCTGTAGTTCACAAGGTAGTTTTGGGATTTTGTCTCAGGAAAAGTGCCTGGTTACCCCAACCATGGAAGCCAGGAGAAGCTGGCATTAAGGATACCTCCTTGGCCACAGCCCTGCCAGCAGGGTCACCTAGACTCACTGACAGCACTGCCCTTCTCGTGGTACAGAGCCAAAATATGAGAAGTGTATCAACTGGCCAGGACTTGAGTAAATGCTTTGTGAGAAAGACAGGGTAAAAAACAACTTACTTTGTCTCAGTGGGAAATCCATGTAGAAAATATCAAAGTTGGCAAATTTCTCAGATCTTGCTATTTCTTTCAGGACATTGGAAAGTTGTAACGCTCTCTGCAAAAATCAAATGATTTAATGACTGTTCATTGCTATTCGTATTGCTTTGTATGGATTCAACTTTTGTCACTGATGTGCAGGCAGGAATTTGAAAGCTAGTGTTGCCCTTTCTTCTGGGAGACCGGAGGTGAAATGAGGCTCTTCATCGGAACATGGACTTGCATGAGCACTACCAGCCTTTGGACTACCCAGTTCATCCTCACAGACTGCACTGAGGCCTCAGCTGATTTTGTAAGTTTGTTACAGCATATGCTTATTTCTCTGGAGACCTCTTTAGTAGTGCCCCTACACTTATATAAATATTCTAAGTATCTCACTTTTGGAGCTCTTTTTTAAAGAAATGCAAAACTTTTCTGCAAGAGAAATGTCCTCTTTTCCTATTATTCTTGCCACTACTAAGATGGGGGTGATAATGCTTATCTATGCAGTCCAAATTCCACCTTCACTTTCAGAAGAGTAAATTACCACCATTGAGCGTCTGCCTGATACATCCAGTGTAATTTCTGCAGCCATAACAGAGATCAGGATCTCCTAAATATTTAAATTGTGCAGTTTGGATAATAACATAGACAATTAGTTTCAGACAGGGGCTCAGAATGATTAATTCATACCCTGCAGACATAGGCATTGTTCATGGACAGAAGTTACATGTACTCTGTGTTCTGTATTGTTGGTATGAATTATAAACTGCAGTCTTGCAAAGGTTTAGGAATGTGCTTAATGGCCTCCTCTGAAGTCAAGAGGGACGGGGCATGAAATGAAATACATATGTAAGTTTTGGTGAAATTAAGGTCATATTTTGTTGTTTAGTGAATGCAAACATTAATACAATCATACATAGCGATGACACCTTTGATAATATTCGGTTACTGACTCCTTTTTCATGGCTGCAGGGGATTGCTGGGATTAAAAATCAGCTTGTACCATAAGAAAATAAGTGGCTGTTTTTACATATCATTCACTTCTGCAGCCAGATTTTTAGGGCGAGTTTTAAGACATCTCTGTTCTGTCCGTTCCCATTCCTGCACTTAGCTGGATGCTCCCTGGTCACACCATCTGGTGATTAAGTCCACAGAAATGTGTCTGAGGAAGATTAGCACAAATCCCAAATGAAAACAGGGTAAGGCTCTTGCTCTCAGGACCTGATCCTACAGCCAGAAAAATCTATGCAGCTGGCTTGTCATACCAACAGCTCACTTGATTCAAAAGCCCTTCCTTTCTTATCAGGCACATTTTCTTCTTAAAGAACATGAACCTGAACAGTTCTGTCTCAGGAAGATCACATCCCTTGAGCATAAATTTGGATAGCTGAGAGGTTGTAACAGCAATACCTTTACAAATCCCTTAACTTGAGCATGCTGCCTCCCAGGGCCCTGAGAGGCATTTGAAAGAATAAGTGTGGATGTTTCCACAACTTCTCCTTACCTTTGGAAGAAAAAAACTGTGCTGACATCTTGCCTTTGCGGCAATTGGGCTTCTCTCCTCAGACATAGGGCAGAGTGTGTGAGCACTGGGGTGATCCCAGTGCAGCCCCATTAAGACTTACCTCCGAGGTCAGATTCCTCAGGGTCTCATTGGGGGTCAGCCAGCCGCTGCAGGGGCTCACCTGGGCAGGCATGAGGAGAGGGGATTTAGCAGCAGACCAAGATGAAAGGGGTCTCCTAGGGTACATCAGCAGACCTTACCTGGAGGCAGTCGAGGAAAGAGTAGAGTTGACTGTATGTGACATCCTTGTTCAGTTGTCCTGCAAAGCACAGAGAGCCAGACATCGTGACCAAACGTGACTTCATTCTGCACGTCTGTGCATTCCCGTGCCTTACACCCCCGGGTGGGAAGAGGCACCCCCAGAGCCTCACCACACCGCCTACCCCCAGGGTACCCTCCCACCACCAGAGCTGAGGTGGCAGTATCAAGGCATCCTTCCTGCTAAGGTGCCCGTGTCCCCACAGTGTGCAGAGCCCAACACCTGCTTTTCCTGCATCCCTCTCCTGCTGTCTCACGTGTGGGGTTAGTCATCACAGCCTGTGCCAGCCTCCAAAGTGCATGACTGATATTTTCCCATTAACCTGTCTCTCACCCGCCAAAGAAATGCAGGGTTTGCGAAGCTGAGCTGAGGGGTGGGTGCCTGTATGCACTCTGAGTTTTGCATTTACTTCCTAGAGGTTAGCCTTAAAAGGGAGAAACAATTTTGCTGTCATGGAGGGAAGTGGATATGCTTGTGTGGGTGAGGAAATTCAAGCACCAAGTCAAGCACCCAGCTAACATTCTGTAAAATTCACTGTGCTGTGCAATAGCCTGGCTTGCTGAGAAAATGATCCATTTTCTCAATCTTTTCGCTTCTTTGGTGACTACAACTAAGATGAGAATTAAATGGCCACATTTTTTTGTATTAGTTTTATTATTGTTTGTAGTACACTGATCATCCCATCAGGCTTTGATACTTTTGCAGTACTGAAATAGGAACTGAAATAGGAATTTCTTATTGTTGTTTTTAGGAACTGCAAAGTATAATCTCTCCCAAGTGAAATGGGCTTCTCAGGTTGCTTTGCAGTGGCTCCCTAATACAGATGTGTTTCCTGCCTTTCACACAGCTGCCCATCACCCAGCAGCAGTTCCAGCTGCCCAGAAAGCAAAAGGTGGGGAGTTCAAAGATCTAGGAACACTTCTGGCTACTTGGATGTTCCAGATTCCTGTAGCTTGGAGCACCAGGCCCTGGGATGAGCTGTTGTGGGGACCAGGAATTTGGTAGAAGGACAGTCTGATGTCTGGTCATGGCTGACTGGCAGCCAAATGGGGAAAACTGCTCACAGCCTGTTGGAGGATGTGCCAGAAGGGATCCCTTGCTGCAAAACGTATTGCTTAGGATTAATTGGGTCCCTCCAAGGCAAATCAGCCCCTCTGAAAATTTTCCAACTGATCCTATAGTTAATCACTCCTGATTTGGCTACGTGTTGTCTGTGATAATTAGATACCTAGTCAGAGGAATTGTTGCTGTGATAAACATGCACTCAAGGGAAGAAAAATTAATTATGACAGGTTTCCCCTGCCTTAAAAGGGGTAAGATTTTTCTCTTTTTGTTTTTTTCCTTAATTTTTTAAAAATTGGTACTAGTATAGTGGTTATGAGAGAAAAATATAGGAATAGAAATGGGAAAGATGTGAGCCCATTGGTAATTACTAGGGAATCTTGGGGAAACCACAACACAGCTGCAAGCTGTGTTACCCAGTGGTTGCCAAAATCATCTGGAGTTTTAATCTACCATTTTAATTATGTGATTTAGCTTCTCTCTCTCTTTGCTGGTGAGAACTATTATGACAACCACTTCCTGCTTGTCAGATGCAGAAAAGATTATTTTACTCCAATACAAGTAAGTTCATGCTTTTGGTCTAGAAAGCCAAGGAGTGGGTGGTCTGTTAATGGTCACAGGTACTGCGCCATTCACACTCTGAGATGACAGGATCCCAAAGGTAGCCTCCAAATCTCTGAAAAAAATGCCCCAAAGCACTTTACACTCTGAGGGAATGTCCCAAAACATGCCTGCACACAGTATGACGTTTCAGTCATCACACATAGCAAGTGTAGGAGGTGTCAGGCACCCAGTGCTGGCAGAAAATTTATTTCTCTAATATAAAAAAAGTCTTTTGGAGCCCTCTGACTTAATCTTTTGCCTTGGTCCACATACAGTTTTACAACAACATCCACCAGTCAGTGAGTGTAAACCAAATGCCCATCACCACCTGTAACAAAAATCAGGATGAAGTGCAGGCAGGCTGGCCACAATTTTGGGCCAAGACTGCAGTAGAACAGCTTGTTTAGACCACCACAACATGTGTTGAGCCTGGTTTGGAGCTGGGTGGGTATGGCTTGTGAGGCAACCACGCAAAATAGGGGTCTAACCTCTCCTGTACTGGGAATGGTAAGAGCGGTTGTTCCTACTTCTGCAGCACAGCCAATATCTGCCTCATATTTCTCAGATCTCCTCCACTCTGTCAGGTTTGCTTGAAGTCATCAATAGATTCATAGATTTTTTTAGGGAGAGAAGCTAACATGAATGGGCGGATGACCAGGAGGAACCCCACAACACCTCAAATTTACCTAGAGGATGGTATCTGTCGTGCAGGTTATCCCAGAGGAAGCGACCATCCACCAAGCCTGTCAAAATCACATGGCTGCCATTTGGAAGACGGGAGTCCAGGTATCCCAGAGCTTGCACCACATTGGAGAGCATTTCTTTGGGTGTGGTCATGTGGGCCAGTGTGTCACGTTCCCTACAGGAGAGGATGCCAATAGGACATTGTGTCAGGAATACTGTGTCCCCAGAAGGGCGCCTGAAACTGTCATTTTCTCTGTCTGCTGCTCTTCCACATTAAGTCAGCTGAATAAAACATTAGAAAAATGCTGTGATGTCTCTCACTTGTCATTGCCAAAATCAGACGTGATATAAAAACCTCCCTCCCTCGGCGTACCCCATCTCTCTGCTAAAAACAGACTAATCAATCCCTTTTTTATAGAGTAGACTCCTGTTGTGGGATAACCTCAGCGGGCAGCTAAGCATCACACAGCTGCTCACCTGCTTTCCTTCCTCCACTTCCTCCCCAGTGAGACAGGGAAAGAAGAGAGAGTAAAAGCAAGAAAACTTGGGGGTCAAGGTAAAAAACCAAACCAAACCAGTTATTGTTCAATAAGTGAAGAAGAAGTAGAAGAAGAGACAAAGGAGGCGAAGAAGTAATGCAAAACCAATCCCTCATCACAGCTGGGTGAAAGTAGGACTTCCTTCCCCATGGGTTCTTGTGCATACCTTACCTTCAGCATGTGCTTTTATTACACAAGGTAGGAATATCTAAGGTAGCTTTGTCTTTCACATGTCATACACTTCTAGCTACCGCTCTCCAGGAGAGCAGGAGAGAGGTCTGGACAAACATGTGAGCCTGGAGAGAGGTGATACCTAAGATTAAAATAGACCATTGGGGTACAGGAGCTGTATCAGTGTACCACATGGACTGAATGCCCACATTTTGTGACTCATTGTCAGGAGTGGACCTCTTCAATCCAGATTCCCCAGCTCAGGCTTATGCTTCCTCTCTTTTATTTAGCTGTAAATGCTGCAGGAGTGTGAGGGGAAATTAAATCCTAAAGTTGAAATACATTTCAATTTATATAAGAAAAACAAACAAGCAGAACCACCCCAGGCTGCCTGGAGAACACTGCTCTAGTTATGTTATTATAGCAACCACTTTATTACAGAAAAAGCGTTCACGCAGTCTCCCACCCGAGAGCTATTGCTGTGCTCTACATGGTGCACGTGTCCATAGCAGGGGCTGACAGCAAGGGGAGAACACAGCCCTGAGAAGGCTGTCCCATCCCATGAAGAGAGGATCCAGCCACCTTGGGAAGCAGGGTCTTGTGACAGTTTTCATTCCGTCTTGGTGGTGTGGCCCAGCTGAACAAGGTGTTCAGAAAGAAAGGTCAAGAAGAAAGACAGGAGGTGTCCTTCCAAGGGAGAAGGTTGCACTAATGACTACCTGTCACATTCACATTTTCTGAAAAGTCCCCTCACCCAGGATTTTTCTCCTGGGAAGCTGAGAAGCCTCAGAGAAAAAGGAAATCAATATTATATCATTTGCTTCTCCTGTGTTTTGCTCCTTTGGAATGTGTTTGGAGATTGTTTACCCACAGGTGATTGTTTCATTGGTTTCTTCTGTGAATTATTTTGACTCATTGGCCAACCAGTGCCAAGCTGTGTCAGGACTCTGGAGAGAGTAATGAGTTTTCATTATTATCTTTCTAGCCTTCTGTAAGTATCCTTTATGTATTCTTTAGTATAGTATAGTTTAGTATAGTATTCTTTAATATAATACAGTATCTTAAAATAATAAATTAGCCTTCTGAGAACATGGAGTCAGATTCATCATTCCTTCCTTCATCCGGGCACTCCACAAATACAATAACCACCCTCATTGTTTTAGTGGTTCCCACATTTTGTCCTCTTACTTGTGATCTTTGCTTGTAGAAAAGCAATCACCTTAGCGGCCAGAAGGCTCCATCCAGATCCTTTCCTTACGAAAGTCCTTTCATCTCTTTCCTGGCTTCCCAGGGGTAACAGAAGGGCAAACTTGATGCTTGCAGTGCTGAGCAAGCTGAATTGGGTCAGATTCCTTGTCAGTGAACACCATAGAAGCAGGAGCTTTCTAAACCGTTGTTGCTCTGTCGTGAGGTGTTCAAAATGTGTAGATTCAGAGAGGGGAAATGGATGTTGAATCCTGTGTGGGAGAACCATATTCCCTTAGAAGGATTTGGGATTCTTCACTGAGCTGCATTTTGCACAGAAAATAATAATTGGGTGAGTTTCCTGGACCCAGAAATTTATCTTAATGCAGTATGTGTTGCTGAAGTGTTTGAGACTTTCTAGCAGGGAGAACTGAAAAACAGCATTAGGATTCTGGTTTATCCTTGTGACAGCCACCAAATCAAGCTACTTTTGAGATAAGACTGTGGATTTGCTCTGAAATTACTTCATTTTGCCGACAGGTGTTGCAGCACTTGATTTCAAAATACTGGTCTGATGTAAGGCCTCTGCCACAAGTAAACATGTCAGCACAAGCCAAAATTAATATGACATTCATAATTCCACTTTCTCTTGTCATACAGTGTTGAATTCATGCAGGTATGTCTTCACATTTCTTTTCTATGCCAGGCTATGAAATTAAATCTGAATGAGAAGAAAGGAACCTTGTAGGCATGTTCAATTTTGGCTCTGCCATAAGGACTACAAGGTGCCTGGGTGAGCACCAGGGCCTGTTGTGGTACCCTCACCCCATTCCCCTGGGCTTGCTGCACAGGGCTGGTATGCCCAGGGCACGAGAGCTAGAGGAGCTGCCTGCTCACATGCCATTTTTAGGGCAGGAGGGGTGCAGCAGCTCTTTGGTGCTGATAGCTGTACAATGAAGTGGCACTATGCTCTTGCTGGCACTGGTGTCACTTTGTACAAGGTCCTTTTACGGTGGCTTGCTGCTCACCCTGCTTTGCTGCTACCTTGCTGTTTGTTGCAGATGCCATAAGTGAAGATGTGTGAAGGAGAGGCTGGAGAAATGGTGCCATACCTGAAATGTGACTAATACTTGCATACTTGCATTAACTGTACAGCATTTGAGACTTCTGGTGCTCATTATTTTCTTGCCTGATATTTTTTTTTTTTTTTTTTCTCTGTATCCCATATTTACACCTCAGTGGGCTGAGAGATATCATTGCCATCTGTCTTTATTTTTCTAACCCCCCCTGTTTGGACACCACAGTGTGGAGACTACAGGGAATGCGTAATACAGGCTTGCCAATTTCATTATCCTTTCCCTCTACAAAACATCCACATTACTCATTGCCCCTCTCTTCGTATGGGATGAAATACTGGCATTTTAACAGTGCTTTGGGAAGAGCTGTGTCTCCAGTATGCCCAGCACACCGCCCTCTTTTGCAGCCAAAATAGAGGATAAGGCCAGGAAGGCTGTATTACTGCAGTTTAGAGCTGTCCTTGAGGAGGTTTTTATTTGCCAAGCCCTAAGTTTGAAGTCAAACCCATCGGATGCTCTGCATCCTCTGTAACCTCTGTAAGCACATCAGAGCCAGGGCAACTACAGTAACTGGACACTGAAACAAATCTCTCTCTGCTGTCCATCCCCCTCAATGGAAACAGCACGATGCTACAGAAGCTGTGGCATCTTTCCTTGCAGGAGTCACAGGGTTCACTACAGCTTGATAGCCTCTTTTGATGCTGGGAATATTTTGGAAGAAAACAGACAGAAAACAGCAGCGAGAATTTGAGCACACAAAAGTGTCTCTGCCAGATAGTGAATGCTGGGATAAAAAGATCAGAGTTTCAAGCAAGCATTAAATACTGCTCTGGAAGGTTTTGGAATATACAAATGGGTGAGGCAAGGTCACAACGGTTTAAATTTCTGGAAAATTTCTTTTTCCTTGAGATGAGTAGAAAGCAGTGTTAGAGAGAGGGTAAGCAAAAGCCTGCAGAATAAGGAATAAAAAAAAAGGAAAAAGAGGTGCTTTTAGCAAAGGCAGTGACACAGCAGAATTGAAATATGTGCACAACAGAGCCTGGGCCAAGCCTGTAAGAAAACACCTTGAAAGTCTCCATGGCAGGAGCCATGGATTTCAGCAAAGGTGGAATTTTTATTTTTTGTGGAGGGGGAAGTAGGGGCTTTATCATCCTGGCAATGGATGCAATGATCTCTCCATAAGTTTCACGTGAATAGATCCCCAGGACAGTCTTGTCAGCAAGTACCAGTGACTGCTTTTCCCTCTCAGTCAGAGCACGGTGGCATTGCTTTTGAGGATTTGTACATCTTTTCCCTAACAGGAGCAGGGTGCTGAGAGCAGATTTGGCAGTTCTGGGCAAGGGTGCAGAGAGAGCACCAGAGGGCAAAGGTTTCATGGCAGGTGATTTCTGTGTGCTGCCTGCATGTGGCTAGGATGAGGGTCATGCCAGGAAAGGACCTAAAAGGTGCCCCTGTGGCCCCACTTCTGCCACAGCTGAGGGCTCCCAGTTTCTGCAGTGCCAAGGAAAGCTCTGCCTGGCTTTGGACATCTTCATCTGGTACACAACACCTGGCAAACGAAGTTTCAACCCATGAACTGCCTGTTAAGCAGTTTTAGGACACCAAACCTTGGCCATTTTCATGGCCACATCTGACAGCCTGCATATAGCTCCCACTTTGTTATACAATCTGCAGGTAAAAATTTTCAAAACCTTTGGCAGGAAACTTAGCTGAGTGTGCAGCATTTGTTAAAGTGAGTGTTTTGAAAGTCTCTGTGTGAGTAAGATCGATCTCTTCCATGTACAAGAAAAGCTGAAGATTGACCATGGTGAAAATAATGTTGCACTAGCAACAGCATTCAGGCCTCCTGCAAAACCAAAACTGCAGTATGGATGTGCTGTGCACTGGCCTGGTTGCAAGGTGTTTTCTGCCTTCCCACTGCCAGGAGGAAGGGAAGCATCCAGCTAGTGAACTCTTGGTGTCCCTGTGAGCACTGCTAAGGGGTAATGCCAGAAGTTTTGAAAGCTTCAGTTCATTCTCCTACAGGGTTTATGATAAAAGCCAGAAATAACAATGAATAAAGCCAGAAAGACAAAACACCTCATCAGGAGAGCACAGCAAAGAGTGCAGGAAGCAGAGGCAGGGTGAAAATGGACCTCAGTAGGGGACTATGTTGTCATTCCTCAGAAATGATGAACCAGTCATGCTCTCCCTCCTGCGAGGAGGTGGCACAATGGGTAAGATGGATATACATGCTTTTAAACACTTCCCCCCAACCCCCTCCTGTTGTTATTATTCATTTCCTCTGCTAAGTTAGAAATAATTACTTCAGACATACCATTAGTCATTTTATGACTGGCTTATAAAAGAAAGAAAGAAATGCAAGCTCCAAATGAGGACTGGTAGGTGCCTATGACAAATACAGGTAAGGAAACAACAAGTATTTTCAGCAGAAAATTAAGAAAGAAGGACCAATGGCAAAGAAAAATGCTATCATGGAGACGGACAAAGCAGTGAGACACAAATGTCCAGGCAGTCAGCAGTACTCTAAAGAAGTCAAATTTATGCTACTATGAGTGTTCATTTAGTTTACACCTTACCCATTGCAGACATCATTCCCAATTGTAGCATAGATAACTATGGCTGGATTGTCCAACAGCTGGTTTCTGGCCAAACTAAAAGATAAATATGGAGCTATGTTAATGGAGAAATACACTCTCAGTGTCTGAATCACACACCATGCTTGTGTGAGGTCACATTTGGAAGTACTCTGCTTGGATCTGGCCAATATCCAAATGACTCCTATATGTTTGAGAGGGTTTTGGTTTTTTTTCCTGTTTTTTTGTTGTTTTTTTGTTTGTTTGTTTGTTTGTTTGTTTTTTTTTGGGCAGGTTTTTTTTCCACTCTAGTTTTGTATTTTACTAAAGTGACTTAAATGAAGTTATTTTCACTTCTCCCTTTTGCTGCTCATGGACTTGTCTTTTTCACTGTTTTTCCTGCTGGCTTTCCATTTTCTTTGTGTTATTCAGAAGCCAAATCAAATAGTTTCACTTTGGGGCAAAGATATGAATCAAGATGGGAATTTTTTAATCATAGATGGGAGAGGAAGACTAGGTTTGGCTGACAACTAAATCTATGTGTAGAATTGAACTCAAGTTTAAATCAGGATGTGGTTTGAATCTCAGTGCTAGAGGGCAAGAATTCTTCTTTTTCAGGACAAGAGAAAAATAAATCCTTTAGGACACAAACTATATCAGTGTCAAGCAAACTAAATCAAACCCAGCTGACCCACAACCCACCCAAATTCATCTGAAAAGGAGAGTTGCAGCCTCTCACTACTCAGTAGCTACTCAGTTATATCCATGTGGAAATAACAGTGGGCCTGCCCATGTCTATCTACATTGGTACACGCAGTTAAGGGGACGCAACACACAGATGTATGGAAAGGCTTAGTCCCTCCCCTAAATTCCCTGGAAATACTCCACTGGCTTAACAGAGCCAAGTTCAAGGCCCTGGAGATGATGATATCCACACTTAAACCCACTTTTCTTCTGTTTATTAATGTTTATACTAGAGAAGAAAGAGCCAGCACTTCAGAGCACACCGCTCAAGGGGAGCAGTGCTTTTAGAACACTCATGGATAATATAATCCTCACAGTGATTTGCTTGTTTCTATCAAAGAGGTAGAACTCCATCAGTGCTCCTGTACCTCAAGTTAGCTCTTGAATCCTGTTAAGCACTCACCTTTTTATTAAAGAGAGGAGATTTCCTGAAGAACCGCCTGATCACACAAAAGGGGAACAAGAGAAATAGTACAACATTGTTATAGTGAATGCAAAACCAAACTACATTGCATATTTCCAAGAACGTAGAAGCACTAAAAGTAAAAATGGAGCAACAAGTCATCTCTGTAACCTTTTTAGTTGTTGGCACTAAGAAGGAAAGATATATCCAGGGACCTGCTGCTTTCTTATCTGAATTGCACACTTCAGCCTGTAGAAAATCAAATACTTTTAAGTGCAGGGTTGTTTGGATCTGGCTTTTAATCCGGATCTGGCAGCTTCTTCCCATCTGTTGAACATAGTAGTCTCCTGTAAACCAGCCAACCTGACTTGTCAACAGTCGATCTATTTTAACGTTCCCTATAAATTGCAAAGGGAACTGTTCTCACTCTTTTGAGAGAGTAAGTGTCTCACAGCTATACCACATTGGGACTGATTCAGGTTCTAAACATAGGCACCAAGTGCCATTTTTGACATCCCAGAGTATCCAAGACACCTGCAGCAGGGCTGGCAGATACATCACAAGATGCATGAGAAATTGTGCACTTCTGGAGAGGCAGCTGGAGGTGGGAAAGATACGATAAAGCACCTTAAATAGACACCAGTGTTTGGGCTCCTGCAAGGCTCTCCCCACAAGTGTCAGACTTAGATAAAATAGCATTAGGCCAGCTGCACTCCTCCCAAGAGGCTCTGCATTTCAATAGCAATTGACCCAAAGGGTTGGATGAAAATCTTTCCTCCTTGAGGAAAGGAGCTGGCTACATCTAAACATCTGTGCGCGCCTGTAATATTTCATTTAGGTTTTGAATGAGAAAAGCATTCTCATTTAGCAAAGCTTTTGTGCATTAAACATATTAGCAGGTCTTTAAAGGCTATGCATATTCATCCCAACCGCCTCCTGGAGTACTCCATCACCTGGAGTACAAGAGGGATAGCAAATAAGGAGCCAAAAAAGAATTTATGCTTTGGTCAAGATGAGACTAGGTCTGTGATTGCAAGAAGCTCACCTCATAGCAAGGTACAGAAACATACACTTCAGAGAAACAGATCCCAGAGGTTGTACTTGGTCTTATTTTTCAGTATTTTCACTCTCTCCTCTTTTTTTATTCCTTCTCCTCTTTTGTTATCCTCCTCCTATTCTCAGCTCAACGCTTCCCTGATCTCTGTCTCTTCTCTTTTCTGCATTGTGCTTCTGAAGCTTGCTTTGAGGAGTAAATCCTGCCCTGCCTGCAGCTCTTGAGGGGAAACTTGTGGACAGAACATCATTAAATCCCTGCTGGATTGGTATGGGGGAAGAGATCTAAGATATAAACCCCTAAGGTAGCAATAATGCACTTTGCATTTTAATAGTGGTGACGTTGTTATTATCACTCACAGTGATGCCAGCTGCATATATCAAGGAATCCTTTATGTTTTAAATAATCCGGTTCTTCCAAGCTGAAAATGAATGTATCAATCTGCTGCTTCTCTCCTGGGGGTTGCGGATCCATTCAAAAATCCAGCCTTTCTATTGAGAGGCTCTTTTCAGCAGAGTAAGAGCCCCACAAAAACCTCAGAAACTATGGCTTGGAACATAGCTACAAAAGTTTTTTTTTTTTTTTTTCTTTTCTGTTTAATAGCCATTCTTTCAGTTAGAGCTCAACACCCACTGTTTAAGCCATTTTGTCACGAGGCTCCCTGGACTGTGGCTGTGGTTTCAGCATAAATAAACTAGCGGGACCTCTAGAAATTAAAATGTATTTACAAAAAAGCAAGAAGCTGTTCTTGGGTATGTATTACCTCCACAAGCATAGGTAGTTATAAGCAGCTCAGTGGAAAGCATTAGCACAGTTACAAATCAAAACATCAAGAAAATGAATGGGTATTTTAGAAAGGAGGTTTTTGTGGGTAAATTGAGTCTTCAAGGAAGCTTTTGCAATGCAGAATGGAATCTATGAAGAAAACATTCAAGAGAGAAAAGGAGATGAAGCAGAACAGTTACCCTTACACTGTTCAATGCCCTGGAATCTACTCCTGGATCTTTCCTGCCTCTCTCTCTCTGTTGCTTTCCAAATATTCTCAGACCGGTGAGATTTTTTTTTAGTTTGGTTGAGAAATCAAGGTTAGGTTTGCTTCCAGTTTGAGGGAAGGGTCCACCACCTCCCGAGGATAATGGGATTTTTTTGAGAAAGGGAAGGCAGAAATCCTGTTAGCATGGAGGCTGGGGAAGCCTTTCTCCATGGTGAAGATGCATGTCCTGAGAAGAGCAGTGGGGGAATGTCCCTTTGTGCTGAGTCAGACACAGTGCTGGTGCTCTTGTAGGGGAGCTGGACAGGAATATTGTTCTTGGTGCCTGGCTTGGCTTGCCATCCCTGGGCTCTAGCTCTTGGCTGCATATCTCCTCCACCAGATCAGCATCCTTTCCTTGCACACATGTGGGGCTGTGAAGCATCATTTCCAGAGGAAGGTTTAGTTGTCCTGGCTGGGGTTAGGTCAGGCTGTTCAGCTGTTTGCTTTATTGACACTGAGGGTAGCTTTTTAAATCCTCCCATTCTGGGAAACTATTACACCAAATGAGGCAATAAAACTTAACCTTTACAATGTAGTGTCAGTGTGATGATTTAGAGAAGATATTCTGAGATTTTTCTCTTACTGGTAATTTTTCCCTTTTTAAATTCACTTCTTAATTTTCTGCAGAGTCTTTTGCTCTGACACAGGCTGACCTCTTTTTATATCCTGCAGGTGTCTGTAGTGTAAGTGGAAAAGGGTAATGTGGAGAGAAAAACGAAAGATGAACACAGTGAGAGATTATAAAAAAATCTACAAGGGAATTGGGAAAAGGAAGCACATGAAAAACTACTGCCATTAATGTAAAAAGAGCAGAACAAGATAATTAGGGTATCAGGTACGAGGCAAATTGGATGTAAATGAGAAGAACTGTTGGCCTAGTCATCCTTGACCATCTGATTTGGCCCTTTTTTAAATTCTGTCTCACCAGAAAGCCCACCTGGAGGACTGCAATGATGGGAGCCACTAACTCTAATGCCCTGCTACTTACAGGCAAGAAAGTCAGAAGCACCTGACTGATGACACCAAAGACGTTGTAAAACACTTTCACAGAAGACTCAAAGCCTCAGGAGCACCATGTGTGCCACAGGAAGGAGCAAGGCCTATGAGAGGCATTGCCAGTGTCATTGGTGCTGGCACCAGAATGCAATTTTTAAGGGGGAAATGCCCACCTGAGCCTGGAAGTGATCCCTGCATCATGATACCTGTCTGTGCAACTTCTTCTTCCTGGAAAGATCACAGACTCACAGAATCACAGAATTTTTAGGGTTGAAAGCGACTTCTGGAGATCGTCTGGTCCAACCCCCCTGCCAAGGCAGGGTCACCTCAAGCAGGTGACACAGGAACACATCCAGGTGGGTTTGGAATCTCTCCAGAGAGAGAGACTCTACACCCTCCCTGGGCAGCTGTTCAGTGCTCTGCCACCCTCAGTGTAAAGAAGTTCCTCCCTGTCTTGAGGTGAAACTTCTTGAATATAGCCATCTTATAGCCATTGGTGCTCATCCTGTTGCTGAGCACCACTAAAAGACTCCAGCACTGTCCTCTTGGCATCTGCCTTAGAGATATTTATGTGTATCTGTTTATTGGAGGTGGAGGGCTGGGGCAGATCCTTTCTGATCCAAGTTTTTTTCAGGAAATTCCAACCATTTAATAAGTTTCTAAGTAGTTCTAGAGACAGCAGGGCTCTTCATTTGTAACCAGCATGAATCATCTGCTGGAAAGGAAGAACATCCCATATAGCCAAATTATCTATCCAAGGAAAATAAATTTTCCCAAGCTTCTGCAGCCAGTTTTATGAAGCATGAAAATTAATTAAATACAATAGAAACAAAAAGGCATAATCACAGCATAATCAAGTGTCTTTTAAGCCTGCTGTTAGGGACATCAGCTAATCCAAGACACAAAAGCTAACATCATAAACCTCAATTTATAAGGAATCTACTGTCATCCCTTCATACAACCCCTCTGACAACTCAGAATTTCTTGTTTGCCTTCATTCCTCTGGTTTAAGATTTTCTCTCCTTGATAGCTTTTTTTTTTTTTTTTAAATTTCCTGCCAAACAGAGGTAAGTTTAATGAAAACCCATGTTCTTGTACCAGAACTATCCTTCAGTTTAAACCATTCTTCCCCCTCTGTGATGTTTATGCCTCAAAGGAATTCAAAATGGTAATACCTTTTAATTAATGCTTTGCTCAAATGTCAATGTGTTATATTATCCCTTCAGAAGTCTCCATTGCCCTAATCCTCCCCAAAACCTTTCCCTCTGTCTCCATCAAGGTCAGTCCTCCTTAGATAAATGGGACCAAAATCTGAGGTTTTATCAGGACTTGTATGAGGAAGGACTGTCTCCCTGTCTCTAGACAAAATGCCACGCCTGATGCACCTTGCAACCTTCTTATTCTCTTTCCTCTTTTACCCTGCAGTCTTGATGGTTTCTTGGAATTTCTCTTTGCACCCCAATGCCCCTGCCCCTCCACCACCTCTGGCTGATGGCCCACTAGTTTACAGAGAAGTCTCATCATTACTTCTGGCATACATGTTTTGTACAATTTTGCAGCATGTATTTGCTGCAATTCCTGCTCCTGCTGTTCCCAAGCTCATCTAAATTATTCCTGTGTAAGAATATGCCCCACTCCAGGATGGTTAATTTAGCATCATTCACAGAAAGCGTCAAGCATGGACCTTGGTCTTTGCTCTAAGGTCACCACTCCAAATGTTAAGGAGCATCAGCCTCAGGAGAGATGCAGGAGGAACACGGCTTCACTTTGAAACCCACTGCTCTTCCCTGCTTAGCTTCTTCTCTACCCACTTCTTATTTCTTGTGTTAATCTTCCTCTTTTTCACTGCACACTGGGGTACCAAGCAAGGCACTTTTCCTTAATTCTAGGTAGATCAGGCCTGCTGCATATTTATATGCATATTATATATATATATAAAGATGATGTTCCCCAGTCCCACAAAATAAATTAATCAGAACCAACAGTGTTCAGTTTTGTTTATGTCTTTGATTACTTATTAAAAATCTGTTCTGAGAGCACATTACAGTGCCAGTACCACTGGATTAAGTAAGTGCTGAGTTAAGTAGGTGCTGTTCTTTATTTTTCCATAAGAAATGCATGCAACTAAGAAGGGGCTTTCTTTGTTCCTGACAGATGTTCATTAATGCAGCATCAATTGTCACCATTAGTAATGTCAAAAATAATAATAATAAAAGAAGTTTAAAGAAGTCACCATACCATTCTGGGAAATGTTCTGCAAGTCTCTGTGATTACAGCGATTTCTCTTGCGTAAACGTAGATACAGAGAGTCTGTCCACCCTCTGAAATAAATTAGAAAATGCAAACTGCTGAAGTCATATGATAATGATGAAAACACAGCTGATATTAAAAACGAAGTATGTTCTCGTGTCTGAAAAATTCAATACCCCAGTTATGTATATGCTTCTATTTCACCATCTCTCTCTTTTTGTGGCCATAAATCTTTTTAATCTTGAACAGGGTGGCCTAAAATAAAGCAAAGATAACTGTTCAGAAACTATAAACTGATGAAGAGTTTCTCTGACATTGTTCCATCCAGGAACAATGCTTTTATCCTGGTCTTTCAGATAAGGCATTTAAAAACCTTTTTGTTATACATCATTTATCAAAACAATTCTGTTGGTTGTTCACAAATTGACTTTTCAATTGGCTGTTATGGAACAGTAAGTAAAAGAGAAGAAATATTGGCAGGGCAATCATTTCCCAACATCATAAATCTTGGACAGATTAATCTGAAAACAGGTTACACTTGACTGTTATAAGTTCTCTCCTTTATTTTGCACTGTTGAGAAAAAAGAAAAAAACCCACAAAAAACAAATGCAAAGGATAACAGCCCAAAGGGTGATGAAAAGATCAAGCTCCCAGCCATCAGTACACAGTACATGCTCATTTCTATCTGGGCTGCAGCTGTTTGTTTGTTTGTCTTTTTTTTTTTTTTTTTTTTTTTTTTTTTTTTTTTTTTTTTTTTTTTTTTTTTTCCTTTCAGGAGTGGAAGAGATTAAAAACTGAACACTGGACCAAGGTTTATCACTGACAACTTCAGGGGCAGTTCTAAGCTCTGATCACTTGTGAGCTTCAGATTCTTTGGAGCCCAGACAGGTCGTGTGTGCTGAGAGGCTGGACACTAACAGATTGTTAAATGTCAGTTTTGCTGTGGCTCTGATAGAGAAGGCTGCATGGATCTTTCCTGTTGGCTTGTCAAGTGGCAAACTGCCTTAAAGCAGATACTGTGGGAATGTAGCTGAGGCAGAGAGCCTGGATTTTGCACAGGGAGAAAAAAAAGGAAACAAAAAGTCCAAGTATATGGTGCAACAGATATTTTTCCTGGGGGAAAAAATGTTATTCTGCCAACTTTTTAATTCTGCTGCTAGAAAGCCTATTCAGGCTTGACCCATGCTTGGTTTGGCATTCAGCTGTATTCCTGACTTATCCTAGACATAAAAAATAAAAATGATCTGAAACTTAGGTCAGACCAGGCACTGGTTGATTATTGTATCCTACAGCTTTTGCAGGGTTCAAAGGCCTTTTAATGCTGGCCAGAGAGATGATTAATAAAAAGTTTGGTTGATTTTTATTTATTTCTTTCTTTTTTCTTAAATTTCACGGTTACAACTGCAGGTATTTCAAGGTGTTTTGGACTTTATTTTCCTTCCCTTCTGGCAGGGAGTTTATTTTTTTCCATCTATGCCTGCAACCTTCCCCATCCACATGAGCCAAACTAACACAGCAAATTAGGTCACAGACTCTCAAATTCTCCTTTTGCTATTTCCCTCTAAATGTGTTAAAAAAAACCCCAAAAAAACAACATGTGGGAGGAGAAGAAGAAAGATTTCCCCCCAGTAGGGAACACTATGAAATAACCATGGGGATACCCTTTATTCCATGTTTTTATCAGCAAAAAGGAAACATGAGGAAGAGAGGAAGATTAAAAAAAAAACAAAAACCCATAAAAAAAGAGAAAGGCTGATTTTTGTTACTTTCAGCAATGCTTTCCTTCCCCTGAATTTTGTAAAAAAATTGTAAAAAAAATAGTTTATCTTTTATTTCTTTGGGGTTTTTCTCTTTCTAAGTTACAGTTTGAGTGGTTCTAAAACCTACCCTGAATTTCAGGAAGACTTGCTTATATATTTAAAATATCTTTTAAAACCCAAGATCCAGGGTTGATCTTGGTTTTAGTAAGAGCAGATGCAGATCTGAATGGTATTTTTCTCTTTCCTTTCAAGATGTTTCGGGTTTTTTTCCTTGCTGTGCTCTGAGAGATCTAGAGACTTGCTATGGCTTGGCCACCCTGTCTGTTGGCTTACCCGATGGTGGAATTGAGAAATCCAGTGATCTCTGAGAACTGGGGCCAGTCAAACTCATCACTGAAAGCCATGGGGAGATTAGCAAATGATTTCTGAAAGAGAAATTTTAAAATCAACCCAGTTTCACCCTCACAGACATAAAATCCCCTTAGCAAATTTGAGCACTTCTTAGCCAGGGCATTAGCCAGACAACAGCAATTATTACTGCCAGTAGTAGTGGTACTTATATATGCATATACTTTAAAAGTTGGCTTTTATAAGACAGGCATATGAAGAGATGGAGGAAAGAAAAGCAGGGGAGATATCTGAATTGCAGCTCTTGGCGCCCTTTTTTCCTGAAAGAACCCAAAACTCCTGAAAGAGTCCAAAACTCCTCCTTACGTGAGCAGGTAGTGCCGGTGCAGACCCCCAAGGCAGCAGCTGATTGCTCCAGCACCCGCTCTGCCCAAAGGTGTGTCAGCCTTGGGTACAGGAAGAGATGACAGTGTGATGTCCCCAGGGAATATGGCAAAGGCATAATGTCACATTCTCTCAAAGGTCCCCTGCCCTCTACAGCAGGATGAGCTGAGAACAGCCAATCCCCTGAAAACCTCTGCCTGGTCCTCACTAAATTTTGGGGATGGCACCAAAGCAACAGGGTCAGCAAGACCTCTGAGCATGGCAGGGACAAGGGAGAAAAACACCTGACATAACCTTCCTGTGCAAATACATGCTTCCTTTACCCTACTCTGTTTTGCTAATGTTGGTCCCTAATGCTTTTTTACAGCAACCCTGTGAAAGCCTCTCTACAGATGCAAGCCATGTTGCACATTCGAAACACAGTGCCCTGTTCTTTCGCATTTTGTTTTCTGAAAGTCCCAAAAATCATGAAAGGTTAGGAAAATAGCCTTGATAAATTGTGCCACCTCAGAAGGACAGAACATGGAGTAAATTTCCAGCTTCTCCTAGTCTGGGGTACACTTGCAAAGACAAATGTATAAATCCAGTGTGCTCATAAAGAGGAAAACTGCTGATGAAAAAGGTAATAACCAAAAGAAGGTCAAAACATAAAATCAGAGAACCTACAGGCTGGTTTAATCCATATAATTTATTAGCTTCATTTTCTCTTGAAGCAATTGTGGGGTTTCCTTCAGACCTCACTGCTATAAACAACAAGCAGGTGGGTAATTCTTTATCCAGGAGGGTGAGAGTAACTGAGGAGCTAGAGTACAGCTAAATCTTGTGCTGCCCACCAAGTTCTAATTCCAAAAAAATTATTGTTTAGGTGAATGGGAGCTATACTTGAGGATATTGGTTAAGTTTATGTCTAAGGATTTTGACTGTAAGAGGATGGAGGGAGATGCAGGGAAAAGGGAAGAAAGGCAAGTAAATGGGGGGTTGTGTCAGACAGAAAATCCTGAAGCCATGCTCTGAGCAGTCTAGTGCACAGCAGATGCCAGTTTGAAGCATGTAACAGCACATTTGACCCACTTACAGTACATCTGCATTAGTTACCAAGGTGAAAAGAGGCCTGTTTTAATTATCTTTCAGTTTGTTTTCTCTTTCTCACATACATATGTGTCCTTGTATGTATGTGTACATATAGA
This sequence comes from Onychostruthus taczanowskii, assembly GCF_017590055.1. Lineage (NCBI taxonomy): Eukaryota > Metazoa > Chordata > Aves > Passeriformes > Passeridae > Onychostruthus > Onychostruthus taczanowskii. Next base: position 7,595,322 of record NW_024500128.1, read on the forward strand.
TATAAAAATTTTGAAAAAAATCATTTTTTAGGGCTGCAGGGCAACTTCAAATTTGCCTTCAAATCTGTTAGTTTTGTGTGCAAACAAGCACTTATTCCAAGGGCATTGCTATGAGCAGAAGTGGAGGGATACAGCACAGCTTGGCCATTTGCAATATTTTCCTCCTTGCAGGTTTGCATTAGAGGTGAGAGAAACAGTCACCTAGGACAGAAAAAAACCCCTGCAGATATGATCTCTTATAAGTGACACATATATTAGAATATAAAAGAGATAAGAATTATTTAATACAGATTTTTAAACAGATCATTTTATATACAATTCTCTCATTATTTACCATTGGCACTCCAAAACAATATCTTCATTGGACAAGTCCCAATAATTTTTAACTGTTTGGGTGTTTTTTTCCCTGCAAACTTGGCTTAAATATGAATTTTTCAGAACGTAATTGAGTTGCAAATTGATTTGAAGAGGAACGTTTGAGCCCAAAATTATAGTTGCATTTGAAAACTGGATATGCATTTAGCATTGACACTGTTCCAACAAAGCACTTAAGGGCCAGAATTTTTGAAGATATTTCAGGTCCAAAGGGTGAAGATGAGTAGTTAATGGAAAATTCAGAAGAATGCTGAACCTTAAACTCTGCATTGATGTAGTTTGGAAAGTACAGCCTAACAGACTGTGTTGCTTAGTCTCAGATGCAAATGTGTCCCACTCTAGAGGTGCAACTGTGTTGACTTTTAGCATAAAACTCTCTTGAGCACAGCCTTGTTTAAATACCATTCTCTAGACTATTCTGGCTGAGAAACCTACTTCAGCCCACGTGCCAGATTTTAGCAGAGAATGAGTAGAAAATTATTCCAGCCTAGCTTCAAATGCCATATTTTAGCATCAAATGCTTTAGATGGGTCTCATTCCAGTGAATAACCTCTTCTCCTAGATGTGTCCTGCCTTGAAGCATGGGACAGCCAAAGCCATGGCTGATGCTAAACGCACACGTGCCAAGCTGTGCTTAAATGGAAGAAGGCTCAGGGTTGCTGTGGCAAGAGATTTTCAAAATCAAAATACAAAAGGGCACTGGAAATCTAACACTCATATGAGCCTTTCCACCCTGGAAATCTTGAAATCATTGAGGTATACCTTAATCTGAAGGAAAATTGGGTGTTTCTTTTTTATCATTATTTTAATGCCATTCAAATCCTGGTGAGAGCATTAAGTACCACAGACAACTTTGTTATTCTAAGTATACAAATAAGCAAACCTTAGACTCTTGAGAAAAGCACAGCCTATCTTTTTGAAAAGCAAAAATTGCATTTCTGCTCTGTAAAGCTGCAAGGGACAGAGGTTTGAAGTTAGCAAAACTGTTAGCTTATTCCCCACAAAATGAAATGCCTTAGTCATGACAATACAAACTTGGAGAAACCTGCCTGCATTTCACTGGATCTAGAGGAATGATAGATAATTTTTTAAAGAATTGCACACATCAGACTCCTGGGTTTTTTTCCTAGTGGTACAGAAAAAAAAAAAAAAGAAGTCAGTGGGATAAGTGTTTGGAACATCCTGAATTCACATTTAGAGAAATGATGAATTCTGCTAATAGGAAATAAATAATATGGAGCAGTTACTTTAATGATATCTGAGAACCCCCTGAGTTTGTGGGCAACTAGGTATCTACTGGACTATGGATAAATGTAGGCTTTATTTTTCTTTTTATTCAGCAACAAAATAGAGATCCAACAGTTTTAAATTGCATCTTTCCAGAAAGGGAATTATTTCCACCACATTTATAAATATACTGCTTATACCTCAAAATAAAAATCTCTCTAAAATGAGACATGAAAGTTGCTTCTATTCCAGCATACAATAGAAAAATGCTGCAATTAGTAGCTATTTGGAAGTCAATAGTAAGCAGATGGACAGAGCAGCAGGAGCACAATATCCATCACTAGACATACTAGTGTTTTCAACATTAGCTCTCTGCAAAAAACATCTACCTCAAAAAACTCTCACCTCAAAAAACCCCTCAGTACTTCTTCTGCTTTGCTAAACCTCACAGAGTGCATGTCTACTGCCTTACACTTCATTTTTAGCGTCCAGATTTTCAGGTTAAAGGGATGAACATTCAGCTCAATTCTTGCTGAAACTCTAAAAGAAAAGTTTGGCAAACTCAAGAGCTGTTGATAACCAGAAAGCCAAAATAAAGTTGACTTGACCCCTTCTTAGAGATGTATCATTCTCTTTGTGTAAGGTACCCATGGCTTCCCCTATATAGGAAAGAGTGGAGGTTTTTTAGTTGTTTTGTTTGTTTGATTGTTTCAACGGGAGAAATAGCTGCAGTTTTCGAAGATGTTTCCACATCATAATGGGTGCTTCCCACAATGAGTAATGCCTCCATGTGCTCTTTCTGGGAAGAACATACTCTGAGAGGGATGGTAACTGTATATGTGACTGGCTCCTAGGTAAAGGCTTTGGAAATAGCACTGGAAAAAAAGAGTGCCCCTTCTGATATTTAGCATGACAGAGGACTTGATATGGGGAAAGTGAATGGTGCAACTTGATGCGCCCCATGCAACATGAGACATATAACAGAAGCAGTCCTCCTGCACCAAATTACACTGGGGGTTATGACTCTTATAGGGCAAAGCTAAGAGGGCAGTATGTTCCTAATTAGACCAGGAAATCCAAAATCCAATATACAGCATCTTCCCAACAATGCTCTTCAAGTCAATGGCATGGACATACGAATTTCAAAGCTGTTCAACCCAAATACTTTTCTTGTCACCCTTGTGCTGAATATCCAGCTACTCAGACAACATGCTGAGTGCATTTTTCACTCACATTCTCTTTTCTTTCCATACTCATCATAGCCTCTCCTTTGCAAGGTAGACTACATGCAGCAAAATCAGGGAAAACAACCATTCTGCAGAGCCTCTTAATGAAATACTCAGCATCTCTCCTAAATAATTATTTCCTCACTTAATTAGCTTTAAAACTGGAATTAACAGCTGCCACTGATGTGGTACTGATTAACAGATGGGCCCAAAGCATTGTAACCAAGTGTAAATTTTACTTTACACCTGTATATGTAAATACATAAAAGGATAAATATAAATAAGAAATATGTGAAATATAGAAATATAGAAATATAGAATATAGAAAGCATATAAAATGAATATGTAAAAATATAGAAAAATATTAAAGTAGTGAAATAATACACAGAATTAACAGGCACACAACTTTTTCTGGAAAAATCTGGACAGGGCAGGGACAAGGAAGCGCTATTGGAAATTCCATGTAAAGGTTTGAGATTCTATTGAAATGAAAATTAAAGCTTTGAGCTTACTCTAGTATTGACTGCGGACAAAATCATTTGACAGACTAATATTTTTATGTTTCTTATAGAAGAAATTTTGGCAGAATCAAATCCAGGTGTCTTGAGTTAGACAGCACAAGGGAACAGCAGGTACACAAAGATGACGCCTTTTCCTCTCTTCTCCAAGGCCTAACTTCAAATTTTCCAGATTAAAAATATTTCCTGTAAGATTAGGACACAGACTCTGCACTCTCTCTGGTCACAAAACCATCTCTGAATGTGCTTCAAAATTCTCCTCGAGGGAAGCCTTGCACTGAAAAATCATTGAAGCCAGTTAATTTGTTAACTAAGCCTTAGAGATGAAGGATATTTTCCAGTGGCTTTTAATACATGACGAGAGACAGCAATATTGCACCTTCACAACCTCAAGGCAGTTAAATTGCTGCTGTTGACATCCTCCACAGAGAAAGCAAGACACAAAGGACAAGGAAAAGGAAGAGGCAGTTTTAAAGTTTGAACTAGTTCAGAAATGGTATTGCTAGTGCTTTTGTGCTCAGGTGACAGCTTTCACTCTCATGGTGAGCTCCAAATTAAATAACCTTTTACTTTTGCTAGAGTTTAATCACAGATAATAGTTTTTATACAACTGAGATCTCTGTATGTCTGCATTCATATTTAACTGATGTATTTTTGCCAGGTTGGTAGGAAAGCTTGGAAATAGTCCTAGAAATAAACCTGTTGTTTCCTATCCCAAACCTCACATATATTTTTTGGGCCTTACAGAGAGTGCACCAATTCCCCCGCCCCTCCCACCATGCAAGCTGCTCTGCACTCGTCAGACAGTAACAAAGAGCCTCCAAAACTCACTTTTGTAATCTGCACTCCAGCTCCCAACCTTGAAGCTTGTGCCTTGGCATGCTATTAGCAGACATTGACCCAACCAGCTGGTGGATCAGCAAGCTTCAAGCAAGAGAAATTATTTCTAAATCCTCATTACAATGATAATAAAATGCTGACATAGTCTAAAACTGGTCTTTCCTACATGGCTTTACTACCAGCCTTACTGTCAGAATCATCCTTGCCATCAGTATTATGATCATCTCTATTAGATGAGATAATCTCAATTATCATTAGTGCTAATTTATTATGTTCCTCATCAGCTCTGTCATCAGTGTCATTCATCTAATTGTTGTTCATAAGCATTTAACAAAGAAAAACAACGTCTAATCTGCAACATTTAAATCAGCTCTGGGAGCAAAAGTGGAAAAAAACCCATGAAACTCTCAGACCTCCCACAGCATTGCAAATACTAACAGTCTGGAAAAAGAATTGTTCTCCAAAAAATGTCTGTAACCTTATTCTACAGACACCAGTGGATGTGTAGAAGGTTTTCATCGGGAGGGGTGGGCGATGATGATCTATCTGCTCACCCCTGTGCAACAGATTCTTGTGCAGAGAAGGACAAGGTACAGTCCTCCCTGGCTAGAGACTGACAGGATAGGAAACAACAGTGAAGGTCAGGAACATACCTGTGCATTTATCTCTACCCCATAATTGCAGTTTGCTAGAATGATCTTTTCCTCTCAATTATTTCATTACATGCCAGTGAACTGCAACAGGCTCAGTATAGTTCACAGTCAGGTGCATTTTGCTGTTTTCTGAATATAGAAAATGTGGGGATACCACCCAAGGATAGACATCAGTGTGGCAGTGATATTTTATGGTACGGGAACTCTTCCCTTCAAGACAAATCTATTATAAATACTTGGATGACCCTCAAACACCTGCAAACGCATTTGTTCAACAATCCTCAAAAACAGAACACTGGAGTTATGAGATCTATTTCACATATGCCACAGGATGAGGGAAAACAATCCAGGGCACATCATTTCCAAGCCAGATTCCTAAAGCAGAAATTCCCTGACTGTCAGCAGGGTCACTTCTGCAAGCACTCTCACAGCAAGGAGCCATCCCAACCAGGCTGCTAATGGCAGCTCTGATCCCACAGACAGCACGGGTCTCCTTGAGCCGCAGGCACGTGTGTGGAAAGCCAGATGTCCTGGTTTGTGTCTCTGGCACAGCACCGGGACACTGCAGCCAAACTCTTCCCTGACCCAATTGCACAGATGCCGGAGGAGCGGCAGTAGCACAGGGCTGCGCTTTTTTATCTTCATAGGAGCAGATGCGGGAGGAGACTGATACACGTGAGACCATAACTATAAATTCCAGTGCAGCGAAGCATTTTGCACTTGTTTCCCCTTACCAGCCTGCAGCACAGCAGAGAAAGCAAATGGCAATCAGTGGTTTTGGCAAGCTGAACATGATTCCTCACCGCTGACATCTGTGTGACGGTCATCCACTCGGGAGGGATGTGGAAGTGAGCGCCGGCCGAGTCTCCCAGGAGCACGACCCCTCTCGAGTCTGCACCTGATGGATGCATTTTGTCAGTCACATGGGCAGAAAGAGCAAACTGAAACCCAGCTTGGAGGGTGCTTAAAGAGGAACAGCAGTAGCAGATGATGGAGTCACAGGGTGACTGACTACACCACCCTTCACGAGGCTTAAATGTTCAGACACTGCAATAGGATTTTCACTCCATCTGCAGCAGAAACCATCTAACAGGCATTTGCCAACAACCCTAGAGAAACAACTGGGGACTGGGCATGAAAAACAGGGGGAGGTCTTGCTAACTGGTAAAGTGTCCTGGTTGTATTCTAATTGTGTGTTATTTCAGCAGAGGTTCTGCTGTGCAGGCAGTGTTTATTTTTACTATCCATAGATTATGCATTAAAAAGTACTTAAACATTTAGGGAAATCGGATTACTCAGAAAATTGCTCAAAGCTCCTTATAACAGAACTGGGTGGCGGATGTGCTACTCATATGAGTATTTCTGCTAGAACAATCTGTCTGGTTTATAATTAATGTCACTTAACATTTGCAGATTAGCCTTTCATCTAAAAATGTTGAGGAGTCTTGCCAGGCAATGGTTCATCCCCAGGATACTGATTTCAGTGTGAGGTGAGGTGAGTGGCAACTGCTGGTTTGTGCAGGCTTTTATTTGTGCAGTGTGGCCACACAGGCACCCACCCACATCATGGTCAGGGAGATCAGCTGGTGCCATCATTTCACCCCTTATCTGGAAAAAAAAATGCATGTATTTATGGCAGGAGGTAAGACTGGACAAATGCAAATGTTAAGCTGCTTCCCTAAATCTCAAAGCCATTACACTCGGTTAGTCTTCAAGCACCAGAGAAGATGCAGAGCTGACATCTCAGTTTGCTGCTGTCCCCAGTCCACGTATTCAACTTCATTACTGAGCTGACTCTTAATGGGAAATTACCAGCATCCTGTGTTTTACAAGTTTCATCTTTATCCATTCTGAAGATTAAAAAAAACTCAATAATTTTGCTTTTCTCATGATGTCTCATGTTTTCTCATGTTTCCTTTGCCTTGTGAACATGCAAATGTTGAAATGTTTATCAAATTAATACATAAGATACATGGTTTATTGTATTGACTCTAATTATTTACCTTTGCAGAACTTCTCTTCATAGGGAATTCCATCTTTTGGATCCACACCCTGTTGGAGAAGAGAAAGGGTAGATAACAGTACCTATCTAGCACCTGAAGAATGGCAGTGCAAAACAGAGGCTGAAAATCTAGTTATTCTTGAATGTTTGCCTGCAGGAGGCACTGCATCATAATAATGATGCAGTGACATTATCTTAATAAGTATATGTACATTTTAATTAATCATATAAGCTATAATTTAAATAATCATAAGCATCCATAAACAAACTTAATATCAGCTAATAAAACCAGAATAAATAAAAAAGGAACACTTCTAAATTAAATCAAAGACTAAAGAGGACAAAAGAGAAGCAGCAATCAGGAAGATGCAACTTCATTTACTTACCCATATGCCATTGCAGTTAGAGTCACTTTTTGCATCCCAATTATCAGGACTAAAACAGAGACAAAAAAGGATAATAAATGTCACAGAAAAGAATTGGGAAATAAGATCCCCAGTGCCATTTTTCACCAAAATTAAAAAGGAATTAGAAATTCCTTTCTGCATGGAAGGGTGGGGTTTTTCTCCCTTTTGATCTAGGAGAGGCAATTTTTCCTAGCAAAACGCAAGCGCAAAATGCAACATTAATTTAAAGTTAATACGGGAAATTGCTGAATGAAACTTATCCTTTTAGTCAGTGGTATGGTTTCCCTCCCCATCTCTGGTCTGTCTGACCAATTGTAGCTTCAGATGCTTTAGAGAAAGGAAAGAAATGTGTGCACCACCCCCGCAAAGGAGTTCCATCCCTGGTCTTGGTCATCTCCTCTTGTGTCCCTCAAAGCAAAGTCAAGCAACAAGCAGTGATGTGCTGTCGAAGATTATGGTCAAAACAAAATCTGGAGCTCATTCTTCTTGAAGCCACAGTTAATAAGAAGCCTTTAAAATAATTAAAATCTTTACCGCCTGCCAGGGTACACGGTTGTGTTTTTGTCGTTGCAGTCTCTGCCTCGCCAGTGATAGCCCCTCAACGTCTAAAGGCCAGGAGAAACATGCAGATAGGACAGCCATTATTACTCTTGCACTTTTAATTTAAAATATCTAAAATGAGAATCTAACTCAAGGTGTAGGAATAAAACCCAGTAAACAGGTTTTATTCCAAACTCCTTTTGCTAAGCTTTAATATGTGACACCTAGCATGCTTTGGTGCAGCAATAAGACAAGTTGGCAATTTATTTTTTTGTTTAATATGACTTCACCTCTTATTAATTCAGTAAACAACCACTCAGCAGCAGAGCAATTTGCTTCTGCAGGGAGCACAGCTTTATGTGTGCATTTCCCCAGGTGGCACACATGAATGATTGCTTTTTCATCCAGGAAAAAACTCAACATTTTATGACAAAAAAAACGTTCCATTCATTTTATTCCTATACCTATTTTCACATGAATAGATAAGGCTTTGCAGAAAGTAGGAGGAATCCCAGAGACATTCTCATTATCAAGGGATTACTGTACCAAAGGAAAGGCTTTGCTTACTGGGAAGGTACTAAATTTATCTCCATCAAAATCTTCAAAAGGCAGTTTATTTCTTAGAACACTGTAAAAAAACAAAAACAAAACCCATAGTGTTAACATATGGAAGGGAATCTATTAAGAAAGTAAAAAACCACAGTGAAGTGTACAGAACAGATAATAACTGGCATGATATTCACTGCTCTATATTCAGTTGTGCCTCTGTGCTTGTATTTCAGCAAAGTGATCCTGCCCAAAGAGCAAATTCTGTATTTCAATATCTGCTGACTGAGCTCTGGAGGTGATGCTGATGGACTCCTGTATGGCTTCAACATCAAACCTGCAGTCTCTAAAACTAACTAAGACAAGAAATCTGTGATAAAAATTGGTTGGTGGTTTTTTTTTGTTTTTTTTTTTTTTTTTTTTTTTTTTTTTTTTTTTTTTTTTCCTACAGAAAGAGGAAAGTAAAAACCCTAAAATGTTGAGGGAGAGAGAGTGCATGAGGGAGAGATCAGAAAATCTGAGTTGAATATATGCAATCCAACATATGAAACATATGATATACAATTTCATTCCTTTCCACTGTCTGAACTCACAGGGCTCCAACTCAGCACACTTGCAAGATTTTTCATGTCAATCAAGCCATTCCAAATAAACTCCTGATATTTGCAGTTTCAGTTAAATGAGCAGAAATAGGTTAGAAGTTAGTCTTGGCAGTTGAATCAGTCAAATATACAGCTAATAATCCTGATTTATTCTTAGACCTGCTTGAGTATTCCTCCAAGTCATTGGAGTACATCGACAAATACACTTTACGAGTAATCACCCAGCTCATGTCCCTGGCCTTTCTTAGAAACTGACTCAGAGTCAACACTGTCATGAGTTGTTTTTCCTGGATGCCATCCACCTGACTTTCTTAAACACCTTGGGATTGTTCTATGCTTCACAACTGACATTAAATTTGGGTTCCTCACAGACTTATGCAGCTGCTGGTGGCCTTCCTGCACTGAGACATGGGCACCACAACTGGGTGAAAAATGAAGTGAAGAAGTTTCTTGGGCTCAGAAGATCTCAGGAGAAAGGTAGTTTCCTCTTGGAGATGTCACATCTGTGAGAGTGTCACATATTTGGGCTCTGGGACGTGCTAAAATTAAGCAAATGTTTTAATCACTAAAACAACCACAAGGATCCCTGTGAAGATTACTGCTTACCTGAACTCTGTGCAGACTCCTTCTGTACTACCTAGACAGTGGTTTTATAAAGGAAACCAACACAACCAAATATGGGAAGCTTTGTTAGCTAAGGATGACTTTCAAAAGAAGCAAATTTACCATGTTCTATTTCTAATTAAGTACTGAAAATGTATACATACTATGTAATCTTCTCACACAGGTTAGCCAGAAGAGGAAATGCACATACACTTGAGAAGCCCATGAAGCTTTTCTGGAGAGGAAGAAAAATGAAAGTAGAAGGATGCTTTAGTTCACAGAGGTGGTGTAGTTTGGGATATTCAGTGTCAGTAAATTACAGAGCTAAACCATGTATTTTCTGCCAAGAAACATCAAAAAAATCCAATGATGCCAATAAGGATGCTATATGCCAGAGGATTTAGATCTGACACAGCAATCAAGGATTAAGGCTGAGCATTTTACAAACCAAATATTCTTGCTTTCAAAGACCTGTAAAACTCAAAAAGGAAAGAAAAAGTTCCAGTCTTCTCTCTGTCTTCTCTAATGTAACCAATTTTTTTTCATTCTTTGTAAAAATTACTGTTCTCATGTTTGGTAAACATGGTGGCACCTGACACAGTGCAAATCTAGTGAAAGCCACATGCTTGGAGCCATGAGTCTGGTTTCTACATGCCCAAGGCCAGGGACAACTCTAATAAGAGCAGAAATGAGAAGGTCGAGACTCTGCATAGAATACCCTAAATTTTTTAAAATGAGATTTTTTCCTGGAAATCTAGATTTTATCTTGGCCAAACCTGTAAGATGTAAAAGACAGCTGCTGCTAAAAAAACTCATTCAAGATTAGTAGCCCATAGCCTTAGGCCAATCCAGTTGATGTTCCAGGTAGCCAGGAAGCTTCAGAAGCTGAAAGAGACATTCCTAATGAATTGTGTTGCATGGGCAATTAATCCCACAAACATGCTTCTCATGTGGCTTCACTGTAAGTTCAGTTGGTCTTGAAACACTGAGGGTGCTCAAGTGGTCTCTAAATGCAGAAGGCTAATTGGTGCTCAGCCCAGTTCTCTGTATTCATTGAGGCTACATTTACCATGTAAATATGGAGAGATGAGCAGATGGGCATACTCATAACTTTATGCAAAGAAGGGTAATTGTTTATCCAGACACAGCACTTGAAAGCTCTGTCCTTGGACCAACTGCTTTGTTACATACTTTATATGCACAGAAAAAGAGTAAGGTAGTCCTCAACCTAATGATATTACAACCTGTGCCCATCATGAAACAGAAGGTAAAGCTTGGATACAGCTCAGTAGAGGCCAGTGGAAGGTTATTACACACCACGTGGGTCTATAACCCCAGTGTACACAGCTCTGAGTGACAAAGGAGAACTTTGAGGCAGCACAGCAAGGCAGTGAGGTCAAGAAGCCTGGGGCATTTCCTTGCAGCCCCAGGGAAGGTGTTTGCTTGGACAGGTAACAAGGGGCAATGGAAATAAGGGTCTCACGCTGCCCAGAGCAGGAGGTCAGGCACAGAAATACACCGCAGCCAGGATCTCAGGGTGGAGAGGAGAACTGGGCTAGTGGAGAGGGGACAGAGCCCGTAGTACAAAGACTGCAGCCAACATTTGTGCTGGTGGCTGAAGTGCCCACTCAGCACTTCATGGTGAAGCAAGGTGAAGATGAAAACGAGTGGTATCTTTCTCAGGTACCAATGAAAAGGAGGAGGAGAATGAGGAGATATCTGCAGTGGAGTAGGAGCTGCAATGGTGCACTTTCTGAAGAAGACAAAAGTGAAATCAAGGAGAAAAGAAAAAGGAAGGTCAAGGAGAAAAGAAACATGAAAAAAACCACCAGTTAACTTTCTTCAGCTCTGTCCAACACACTCATATGACAAAGCTTTAGTCACAGTAGCTTGGAGGGGGAGGAGGTACTGGGGAGTGAAAGGAGAAACCAGAACACAACCACAGAAGAACTGGGGAGAAAAAACCAAAAGCAGCCAAGGAAGTGGGGCCTTTCCTTAGGCTGAAAGACCAACCTGGTCCCACTGCTGCACCTCCAGTTGCCCTCTGCATGTTCCTATCCCTCTGCACCTCTGTATTCAAGCTATTAGCTGCCTCAGGGCTGTGTCCTGCAGCGTGGCTGGGACACAGGCCTCCTTTTTGCTCAGTGTGTATGGTCAGGTGGGCAGAGAGCATGAAAGGTGCACATACAGGATGGCAGGTTTTCTCAAAGAGATTTACAAACCTATCTACGCTTCCTGGAAAGAGGAAAGAAATCACTTCCCTCTCTCCTTCATGCAGGACTAATCCTGCCAATAGAAGCACCAGAGACACTTTAAGCCTTCCATCAGACTAAGATTTGCAGGGTCTTTATCTGAGCTGTCAGTTTTTCACTTCAGCCTAAGCCACAGTATGCAAAGCCTTTGAAGTTAAGGTACCTGTAGTCAAAACCGCACCAGAAAGACAAACTACAGGGCTTGCAAAAAATAAGTACATAAGTAAAACTCCTTTTATTCTGCTCACAGGCTGTGCTAAAAGTTTACCCTTTGCTGTAAACAGAACAAAATCTTTCCTGTCTTTTTCTGAGGTAGTCTTTTGAAAATTCTTGCTGACTGGCTCTCCGTTGATTTCAAAGGCAGGTTATCCTACATTCCCAAAGACTGCCCAACTTTGGTGGGAGTGGATGCACGATGATGACCTGGCAATGCTGTTGCTGAGGACCAGCTGCAGCAGCATTCCGAAACCCAGCAGCCTCTGGCTCCACAGCCTTTGTAGTCCCACACCAGGTGGGACAGTGAGATCTGGAGGTAATGCTTTAGTTCTGCTTGGCATTGTACAGGAGAGTGGCTCATCTGATCTTTGAGGTTGCCTTGGGCTACTCTCAAAAGGCAAGGAATACAGGTATAAAAAAGGAGGGAATCTTTGTGTGACCAGGCACTATCGGGTCCTTCCCAGCAGAGACAGGCTATAATTGCAGCATGAGTTGTTGACAGAAGATGGGCTACTTGCCCCTGTGTAACATGGGTGAGTGGGCAGGGGATCAGCTTATGGATGCTCTCTCCATGGCTTCCCACTTGTCCCACTGCCAGGCTGTGACTTGCAGGGACCTTGTTGTCATGAAAGGATTGTACAAATGGTGCCTGCTCTCATTAAATGCCAGAACTCTAATCACTACTCTTTCATTGCTATTGCTCAAAGATGCCCCTTAGTATCTTCTCCACCCACGAGAAGAGTTAATGCTAGAGGTGCTCCCAGTGATTGATAAAACTAATATCCTATTCATTGCCTGTTAACATTCCCTAATGACATTTCTGTAATTATTTTAATTGGTTTTACTAAAAAGAATAACAGTGAGCCTCTAATGCTTGTTGGTGTTTGGTTTAAGCCACTGCCTTAGAGATGGCTCACTCCTTTTAATGAACGGAGACATCTATTTTAATTTTTTGAAGTTGTAGCTGCTTTCACTGCATTTCTACATCTGCTGAATAACTTTTCTTTTTTTCAAACTCATAATGATCCTAAGAAATTCCAAGTAAATGTGAAATCCTGGGATCCAGATGGATCTCCCATTCTCGTTACAACAGCCATCATAACATCTCTTTTTTTATGCACAGTCACACACAGCTGCCATGCCAAGATGGGGACAGTTAACTTGCAAGAACCTCTTCAGAAGGCTTTCCCCAAACATACAGTGCAGCAAAAGTAACCAAAAGAGCAGATATGGGAAGAATTGACAGATCTAATTTGAGTTTTTGGTCTAGCATGAGCCAGAGCATGAAAGAGTCCAGATGAATGTTTTTCTTTCTTCACTGATATTTATGCAGGGATGTCCTACCAGATGTTTCTGATTCCTCACCCACACACTCAGCCAGGTAATCTTCTCCCCAGGCAGTGAGAGCAATTCAGCTCTCACTAAGGTGTATCTGCTTGTGCAGGTAGCATCATGATTTGGGAGCCTTGAGCCTGTGCAGGTGATTTCCTTACTCTTTCATCACATGCTGCTCTTCTGGGAGACATGGCTTAAGCAAGCATGATTCACACTGTGCTCCCTCCTAGAGATTCTCTTTTGTGTTTCTCACTGCATTGTTTTTCTGGATCTGAAAATAACTTCAGTCTGGGTGAATGGGAAATTGCAAGCTGAAGTAATGCCTCTAGAAATGTTATTTTCTATTTTCCAGGTTGAAAATAAGTTTCAGCCAGGGTCATTACAGGAAGCACACTAGGAATAATGGCAGGAGAGGCTGAGCAAGCATATGATACATGTTTTAATTTGAGCTGACCTTGCATTGTGCAGAAGGTTTGGAAATATTTTGAAACCCAACTGTGACCTTTCTGCTTCCAGCCTGTTTTTCCTTCCTGCTGGCAAATAGGCAGCTAGGAGCAGGAAGGGGCTGAGGGCCAATGGAGATTGAGAGAGGTATTGGGGCATTGAGCAGTTTTGAGGATACACAAGAGGAAAGGCAAAATAGGAGAGCCTACTGCACCCATGCCACTTACCCAGGACAGCCTGAAAGGATGTGGCATGCCCGTTCCAAGAAAGTGGGATGTGGTTGGCTATGTGAGGGACTCAGCCCAATATGCCAAGGGTGCAGCATGTGCAAGGAAGTAAAGGAATTTTATCCCACAGGGCAACACCCCCGTGCCAGTCCCTCTCCAGCCCCATGCCTGCACCTATCTCCAGCTCACAGAGAGGACCTGCTTGACTCAGAGCATCTCGTTACAGGTGTTAATGTGGGGACTTGCTCCAGGGAGAGAAGAATAAAGATTTCATGTAATTTGAGTGGAAATTTGAAGCCATCAGTAGCACAGCACCGAATAGGAAGGGAAATGAGTAAGAGATCCTGCTGGTTGCTGTTCTGCGGGAGCTGAGGCCAGTCTCTCCAGTGCTTTGTTTATTTTCCTGGCTTGGTAATTTGGCAATTGCCCAAAGGCTAATTAGGCACCTCAATTTTCACTTTTGTGACTAGCATCACAGTAAGGATTCAGGAATAAGCAATATAAATAATTTCTTCACAAACAGTTAAAGCATTTCCTCTGCATTAAGTGACTTAACTGGAAGCAAACTCTAGGGCTGAACTGACTCACCTAAGTGAACCTTAGAATAACAGCTGCTACCCTTCCCTGCTACCCTTTAGAGATCCTCTACAAATCTGAGAACTTTTGGAGGCAGAAAGATTTCAAATGTCATTTTTCAAATTTTAGAGACAAAGGCAGCAACTCATAAATACAGGAAAAATATGCAGAATTTGCATTCAGGCCACTGCTTGAGTTTCAGACAGCCCCAAAGTGCAGTTGCTCTACTCTGAGGTAATGGGTCAGTTCATGAGGCACCCACTTACATACAGCTACAAGGTAGCTACATTTTTCATTATTTTTTAAGCTCTCCCCATACTTTCATAGTTTTCTCTTATTTCTCCCTCTCTTTCTTCCAGTGTCACCTGATAGAGCAGATCCTGTATCAAGAAAAGTGAGTCAGCATCCAATTCAGTGCTAATCAGGAGGATTCACAGTCAGACAAAACAAACAAGGACTCACTCCTGATAAAATGCCAGTACAGAGTAAAACACCCTAATGCCATTGATTTCTTACCAAGTCCTTGGAAGTCTTCATAATTCTTTTTGCTTTTCTTATTGCAACACTCAGTCCCACCTAGGAGAGCAAGAACAAAATGAAAAACAACCAGATCAGCCTCACAGTATCCTACCAACTTTTCTCCCCATTTCCTACCATTTTTTTCTATTTTAATATCAGTCACAGCACAGAAATGATGTATGAGTCCACAAACTCCTCATCAGTTACTTTTTATTGGACTAACAATCAATTATCCAGTCACCTTCTATGAAACTCCAGTAGCAAGAGTTCATTTATTTTGCTCCAGGGCATCATTTATTTCCCAAGGAAAAGTCCAGATCAGCTGAAGAGCTGAAATTCATATCCTGACTGCACTGTGTGAGCTGCAGAGGACATACTTCTCTAGTGACTCCTCCTGAAGGAAAACTCATCCATTAAAAGGCTAAAAGAGCATTACTCACGTAACATCAGTCTGACTTGCTGTGGGAGGGTACAGAGGAAACATTTGCTCCTGCATGGATAAGGGTTATACTCAGCTGAGGTTCATCCTGGCAGGGGAGTGTGGCATGCAGGAAGGTACACAGCAGGGAACAGATTTTGGAAGGAAAATCCCCTGCTTAGGATCCAGGAAGGTTAGCTTTTTGTTCTGGAAATACCTGACCTGGAGAGCAAGCGCTTGCTGACATTGGCAAGATAGTTTTTCTGGTGGGTCTGTGCCAACTTGTGCTGAAGAGGCATTTTGGGATACCTCCACAATGTGGATACTTATACCTCCATAGAAAGAAAAAGTAGGAGAACCATTCCAAGAAAAGGTCTTGGAGAGGCATCAGGTTGGCCATCATAAGGCCATGGGTTAGAAATAAGTCAGCTACTAGTGATAGACAAATAAATCCTGAAATTCCTTTGCACACAAGCTCTTTGAAGGAGCAGAGGAAAATTTGTGCAAGGGGCACCATCCATGAGTGTGAGTAACAGCCAAGGACAGCTCTGCTGGCAGCAGGAGGACACATGTGCCATGTGTGGTGCCAGCAAGGTCACATACACCCTGACGGCTGCTTGCCATGGCCAGAACTGCCAAACACTGCCATGGTCCTGCTCTCCAAGCTTTCCTCAAGGCTCTGCCATTGCAAAAACCTCAGCAAATACATCTTTGCAGCCCATGTGGTCCACAGCCCTGGGTGCTGCCTGGGGAAGCGTTGAGGCGTGGGCAATAAGTGGCCGCTGTTTCTGCACTGTGCATTAAATGCTGACCTGGCCTTAAGAAATTTTTCTTGTGTCACAGCACAGAAAGATCACACTGTTTCTCCTGTCACAAAGATTCTTCCCAGTTATGGAGGTGAAGCAATGCCCCAGATACGCTTATGCCATCCAAAATATTTAACAACTGTTTAACAACTCTGACGAACAAACTTTCTAAATTTGGACATATCTTTCCATAAGAAAGGAAGTTCTCACAACTCCAGTTTAGGAAAATAAATAAGAGAAGAGACAGTCAGAGGAGCTGGAATGGCCGAGGTAACGCCAGTGTACTCCCCCTTGCTGCTCCATTTTCAATTCAGGACAATATTCTTGTATCTCAGTGATGATGATTCCCATATGTTGTGCTGCATTTATTAGGCCACCTTTGAAAACAGCCATATCTGTGAGATATTATATGTGACATTACTAAGTGATGGCCTCTGTCCTTCCCCTCAGCATTCAGCATGATGAAGGCTGAAAGCACTGCCTGTTTGCTCCCTTTCAGCCGGAATAACTACTTGTGGTCTGCAGGCTTTGAGAACTGGCAAAAAAACCCCAACCTTAAAATAAAAAATAAGATAAAAATCAATTATTTTGGAAAATGTTTCAAATGGGAAAAAAAATCCAGAATATCACAAACACATTAGCACCTAGTTTCTGCTCAAAACTGTTAGTGGGGGCAAACTGTTCTGTCTGAAAATGACCTGCTATCAGTCCCTCCTACAGCCCAGCCTAAGGACATTACTGCCAGCCTAACATCAACTGAGTCTGAGGGCTCCGAGGTGAAGTCAGCACAAGTTTATATTTATCTGGACAGAACTGCAGGAACTCAGCAAGCGGGAAAATAGGGATGCTTCAGCAAATGCTATTATTACAGCACTTGGAAAAAAAAGAAAATGTCCCTCATGTGATGGCACCTTACTGAACAGCGGCATGCCAGATTAGAATATTAAAGCAGACTTAATTTGTATTTAAAGTAATCATTGCCAGCATTTTTGTGCTGGGGATAAAATTTAGCATGCCATTATCATTGATTTAGGCAGTGATCAAAGCAAATTAATTAACCGTGATATTCAAGGGTCAAAAATTTATGGTGAACAACACAAAGGGATACGGATGAATAAGCATAAGCAGCAAGGAACACAGGCTTCTAAGCTGCTGGGTTTTAATATATGTGTCACATTAATATATGTAGTTAATATATGTTTAATTCATGGTGTCTATAGTCTTCTAAAAATCAGGGTATGTCACAAATAGATGAGAGAAACTAGCAATGAGCCAAGACGTTGTTTTCTAGTTTTGTCCCCCTGGGCAACTTCTGTCCCCAAAACCAATCATGCATCTTACGTTTGCCATAGTTATGTTGTACAATACCAGCTGCTGTCATTTCTACAATAAAATTACTTGAGAGGCAGATGTGAAAAATGGCTTGAAATCGAGTATAATAGAAGGAAAATTCCCAGAGAGGTAGGATTTATCAATCCTTTTCTGCTGGCCAGGGTAGGAGAGACCTTTCTTGCTCACAGCAGCAGCACATGAGAAGTGCATGATTCTGAAAGTTACAGGAATATTGTACTCAGAAAGCAGAAAACAAGGGAGGAAAAGGCTGGAATGTCCTTGTGTGTAGAAAATGCTCTCTCTGAAGCACTAAAGTTGACACCTTCTCTCACTTTACAAGTTCCTTCAGCCAAGACTTCAGGTTGGACTGTGGAAGACTGGCAGCTGAAACACCCACCAGGAAGAAAACACTTCTGGTTTCATGGGTCACCTGTAATCCCTGGCTGACCCCAGCATGTCAAGCCTGCCACTGAAGGCTATACCACCCATACAACCTCCCCTGCTGCACCTTGGCTAGCAAGGAGCCTCCTCTCTTTCCCATGGCATGAGAACACCACCAAGGAGGGGCTTCCCTAGGCTTCAGCAGCTGATGGATGAGTCCTGGGGTGCAGCCAGCACCATCCACCCCAACTGGAGCAGCCCTGCCACCCTGTGTGCACAAGATATCCAGCCGTGGATGGGGCTGAGGGCGGGGTGTCACTGGGATTTCATTCACTACCTTCTTTCAGTGTTCTCCGCAGAGAGCACGTGTTCCCAGTAATGATTTCTTCTTTGGCAAACAGATGTATTTCTCATTGTAAACAAATGCACAAACCAACTCTAATTCTCTCTCATTTATCATCCTTGTTAGCCAGCTTTTTCCCAGGAGACCAGATATTTACAAAACACTCCAAGTTTCCTTCTAACTCATTTTCATCATCCTTTAACCAGGAGTAGCAAGATAGCAAAATTCTGCAAAGCTTGTCAAATAGCACAGCTGAAAGTGGGATTTGTTAATGAGCAATGCTTCTTTGTCCTCATACTTTTGTCTGCCACCTTTCCACCCCAAATATCTCTATGCCTGCTTGTTTTCTAGGGTCCTGCCAGAGGCAGCTTCTACATTGGCATGGCACAGCTGCATGCACCACCTTGCAAATCCCATGCCACCTTATTTCCTTTGGATTTATTTGGTGGAATGTTAGGATTGTATGGTTTGGCTTTTTGGGGTTGTTCGGGTTTTCAGTTGGGGTAGCGTTTGTTTATTATTTTATTTTATTTTATTTTATTTTATTTTATTTTATTTTATTTTATTTTATTTTATTTTATTTTATTTTATTTTATTTTATTTTATTTTATTTTCTGCCGCTGAAGAGGAGCAGAGGAAATGAAGAGAAACAAGTAAAAGAGGAGGAACGAGCACTCAAACTGTGCCTTCTGCTATTACCTGTCTATAGGTAGTTTCTTCAGGGCTCAGTTCTGGCTGCAGCAGAAACTCACATTTCAGTAGGCTTTACCTGTTTCCAAGAACAAAGGGTAAAAGGAAGGCATCTTGCTCCACAGGACCTAGCATACCTCCCAGATGCTGTTTGCTTTACTGCTTGTGGTCTCAAAAGAAGGAAACAAGTCCTAGTCACGAGGTTTACTTTGGACTGGCAGCCTGCTCTTAACTAAGAATGCAGAAGCACTCCCACCCTGGAGTTTGGTTCTGTCTCACCTCCAAGGAGGAAGCTCAGATAAATGAGAGATATCAGCAGAAGTGTTTTCATTTTACTAAACCCCAATGGGTTTCTTTTTTCTACCCAGAATTAGTTGGCTCCTACTTTGTCAAAGAGCATGCTGACCACAGTAACACCCACGAGGGATGTGGTTTTTTAGAAAGTCAGTAAAAGACTTGATAGAGGGTACACAAACCAGCATGAGTGCTTGTGGCAGTGATGCTTATTTTGGTAAGATAAAATTTTAAGAGCATAAATATATATATTTTTGCTGATGAAAAATGACTTCCACCAAAATCCTATTGATGGAGTTTAGGACAAAATATGCACCTGAAAGGTCTCTGATAATCTGGAGCATAAAAGTGATGGGAAGCAGAAGAAGCACCCTGAAAGGCAGAAAGATGGAGTACAAACTTCTAACACAGACTGTTTTAGTGATTGCTAGAGCACGACCACAGTGCTGAAGTCAAGCCATTATTCTGGCCCCAACAAATCAATTAAAGAATTGCCATTTAACCAAACAGGCCAGCTGGCTTAAAACAATCTAGAGCTTGATGAGAATAATCTCCTGCAAAACTGTTTGTTCCCAGGGCCAGAAAGGAATCTTGGTAGGCACTACATAAAACTCTTCACCCTATTTCAGCCCTTTTCACTCACTGAAAGAACATCCCTGTATTACACAACCTACTGCAGAAAGCCCTCCAGCATATGAGCTGATAAACATTTTTGGCTAAAACATCATCCAGTCATCCTAAACCAGCTATCTTGGATGCCTGTACTACTGTCAGTCTTTTAGAGTGATGCTGCAGCCAATCTTAGAATATCTGTTGTTGATGTGGCTTGAACTACAAAGTGCATTACAAGAAACTACAAAGCATTTTACAGCAGCTTCAGATACCATCCACTTTTCAGCCACCTTTAGTAACCCTTCACTTCTGATGTACCCTATAAGTTTGTCTCTTTACTTGAAGGAGACCCCAGTGTTGCCACCCTCATACTAAAGGGCAGAGGAGAAACTTTACTCTGCTCTACAAGCCACTGGTGGCAAGAAGGGGCTCACAGAACCCATTACGAGGGACATCTGGTTGTACAGTCATGTTGGTGATCCAGGAGCTGCAAGGGCCCCTTCCAATCTTCCCCACCAGCATCAGAGGTCTGCTCCTGGAACAGCTTCCCAGCAGAGCAGCCCACCTTTCCCAAGCCCCAGCAACAGGGTGCTGCCCTTGCCCAGGCTGGATGCCCTTCTCCTCCAGCTCCGTGCTGAGAACACCGAGTTCCATGTGAACAGAGTAATATTTTTTACTCATAATTAGAGCAAAGTCTTCCAGAATAATCACAGAGTGCTAATAGCTCCAGGCAGCTTGGCAAAAAAAAAAAAAAAAAAAAAAAATTGGGCTAATTTGTCAGAGACCAGGGAAGTATGTAAAATGATGCACGTATCATTTACACAGATTACAGTGTCTCCATTAAGAAGACAGTTTGAAAGGCCTCTGAAGCAGGGGCTCTTCCTCAAAATACAAATCCTCAGTAAAGCAACTGTGCACAAACAGAAGAAAATAAACTAATGAACGGAAAAAGCATGTTGATATTTTCCACTTTCCAATCTTTTATTTAGAGGTAATTAAAACTTGAGCATTACACTGCCTTTGAAGGACAGGTAACGCTATTTCTTTCACTCCTTTTGCCAGTACAAATATGATACTAATTCTGGGAAAATGGGCATCCAAAAGTCTAAATGAATAAATGAAGTACCTGAAAATCAATAGAGTTGAACAGAACAGTCATTAGTATTAAAGTCTTGTTCAAACACTCAGCAGGGGACTGCGCCAACATTTGCAGACTCATAAAACTGAAGTGATCAATCAAATTACAAACGAAAGAAGAAAATGCGAGACAAACGGCATTTTATGCACCTGTGTCTCTGATTGTATATTAATTTTTTTCACCCATAATTCATCTTTACTCAGTCTGGCTAGTCACAGAGTTACTGTGGGCAATTTATCAACCACTTGAGCATGAATTCCAAGCACTGCTCTTTTCCTCCTTATGCTCTCTCGGGGCAAAAGAAGAGGCAAAAGAAGGGCACAGTCAGTATAAAAAAATTGTTTTGTTGGTAGAGTTCCCTTATTCCTGTTGAGAATACCTTGACAGAAAGGGGTTTAACTACCGCTTGGAAGGGAGCCACTTACTCAGAGGGACAGTCTCCAGGCCATGCAAATAAGAGTCCAAATTTTGTTAAAAGAAAATAAACCAAATCCCTCCACATTCAGCCGTTTTCCTTGTGGACAGTGCATTCACTGAAGCGGTTGCTGGAGGTGGAAGGAGGCAACACCTTGGTCCTACACCTGCTCTGGGAGATGGGTAAGAGCTCACAAAGATGTGACAGCAACCCCATGAGTAGCATTCTTTCCTCTCTGTCTGATAAGCCTAGCATTTCAACACAGGTGTTCTAATTTCTTCACAGGAGCCACCTTGATTTATACAGCCACTCTCTCCAAGCTCCTTAGCCTAACTCACTGTGCAGCTATGGTGAGCCCATTCCTCTCTTTCAGTGCATTTCATTGCCTGTATCCTCTTTCACTTCAAGAAGTGCCTTGCACTTTTGACCCTCAGTTCAGGATGGGGGATTTCTGATGGCACTTTGATGAAGTTTGGGCAATATTCTGGTTGAGTTGAATTAGTGGGGGCCCTCTCTGCTGCTTGCACTCGTCTTCTTTCACCCCTGTGCGGTTGCACACCCATATATCTCTATGTTGACATATCGTGGAGCATAGACTCACACCTGCTATAAACCAAATATTACTGCCATTCTTGGAAGGCAAGTGTTTTCCCAGACCTTAATATTGGCAGAACTAAATCCATCTTGGAGGTGAACTGCAGGTCACTGAAGCCCATAAAAAGATTGCCTGATTTCAGTGACTGCTGGACTAGACCCTGTGTGAAACAGCTCATGCAGACTGTTAGAAATCAAACATGTCTTTCTCCATCCAGATGCAGGGAAAAAGATTTCCAAAAATAGATGCTGAAGTGAATGGCTTGCTTTTCAACACCACCAAACAACCCTCATCACTCACAGAGTGACTGGAAGTGCGTGATGGCTGGGGTGGAAAAAATTACTCACAACCAAAAGAATCCCAAAACAAACAGCATATATTTAGACACCTATGTCTATATGTACATGTGCAAGTATAGCAAAGGTCTAGGACATGCAGTCAAGGACGTGCAAATTTTGTAGCAAATAACTGTATATCAGAGAAGTGGTGGTAATTAAATATGATTTCAGCCTGTGGCAGAAGATAACGCATATTAGCTTAAACCTCTTGCACTGCAGACTAATCCAAGTCAAATAGCCCTGCATTTGCAGCAGGTAGCTTGTGCCCACGCAGGCTGTCACGGCAGATCAGGCAATGTGGGGATCACTTGTTGTGCCGTGGTAACGTGGTGGCATAGATGGACCTCAGCTGAGTATCTGCTTTGGGTTATTGTACTGCTTAACAATAAAGTCCTTACTCTTCCTCTCTGATCCAGACTGGTACAGGAGAATTTGTCCCTGTGACTCCCACACACCCTCAGCCCAGTGGATGGTGGTCCACACAGCTAATGTGTGTTATGCACCTTTTGTTCAAACAGATATTTTTCAGGAATGTCTATTCTCTAAATGTTAATTTCCTAGACAATGCACATGAAGTGGAAGGCTTCAAACTGCTCAATTCCAGTTTAAAAGACATCCCACAATCAATAGTTTTAAGAAAACTTGGAAACAAACCCACCTTTGGAGGAGAGTAGAGATGACAAAGTGGTTGTCCTGGATCCTGTTTACACAGCCTCAAGGAATGGCAAACCACATCGGCATTCATTTCCCTGTCTATGCTGAATGAAATTATGCATAAACAAAGACTATTATGTTTTTCTGGGCTCTTGAAAGGAAAAGCTATTTCCATGGGAAGCTAAATCTTCCCAACACACCACAGAATAATCCCAGCTCACTTCACCATGGCCCATAACCGCTGCTCAATACAGTGCTGGGTTCTAATGATTTTCTGCCACGACATCCTACTCAGCATTTAAAATTGGAACCCAGGATGATGAAAAAGGACTGTGCTCTACATGCAGCACCTGAATCAAATGCATTATAACTATTCTAGTTTTTTAATCAATCATAAGCCTGACAAAGATTTAAAGGTTAAAGTTAATGCATATGCAATTTGGCACATATGAATGTTCAATCATTAACTCAACAGCATAACCAGAAATCCTTCAAAGATCCTTAACCTTTAATCACCAAGCACGAGTGCTAGGATTGTTTCTTCCTTTTTTGGGACACACCTCTGGGCTAATTAGGAATTAAATTAAAATGTTTGATTACAGTATTTCTTAGTCCTGTAAGCACTTTGCAGTCCCTTGGCTAGTTTTAAAAACAAAAATAAAAGCCCTAGGGAAGAAGAAGGTCTAGTAAAAGCTCTGTTAATTAAACTAAGAACTTTCAAAGAGGAATAAAATGACCTACATTTTATTTTTTTAATCACTTAGATTAAATAGTAGGCTTCCCCAAGAGTGTATATCAAGGTCAGGGTTGAGAGCATGTAGGGGCTGACAATTAGAAAGCCTGATTAAAGGTAGAATGGAAAGCAAGAGCCAAGCAACAACGATGCGATTTTATAGAACCTGTCTCACACACACAGGTTATTCAGATTCCTCCCTCAGCCAAATGATCTGAATTTCAAAAGATAATTATATCAGGTGGGCCCGATCTGAGATTTAAATGGCATATCAAAATGGTTACCAGTGGCAGCCTGTGTTTATTCACTCAGGAATAGATGTGCCAAATGCCAAACCAGAATCACTGTGAAACATCTCTGCTTTAAAAATAATGTGATTTTAGGACGGAAATCCCTCCACTTCAACGTGACAGCACATCTGTACGTGTCAAGAACAAACTAAGCAAAAATCTGAGAGGACACAGCAATACTTACAGTTCAGCAATGTGTGGTCCATAAAGTTCAGCAAGCACATAACAGAAACCTTGCAGTTTTTCTAGAAAACATAATTTTTAAATTTTTTTAAAGTAATTGAACATGGTGAAACTTGTTTCATAGCAGTCAAAATACAGAAGCAGTTGGTTCATTAAGGTGAATGCTAATTTACCTTAGGGAAAGGCATGTGAATCTCTGACCTCAGTGTAGCATCAGAGAATGGGAAAATCTGAATTTCTAATATTGCCGAAAACTCTCCTGGCTTTAGGTAAGTCACATGATAAAGACTAAAAAGGAAAACTAGCTTTTGTTAATTTTTCTCAATATGTCATAATGGAAAAGTCAGAAGAAATTGTGCATGCCACAGAATCTTCTAAGCAGTTTATACAAACATCTCAGTAGGTTTGAAAGAAGAAAGAAAACAAACTCATAAATCAAAGTGCAGAAAGTGATGTTGGGCTTGATGCTACTCCTAGAACTGCCTCAGAGCTTCTGGAGGCTTGTGGAGCTAAGAGAATATGTTTTGTGTAGAGCAGGAGTTGTGCAGGAGTAATTGCATTCAAAGAAATACCTGACACTTTTCATTTGGCTTCCTTTCACAGTCCACAGCTGTGTACCTTTTTGGGATGCTGGCTCAGGTGGTTTCCTTAATATGTGTGAAGCATGTCATCGATAAGACAGCTCATCAGAGAGTCCTTTAAGGCACTGTTGTAAAATAACAGGGGATCCATGCACCCAAGCAAAGAAACTGAGGGAGAGCAGGGGTGTGACTACAGGCAGGGCACGATCTGACAGTCCCACGAAGGAAAACTGCCTGTTTCTTGGCCTGGGCAGACTAGAGCTGGTTAACCATGCACATATCCTGCAAAGGAGGTGCCAGGCCTTGCTCCAGCTGGGGTGGTGCTGTGAAATGTCATAAGAGACAGGTTCACACAAGTGCCGTGACAACAAACTTGCAGCTCCTCAAACTCCTCAGAGTTTTCTCTTGTACCTCCATTACCCAGGCAGATAACTATTTGTACCTGGGGAAGAAAGCACAGAGTATTCTCATCTTTCTCAGAGAAAACACACAGAAACACCCAAAGCAGTCTTTGGGCTGAATATTCCATTTTAACCAGTGCCAGGCTGGACACGCCCAGGGCTGGGGGGCTGCTGCATACAGGGTGGGTAGTTCTGCTGTGTGGAGGGTACAAATCCTGTGGCAGGGACTCCACTGGTGGCCATGGGTGTGCTCCTGCTCCCACAGCTGCTCTCCACCCAGGCTGGCAACCTGCACCTGAGAAAGGAGGACTGGCAGCAGGAAGGCATATCAGAGGCACACCCTCCTACTCATGGTGTTGCAGGCAGCTTCTGTAACTACAGTAGTTGATTTTTCTTATTCCATGGCAGGTGTTTTATTTCAATCAAGTTATTAACTTCATTTCTTTGCCTCCTTTGCCACATAACTCCTCACTATTGGCTCTTTAGAAGCAATCTGAAAGTAAAAATTGGTCTCCTGACTAGAATTAGATTTTATTCTTGCTCACCTAAAATGAAAGATGTGGCAGACATCAATAACCCTGTGTTTGGCATCACTGCTGACTAGAAAACCCTCTGATGAGGCTTGCCAGGGGGGTACCTGGCTCCCTAAGGTAGCCTGCAGGCAAATGTGGCTGGCTTCCCCAACACCTCCCCAGTGCATCACGAGCGATGGTCTCCTTAGGAGTTTCCCAAACCAGCTGGTTTCCACAACATTTTTGGCTCTGGAGGAACCAGCTGGCTGCTGTAACTTCTCCTGGTGTCTGAGAAGAGAGCAGACTTTGGCTGCCTATCATCTCTGGGGAGCTGATATAGGTTTTGCTGGTCACATTTATTTCCTTAATGCATATAGGAAACTTAACGTGTAATTACCCCACGGTGTAAAAAGTGATGGGAAGTAAAAGGAATAGTAATAATGTTAAATTATCGCTGAGCATGTAAAGTCCTCTTGGAAGATTCAGATGCCATTCAGGCTTTGGCTTTCAACAAAACACCAAGACCAAAGCCACATACAGCGTTTATAGGACTTGCAATTGGAGCCAGGTTGCATTCATGTGTTCACAAATCTCCAGCTCTGCTAACACACACAAGGAGAGGATATTGCAAAGAGAAATCTCTGTTAGGAAGAGCAGTATAAGTCAGAAAACAGGGGGAGAGAAAGAGAAAAATTATGAATAACTGTGGGTGTTCAGGGGCAAAAAAAGAGCTTAAACAAAAAAAAAAAAAGCTGGAAAATTCAGAGAAAATGTAGAGTACACTTGCTTCAGGTAAAAGAGATTCCCAAAGATCCCTTAGATCCCCTAAGAACAGTCAGGAAGGTTTTCCTTATAGCTTCATAGTCCTGCTGAGGCAAACACTGGCTGAGTCCCAGAGGACAAATATTTGCCAAAAAGATGCTATTATCACACTGCCATTTGCACTTGAGCTCTAAGGTGTTTACACAGCAGCGGTCAACACAGAAGCAGAGCATGACTCAGAGGCAAAGCTGGAGGCAGAGGGTCTCAAGGCACATTTTGGGTATCAGACACCTCTGTGTAATCAAGCAGACAGTCAGTATCCAGGTAAACATACATTCTTGCTAACAACACCTCTTACACTGTAAATACTGCCCCTTCCCCCAGACCTGGCCTTTCTCTCTGCTCAAGAGCCTTCTTCACTCGTGACATTACTGTTCTTATTGTCATAGGTCTATTTGCCATGTTGCTTGAATTACACACATTGCAAGTATTTCCATACAAATGAGCTGTGGTTCTGTTTTCTGCACAGCCTGTGAGATTGAGTGGGACTGACAGGTAATGAAATTTTCTCTCTTTTTCTCTAAGCATTTTTTGTTCTTGAACATCACATAACTTTACAGAA
This sequence comes from Onychostruthus taczanowskii, assembly GCF_017590055.1. NCBI lineage: Eukaryota > Metazoa > Chordata > Aves > Passeriformes > Passeridae > Onychostruthus > Onychostruthus taczanowskii. The sequence goes on from NW_024500128.1 coordinate 7,622,530, forward strand.
GGCTTGATCCAAACCTGACTCAGAATTATAGGATGCCCTCAAAAAACCCACTTTCTAAGGTTTTTATGCCTTAGGAAAAGCCTCAATGCCATTAATTTGTTGTTGTTTTTCTTGCTATGGATTGTAGGCATGTGCATAATAATGAAATTGTCTCTTCATGTGAAATGCTGTTTCAAGCAGCAAGAGGAAACTGTTGATTCCTGCTGGGCTGCAGTGTTCACCTCCCAGGAGAGGATAAATCAGGTTACACTGCAGCTCCCACACAATCCATAGGATTTTTCACTCCTTTCAAGTTCAGGGTCAGGTTTTTTTCTACTGGGTATATCCATGCATCTCAGAAGGTAACTGGATTATACAGATTCAACTAAAGGGATAATAGGATTTTATGTGTGTAAAGAATGGCAGCTGAAAAGAAATATCTTGACATGTCAGAAGAACAAGGTCCACTGAGTGAATCATGAACACAGAGCTAGCATGTCATAATTTAAAGAAGAAAATTGTGTTTTAATAGCAGGATCAGTGCTTCTAATTGCAACTTCATGGTTATGTGCCTGTAATTTACAACACTGAGGATATGACTTAGGAATAGAAATCAGATAAGAGTCATTCTATCGATGAATGAGTCCTAGCAATTAGCTCCCTGCCCCATTCTGCCTTGGGAAATCCTTCTTTGGAAAGGAGGGAATTAGTATTCTACATATATCCTCCGTGAGACTGGGGTCTACAGAACGAGATGGTTTCTCAGAGACACAATTCATGAAATCATATAAAAATGACATTTTAATGAAGAGTCCTAAGCCATCTTTTTACATTAATAACATTAAAAAGATATGAATGTGAGACCTAGCTACTTAAATAGTTATAGGATTGGTCTGTGAGGCACAAAGCTATTCTGGCATTCAAACTGCTCTCTATTTAGGGGTGTGCCTTTGGAGCTGCAACCTCCTTTGGGTAGATAAAATAAGGAGGAGAAAAAAGGGAGTCTTACATATATTCTCATGGAATAGATATTGCTTTTGAAATTTGTATCACCAATTACTTTTCAGTAGCTTTTCTGTGCACTTCAAGTGCTCACATCTTACACCTGTCAGCCTCATCTCATTTTAAAACTTTAAAATAGCAGTTCCCATACCCACTGAAAACATTTTCATCTTCACTGTTGCTATAAAGACCTGTACCAACAAGCAAGAGGAGTGGTGGGGCATACAGTGAATCTATTCTTATTGCTGCTAACAAAGAGACTAAGGGGAGAAAAAGGAAGGGAACTGGTCTGCATGTGTTGGTGCTCACGTCTGTGGGGCTTAATATAGCCCCATTCACTCTAACTTTTGGGACAAAACCCCAGCTTTGAATCTAATTGAAGACATGTTCCCTGTAAATAGCAACTTGCTATCTCCCAGATACACACATTTGAGGTACTGCACAAGAGGTGGATAAAGCTTTTTCAGACTTCCCATGCGAATTTTTAATTAACAGGGAAATACATCAGCACCAACGCGACATATGGCACATTATTTGGTACTTACCAGGTATGTAGTCACACAGTCTCTCCACAGCTGCCTTTACTGTACTGTTGTGCCACTGTGCAAGCTGTTCGATGACAGACACCACAAGCACGCATCCTTCAAGAAAACAAAAACCAAAAAGAGGGAATACCATTACTGGTGAAATGTCATGAAGCGCCCTGCACCACAGAAGTGTTTCTGGCATCTTTGGGCATCTAATTTCCTGAGATGCTCCATGGCAGAGAGGTGTTCAAGGGGAAAAAATATCAGTGAATTCCCATCTTTATTGAAACCTTGCAAGTTTTTAGAGAGAGGATGCTGATTCCAGGGGAGCACACAGAACAGCCTGGATTTTACAGCACTGTATGGTGCTCCTGGTAAAATGACTCCATTCTTTCAAGGTTCAAAACTGAGGAGTCAAAGGCATAGCCACTGTTACAACTGCTTGCTTGATCACCTGGTCTCTCATTTTATCTCACAAGAAAATAGGCACATGTCTGTACTTAACAGGACTTTTATACCTCTCCACACAAGCAGCACAGAGAAGTACAAAAACTGGAAACTAAGTATTTGTGACTGCCTACAGAAGAGAAGTCACGCCACAGATGCATGTGCTGACCATGGCAGAGCATCTATGCAATCATTTCTTCACAGACTTTCTGGTGAAGCCCAGTGATGCTCAGCACACACAGGGCTGCTGAGCCCAGCTACACGTTTGTTAAAACCAAAATGTCTTCACAGTTCATTCTGCTCTGCCTCTGTGGTTGGAAAGAGACCACTTCCTATGACCTATGAATGTGGTTATTTCTCATCGTTAATCTGGGCGTGAACAGGGCTAGCAAAGTGTCTCTTGAGATGTGCAACACTTTTCCCTCTGCTGTTTTGGGGATTAAATAGATTCAACATGATCCCCATGGAACAGGCATTCAAATCCACATGATGATCATTCATTTCAAGTAAATTTTAAATTGCTGTAGGTCAGCATTGTGCTTTCTCTGCAGTGGCTTCACCATGTTATGAGAAGCACAGCTTTGGTGAAGCCAAGTCTGCCCACTGTAGTCAGACCTGTGATAGCCCTGCCTAGACTCAGAGCCTGTGCAAGAGAGGCAGGTATCCCAGCTCGACAGGAGACAAGGAGCCAGGGTGCCAGTTTCCAGCAGCCTGAATAAACATTTCTCTTTGAAATCTCGGTAACCAAATCCTTTTTCCTCTCCTGTGCAAGCAATCTCATCTCTGAGTCTTGCTCTAGCAGGGTCTAGAAATGGAGGTGAGCTGCAGCATTTGATGTGGCTGCAGACTCACCTTTTTCCAAAGCTCAAAAACATTATGCTCAGGTTTTCAGACTGGCACAACTCTTCAAAGTGAGCTTCTAAAGTCCTTCCAAGCACCCCTACCGATGTGCTATTAAATCAAAGTGCTACTTTTCAACATAAATAACTCTGATGCTTCTATAGCAAGTAAAAGAGAAGGTAGGGCAATTGGAACTTGCTGTAAGACCAATATTTTTGACTCTTCTATTACTTCTTCTATCCCAAATGCAGTAATCCAGAAGAAATTACAGTAAATTTGTCACCTCTTTTGCAGGGATAAAAGCCCACTTCTCCTTACTTATAAAATAAAAGTCTCACTCAAGATCCTCTGCAGAATGATTTATAAAGCATGCTAAGAACCATTACCTCCAGTCAGCCTAAAAGAATTGAAGAATAAATGGAGACTGATACAACCAAGAAAAACCCTGAAGCAAGATATTCCTTCTTTCCTGTCCCCCTCCCCAACTCCCCAAATAGCCAGAGGCTAACTACTCCCAGGAATTAGCAGCTAATTAAAAACACAACAGCTGAAAAAAAAAAAAAAGTTGAATAATAAAGACCCAAACTAAAAGTAAAGGGAAGGTCCAAGATGAAGTAAGTAAAGGGAAGGTCCAAGATGAAGTGTATAGCATGTTCAGGTCTTGGTCTCAAAGAACAGGCCAGGGCCCTCTGGTCAAGGTTGAACCTTACTACAGCCTTATCATAGAATAGTTTGGGTTGGAAGGGACTTTTATAGTCCAAGCCCTGCAGTGAGCAGGGCCATCTCCACCTAGATGAGGTTGCTCAGAGTCCCGTTCAACCTGATCTCCAAAGTTTCCAGGGATAGGACATCCAGCACCCCACAGTTGTGGGGGTGGATGTTAAAGAGTGCAAGAGACTTAGCTGTTTTAATGCAAATCATGCCCTGCACTGGCTCAGGGACAAAAAACAGACCCTGGCTCCTTTGCCAGGGTTGGATGGTAATAGCCTTGCTTGGCTGACTCCAGCCTTTAGCACTGAGATGGCCCTGCACATCCTGAAAACACACCATAACACGTCTAAAAGTCATTGCATAAAGGCTACGTTATTAACACACATGAACAACCTGCAGACAACAGGGACTACCCTTGCCCTGACCTCTATGTCTATTTTATTCATGAGGATGGAGGCTCAGAAAAACTAAATTACCTAAATGATAACTTAACCACAAAACCACACAATCTTTCTGTGCTTTCCTTTCTTCTTACCAAGGTCAGATATTCATCTATCAATCCTGCTGTCTAGATGTCAGAAAGACAAAAAGGAGTCCAAGCAGAGAGGCAGGGAGAAGCTAGACCTTTCATATTTTCCAAGGATCACACATTTTGTTGTTTTATCTCTCATTCTTTTGCCTCATGAGCTTGAGGATTCTACAAAATCATAGAATTGTTTAGGTTGGAGTTGACAGTGTCAGCTACTGCAGCAGAGAGAAGTGTTGCTCATTTTGCCTATGCTGTGTAACCCAGTGCTCCTGAACTTGCAGCCAGGGGCTGCAGAAAAAAGGGATTATGGACAAACAGCTCAAAATCCAAAAAGTTGGGCCGAGCATAAAAATACTATTGATATTTTTATTTTCTCTGTTATACAACAAGACAGTTCACACTGAAGATGTAAGTTTCTCTCTCATGTTTGTCAAAGTACCACAGAGGGAGTGAGAATAAAAAATGAAAGATATTTTTGGTTCAGCTCTGCCAAATAAACAGAATTCCTAATCACAAACACAATTATGCAGGTAGCCCCACTCAAGCAGCAGTCTCACAGCAATTAAAAGAAAATTTTTCATGTTGATTAAGTCAGATAGACACTTTTGTGTCTATTGAACCAGGCCCAAAGGCAAATCTGCTTCACATGAGGCTTAACAGAGCCAATACTGAGTCTGAGCAGTACTCAATGCAGTACCTCAGGCTACTAGATGCTATATGAATATAAATAACAACAATAACAGTCTGACTACTTGGGAAAAACCCACAGAGATGAAATTCAAAATGCTTGCTCTCATAAACTCATCTTCACTATCAGAGAGGATGTTTCTGCTTGTGCTATTACACCCTCCCCCCTTCAGGCACCTGCAGACCAAACCTTGGTTATCCAAATGCTCCCTCCTCAAGTGCAGTTTTTCCACATGAAATGCCACACTCCATGAGACAAGCTGATAGAGAAAGTCATGGCTGATTTTCAAAAGGATCTGCCATTCCTTAGGCACCGCAGCTGAAGTCTCTGGAAGTGAATTTGGAGAGTCTCCCAGCCCTCTGGTAGGAAAGGTGCTCCTAGGGAACACATTCCACCAACACATGATACTGGCTGATCTGGTCTCTGTTGTCCTGTCTACCTGGGCTTTTCTCAGTTGCCCTAAGCTGACCCCTCCTTACTCCTTGTGAGCTGTGCCCTGGGGACTGCTTGCTTATGGGCTGGGTCTGCTGATCTCAAAGCCTTTCATTTAGGTTGATGCATCAGGAGAGGTTTTTGGGCTAGAGATTCTAAAATACTCAGGAAAAAGGCTGAACCTTATGAGGAGGAAGGAGGAGTGTTCTAAGGGGACTCACTGCAGCAGAGGGAGCCTAATCTACCTAGGCTTTTTGGTTTTTCTCATGGAAACATGCCTCCCCAGTAATTCAGATTTATCCTCTAGGAGAACTAATCTCTGGTGTTGGGCTATAGGTAAACTTCAAGAGGTTTGTGTCTATAAATGAAAGTTAATTCCGACTATCCTTGCTTTTACTACAAACATGCTCTCTTTTTATCGTCTTCCTTTGCACTGAGTGGCAGAAATGCTGAGCAGTTGTCCTAGTATTTAATGGGTCTTAATTCCACTGGATAAAAATGGAAAATAATTATATACTAAAAAGGGCAAGGAGAAATCAGATGTCTTTGACTGTAAAAATCTCATTGCTTTAATTACTTATGACATGTACAAGTATATAAACTTTTAAGTACTCTGGCATCAGTAGAAAAGCATATCCAGACCTGGCCAGTCATTAGCAGCTGTTGCTTGCTTTTAATTCACTAGATATTTAGATGTGATTTATTTCTCATTGTGAGATGGACACATATAAGGCAACATAAACAGGCTTCATCATTAAATAAAGTTATTTTTTGTTTAACTGTTGCACATGATTTTCTTTAGAAACTTTAAGTAAGTTGATTCTGCTGTCTCACTTCAATAATAGGTTTCAATACCTGGACAGGCTGAAGGATGTTTTTCTCTGAAAGAAATTCATTGGCATTATAATACCTACCAGGCATTAGAAACTAGACTCTGGTATTAATAAATGCCTGTCGCTTTTAGCCATGGCTTGTCCCATCTGCTATTAATTTCTGAAGAGATAAGACAAGACCATAACCATTTGGCTCACTGCAGTAAGCTGAAAACTCACACATCAGGAAGTACTTCTTTCCATATATTTGAAGGTAGTGTGTAATAAAAAAATGCCATTTCCAATAAGCTCAAGGGAAAAAAAAGTCATACCCCAATAATAAAATCAGAAATAGAGGAATTCATTGCTTAGCTGTGAAGCCTCTGGCAGTTTGAGCAGACTATTTAACTTTAATCCACTTCTGCCACACAAGTCTGAAAGGCTCTATAATTAGAATTATACCTAGGGATGTCAAAAAGTATCTGGATAGTGAAAGCTGCCTCTCTAAGTTTCAGATTTGTAGGTATATTTTTCTGAGTAAAACTCTGTTCAATAGGTTTTCTGGCACCTGGCACATCCTCCTTTGCCATCCTTTGCTCATGTTTCTGGATGCTGGATTTCTTTCCCACCTCTACAGCCATAAATTGGATGATGGATTTCTTTCCCGCCTCTACAGCCATAAATTAAATGTACCCTCAGAATACAAGAAAGACATAAGTCCAAAAAATGGCCTTGGACACAAATATCTCTCTGCAAACCCTGCTGACCAGGCTGTGGCCACCCTGTGGCCACTCTGCTCACTCCTGGTAGAGCAGGAACTGGAGCCTTGCTTGGTGATGTGGCAAACCTCTGCCTCAAAAATCTGTCTGCTGCAGCAAGGCTCTGCACACGTGAAGCCATTTATCACATTCCTGGCTTTATACAGAAGATGAAGGGTTTCCCAAAACACAGTCTTAGCTTCTTCCATTTATAGATGATCCTAAGCTCCAAGGCATCTCTTAAAGCCTACAGGTGAGGAGACCCAAGAACCTGTCTACAAAAGAGGATATTGCTACTCCTTGTGCTGACGCTGTTGTTCTGGCATAAAAATACTTCTTTCCAAATTAGTCCAATCCAGTTCCAGTTCAACCTTTCTCTTTGAAATTCACAGAGGGAGATAATAAGAAGTAGTGTTTTCTCCTCTGAGATGGGGACATCCACATGAGTATTTTAGGTGCAAGGAGAGCATGGTTATGCAAACTTACAATCCAGGAATGTTTTCTTTTTCATATAATAATAGAATGGTTTAGGTTGAAAAGGACCTTAAAGATCATCTAGTTTAAACCCCCCCAGCTGTGGGCAGGGACACCTTCCACTGTACCAGGTTGCTCAAAGTCCCATCCAACTTGGCCTTGAACAAAGCCAGGGATGGGGCTTCCACAACTTCCCTGGGAAACCTGTGCCAGCATCTCACTTACTGTATATTCCTTTCCTAACAGGGCCCAATATCCATATTGCCTTCCTGCACTGCTTCTCATTACTGAGCCGATACTTTCAAAGAACAGCCCTTTATAACCTCAATGTTTCATTCCAGCTCAGTGAAATATTCAGCTCAAATGACATAACTGTATATGCAAAGCAAGGACAGTTATCCTGCCATATACAGCCAAAGGATTTGTTGCTTTGAAAGGTAATTTGGAAATGGATCTGAGTGATAGTCTTTTAACTCAGACTTTGCTTCCTATCCCATATACAGAATTAATGTATTTTACAGAGATACTGAGGTGATTGAACATAATTATAGGTATCCATATATAAATATGTTGGCATATACAAGACCCTTTCACCCTCAATTTGCTAAGTCTTATGAAATATCTTGGAAATACTAAAAGGTTCACTATTAACAAACTTGTCCCTGGGCATTAAATTACACATAGTGTAGTGGCTAAAGCAATTTTTAAAATATTAATATCAAAATATCAGCATTTTGAGTGCATTAGTAACAAATTCCATCAAAACCTGGAATACCAGTTATTATTTCTGTTGCTCATGCAAAAGCAGTGGGCCACCTAAGGCACCCTAACTTGAGAGCTCCAGTCATACATTTTTGTTTCATTTAGACATACAACAAGGACTCTGAACTGATGTACAGTTATGACATACAGAAAATTCAGTTTCCATCTAGTGGAAGACTCTGGTATCCATACCTGGCAGCCAAATGTATCCCTGGTGTTTCCGACATTACACTTCAAAGAGCCCTATTTAACAAAATCTATAACCCCAGGCATTTCCAATAGAAATGTTTTCTGTATTAATTAGTATGAAAAAAGCCACTGTGTATGTATGTGTGAAATTAACACATTTTTCTTTTCCAAATCAGGAAAGGATGTTGAAAATTTACTGAAACCCGAATGTTGGCAGGGGGTGTTAGTGTAAGTGGATAAGTTTATCCTTGTTGCAAAGGCTTCCCCATTTCAGGATTCGGAATGCAAGAACCTTTTTTTTCAGATATACAGTTCCTAAAAGCAGTAAAAATTATTACCTTAAACATGAGCAGTAGTTCCCTGTAGGGTTAACACATGAACAAGAGTGAGAGGCACAGATGTGGGAATCAGCATCAAAACAGACAATCAATAAAATGATTATTGTACTCAAGGCAAGCATCAGTTATTTATAATGTTCAAGACTATCCATGTGTACAAATGCACATGGATGTGATTGTGTATTTACACACACATAGATACGGATGTGTTGGCATGCTGAGCACATCTTTTCATTGTGATCAATAGCTGTGTTTACATTTTAGAATCATAAGCTTTCAATAAGATTTGGGGTGATTTTGGAAAAGAAATTTTTACTGTCAGTTGCTGAAAGGTTGCTGAGTGGTTGCTTTAGTATCTCCACTGTACTATTCCCATACCTGTGTTTGTGCTAGCTAAAGTATAATCACAGGGAAAAATGTTAGGATCAAATTTAGTATTTATTGCTGATCATCAGGTCAAACTTTTTTACTGATTAAATGGCGCAATGCTGGTGAAGTGGGCAGAGCTGCTACGGCTTGGAACTGACTTATCTGTAATCAGAGTAGATTCCCAACATTTCAGAGTAAAATACATTGTGGTGCTACACTGATATTAAGCAAGGCTTTTTTACAGAACTCACTGAGCTGTAAATTATACGTTCTGTCATGGTGCCCCCCCCCAGACAATATGTGTACAGCCACTCTGTCTGAGACAGTTGTTAAAAGCCTCCAACTCCATTTGGCATGTTCCATTGTGGGAAGTGATTGGGAACTCTGAACACCACTGGTCCTGCTACCACTCCAAGGGGCATATTTCATCCCTGCACTCATGCACAGCTAGACAGAGGCAAACTGTTGAGGACAATGACTACCACACAAATCAACACAGGTAGAGGCCAGCGTTTTACTCTGCTGGTAGCTCAGAAACACTCGTTCTTAATGCAATCAGAGCTGAAAAAACGTTTCGAAAACATGCTTCTTCCTATGCTAGGAACGGTGTGCTCCTGGCTGAATGGAGGTGGTGACCCACAAAGGTTGCTGAGAATGGCATTACATCAAGCACAAAGATAGGGAAATTTGCTTTTCTGGCTGCTGACCCACAGGATCTCTGCTTGCTAGCAGAGAAAATGGAGAGCACTGCTGTCTGGCTCTATTGAGGGCTCCCTGGCTAAACACCCCATTCTGAAAATGGCAACCAAAGTTAATCGCCAGTAGAGCAGGGCAGTCTGCTGTGGGGGGAAAACAAATAAATGCTGCTCTTTGCAACTGCTTCTTGCAGCCACAGTACAGAGCTCCAGAAATGCTGGCCTGGAGTGAGTACTCTTACAAAACCTCTGCCCTAACAGATGATCTAAACCATCTAGGCCATTCCGAAGGGACAGGGCAGACACAGGTTGTAAAGATCTCTAATGAAGTCTTCTACAGATTTCTCAGGAACTTCTTACTCTGCTTGCTTATCACTGTCACAGGAAAATCCTCTTCCTAACCTGAATGTCCCCACTAGTACCCATTTCTGTTACTTCTTGGAGAATGGATCATGCCTTTAATGCTTTCACGGACAAATATGTCTTTTCTCAAGTTTTTCTTCTCTAGACTAATTAACTCTAATTTATTCACCCTTCTTTTATAGCTTATGCTTGTTTTTCTCTGGAACCTCCTGTCACTCTGCATCATTCTTGATGCACAGCCCCAAAAGGGAAGGCAGAAACTCCTCTGAGGCTGTGTCAGTGCCGAGAAAGGTAACAGGTTACTTCACATGTCTTGCAAGCTGATTTCTGTTCGCACGTCTCGGTGCGCGCCATGTGTGCCTGCTTCGTGACAGCATGCCATCATTGTGCCACTACAAGCCCAAATGATCTTCCTTAGGGATGCTACCCAGCCGGTTGTTCCTCATCTGCTGTGTGTGTCATTGACTATTCCTGCTGAAGTGAGTGCCTTCAACATTCCCATATTGAAATTACCTTTTCAGATGCAAGTACTCCAAGTTGTCAAGCTTGTTTTGAATTTAATTCTGCCCTCCATTTTACTTGCAAACAATTTCAGCTTTACATGAACTGATTTAATTTAATAGCTAGTTATCCTGGTTAGTGAAAATAGAGAATGATAGTATGTTCAAAAGAGAAGTCCAAGAAAGACCTGATTTTGTACATCCTTTTGCTTAGGGAGTGAGCTACCTGTAATTACTCTCTGAACAAGACTACTCATCAGTTTGTTCTCCCCTGTAGGAACTTAATCACTGTCACACATCTCTCAAGCTTAAGATTAGTGCTGAGGTAGTGCCAAAAGCCATACTAAAGCCCAGCTATAATATCTGCTTTTTATTCCATGTCTACATAGCATTATCCCATTGGCAAAGAAAATTAGATTGATCTAACACTACTTCTGAAAGTTGTTTTTAAAAAGTTTTACTAACTATTGCAGGATTTTTTGAGGATTTGATGTTTAACTGACTAATCTATCATTCCCCAAATTCTCTTTCTTACTATGTTGAAGAGAGATGAATGCACAAGTTCCCATCTCTCTTTTAGTGTCTCCCCCACTTTCTGCATCCTCCAGGGCAGTTTCTGCCTTTCCTGAGGTTGCTTCAGGTACCTCTGGATGAAGTCACCTTTGCTAGAGAGCAGGACAATTTGCAAAACACCTTTAAGGGCTCTGTGGTAAGTAAGGGTGGAATTAAATAAAAGCTTTAAAAATCAGTAGAAAAATGATGAAACATTAACACCAGTCTCAACAGTTTACCAGTGTTACTGTACTGCCTTTTGTATCTTAACATTAAGTAAAACTTTGCTTGTCTTTTGAAATAGGCAGCACTTTCCTCATTTAGAAGATGGGAAAATAAAGACCTGAGTATATGAAAGGTTCATTCATGCCTAACTTTTGAGAGAAAAGTACACATCATCTCTTTCCAGGATGTCACACCAAAAAAAGTCAGGCTGCACTCAGCAAAAGGATTTTTAGGTCTCATCCCAAATAAATCCCTTAAGCCATGCTGCCCACCAGTAACAAACCCAGAAAGGAAAGCCAGACTCAGCATGTAGCTCCCAAACCCCTGCACAGAACAGAACCTCACTGCCTTTGCAGGAGGAAAACAGCTTCACAGGCTTCTGCATGTAGAAAAACTTAAAAAAGCCCTTTTTCCTCTCTAAGGAAAAACCAGAAAAACATATCACATGCAAAGTGTGCAGAAGATCCAGAGGAAGGGCCTGAGCTGATTTCACAGAATACAAAAATGGTGGCATTTTAGCAGCCTGAGGAGACAGGAAATACTGATGGAGAAAAAGACTGTCAGATGCTGGGAAAATTTTTCTCGTGGCAAGGCCAAAGAAAGGCCATTTATCTGGTTGTGGTTAGGTACTGCTACAGACCAGTTATCTTAGATGGTTAGGAATTGCTTAGGTATACTACACATGATCCTGTAGTTGGGAGGGTTATTATCTGGTTCTTTTCCTCTCTTTGCTGTAACTCTAAAATGCAGCAGTATTAAACCCCTTTTTAGGTAGGAACCCTCCAGTTGCTTTGTTTGTATGTCAAGTCAATTATGAAAAGACTTTCTCTAAATGAAGCAGCCACATTTTTCAGGAAAATGCAGAAAAAAATGATGTGACTCTTTCTACAGTTAGCAAAGGTGATTAAAACCTTTGCTACCTGTAGAGAGTCACATCATTTTTGATGTATCACTTTTTGTGTGATTTTTGCTGTCTAAACCTCACTGGAGGCACACTCTCCTCTCCTCCAGCCCTGTTCCATATTGGCACATAGGTACCCACCCAAAATACATTTCTTAGGATCTGCTAAGGGCAGGGAAGCCCCTTGAATTACCCGAATCCTTTGCCAATAGGACTGGAATATACTGGGGCAGATGGTGGTGCCTTCCCAGGGAGTGCTGCAAGCAAGGGGAACAGAAGGAGGAAGCAACCAAGTTGTATCATATTTAACAGAGGTATCAGAGCTGCACTTTGCTCTCCTGTCATATTACTTCCACATACCTCTTCAAGAAGTGTGACACTCTCAGTGGAAAGGCTCAATGGGAAATATTTTCTTGGTTTTGTTACTGAAAGAGCATTCACTTTCTGACTGGCTTTGGCTATGAACATAGCAATCTCAATCAAGCAGGTGGTACACAGGAGTGATCAGAAATTCAATGTGCAGCCACCTCATTTCCCTCAGAAAATGGAGGCAGATAACTTTGAAAGATTAGACACCTGACCACACATTTAAACTTGCATGAAAAAAAAAAATGCTTCAAGGAAATCTATGCACTTAGCAATAGGAATTTCTCACATTAAAAAAATTAGATAAGATTTAAGGAAGAAATTCTTCATGGTGACAGTGAGAAGGAACAGGTCACCCAAAAAAGCTGTGGATGCCCCATCGCTGCCACTATTCAAGGCCTGGTTGGAGGGGACTCTGAGCAAGGTGATCAAGTGGAAGCTTCCCTGCCCATGTCAGGGAGGATGGAACTACAGGATCTTTAAGGTGCCCTCCAACCCAAACAATTCTATCATTTTCTCTGATTCTTCTTGGCCTTGATCTATAAGGCCAAGAAGACACAGAGGAAGTACTCATATCTCTTTCTCATTGCCTCCCAGGTGGCAAACTAAGCCAACTAACTATCTGGGGTCAAGCTGTTGGATAGAAATCACAAGCTGATCCTGCCTTACTATCTGCTCCTAAGAGGGCTGGTCATGGAATCAGATGCAAGAGCTGACATTACTCCTGCTCCAAGCCGTGGCAAGTGCAACCATCAATTCCTCTGTGCTTTCCCCTTCTGCCTGAAGAAAGGAAGGGACACAGTATTTTCCAGAGTTGGTCGAATGAGCAGCTAATCAGTGAAAGCCCAGAGGCAGCCATCTGGGCTAGCAGCTACTAGCCCTCCCTGCCAGGCTGGCTCATGCCCTTTTGGCACTAGCCACACTTCATTTTTATCTTGTGGTTTACAGAGGTGGGCACAGTCTGTTTGGGTCCTGAGTCGAGCTCACAAGGATGTTTTTAGCTGAAAGGACACTTCAGAAAGATAAATTAGTTGTGGGAGGCAGTGCTTTCCATGTGTCCTCCCTGAACAAAGAGATGCACAGTGGTCTCAGCAATGGGGCTAGCACAGCTCTCCTCCCTTTAGGAGGGAAAAAAGGGACATGTTATCTTGCACAAGGCAACCTCAGTGCAACGTGTGGAATTTAGAACTTTTCTGAGTCAACAGGATGGAAAGGGCAGACAGTGCTCACAACCTGACATCTAAAAGCCACCAGTGTAAAATTCCAACAGATGAGCACGGTCACTGCCTTTCCTGTGCCATCAAAACTGTAGCTGCCTTAAGATCTCACCACTACAAAACACCACTTCCCCCTAGCTCTGGCAGCTGCTCGGTCACCACTTGCTTGGCTCCCAGCCCAAACAAGGACAGCCCCTCACAGCCATTTCTGCTTTTCACCTCTTTTTCTCATGTTCTGGCTGGTGGCTGGTGGCCCCTCAACCACCCTGACTCTGCTCTCCTTTTGATTCACCCTGCCCTACCAAAAGTGTCAGGGGTACTGTGGGTGGCTCCGAAGTGAAGCAAAAACCTGCTTTTGTCAAGTTTAGGATTATTATTTCTAACTGTATTCTCCAAGCCACAGTGGAAAGAATTATTTCCTTCTGAAGGATGGAGAGCTGTGACAGAGTTTATGTTTCCATCACAAAGGTGTCTTGGGAAGCTAAAAGAATCATAGAAATTTTTAGGCTGAAAAAAGCCTGTAAGATCAACAAGTCCTGCTGATGACAAAGTACAGTATTTGATTGTAATGCATAAGACATATCCATTTGCACACATAAAAAATATAAGCTACCACATCTCCCTAGGTATATAGAGTGCCATGCCAAGGGCATTTCTGGTGCAGAAATATCCACAGTTTACACTGACTCCAGTGTTACCAGTCTTGCTCTGGGAATCACTTAGCCACCTGATACTGTAGGATACCTACCCCCACATATAGGTACTGTGGGGATCTCCACAGTCACTGAAGTAATGTGAAAAGGGGGTTGCAAACTCGCCCCAGTTCAGTATGGGTCATGCAGACATGTGTGCACACCAAAAGGAAAGGACATGTGAAAAGGCAGCCTTTGCAACCCAGCTATCCAGAGATGGCTATTTAGACCACAAAGACCTCTGGCCCAAGAATGGACCAACCACTCTTAAGAATAGTTTTCCAGGAACTGAAATCAATGAGAAGACCCTGGGAAAATCTGAAGGGAACTGTGCCTTCCTGCCACTTAAGCAAAATGCATCATGAACCCTAAGAAACACTAGGACCTCATAATATCCCATTTCCAGATCCCAGACCTGCAGACATTAAAGCCAACTTTTCAGATGTCATTTACCACAGAGTGAAAACATGAACTTTGGGAAGCAGCCAGTCAAAAACAAAATCATAAGATAATTCCAGATCCCATGACGACCTTGCAAAATCTTCAGTGACTGATTCAGCAAATGCTACAAGTATTTTGCAGAACAGCTGTTGAAATAGATAAAGGAGCGATTTATGATGTGAATAGCAACTCTCAGCTCACCAGTGAAGTAAGGAATGAATTAGTCCAGCAGGCAAACAAAACCTGGATACATACCAACACAGGTGTGTCCTTTGTACAGCCCAAAGGGGAGTGAAGGGGCTCGTGGGTCTTTTCCATGGGGTAGAGGGGAGGAAGAGGCAGTCTTCAGCAGCAGCAAGAGCCAGAGGATGCAGAATAAATTAAGGAATGTTTGCCTAGACTCCTTCATCCTAAGGAAGTAAAAAAGGAAGAAATCAGGCGGGAAGGGTGCAAGTGGACCTGTATTCCCTTAACTCTCAGGGAGTATCCTGCATCAGTGCAGCTTGAGGGGAAGAAGACTGGTGTGCCTGTGCAGCTGTAAGTAGCATAGGGACAGACTCCCAGGTGGGACAGAGATGTTCGCCCTCTCATGGAATGCATGGAGGATCCCACACTCGCACATCGCAGGTGCTCTCCCAACCCCTCAGCCCCTCTCAGGCCCTGCCACCCACTAAACCCAGCAGGTCCCACACGCCTGGGCATGCTGAGAGCATTCCCCTGTGGCCCTGGCCCCAGGCTGCTCTCCACACCCCCACACGACCCCGCTGCTCCATGTGCAGCTCTTCCCAACCTGCTGGCCTGGCAGACCAAGAGGGTTGGATGCACAGCTCTGGCTCAGCGCTCCGGTGTCTCCTGCAGCAGCAGCGGATGACTAACGACCTTGAACCACAGGAGTTGCCAGAGCCACTCAGCATTAATAACACAAGACACTCCCCTGAACAACTAGTGTTGCAAAAACGGAAAAAGAAAAAAAAAAAAAAAACCGACTCTACAAACCCTTCCCCCTGTGCCGTCACCTCTCTGCCCTCCTCCGCAGAAAAGAAAGAAAGTATCTCTCTGGCTGCATCTGTAAAATTTCTGACCAAGGTTTCCGTTCGGGAGGACTGAGCGTGAAAAATGAAAGAAGCTGCTCAAGACAGAGCTGCAGGGCTGGGAGGGACGGGGCTGCCATGCTGGGGTTTTGCCAGGGCTTTATTTCTGCTGGGACTGAGCCATAGGGATGGGAGACGGCTGCCAGAGTGAGGGTAGCACTGGGAGCTGAACCCCTGCTCCCATCAGCTTTGAGCACACTCGCTTGCAGCTTCCAGCTGCCTGAGAGCCTTGAGAAATCCTGTGCTGTTCCTGCTTTGGCAGTCACAACAACTAAAGGTTTCCCTGGCTCTACTTTTTTTAATCCCTCAGACAAGGCATAAACAAGTCATTCCCCAGCCTGAAGCAAAAGCAGAGTAAAACACATTTAAATTATGTGAATTCAGAGGTGGAACAAGTCCAAACAGCTACATCCCAGACTCTGGATGCAAGGATGGCTTGAAGGAGGCAGTTTAGGCCTGAGGCGCTGGAGGGACAATGCTGTGTCCTTGGTCTGCCTCTGCCTTTATGCATAAACCTGGGCAAGTCTCTTCCCCTCTCTTGCCTCAGTGGGCAATGGGTACCCATCTTTCCTTTTGATTCCTTGTCTGTCTCTTTCAGAAGTGGGCAGGCCAATGACATGGGTTGCTAAAGGACAATGAGGAGTCTGTCTCATAAAGTATCCCTCCATTCTTCCCAGGAATAATTAAAAGAGACTTATAAATAGTGTTGTAAAAAGAAAAACTAGAGAAGGTATCAAAACCAGCAATTTCCAGCCAGTTCCTGCAGACCGACATGATCACACATGGATCAGATCTGCTTCAGTATTTAATGTGTTTTTTGCAAACCACTTCCTTCCTTGGGAGCCTCCACTATGACTTTTTAAAGACGGTCCCAGAAAATTTGCCTCAACTTTGATAAGAAGGATTTGCCTTGTGCTAATTATGATATAATCCACTGGCTCTGGGGGAAAAAAAATAAGACTACAAAATCTTCAACGTGAATACAAATCATTCTGTATTTCCATTCCTTAAGCCAAGCCATTTGCTTTCAAATGTATGCTTTCTTTTGAAAAATATAAAAATAATTAAACCCAAAATGAAGGTAATAGCTGTTGCCTGAGTTTTGCTAAACTGTTTCTGTTTATCATTCTCCCTATAGCTAGCAATGCTGGTTTTCTTTATTTTTTTAAGAGCAGATAAACAAAAATCATAGTGCAAAGTACCTTATCCATATGCCAATCCTACTGAAATCTGCAGGATGTTTTTCTTAACGCTGTAAAAACTTGCTATAAAAAGACACTGCTACAGCGACTGCAGCTCCATTAAACCCTTTTTAACACACATATCACTTGGTTCCCAATGACACTTTGAAGTCCTCTAAAACTCTGCATATTGGCTCATGAGCACTTGCTGCAAAAGCAGGGTGCTAATAATAGGCAAGAAAAGCCTTCCTAGCAGAGAGGTCTCCAGAATGGCTTCTGCTTTATATCTATTGCAAAACACAAAGCAAAACAACAGCACTTATAAAGTACAGAGATAGATCCCAAGCTGCTCCCAGGCATGTAAACCTGCAAAGCATGTAGCTCAAGCCTGTAATCAGCTGTGTTATTTTTTTTCATTTTAGCCTGTAGAAACAGTGGCGAGATAACTCTGTGTGTAACATAGAGCTGCTTTGAGCTGTACCTTACACGTTAGTCAAGCTCTTAAACCAACCAAAGAAAAAAAGCCCCCAAAACTTTTAAAATATGCAGTCTGGTCAGAGAATGAGGGATTTGCATACTTAGATTTGGAGGCCAGCTGGGAAGGTGAACCCGCCCCACTGGCTCCTCCCCAGACCGGTGTGAAATCTTTTTTCTTCCCATTCAAATCAGATAGCAAATCCTGCCTTTTGCCAAGCAGATTTTATATTACTTCCAAGTCCCTGACACATTAAGACCTAAAGCTGTCTTGGTACAGGAGCAGAGGAGCTCTTGATGTTGCCTTTTAATCTTAGTAAGTGCATAAATGAAGTTAATGGGAGGTAAAAAAACAAATCAAACCTGTCCCAAAGGAAGGGATTTCATCATAAATGCTTCCATTAGGTTGTGCACAACACCCAAGTCAGAGAAGTAGACCTAGGTCAAGGGTGACCAAGGAGATGCTGCCTGCCTAGAAATAAAGTATATGAGAGCTGGAACAAAGAGAGCTCTGCCCTCTGAAAAGCACCAGGTGCAGAGAGGTGATGTCTGGGGTGTCCCCTGCCCAAAACCGTCTGGCAGGGTCACCCTACAGCTTTTGACCACCTTTGTCTCCTCAGCTCTATTGTTTTTTCAATGTGTTTGCAACCTGGGCTTGCAGCAGGTTGCGCCAGGTGGCAGAGGAGCGTAGTTCAGGGTTCTCAGGGCTGGTGGGGCTGCTCACGGTTGTTACAGCCTATGAGTGCCTCAGAGCCCTGACACTTTCCTTTTGTGACCACGAGAGCCAAGTATGTGGAGGAATGAACACTGAAGAAATGCTCCTGCACACCCCACTAGGTACCTGCCTGCAGCATTACTCACCTAAATAGTGCTGAAAACGCAGTCAACCTTTTGTGTCTCTGAATCTCCGCATGTGGTTTTTGAAGAGAAAGCAAGGACAGGACAGAGGCAGAGGTACCGTGAGTTCACCACCTCTTGAAGATGGGAAACCCTCAGTGCCCTGAAATAACCCAGCTCCACAGTCATTTGCTTGCTATTAGGCAGAAGACAGAGTCAGTTGAATTTTTTCAAGGTTGAATTTGGGCTGGTGATAATATATGCATAAATAAACACACAGGTATATCCATGGTATACGATGGCCCATCCGCTGCTGCTCCCTGCTGAGGAAATGGGAGGGCCCACAGCTCCCTCCATTCAGCACACAGATCAGGAGGGATGTACATTACTTGGCAGGGTTTTGGTTAAATCTGCTCTGAAGGAAAGTCCTGCAGTTCTCTGTATTTGCTCTCAGGATGCCAGAACACACTGAAGAGCTTGCTCAGCTCACCCACCTTGATCCAGTCTATGTTTTTTGGGAGTTTTAGCACATGTGGGGGTCCCCAGAGCTAAATCTCAGTTACCATATCCTCATGTACAGGCCAGTAGCAAGTGTGATGTGTGGGGGGACACAACACGTAGGGGAAGGCTTTGGTTGGGGGTCACCAGAGAGGCAGCAGGGGCTAATGGGCCATGGAGTGCCCCACTCAGTAACTCCTAGCCCAAGTGCTCCAGCCACACCCTCAAGCCTCTCTCAGTTTAAGCAGAGCTGAGATACTTGCACATGTGATGGCTGCCAAAACCTGAGGCAAAGCATGAAAAGACAAGCCTGAATTTCCATGATGGCAGAGCACTGTTAGGGTACATGCATAGCTGGTGAAGAAATACAGTCCTCTAGGCTGATTCCAAGAGCAGGAGTGTGGTTTCTGGAGTTTGAAGGACGCACAACAGTTCTCCATTTCTCATGTTTCCATAGGAGTTCCTGACACCTAACGTATTTGGTTTGTGTGGTGGTGCCAAATCAGCTAAGGGACAGGTCCAGTATCAGCTTCCATCTTTGCTAACCCTGAGAGAGATGCAATGGAACTGAGTTAGGGTTTCTGATTTTCTGAGTAAGGTCTTCAACACGATTTAAGAGTCACCCCTTCCCTGTAGGGAGCAATACATGATTGCCACTAGAACTGTGAAATGAGATGTGAGGATGAAGTTAGTTTCAATGCTGCTTTCTATAATGGGTCCCTAAAGATCTGTTTATGTATACAGAAAATACATTGGAAAAAGCCATTGAAAAGAAAAGAGAATGGAAAATACTTCAATGAAGCCCCAAAACAGGACAAACAAGAATTGATTTGCCATCTGTCAGTATTAGAGGCCACTTAGTTGAAAAAAGAAATACAAAGTAGTTATCTTACAAAAGGAGATGAGATGGCAGTGTATATTTATCTATCCTATTCTGCCCAAGCCACTGCACACATTACTGCAATTTTTCTCCTGTTTGGTTAGATTCTTATGCATATTGATTTTTATGATACATGCTTTTTTTCTCTTTCTCACATTTATGCATGCATTTTTATGATGATTAAATGTTATCTTGGAAGGTTTTCTCTCCCTTTCTTTCCTCTTTGACATGCTGTTCAATTCTTATGGGAATAGATATAAGCCTTGTATTTTTGTGTCTGGAGAGATAACACCTGCAGGAAGAAGCCTTTAGATCAAAGATCCTCTCAGTCCCTTTTCTTCCTTTTATTTTCAAAACGTTGTCCTTTGTGCCCTTTGACTCTGAAGTTCCCAGTGGTTTCTTGCATTGGTTATTTTTCATTACTGCTCTCCAAATTTCTCTGACTGTCATAAGCATCTCTGCAGTTGGTGCATTATCACTGGCACGGATGAACATTTCCAGAGCCCCATGTGGATTTGTGGCTGCACCACAGCCAACTGAGTCATTCCCTCTGCCCCCGTTTCCTTATCAGTTGCTGCTTGTAGTTCAAGTTATGCGTCTATTTCAGAGTCTCTCCATCTCATTGTCATTCAAAGCTGCAGGGAAAGCATTAAAACCAGTATTTTCTTACACTCATATCCAAAAATTTGTTCCAAGTTATTACCATGCTGTAGCTGAGATGATTATCCTTTATTCTGCCACCTTTAATGAAATTAATTGTCCCAGCTTGCAAGGGTGTTGATATCTGCGCTCTTAGAAACGTAAATCGCTGACATGACTTCAGTTTGGATACAACAAAATGTGGGAACGAACCTCTTAAGGATTTCAAAAAGGGAACCCGTGAAAAATACAGCTACACCACCTTGCACAATTATTGTGCAGGTTGTGCACTGCTGGGAAGGTCTGGCTGTTAGGATTGACAAAAGGGGGTGATTTGGATTTTCTACTAAGGATGGCTTTTTGCAAAGTGGAGATTAGATGAAGTGCACCTTCAAAGTGTATTTCTCACTACTGCCTGTAAGGAGCCCTGTAGTGATTTACACGGTTTAGTGGTGGACATGACAGTGCTGGGTTAACAGTTAAACTTGATGATCTTAAAGTCTTTTTCCAAACTAAATTATTCTTTGACTCTGTGATTATTGGTGATGCAGTACATTTCCTCATTTGTTTGATACTAGTGCAGAAAAACAAACCTGGCTGTGGCGTTCTTACTGTGTGCAGATGACCTTACAAATCCAGAAGTAATCTTACTAGCATAGATTTTGCAGTTTGAGTTCGGTGGGCACGGCTGTGGGCCTTTTCCAATTTAAAGAAGACCTAATTCTTGCTATTATCTAGACAAAAATACCCCAAACCCTCAAGTCTGTCAATTAAGGAGCAAGAGAGTGTGGCAATATTACTGGAAGACTTGTTTGAGGCCTTAGATAAGAGAGTCAGTCAGAGCCAGCTGTAAGTACAAGTCAGGAAGTCTGGGACAGAGTCTCTGCTGCCCTGCAGTTTGGGTACTCATTTAAATCCCAGAGAAGTGAGATCCAAGCATTACCAACTCAGTGTGATTATTGCCTTGCCATAAATAGCTAGTAACCTGCTGGGCAAGCCAAAATCCCATCTACTGCATCGAACCCTGCAGCACTATTGCTATTGCATTGGGTTTTGTCAGAAATGCAACCCCCTATCAGGCTCCCAGTTGAGTGCTGATGAAGCTGTGGTGGAGGGTGCCTAGGCAAAAGCTTGCCCCTGATGCTATCAGGTTGTAAGCACTTAAAAGGGGAACAACACAACATCAAAGAAGAAGAAAAATAAATGTTTGATTATATTTGCTTCATTTGATCTTTCCTCCACTAACGCAAATAAAAGAATTGCAGCTCAACAGCCTCTTAATCTTAGCACGGAACAGGTGCCAATAAAAGGTAATTATTCCCAGTGTTTGGGCTAGGAAACAGTGCTGAATGTCAGTGGAGGCATTTCTAGCACATACCAAAGTTCACAAGATTATTTAAACATATTGATTGAGGCTTGTACTGGGACTTCTGTGCTCAGAAATGGGATCTCTACAACATATGTACTGTGGTGGCATTTTGCCATTCAATAACAGGGTGGGGGATGTTGTGGGGTTTTTTGTCTTTTTAAATAGGTGTTTCACTGATTTGCTTTGATAATAAATGACCTGCAGCTGCGCTGGACAATGTCCCTCCAAAATAGCCCTTCAGGAATAGTATCCATCATCCATAGGTGAATATGAAAAGGCAGTACAGGTTGATTTTTCAAATATTGATTAGGCAAGTCACTGGCCAGCCAGCCATGTGCAGAGCCTTCAGGCTCTTTAAAGAAGTCAGGTTGTATCAAAGAACTCAAAGCCCTTGGAGGAACATACATCCTCTAATTCAAGAAGGTGAGGGCAATGCAGCAGTCAGTAAAGACTGCATTGGTAATCTAGTCTTATACAGACAAGGCAAACTCAGGCATGAGGTCATCCCTTAACATTTCACCTTTCAGATAATAGAATCATAGAATCATTTAGGTTGGAAAACACCTTTAAGATAATGAAGTCCAGCTGTTACCCCAGTGCTTCCAAATCCACCACTAAACCTTGTCCCTAAGCATCACATCTACAGACCTTTTAAATACCTCGAGGGATGGTGACTCAGCTGCTTCCCTGGGCAGCCTGTTCCAATGCTTGACAACATGAAAAATTTCCATGAGGACATTTTTCATAATACTCAGTTTAAACTTCTTCTGCCACAATTTGCCTAGCTCTATCACTGAAAATTCACAGAGGGCTTGTTTGCACTTGTCTGTCTTTTCACTTGCATCAGATTTTATGCTGATATCTGACACTGATGGTTTAGACTTGCATGTATTCAAGAAGATGACAAGGGCAGCTGTTTTTATCTACCACTGTTCATAGCCATGTCACCATAAAGCAGACACATGCCTCTCCAAAATGGCTGTCTATTCAGAACACCTTTTATCTTTTCTGTTTTCTTACCCTGTCTGGGCATCCCACAGATTTACCTCTTTCCTCTACCTTTACCTTTTCCTCTATCTTCAGACTCAGAACTGTATTTTCATTTCTTTTCTGTCCCATTCCAGAAATTAGGATATTAGAAAAAATACGCTGTTAAATACAGCAGCATTTGTTCAGGCCCATTCTTGAGGGATGTAGAAAGGTGAGCAGCTGGGGCTTGATACAAATCTGACACATAAATTCATCCCAGAAGAGAGTTGAGCCATGAGAAGGCGGGCATGACTCCTGCCTTCACAATGAGGAATGGCCCCATGGGAATCAAAACCAGCAGCACAAGGACCATCAAACTGTTAGTGAGGCGGAAAGCAGGCACTGCATCACTCTTCTTCCCCCACTCAAGCTGTGCCTTAAACACAGAACATTTCTGCCTGGTCAGCTGCCTGGTCTCTGGCCCCTCCACACACACTGGAGTCATTAAATCATCCATCAAGACACCATCCTTCCTGCACAGTGGGACGGCTGCCTGCCTCCCTCACTCATTATTGGCCTTCCACAGTCCTTTTCAGCCAATTCAATGAAATATAAATAGCATTTCAGATAAATGTTCACTCTCTTATAATACCTTTCTGACGTCTTTCTGCTCTTGCTCTGGATGCATAAAAGAGAGCTGTAATATATTTCAATGAGTTATTGAATCTTTTTCGAACCCTGATAAATGCTCAGTACAAGGTTATTTAAATATGAGGGGTATAGGCATAGGATTTAGCAAAATCTACCCAACTAAATTGTTCAGAAAAAATGAGCAGGCAATCTTCTGCCTTTCAAATCTATCTATATTCCATGATGAAGCATTCCAAGCCTGATGATGCTGGACCAACCTCCTTTTTCAGCACTGGAATGTCCACAGCCATGAAAAAGTATGGTTCAGGCTTTCCTGTCCCTTTTTTCTTTTTAATTTTTTTAAAAAAATGTATTTAAATTAAGCTGCTGGACACCACACCAGAAATTGTCTTTTCTTTGCCTAAATAATGTAGAGTGAATGCTGTACAACCAAATGATAAAAAGAAAGAAGAGGACTCAGGAATGTCACTCCAGGTTTTACTGGAGTGTGACACAGAAGTAGTATCTCCCCATCTTCCAAGCTTAGAAAACAAATTAACACTGGAGGATTTGTGTATTTTTTCTCCCTGTAACTTTTTTTGCCACCATTCATCATTTAGCCTCAGTGATTGGGTATATTTAAAACTACCAACATAAAGTAGCCACAAAGTTTGAGGGTGTTAAATAACCTCCAATAAAACTCATTCCCCTCACTGGAGTATTTTCTCAAAATGAAAATATCTGAGTAAACATCTTATTCTAATACTATGCAGGGAAGATAAAAATTGGGGGCCGAGTGACTTTCACCCCCCAAACTATACCTCCTGAAGGAAAAGACACCTCTTCATCACTTCTGGAAGAATGAGTAAGTGAAAATGCATTTTGGGGACCAAACGACAAATTCAGCTCTCTCAGTCCCACAAAAAGGTGGCAGACAGGCACCCCAGCAGCAAGTCCCTCATTTTTCACTAGATCCCCATCACATACAGCAGAGAACAGGTATGTTCTGGAGATCTCTGAGCTCTGAATTTAACACAAGCAACACGTTACCTTCACAGTCACTTTCAGCGAAGATCAGATGCCAAGAAATGATTTTCAGGAAGCAGAAATGATAACAATTGTATATCTAAGTATGCCCGAATCTAGTCCATGCATATTGGAAAGAGCTCTTTTTTCAGTCTCGGTGTGTGCTTCACTCTGTGCAGCAGAGATGCTGCAGATCCCCAGCAGGAAGCCTGAATAATCTTGCCTCCGAGCGATACAGCGATAGCGGTGTTGGGAAATGTCCAGATAAAAGATAATGTGCAAGATATGGAATTCCAGTTTGTACTAGTAGCTGGAATGGTAGCAGACAAAAGTTTCTTTTGGGCTGGGGCAGAAGTGAGTCACAGTGTATAAGTGGATGTCCCATCAGTGAGTCTGTGTTAACACCAAGTGGGGTAAGTCTCAGACCTCAAGCCAGGATAAAAAAAGTGATTTATGCATCTATCCAGTGATATGGGTTATCTAGCACTCA
Source organism: Onychostruthus taczanowskii (assembly GCF_017590055.1). Taxonomy (NCBI): domain Eukaryota; kingdom Metazoa; phylum Chordata; class Aves; order Passeriformes; family Passeridae; genus Onychostruthus; species Onychostruthus taczanowskii. The sequence continues at coordinate 7,647,423 of NW_024500128.1, forward strand.
CCAGTGTTTTTCTTCTACTCAAGTCTTTCCCCTTTTCACCCTCTGTAGCCAAACTCCTTGAATGCCCTTCAGAAAGGAAGTCCCCTGTCCCAAAGCTCTGATGTGGAAACCATGAAAGTTGGTTAAGAAACTTTAATGATGCCACATTGCAAATTTCTGGCATTTGGCAATGAGGAAGTAAGAAGAGGTAGAAAAGATAGAGAGCCATGCTTCTGCCCAAAAGTAACCATCTGGGTTTTGTTGTATCAGTTTTTAGTTCTCCATTTCCCCGATGACAGATGGGTTTTGGCAAATGCTTACCAGTGACCTTCTGAAAATCAAATCCCAGGGAAGCATTTCAAGATGAGCAGCCAACACCCAAAAACATCACTGTGGCAAAATTTGTATAAAGAGTTTAGAAATTACTAGTTACCAAATAGGGAAAGAAAAATTGCCCAATTTTTTTTTAGGATAAAGAAACTATTTCTTTTCCCTGAAGCTGGTATCCTTTCCAGTCTTTCAAATCTAAAGAACATTTGCCCTAGATGTATTTAGTGCATCACACTATTTTAGGCAATAATTCATGATGCAAAATTCATAATTCAGGTGTCTAGATAATTTCTTTGCTTTAATCCTACATCCAGTTTCTTTTGATGATTAGCAAAAATAATTTCAGTCACTGCAGATGAAGGAAAGCTGTAACTTTTAACTAAAACTCTCTGCTCATATTTATCAGGAGTCTGCTTGTGTTTTCAGAAAAACTACTTGAACCTGCTCCCATCAAGAGTGCCAACAACTCCATGGGCTCCCAAATGCCAACTTTGCAAGGACACAACACCTGGGATGGCATCCTTGGTGCTCCGCAGCATCCCTGAGGAGGATCCACCTCACTAAAGGGCTCCCTTAGCACAGTTGGCTCTGTTTTCCACAGAGGATGGCAAACAATTCTACCAAGGATACAAGAGAGAAGATGCTTTGTACCACAACAACTCCTCCATGCTTAGCTCTCAGGAGAACATCAGGAGACAAAGCCAGAGGTGCATTCCCTTGCCCTAGAGATGTGGGCTGTGTGGGTGTCTCCTGCACATTGTTGTTGAGCTGTCATTCAGGCTGCCTCAAGGTGGTTTTCACACCCCCAGAGCAGAGGATGAGCAAACAGGCCATAGGAAAGCAGGCTGATGACGTGAGAAAAGCTTATCTGATGTTGTGAGATTACAGTATGCAGGTAGAAATGAATCAGGCCCTTCCTCTCACCAAGATAAAGAAGGACAGGGACGAATATGGGTTGTCTGAGGTGCTATTTTGGATTTGCTTACAGGAGGAACAAACCAGCATGATTTCCAGCTGTATGCCTCCGAAAAGATATGACAAATTTTAAAATACTGAATAGCTGTGATGCCATGACCCAAGACTTTATTAAAATTTGACTTGCTAATTGACACTGCTTATAAAATCAGCATGTCATGAAATCTTTCCATTCTCATCTTAACTCTGTACCTTGCTCTGCTTGGCATAGTGTGGTCACTCAGATGGTAACACTGGCCTTCAGGGTATGAGTGGTGGGTCTTCAGCCTTTTCAGTGGTGCTTTCTGCCTTTCCACTCAAGCCAGCTGGCAGCACACAAGTTTAGAGCTTCTCCTCGCATTGTAGCTCTCTGATAAGGCATTTCTGAGAGAGAATAACCTCTCCAACAGAAGCCATATATTATATTTACCCAAATGCTTCATTTTCCCAGTACACAGGTAGCTAAGTCTTTCACCATTCCTTAAGGCTGCTCACTTCTGCTTGGAGCACTTGGGACACAGCACTGAGCAATCCTGTTGTAACATAAATATTCGATTTCAGCATTTTTGGAGATGGACAGTGAGACAGGCAGAATTACTGTCTGGTTTTTTCCCCAAAGGAAAATTCCATAAGTATGCATGCGTGCACACACACCAGATACATCCTGGCAGAAAAGACTCCTATCTGGAAAGACATTTCTTCTATCACATTTGTGGGAAAAGGGAAAAAAAAAGGAAGCACATTCTTTTTCTCTTTGACTAAAGAAAAATATCTCAGCAGGACAAGGGCTTATTGTAAATGTTAATTTTAAAATATTGCCCAATTGTGTGAGTACATTTATTTCTTTGGTGATTCAGCTGTGAGTGGGAAAGGTGTTGTGACCCATTGAATGGCCTATCCATCACACCTACTGTCCAGGGACCACCAAATCCTGGCTGCTGGCTCCATTTGTGTGTCCATTACTTGGCCCCACAGCTTCCCAGGTATAACCCCATGCTGTGGTACTGCCTGAAAGAGAGGCATGAGACCACAAGGTCAGCCTGCCCTTGATGTGGGCATGCATGCACTTGCCAGGACTGTTCCCAGGACAAACTGTTTCCTGCATTAGAAGCAGGCTGGCCACTGTAGCAGAGCTGAGGACAGCACAGCAAGCTGAAAGAGCTGGTGGGGACCAGCTGAAGCCTTTGGCAAAAGACCATATCTCTGTGAGAAGGATGATTCATCCCCTGCCTCCTTGAACAGCAAAATCCCCTTCTCCTCCTGACATCATTTTCTCCCCTCTTCTTCCAGATCAAGCTGTCACCCATGGATGAAACCAAGCATACATACATCCCTAGAAGGTGAATTTTGGCTGAGTTGTGAGTCTGTAGCACCAATGAGTAACAAATGCCATGTCTTAGCTACACTGGGGAAAAGCCAGCAGAGGTTTTCCAAATATTCTCGCTGCTTGTGTTTCAGCATAAAATCCAGTAATTTTCCTCTGCTGGGGATTTGGAAAGTGGTGCGCCTCATCAAAGTCAGCTCTTGCCCTGCAGGATCAGACCCTAGACTGAGTACAAATCAGTCACAGGTGCTTGAATTAAGAGAATTAATTAATAAGACATTCCCATCCCCTGGAGGTTCAGGGGACAATGAGGAAGGCATGGCGCAGGCCAACACAAACCACATATATTAATCCTGCATTTGTCCCAAGTATGACAGACTGCTGGGAGCTATTCTTTGTGCTCATACCAGGGGGAATTGATGGGACCTTATTCTCTGTTTGCAGGGAACGGTTCATGCAAGAAATTAAATTTCCCAGTGTCATTACTAAATCCCGGGATCCTCTTCATGAGTTATTCAGCACCAGTTGCTCCAGTCTTGCACACCAGTTTTATCATCCTCACATCCACCTCTGTCTTTCAGAGATGAATATTAATTATCTTCATTCCAATGGTAGAATCTAATCCTCTCTTACCTTGCTAATGCAGTTCCTTTCTTGAAGATAAGCATACCTATCTCCCAAAAAGAGACAGTGCGTGCTGGAAAAAGACCCAGAACATTACCAAACAACCCTGGGAGACAGGGATGGCTGCCCACAGGAGTAGGCTTCAGAAGCTGGAAAACTATAAAGGGGGCCATGGAACTGGGCTTTCACTAGCATGTTCAAGATGCTGCAAAATGCCTTTTTAATGCACTAATCTGTCAGCAAGAGAATTATGAATCCATTAATAAATGGGGAACAGCTAAACATTCTCATCTCACCATACCATAACATTTTCCTTTTTCAATACATAGCATAAAATTGTGCTCCTACAGCATTTTGGGTGCCCTGATTTGCTGCTAGTAAGACAAAGTGGTGTCAAGTAGCACTAAGGTACTAATTGCCATCAGGAACTTGGCCAACCAAGCAATTACAGACATGCCTTCCTTCTCTTCACAGTGTGGAAAGTGCAGCTTCAGCCCCATCCAGCAATGATGGGATGCGAAGGAGCCACCTTTAATCTCCTGGACCTGGCATGAGGTGTGAAGAGCTCACACACCACAGGGATGCTGGCAACATCAGGAACTGCTTGCTCCCCCAAGATGACTTTCCTAGAGAGCTGCCTCACTCAGCAGCACCACTGAGGAGCCATCAAGTGACTGGAGATGGCTCCCAAAAGGCAAAGCCACTTTTTTCAGCCCTCAGGGAGGAATTTGCCTGCTGGGCAGAGGGTGCAAAGCCATGGAGACTGTGCCCTCTGGAGCACCCCACTATCAAGGCATCATGCCAAAATACCTACCAGTACCTCGGACTGGGGGGATCAGTTCTGAAAGGCCCTGCAGAGGTGCTGGAGCAGCACCCTGCTCAGTCCCTGCAAAACTCAGCATCAAGGGTCTATCAAGACTCATCAAACAGTGAGAAGAAGGCAGTGCTCCTGCTACACCTCCTGCCTGCTTGACAGGCTTGCCTGTCTTTGTGTAAACCTCTAGGAAGCTGCACAGTGGGGAGTGCTAGAAAACTGCAGGTGACAATTCCCTGCTGCCAAGGGCTCGCCTCACAGTTCAGGCTATTGATGCCCATCCTGGGGTAGACAGGACTGCCTGCAGGGTATTTGTGCCCCGGTCCAGGCTGGCCACAGTGCTGCTGCTGGCTGTGTTTAATTTCTTTGCTCTGCATGAACAAATTTATTAAATCCATGACACTTGCTTTTTTATTTTTTTTCTTCCAGATGGGGTGATTTGAAGGAATATGTGCTAGTCACTTGACTAATTAGCTTAATTCAAGAACATGCCTTCAGAAGCCCATTGCTGAGTAGTCTCCTCAATTCTGGAAATTTAAAAGTGACTTGGGTTTGATTAAAATCGAACTAAACCAATGAAGGCAATTGCTACTTGCTTTCCTTTTTTTTTTTTTTCACACACAAAGACAGCTTTGGTTCATGGCTGCAGCTAGTCCTGCGTATGCCACAATAGTCAGGGGCTTGGACTGCTGTTTTCATATTAGAAATGTATTTAGGTGAAAACACTGCCATTCATTCTGTATGAATTGATGGAGCTGTTATGTGTCCTTTTCTGCTGTGAATAATTTACAAGGCCAGGTGGGATGGTTTTCCTCAGGCCATGCAAGTTTGGTGATGAAGGTTCTGGAGCTGCACGAAGGCCAGAATTTCTGATCAAAGGAGGGTATCAAGAATGCTGCAGTTTGACTTGGGAAAAAAACCCCTCAACTTCTAATAAAAAGTGAAAAAAATTTAACATTTTGTTTTGATTCCAACTTTTTACAGCACTTTAGGTTTTTGAAATAAAAAAGGGCTCTGAAACACTAATTCTTTTCAGAAGAACCATGACCCAGTTGGGACACTCCAAAAGTCAGCTGAGCAGGAAATTTCAGTCACTTGAGCTTCTCAGTTGTCCTTACTGAATCAGTGATTCAGCTAAATTCACACAGTTTTTGTGTGTGTTAAATCTTTCTTCAGTGTCATTTTCCAACAGAACCACTGCCACTTTCCTGGCAAGCTCAGCATTACCCCAGTGCTCCCCTTGCCCTTCTGCTGGGTAGAGCACCCACACTGGCACTGTGCTTCTTCTACCAGTGGACTCAAGGTGATGGAAACACAGTGATGCAGTCCACCCATCTAAATAGGGCACTTCCACAAAGCATAATAGCCATGTTCAAAATAATAATAACATTCAAAATCTAAAATAAGGTTGCTATCCTCTCATCATCTTTTGCCTGAGCATGGATGCAGGTATACAATGTTTTTGGTGGGGAGCTGGCTGCTTGTTCATATTGCTCCAACCTCCCCTCCTCACATCCTGTCTCATCCAGCCCCACAAACCTGCCAGCTGCCATCATCTCTGATACTCTCCGTCCTCCCTCAACTGGATGCTACCTCCTGGAACATCCAAGACTGACAAGCTGTAAATGAGCTTATTTCAGGCTTGTTTCCTGGGGAAAGGGAACTGAGGCACTTGCCTCCTTCGTGTGTGTGTGCACACGTTTGTGTGTGTGCATCCACCTGCAAGCTGCCAGATTTGATGAGAAGCTGGAGGCTCAGCAGTGGTTTTATGAAGAGTTCTGTTGAGGACTCGCTAAATGTCCTCACTGAAGGGAAAACTCTGGTTGAAAACAACCTTATGAGAAGCTGGAGAAGCCACCCTCACACCAGCCCATTTTAACACCTCAGTTTTCAATGGACCTCAGACCGTGCTGGAATGAAGAGAAACAAGAGTGTGAATTGAAGGTTTATGTGAAAACCAGCTTGGCTGGATTTTACTTCGAGTATTTGAGATAAACAAAAGGGTAAGGTGTACCACGTGTAAGGTATCACTGCATGCCCCCCGAACTGGGGACAGAGAGGGGGAACCCAGGGCTTTGAGAAATGTCAGAGACTGACAGAGGGTATCGTGAGTGAAGGAACATGTGCAGAGGGACCTGTGCGGGTGAAAAACACCCGAAATAATTCTACTGGTGCTCTTTAAATGTCATACTCCTGGCAAAGAAACCTTTCACATGTTTCTCTGCAAGCCTTTTTAAATGCACCAGGCTTCTGCTGCTTGATGGGAGGGAAGAGGGAAGCTATGCCCTGGGAAAACCCTGTGGATGAGCCATTTTCCTCTGGGAAAGATGCAAGCAGTCAGCAGCTTTGCACAATGTACTGTGCTCGCATCCCCACTGTCCTCATTTTAAGATGATATATAGAAAACTTGCTTTGAAGCCTGGCAGATTCCTACATGGCTGCTCCCGACTTCTTCCAAAATTACCCTGACAATACAAACTCCCTTGTTAACTGGCAGGGAATGAAGGTCCACAGGCTCAGCTTCCCACATGTGCACGGCCTGCTGGTGGGACAGCAAAGATCTCCAGGGTGCATTTGTCCCTCAGGGAAGGTGGGTGGGAAAGGGATATTAAACCTGAAACATTTCAAGAGAAACCAAGAAGATACAGACATACCTAATAAAAAATGCTGCCTCTTATTAAACAAAAGACAGCCAGACTCCCTCTCCCTCATGATAACCAAGAGGAATCCCAAAACATAATCAGTTTAAGCTGAACACCATGTTGCTGACAAGATTAAAATTAGACTCATGAGGTTTCATCAAGGGAAAATATAACTGTGGCACTCAATCAGGCTGCAGAATCCTCTAATGACATCTGAAATAAAGTCATTCAAGACAGATTCCTAAATGTCAGGAAAGAAAGCCTGCCCTTGGCTTCATCCCTTGGCAAAATTTTATTAATAATCTGTTTTCCATCTCCTCTGTTATATGCACTGCTGTCTTGTGGCCATACTCTCCCTGAGCTGAAACTACAGGCCAGCATCCTGCGTGGAGCACACAACACTGGCTTCCCCAGTTTCGTGGCTGTCCCATAGGTCACATCTTACAGGAAATATCTATGAACAAGAGGCAAATAGGATGAGAGAGGGTTTGCAAGAGCCTCCCAACATGAAGAGTCTTGTTTGGCTCTTCCAAGAGAGTATAAAACCACAACAGCTGCTGTTCTCCACATAGCACCTCCACTGAGGTGCCTACAGTAAAACTGAGAAACTCTCTGTTGAAAAAACACATCAGTTCAGAAAACTCTTCTACTTCCAACACCAGCCTCTCTGCTTGGAGAGGGATGGCTTTTGAGATGTTTCCTTTGCCCTGTGTGTGTCCCTGCAAGGTAAGCATCACCAGCTCTGTTCTTCAGTGGTGTTCAAGATCTCCCAGCAAGAAGTGAAAATAAAGAGTAAATATACATCATTAAATGAGTTTGAAATGGTCTCCTGTACTTTTTAAGCTTGCCCTCAGGAGGCTGCTGCAGGACAGCACTCCCTGACTCAGCACTTTGAAATCACCTTACAATCAAAATTCATGGCTCTCCCAATATCCATTTTATGCCTAGTCTTGCCCTAAACAAACTTGTGCTTTTAATGCCACTCTAGTCTCAAGTTTCAGCCTGATTTCATCCAGAAAGGGTTCCTGTTTCAATTCTTTAACTGCTGTTTTAAGTCCCAAAGATGCATGAAGCAGCTGGAATGATGTGGAATAATCAGATAGCATCCTGTTCAGTCTCTTGCAGTGACCAGAGGTACACAATCCAATTACACATCAGACAGAAAAGCCATTATTTGCATAGCCTCTGAGCATGTAGAAAAATTTCAGTAGCAGGTAAAATTGCCTTCCTGCTTACACAGGCCCTGATCTAGCTTGGTCCATGAGCACTCACCTAAATTTAGGTGCCTGTTTATCAAACTGAAATCAAGCATCTTTTGCTGCATAGGTAAGTGCTTTGTTAATCAGGGAATTTGCTTAAGCCATGTGGCTGTTTAATATTCAAATACAATTATCATCTAGGGAGGGAGGGAGCACTGAGCAAGTCTCATCCTGATTTATCCAGGTGCGGGGAAAGCAATGACAGCTCAGCCAGCAGTGTGACAAAAACTCTGTCCTATGAATGCCTTCCACAGTTTGCAGGGATTTTACCTTTACTTCCCTGAGGATGCTCTAAGGGGAAGGGCTGTCATACACTTAGTATTCCAGAGAGCTAAGATATCCCCAGGTCAATAAGGGCTGGATTTATTATCTTTTTTTAACTCGGAAGAAGAATGGAGCAAGAAGGGAGTAAAATCTCACACTAATCTTATTGTACTCCTCAGATGAACGACTTTCACATGACAGTGAAGCTAATTCCATTTACTTGTCAGTGAAGCAGTAACAAAACAGAGCAGGGGGGATATGGCAGTAAAAGAGTGTCCTCCTGCTCCCAGCATCTCTCCTGCTGGTTATTGCTCAGGATTAGCAGCTTGAATCACTATAGAGCTGGATGCACCAGAGGCACCTCTGAGTCCAATGTCAGGACAAACAACCAAAGAGCAGATGCAATCAGGGGCATTTCACACCCATGCTCCTCTCTCCCTCTTCTCCTGACAGGAGTGTGTTTCTTTCCTTCTTTCATCCCTCCCTCTTTTGAGAGCTGGCCAGAGGCTGTGGGATTGCAGCTGGTGGCCTACAGAGTTGCTGAGGTGATGCAGGGCTCCTTTGCATTTCAGCTGTCTGCCAGAGAAGACAGAGATTCTGGGCAGTGGATCCCACCAGGTTTCCACACAAGCCTTCACATTCTCATTGATGTGACATTGATGACAAATACCCTAGGCAAGAAAATGTTATTCTGGGTAGGGCGTGAAGACACAAGAGGATTTCACAAATGAAGTAATCAGGTTCTTACACTGTCATTTTGCAACCCAAGAGAGAGTCAGCACCTACCTGCCTCTTGGCGTGAGGATGTTATTTCTTCATGAAAGGTTTAATGAAATAGTTCTCCATACTGAAAAAAGAAAGTCTTCTGAAAAATGGTAATAAAAGCTCTGTTTCTCTGACACATAACTTGATTTGTACAGGATTACTTAGAATTGCTGCTCTTCTCCTTGTCCTTACAAGTAGAGCAAGCAGTTGACTTAAGAAGATAGGTATTTTTCTTGATTCAAGTTTTCTGGTAAAAGAATATATTAACTTTCAAAAGCAAAGTCATTTCCAAAACAGGAGCTAAAATTAGACTCTCTCCCCTTTATGGCTTTTACAAGCAATTACCCACTTAATGTTTTGAAATTATACAAGAAACTTCAATAGCAGTTCTTTTTCCTGCTGCATCTCCTTGAATGTGAAGATTTAAAAGCTTTTCCGGAACACAACAGCATGAGCAAATGAATTTGCCATTTTCATCCTCAATTTCTTTTTTTTTAAAGAATGGGAAGCAGCAGGACATTTCTTCATCATTTAACCTTTTTTTGTTTAAAATTTCGTAATGACAAAGTGAGCCTGTAAGACAGCTCTAGAAACCAAAGGCAGGATCCTTCTTTTGCACCACAGCCTTTCAGGTTGCTGTGGGAGTGCTGCTAAAATAGCTGGAAGGGCTATTACGCCAACGCATCTCTTGAGCCTCTTCTTTCTTATGGCAGGGTGGTGGATATAAATTTAGCATTCCTGCTCATGTGACCATCCCACACGGTGCATAACCCCTACAAAGAGCCAGGCCATGTGGGGTGCTGGGGATCCTGCAAAGTAGGGCTGTAGGAAGCAGTGAGATAGAGCCATGCAGCAGTGCTGTGGTATCCATCCGGCCCTGGACTGGGATCCCACTGGTCAGGCTGCACCCTGTGGGGTCCCAGGGCAGGACAGAGGGTCTGTGTCACCTACTGTGAAAGGAGAGGGCTCCCAGCTATTCATACTCAAGAGCCCCACGCTGCCTGAATGGTGTCAATGTGCCTCAGTGCCATGTGGGTGGGCACAAGCTGTTGGTAAAAACAGAGGGCTGTGTTGCCAGCTCTCCTCCCACCAGTCCCTTGGGCTCTTGGGGTGGAATCAGGGGCACTCACCTTAGTGGAGGAGGCAAGTCTAACCTTTCTCTCCTGCTCAAGTTGTCCCCTGGAGGAGGGGTTTTTTTGCTCCTCTCTGATTGCCATGCAGATGCCTGCCTGCTGAGACCCCAGCATTGGAGTGCTGCTGAGCTGGCAGTGTGTTTGGCTCTTACAGCTTAGGAGTGAAAGGTGTTTCTTTTGCCAGCAGAGCAATACCCATCTGAAGCACCAAGTATGAAATCTGTAAGTAAAAAGCAGATCCAGCTGGGTCAGGGTAATTAAAATAACACAGGCTCTCCGTTCTGCTCTGAGTTTTATCTGCATGAAGTTAAGAGGCAGCATCAGTGCCTGGTAAAGAAAGATGTTCCTACCTCCATCCCTTGCCCCTGGTACTCCTTAAAAATCCCCTGTGGCAGGCAGTGCCTTTGCTTCTACTATTTCCTGATCATGACTGCCTTTGCTATAGTCTGTCAAAGCTCTGGAGAATAAACCATCTCAAACTCCCACAACTCATATTGTACATCTCTGTTCTCATTAAGACCAAACTTTTTCTCAGGCCACTCTTCATCATAATTTCTCCCTCCAGAGTTTAACTCAGTCTCTCTTATTAACTTACTTTATCATCCATTACCACCAAAACCAATTTATATCTTCTGTTACATTAAGGCATTCATAAAATACTGCACAGCTTCAGGAAGGTTTTGGAAAACCCCCTTCCTTGGGACTTCGATGCTTGCATTCATACAATGTTCTCATTACCTTCCTCCTTGTTGCACCTGCAACACATAATTTCTCTCCTCTACAGGTGTGAGGCCGGTCAGGAAGTTTTCCCTAGAGCCATCTGGATGGAGCAAAGGCCATCTCAGTTGAGAATTTCTATGATTGGAACCAGCTTCTGAGTTTCTCACTAACACAAGTTCTGACAAAACCCCTTACCATCTTTTTCAGCTGGGTCTGAGCAGGAAAGAAACTTACACTGATAAACATCTGTCTTCAGCATGTGCAGTGGGAGGAAAAGAGTTGGCAGATTCCTCTAGACTCAGACTTTTGCAATTGAACTTAGTGAAATACCTAGAAAAACCGTGAGGATAGAGGGAATCCATCCTGCAAAGCTCAAACCTTCCTAATACCGATTTGCTGCAGCCATCAACGCTCTCAATGGAGAAAATGGAAAACCAGGAAAACAGCTGCCCCAGCAAAACACAGGAAAGGCAGCAGCCTTGAACTGACCGTGAGCACATCAGTATGCTTGGATTTTGGATTTCACAAGGGCCCTTCTCACAGGAAGGCTCATGTAACCATGGCAATGGAGATCTCTGGATGCATTTCATCCTTGTCACCAGTAAAAAACAAGTAAATTAAATCAGATGCAGATAAGAAAAGTCTTCCCACTCCTCTTTTTACTAAACAGTTCAGAATTTCTAGGAACCATAAGGAATAAAAGTCAACTTCAGAAGAAAAACAAAGTCCCAGGAATCATCACAACTCAGATTTTTATTCAACAGTGAAGTTGAAGGGAATGGTGTTTTTTTCCCTTCAGGGCAAATGTTCCAAATGGAAATTAAGTAAAAATATTGTTCCCCAAAAGTACTCACAATGAAATTAGTTTTCATTAAATATATTTGTTTGGCAAAATAAAATAAAAAATTAGAACCCGTACAAAAAAAATCCCTTGCAAATTTCTAACACTGTAGCAATGACAATGATGTAAACCTGGATGTTTGGCAGTTGTAATTAATTTGTGAAAATTACTGTTGAACTTTGGACCAAGGAAATAAAAATCACTTCAAATAGCAACAAGCCAATTTCAGAGGCAACTGAGGCTTAGGGAACGCTACAGGAATGGGACACACTAGTGGCTTTCTACACGGTTTGTGCGAGTGATCTGCTAGTGTGGGGCTATTGTAAGAGCTGGGAGGAAAAGAAGTTAAAAGCTGTTGCAGCATTGCAGCGTATGGTACAGCAAAAACCTGCAGACTTTCCATTCTGGGAGCCGATCATTGGGTGAAGGCTGGAGGCAAGAGCTGAGATGACGGTGGAGAGAATAATGACAGTGACGGATGGTGCAAACACTGGGAAGCAGTTAACGAATTTCATCATCACATTGGATTCAGTGGTGAGCAGACTCTTGTGAGTGTCTGGGGAAATCTTCTGCTTACAGTAGCTGCTTTTGCTCCCTACCTCCCTCCTCCTTCCAGTTAAAGCCTCTGCCCTGCCAAGTGGGTTTCACAGGCATGCAGTTTGATAACAACGTCCTTTAGTTAAGAATGTCTATTCCAGTATTAAAAATGTAAAAAAAGTCCTCAGGAGGGTGCTTCTTAGTGGCAGTCTTTGCCTTAAGCAAGACCAATGGCCTGCAATTACAAGTTAATTAAAGCAATGTGGATTTGGATGAGCAATGGGGAAGATGGGAATGGGGAAAGAAGGGATGCAGAGGACAGGGAGGAATGCAAGTGTTTCTACATCCCTCCCCAAAGCCAAAATACAAGGTGCAAAAGTGGGTTTCTTTTTTTCCTCACACTCTTCTTCTTTTTTTTTTTTTTTAATATCTCTCCAGTTATAATGTATTTCCAGTTTCAGAGCAAGTTTCAGTGACTGCCTCAGTTACAGTCATAAACAAAGTCGTAGTTGCTGGGCTCCTTTGGGATAGGTGGGGGAGCATCTGGGATTTGTATATTTTCCAAGTCAAGGAGGCGTAGCTTTATCTCCATGCTGAGCAGCGTGTCTAGGTCGTTCCGTGTTAGATCACTCAACATATCCTTTCCAAGGAGGGCATTCAAACCATCGGTCCATACACAATACTGCAGAGGAAAAGGATAAAAATTCTCATTAACAGACTTTTCATACACAAACTCCTTGTCTGGTCTGGTCTTCTACAGTTACTGCTCCCATGGGGACTTACAAAGAGACCTAAAATTAGGTTGATGCATTTTATCAGCTCAGATCTTGAAGAAGGCTTTCACTGAGCTGCTCAGAAAATGGAAAAACATTCCATAAAATGGGACAAAATGACAGTATTTAGTTGTTTGACAATTTGGCATCTCCTCCAAACTTCTTGTTGAATGTCCTTCTGCAATTATTGGAGAAGGAAACAATAATACAGGACAATGAACGTCTGGAGAAATCTCCTTCATTCCTCTCATTCTCCTTCCCCAGTACCTATTAAAAGGGCCTGATTATGTTACATTAACTAAACTTTTCATTCCAAGACAGCTAAGTTAGGTGAACTATATCCTACCCCCAAATCCTTTGTGACTCTTAGTGTAAAAAATCCTGTACTATCTGCTTTTATCATTGTTTGCTGTCTTATAGATGAAGCTTTACAATTGATAGTCTCACATATTTATGCCTATTTACCACTATTTTACACAAAGTAACATATTGTGAAAACTACAGTCGGTTAATGCTATGTCCTTCATGAAAATTAAATGCCAAGCTGCTTGGGTGTAATACTAAATGCTGCAAATGCTGAACTGGCCTCTAAAATCTTTTCCTTACTGTTAGCTTTTTCTTTACAGGAGAAGCCATCTTTCCCAACAGCTGACAGCTTGTGATAAATGTGGGCTGAATAACCATTTTAAATCAGCAACAAATTCAAGGGAGATTGGTGATCTAGAGTCAACTTTTATTGAATAAGTCACTTTCATTTGTTACTACAAGTTGTTTATTCAACTATGAACAAAGTACTCAAATGCTGTCATCTAAAAATAAAGATTTCAATCATGAACTTTTGTCCTAGTTTGCAGGAGAAAAATTAAATTAACCATAACTGCATTTTTATTTTACAAATACTTCTGCTGGATTTCATGCCAAAAAAAAAGGGTTTTAAATTTAGCTGACCATTTGCTACATGATGCCGCCGAGTTTAAAGATAGCCATGGTTGACTTCATCCCACAGCAGAAATGAGGATTATTTTTAAGGAAGAGAGAGAAGCCCCCCTCTTCATGCAGAAAAAGGGCATGTTTCAAAAATAGGATGGTTAGCACACTTCAGCATCCAAAGAGGAATCCAACCCACTTAAGTCAGTAACAAAACAGTAGCAGAGGGAGCTTTTTCACCCAGGGTGTAGGCAAACCAAGCCACAGCTTTAATATGAGATCAGCTATATAGAAGAGACTGTAGAGTTCAGGTTGCCCTGCTGACAAGTACTAAATAAACAACTTATCCTGCCTATTCTAGGCTGTCAAAGTGTGCCACTGAAGACTTTTAAAGCATGCATTTTTTTTTTTGAGTGAATGCAGAATATCAGGAAAAGAAAGAGGCTATTCTAGAAAAATAATTCTATTTGAACAGACATATTTTAGGATTTACTTGAAATCTTTCTCTGGGAGAGTTTTCCCTGAATTCATTACGAAGAAAGGAACAGAAAAGCAAAAGGCTATGCTCAGGTTACAGGAGAGCAGAGAAACTTCTCAACAGATGTAGCCCCTGACGTAAATAGTCCATCCACAGTGCGTGCAGCCAGCTCTTCCTCTGGGGAGGAATCCCAGAGAGCCAGAAAGCAGAACTGCAGTTCTCTCCTCTTCCAGATATAACTCATTCAGGGCCCACAGAATCCAAATTCTGGCCACAATTCTGATGAGTGCAATGGCCTGGAAAAGGGGCTTCCTCTCTAATCTCCACATTGGCAAATGCACCTAATTAAACTCCTGCACATGTTGAGCAGAGAGACATCCTAATGAGATGGTGGAAAAACAGAGGCATTCATTCAGAAGCTTTTTTCTTTTTAATATGCAAAAGAGACTAAGAGCCACTGAAAAATTAATTTACAAGATTCATTTTCATAAAACTCCAATGAAACCTAATTATGGCCTCCCTCATCAGTTTCTCTGTCAAAAATCACGGATAAGATTAATCCACCTTTTTTGCTGTGTAGCTGAAACCAGCTATTAGTATTTAAATGAAAAACAAATACAATGGAGTGATCTCATAGTACTGAATCCTCTGGCTAGAAGTAAGCTCCAACAGATGGCTAAAGCAATTCACAAACTTAAGTGTGCTAGAATGAGGTCCAAATCTCAATGATACTAGTTCAGTCATGAGATTTTATCAAAGGATTGCTTTGGGAGACAAGAACTAGAAAGGTTGCACAGGCTTCATCCATCTGGATGCAGCCCTGAGCAACCTGGTTTGAGCTCATTGCTGACCTGCTTTGAGCAGGAGGTTGGACTCAAGACACCTTCAGGTTCCTTGCAGCCAAAATAAGCCAAAGAGCCTTGTTCAATTTTTCTTTTTAGGACACACTCAACTCCCACATTTCAGCCTCACTCTACAATCACGAGGGCTGCACAAGTACTTAAAAAAAGCACTGTAAGTCTGACCTGAAATTGTCATGTAGCAACATCATTCCTGGTGCTTCACACAAAGCTTTCGGAATCTTAAGATGATACAACCAGATCTCCCAAACAATCTCTCCAAAGTGCTGCTAAACTAGCACTTCTATCAACAGGCACCTCAACTACTTTGATGAAGAGTCACGGGCTTCACAACATGCTACTTCCCTTTCCTTGTGGGTGCTTCCTCTGAACACTTGTACTTTTCATTTTAATCACAACTCACTCTTCTGCAGGCCATGGAAAAATACAGAGGATGTGAGATCTCCTTTTAAAAAGTTTCATTTGGGAACTGTCAAGTGGCAGCAGTGACCGTTGCCTCTGGCCATTTTTTGGTACATATTAATTTTGTTTCAAAGAAGCTGCACAATACCAAAAAGAGATATGAAGATAAAAGGTGTGTTAACGCAGTCATGAGCAATTGGGTTAGTGCATCTCGCTGTTACTGCCTGTCAGTGGGATGCAGCAGCAGCTTTTGAACATTTGGACCATTAAAATCCACTTGTAGCTATAGGCTATATTTGAGATACAGTGGCTGAAAAAATTGTTGGTTTTCATGACCATTTGCGCTTCTGAGCTGAAACAGTCTAGAATTCAGTTTCTGGAGAATTTATATTGGAAATCCTTGAACCCATGTTCAGTTCAGAGGATGACGACAACCAAGTGTTGCTTAGAACTACAGCTCTAGTGGCACATTTTGCCTGAGATACTACTGGTCTTTTCTCTGACATGAAAACTGACCAGCAAAAACTTCTCTGGAATGAACATTCTTGAAAATGACACTCAAATATTAATTCACAGAAAGATACAAATGGGCATAACTGTATCTCCTCTCTTAAAATTTAGTTGAAGGTTTTAGTCCAGAACAACAAATGTTGAAGTGCCACATAGTATAGCTAATGGCAGTATAGCTAATACACTTCACTTGTAAAGCAATTTCACACAATTTTTTTAACACTACAGTATAATTCAATTTAAAGTAATCTTCTTCATCATCTTAGCACAGGTCCTGAACTGAGACCAAATGTAATATCTAAAAATAAGTGTGCAAATGGAACACAACTCTTTTGCTTTAGAAACAAGGATTTTTTTTTTAATGTTGTGCATTCCACGAAGTCTTTACTTGAAATTTCTTTGAGAGAAACACACCCAGTGATTCAACACAATTAAGGTAAATTAATCCCATCACATTCCAGAAGGTGATGATGTCTTCTATTTCCTTGTGGCTTTTACTAAGAGAAGGGAGCAGGGAAAGGGCTATTAGTCATCCTTGCTATTGGTATTTACGTTGTCTTTATACAAGTGAAAGCCACTGCAAAACACTCATGTGGAGATGGAATGAATACGGAGGGCCTTCTATGATCACCTGTCATGAATGGTCTTAAGCAATGTGAAAATAAGGAAAAGGGGATATGCCATTCTGGAGAGCACAAGTCTTTGGCTGAAATTGAGACCCAGTCATGGCATAACCACCCCTGACTATGCTAGCATTGTCAAAATGAACTGAGGCTGGCAGTGATTCTTTGAAAACTTGGCTGTACAAATTCTCAGTGTTCAAAGTTCACACAGCAAAATTCTCTAGTGTCTGAAGTACAGCAGACCACAAGAAATCAGGAAATGGTGAGCAAGGTCTGTAAAACTTCAAGGTCTGCCCAAGCTCTCTTATTTCTCTTTCTTATGGCTCGTATTTCGGGAGATCTTAGAAATACTGGTCTGTAATTTGGAGCTTCATGTGCTTTGTGATGCAGGAATACAAAACATGTTTCTTCTGAGGCTTAGATATGCAAGAAAATTGCAGAAGGTCTTGTTCCCATACTAATCCCTTGAATTTGTCAGTTTGTTTTGAGACATGACACTGATTTTAGATGGACCTACACCCTGGGCCAAGATGCCCATTCTTATGTTCTTACAAAGCCATCTGGTGCCTTAAAGCAACTAGGTAACTTCAAATAAATTTCTGTACTCTGAACATGACTTACCTCATGCTTGTCTGGAGCAATGAAATTCAGCTGGCCACTTGAGTCATACAATATAGAGAAAGCAAGCTCTAGCACCTCCTGGAAATACAAAGAAACACATATTAATGCTGCATGAGAGAGGCATCTGTACATTCAGGTTTTTCTTTCTTTCCTCTCCACAATTCCCCAAAACAAGTTGAAAAACAGTTTATGGTAGTCTCCTGTCTGGCCAAAGCTGCAGCAGTATCAGACCACTGCAAGAGACAGGTACAGCAAGAATGCCACCACTTCAGTCAAAACAAACTCACTCTCCACACTGCTTACTGTGGCTCACTGGGTCGTGAATTCCTTTAGCATTTGAGTTTAAATTTGAGCTAGGCAATGGTGAGGACTAAAATCAATATAATGAATTATAGTACACTTGTAAGAAACTCTCCATGAAAACTCACAGTTTTTTTCACTTTGTATAGATTAGGCTCAGAAAGTTCTGCAAGGTCTGACTCCTTGTGTTAAAAATCTTTTCAGGACAATGAATATCCTGGTAAATACTTATGTTCTTTTCAGTGCTGGAAATATATTATTCACTCTCAGGAGATTTCTGTAATTTTGTTTCCATCTGAACCAGAACCACCAGCCTCAGTCAAGGCAAACTATGCCAGTTACCAAAAGACCCAAAGGAATATCAGGAATGGAAAAAGCAATCATCTTTTCGTCCCGTAAGCACTGAAGCTGGAATTGTAAAAGATACCAAGGAGAATTCATAAAGTGTTGACCTTCCCTAAAAGTCATCTGGAGTTAAATTCCCATGGGGAAACCCAGGCAATCTGAATCTTTCAGTGGCCAGCAGTGAGCATGCCAAGATGTTGTCCTGTTGCCATTGTATGGCTTCTGCCTGCATCATGACAAGTGCCATTACAAGGATCTCACAGTCTCTAAGCTTGGTGGTATGGATGTATTAACTGTGGAAAAGAGACCCAGCTACATAGCAGAGTGCTGACTTGTAACTATGATCTGTATCACATGTCCTGTTCTTTTCACTTCTTGGCTTCCTCGGCCCTGTCACACTGATGCCTTTTGCTGACTCTCAGCTGACAACAGTCCCTGCCCTGCCAGTGGTGAAAGCAGAACGACTTCCTAAATTTGCAACACTAAGTTTTAAAATGGAAGAATTAACTGTGGGGACTGCAGCATAAACATTGTTCTAGATTGCTACCCCTGAGCTCCTGGTCTGAGACAGACATAGAGATTTGGATTTCTGTGAGGGCTTTTTTGGTTTTGACGTTGTATGATTAAGAACAGAGTCTGAACCATAAAACTTGCAATCCTTACTGATAATCTTAGATAATAAGAGATCAGGCTTCTCATGGGAAATGTTCCTGTTTTCCTTGAGTATAGTTACTAGGTTTGACTTGATGTATTGCCAAGGCTACAGAAGACAAAGCTATGGTAAATCCTCATTGTGTTAAATCTCCATGGAGGCTGCAAGTGCAAACAGTGCTGGTGCACTCAGCAAACCAATGGCTCAGGCTCACACGGCCCTTTGGTGTTGCAGGCATGTCTCTCAGCCACCCTCATTAAGACTGATGTCCCTCATTAGAGAAGCAAATCTACCCACATGAACCTGGCATTATCTCCTCCCACAGTGTTATAAATTACTGACAGAATATGCCAAGTAATGCCACTGAGGCTGTAGCTCTGAAAAAAGGGCTTGTACTGTTATACTGTGATGTTCCTGAATTTCATGGAGGTCAACAATCCCACAGGCCTGACCCCTGTAATTTTTCTTTGGGAAACTCCCAACGAATATACCTTCTTCTTCACTTCAAAGAGAGAAAAAGAAGGAAAAAAAAAGTCTCTGCTTGGAAGAAGAACGTGTCAGGATGTCAAATGTTAGTCCTTTCCAGTCAGGCAGAGAATGAGAAAGGACTGCATTAAGGGCACCAAGCTTCTCTTTCTGGGGAAAGGTATTATTTTGGCAGCCCTGGGTACACCTCAGCTTCTTTGCTGGCTGCCCTGGACTCTAAAGGCTTGGGAATTACAACTTTCAGGTGCCAGCATCTCCGTTGCTTTATGCACAACAAACTGTCAAGGAAAATGGAAGCCAAAGGAGATGGAGTTGCCAAATGGCCCTCCACACTGACAGCGGTCTCAGTGGTTGAGCTGGCTGACTTGCTAGGGACCCCCACCTCGTTTTGTTACAGTCCCATCAATGATAAGAAGGAGCTGGCAATTCTTAAATGAGAACTGGTCAGTCTTTATCAGCCATCTGTAGTTTTCTCTTCTTTTTTTCTGTTCTACTTCTTAACCTTTCTCACAGTAATTTTTTACTCAAGCATTTTCCACTTGTTTCTCTATCCCTCTGGTCCTTTTTATCTCACATTCCCTCCAACCTGTTCCTTCCTTCTTTGTTTTGCTTTCCTCAGAAGATCTGCCCCAAAGAACTCTATAGACAGACAGTATTGGGGAGCTTGTTCAGCCAACATGTAAGAAGAGAAGAGAAAAGAAAGGAGAGGAGAGGAGAGGAGAGGAGAGGAGAGGAGAGAGATAGAGCTTAATTCATCAGGGATGAACCATTTTAGCTGACTAAAAAGGCACAAAGCCTGAAACCTGCCACATCAGCAGATAAAGGGTAATAGGAGAACACTTCAAAATATCTAGCCATGGTTTTTATTCTAATTCTTCTGTCGTGCTTTACTTTGAAGGCTGCAAAATCTGACGTATTTAATTTCCTTGAAAATGGTACTACTTGGGAGTCAGAAATAAGGATTTAAAAATTAAACCTAATTTAAAAACACAAGCAAGACAAACAACAATGGATTCAGATGTGGTCTGATCACATCTTTCCGGCTTCATATGCATGCAAATTCCATTCAGTTTAACTCTTATTTCTTTCTAAATTGTGCTGCTGAAAGAACAATGGACATGTACTGGCAAATGAAGAGATGCCGAAGCCTTTGTTATGGACGTTTTGCCAATTCCAGCTATGCTCATAGCATGGCATTCTGCCATTCAATTTTCTTTTCTGCCAATGAATAAAATTGAGGTGGACATTATATATGCACAAAGAAAGCTCAGAATGAAAAGGCCTCTTAAAAATATCTCACTGATTGTGAAATTTCAGAAAGTGAAAGGTTTCATACACCAAATTCAGCTGAATTGCATTCTGTGTCTGCCTTTTTATAAATTTTAATTGCCTAACCCATATATAACTTGATATGCTGCAAACAACATGTTATTCCTATGTCAGTTAAACAGTTGCAATATTGTGCCTGACAGTTTGATTGGGATGACAGATTAATTCAAAAAATCTGTGCTTCTCAGGGGACGAAACAAGGAATTGAGGAAACAAAAAAAAAACCCCAAACCCACCAAACCAAAACCCCTGCACCACATCAGAAACAGTAAAACCATCACAATTGCTATTGTCTGGGTCACAAATAGAATGCCTCCAGACATGGATGCAGCCATGCCACCTATGAATTCCAGATCTTCACATTCTCAGCCAGAAATTTTATACCAGTCCAAAGCAATTTTACCTAAGGAAATGGGGCAATGCTGAGAGCTGAGGACAAACTGCTCTGCAGCATTCTTATTTAGCATTAAATACTATCTAGACATTACTGCGCCATAACGATGACACATTTTCATCACTGCCACCCACTGCTTTCCATCTTTCCCTTTTGTGTGGACATATGAGTGCTAAGGCAAGGAAGAACTAAAAATATTTTATATGCATCATATAAATGTCCTAGCCAAATATGTTGATGGTTCAGCTGTAACATGAGGTAGGAGTTACACGTAATCTATTGTACTCATGTGTGTGTGTGTGTTTGTGTCCTGATTCAGAAAATCAACAGGGAAAAATACTCCTGAGATTTTTTTTTCCTCACTTGACTTTTTCCTTTCCTACCATGTAAAGCCAATGTTGAAAGGAGAGCAACTTCTCTCTAAGAAAACAAATGCAAAAAACCACTCAGGATGCTTTGCCTATCTGTGCATATTTAAGGAAAGAGAAGTTGCAGCTGTGAAGGTGCAACTAGTTGTGTGATGTAGCTTTGACAGGGTCTTCTCAATTTTAATGGCTCCCATCAGAACTGTTTTCTCAATTTTATCTAAAGTGTTGAACAGGAACTCTTCACTATTTCGTCCATCAATTTCTTCTGGTCTGACCCAAAAATTTCTCAGTTTCAGGTAATTAGAAATTCTGATTTGAAAGCTGTGATCTGGCTCCCAGACCTCTCAGGGTGCTTTTCTAGATCAGACTGAACACCATTAGACTCTCATTGCTTCTTGTAAGGTGAGAGAGACAGCCTGATAGAAAATTTATTAACATACTCCATAGAATATGGCATTCACCCCTAATAATGCCAGACATTGCTAGTAACTCCATTTCTTCTTGATGTGGTGACAATTCTTACTAAAAAAACCTGCAAGATTCTGGCACTGCACAATTTTAGTACAACTGTCGGTTTAGAGTTCTTGCTCTGAAATTCTGAAATGTAGTATAAATCTAATTTAAGCTGAATATTGTCTCCTGCACATTTTTTCCCCGAAAGGGAACAAATTTCCCTTATATGCCTCTTTAATTGCCCAGGATTTACCTTACAGCCTTTTGCTGGCTGTGGTTTTTCTACCTGACTGGATCTGCAGGTATCATCAGCTGGACATTAATTGCAATTTTGGCATGTGTTCACTGAATGTGGGTTCATCAGAGAACACAGCTGGAACAAACTAGTTATTTATCAGACACAATATAGGAGTAGGCACCAACAGCCATTGTTGCTTTGCTTTAGAGATAGAAAACATCACTACTAAAGACAATTCCAGTTGTGCCCTGGGCGTATCTCAATAGACATCTGCCATGAAATGAGAGTACAGAAGGCTAAGCTGTCCCAATAACTTAAATCAAATGGTTTGAGGTGGAAACAAAGGGTATACATACATGGAAATGTTGCAGGCTGGAAAGAAAAATACCTGTGTTACTTCAGGGAAGGTCAAGTTGACAAGCTTCGTATTCTGCATGGTATGTGTTCATAACAATTTGAGAACCATACCTTGTTTTGTTTAAGAGCTCCTTTCTCCTTCATATGTGGGCAGTCTTTCCCAGTCACAACAGCTTTTATATCTGCCACTGGCACTGCATTAAAAAGAAAGAAAATCAAACCCCAAAAAATTAGTTAGAAGCAAGGTATGTAAAAGCTACAGAGTCTAAAAAGAAGCAAGACTAATGTGTTAAAATTGCCATGTCCTTTGTCATTTCCAGCCTTTCGTAAGAAAGAAAACTGGAAGAAAACAACTAACACAGGAACCAGTGAACCTGGACAAAATTTCAGACATCTGGATAAAAGTCTGAAAATGCTTTTTCTTGCCTATTTAGACTACCTTGGGTAAGAGTGTTTCATATAAATGCGTACCTGTGCCTGGACAGCATGTGTACTCATGCATCTCAAAACCATATAGTTTCCTTCCTTGTTAATGTAATGTGCCTGCTCTGCTGTTGCTCTTTCCTTGGCATCCAGGTAAAGTCCCTGCTGGAGAGAGGATGCTGGGCAAGTTGGATCATTTACTCAGTGCTGTTTACCTTTTTTTAAAAGCCTGTAGGAATTTTTTAAAAATAGTTTTCTATTTCACTCCCATCAGCAGTTGCTTTCTGGTACTAGCAGGAATAAGGAATACTAAGGCTTATAATGAGCCATTCCAATTGCTTTAAAATGTGAAGCGATCAGAAATGACTGGGGGGAAAAGAAAGGTAAGAAAAAATTTTGGAATCTGCTGCCACTCAGAATCACAGAGTGAGGTCACTAAAGCATAAAGATAAATTTCTCTGAGTTTCAAGCGGAAGTCAATTTTCCAAAGGTAATTACATTATGGAGAATCTATATGCTCTACAGTACAATATGGTTCCTGAGTGACAGTTTCTACGATCTATAAATAATCCATTATCCTTGTGGCTGCAGAAAAGTATCTTATATATAGAACAGGATAGTAATATGAAAACCTGTTACTTCCCAGTTCTTTAGAAACTCTAATGGAAATAGTGAAGAGGAGAAATGCATTTACTTTTCTACTGGGCCCAGCAGCACCATATATTTTATGACAGATTACCTCAGCACTATGCCAAACAGATGGCATAGGATGTAAAAGACATTCTTAAAGTGTTTGCTTTGCACGGAAAACTGAAAAGAAAGGAAATTTTTTGACTCTTCACTAATCGACTTCTGCCTTTAGTCTCAGAATTTTATGCTGTGGGTCTGCTGAATTTTTATGCCTCTGACAGTCCTGTTTTGGAGAAGAAGAGATACTGTTTTTGAGAGGAGAGAGTGAGCTAGGATAAACTGGGAAATTAAGGAGATATTTGACTGCAACTATGGTAGAAAGGTCTTCTTAAGAAAAAAGAGTTCTTGCCATTTTTTGAAGAGGCCCAGAAAAACAATTTCTCTGTTTGCATAAGATAAGGTTTTCTGAGGTGAGACTCTCAACAAAGAAGGCTTTTCTCCAGGTTTCATACACTTGATCTGTGTGATCTGGAAGACAGTTACTATGGGAGATCACAGACTGATGTGACATCCTAATCTTTATTTATCTGGAACTTGGCTTATGCCTTGCTTTAGGAAAATAGAATCAAAGACTTCAGGAGGTATCAGAAGTTGACTACAAGATGCTGGAGGGGTGTGAGCAGAGATGTGATGTGCTCACAATGGATAAAGCCTTGAGAAGGAGAGCAGCTGTTATCTGTCCCAGCTGGGGTTTGCATGGCTTGTTAACTCTGCCAACCTGAAGAGAGGGGTGACATTCACAGAAGTGAAAAGGTTAAAAACCCACACATTTATTTTTTGGGATAGAGACTAATTGTTCAGGCTTGGCAAGGAGTACTCAAAATGCTTGATGCTGCTTCTCCTGGTTCTGTTTTCTTACCCACCTATTCTCTTTTATCCGTGGACCTGGCTCCAAATGCTGACAAGTTGATCATCATATTCAAACTTTAAGAATTCAAAAATCAATAAGTCTGTCCAGACAAAAACAGAATACTTATTAAAGTATTCTGTAAATTGTCCAAGGCAGTTTGGTCTGATACATTTCAAACAACAGTGCCACTTTATAATCTTGTGACTTGCGTTATTCTCAAGTTTGTTTAATGAGACTCGATCTAACGTGGCTAGCACTATGGTAAATCTTGTAAATCTTGTAGATCTTGTCTCATTCATAGCCTGAAAACCTGAGATACTGATAAAATAACCACCTCTTTCTACATTGGTATCTACTCTGCCAGCACCCATGCTGAGGCAACCGTGTGGGTCTGGCCCAATGGTTTCTAAAGTGGGAGCCTTCTGTCCCCATGGGATCCTGACATTCCTGAGTAGGTTCAAGAGCCTACGGAAAATGCAAGTGCCAGATGACACTCACAGTCAGGGTCAGGCGTTTGTGCATGGAAGCGTGCTCCAAGCAAACAAATCTGGGAACTGCTGCTCTTGTAACTGTGCCTGCAGTTCAAGTGTGACTTTTGTTCTTCTGTCACTCTGACACTACTGTAACATTCTATGGCTATTTCTCTAAGCCTTGTCCACAAAAACAGTCTCTTTCTGTGCCAATGCAGCAATGTGAGGCCCTGTCCTACATTCTGCCAAGACTGCAGTAAGACTGTGGAACATCCTTGAGGCAATCTGTGAGGCAAGGAAAACAAGGAATGTGACTGCAAACTGTCAGGGCTCCAGCATCACACAGGCTTTTCTTCTTTCCCTCTCAGGCTGCATCTGGGAGCACTTGGACATTTTAAAAGGTGCTGCCTGGAGATAGGTTATGGGAGGAAATTTCACATCATTCCCCAATTTTCAGGCTGGAAAAATTTCAAATTCTGAAAAATTAGTCTTTCTGCCATTCCATGAAAGAAGTGGAACTATCAGCTGAAATACCTGTATAAGCATGTCTAATTTGATAATGCCAAGGATTTTCAGAAAAGAATAAAAAGAAATTATTCCTTACTCAATGCTGGATTTCTTGAAGTCACCTCCCAGTGACAGAACTATACTCATTATTTCCACTATCATAAAAAATCTCCCCCGGATTACAGGTTAAACCCCTACAACTTGTGTTGAAGAACAAAGGAGAAATCACTACAGTGTGATGGTTCTGAAGAGCTCCAAAATTACTTTCAACGATAAGAAAAATCCCAATAAATTCCCTGGTAAGAGCTGCCGCAGAGACGTATCCTCTCCCAGCTGGCTACACAGAAACAGTGAGGTCTTCTCAATGCTCTTCACAGTGACCTGTCACCTTTAAGTCCACTCCTCACAATAACTGAAAAGAGCTCTGCACTTATTCCTCCTTCAGTCACTAGACTGTTTGTTTCCATGGACAGGCAGTGCTTCTGAGTATGCCCAAGTATTTTTATTTGACATCTGCAGTTAGATGAGGAATGAAAATAAACTGTGTTCCTCCCTAGGAAAGACATCATTTTTCCAAGCTGAATGAAATGATGAACTCATGGAAAAGCTTAATGCAGTCCCCACACACACTTGCCAACCCCAGGAGAGTGGTGTTTGAATGCAGGAGGTAATGTCCCCTGCTCTTTATCTTCATAAACAGAGCTGTTCATAATGTCCCATGTTAAGAGAAACCTACTACAGGTTATAAAGAAGAACTAGCATAAGAGAAGCAGAAGTGTCACAATCTTTGTGCATGACTTACATTTATCTTGCAAGGAATCATGAGGGACTTCTCCCTGCGGACTTTCTTCCAAGTCTCCGTAGTGCAAGACCTTGTGATTAGGTGAAAGTCGACAATACCAAAATTTGTCTGTTGAAATAAACACATTAAGCAAGGTTACTGACATGTATTCATCAGCCTTACCAACAGCAGAGGAGGAAGCTTACTCAAACACGGTGCTACAGGAAAGCCTGTCTTTTCTTT
The DNA here is from genome assembly GCF_017590055.1 of Onychostruthus taczanowskii. Lineage (NCBI taxonomy): Eukaryota > Metazoa > Chordata > Aves > Passeriformes > Passeridae > Onychostruthus > Onychostruthus taczanowskii. Next base: position 7,673,689 of record NW_024500128.1, read on the forward strand.
CAGAAGAAGAAATGTGTGGGGTGTGTATGTAAGAAGGGTAGGGACTTCGCTCAGTACTTTTACATGATTAAATGAAGCTGGCATTAATCTACAGGGGTTTTGTTATTGACATAGTCGCTGGCTCAAAAAAAAATACTAATGAGAAAAAATTGACTTAGTTTTACCAGATATTATATACCCTCATGGCCAGAAAACTGGCAAAGTAACTACTTTGAGCGGATAACTTTAATTTACCCATAAAAGATTCATTTTTAGCACCCACTTTGTCAAAATCAAACCCTACCAGCTGTCTTGTGTGGGACACCCAAAAACTGATAAATTTGAAATATCCCATACTTTATGAAAATTATGACTCATGTCTTTTTTTATAGACACAGGAGAACACCCCCATATTTATGGAGAGACTGGACCTAATAAACACGCAAGGACTTAAAAAGCAGACATTAAGTCTCTTGTCCTGCAGATAATTCAGTGCTTTGCATGGTCACAAACATATGTGTGACCGTGCAGTTCACACCCCAGTTTGCATTTTAGTCCTTCCTAAGAGATGTACATTTACATCTCCTGACAACTCGTGCTTCGCAGGACATAATTCCCCCTAACAACACTTGTTAAAGTCTGCTCCTTTGAAGGACATTGCCTTTGCAGAGCCAGGCCACCACGCTGCCTAGCATGCAAGGATGGTGCTTGCCAATTCCCTTTCTGAAATGGTAAGAAAGAGGTTACCCTTCCTTGTCAGAGCATGTTCCATTTAATAAGTAGATCACATAAAGTTAAGCTGTCAAAAATTCAATCTTGTTACATCCAAACTAAATCTCCAAAAGCTCAGAGCAAGGCTGGATGTTAAAATGCCAGTGAAGGGGGGCAGAGGGCTTCTCTGGCTCTGTGCTTCTCTTGTAGTGGCAGTGCTGATGCTGTGCCAAGCAGCAGCCTGAGGGAAATTTAGGGGAAACGCTAGCACTGACACAGCCCTGCAGCGCTGCAGTTGCTGGGAGCCTCCTTTTGGATAAAACATTGGAGGAGCAGTAGAACCAGCAGCATATGTGAGCTCATTTGGGGTGCTAGCAGAGGCAGGGCTTCTTGGCTCTCTGAGTAAAAAATTGGTCTCATGGACCCAGCTGCTTCCTGAAGGACACTCCAGGCTCCTGGCCAGTCATTTAAAATGCAATGCAGTAAAATACAGGTAATTGAATATTATAAAAATGGACTTTCACATGCCCTTTTAAATTTCTTTGTCCCAGTGGATAAAAAGGCTTTGGGGAAAAACCCTACACCCTTCTAACTACTTTCTGAGTGTGCAGCCCCTTCAACAGAAAGGTTTCAAAAAACATTACAAACCTCTGGCAAAGGCTCAAAATGAGATTCTGGCTATCAACTTCAAAGGCATGCACAACACTGAAAGACTGATGGTAGAGAGCCTGAGATTATGCTCCTGTGATGCATACAAGAAGAGCTGCTGAAATAAAAGCATCCCTGGACTATAAGCAGCAGAACATAGAGTGTAGCACAGTACGGGATTGAGAAGACCCACTTGCAAAAGTTTTGCAGGGAATTGAAAGTAGAGCAAGTAGGAGCCCTCATTCAGTAGGCTCTCATTTGAACAGCACACACACAAGCAACTCATTAAGCAGTCTGTGTACCTTGGAAGGATGTATGTGAAAATTCTCAGGATTCATACCTTTTACAGGGAACTCTACCAGAACCTTAGCAAAGTCTGCTGCTTAAACAATACACCCCATTGAATCTGATGGTTGAGCACAATACCTAAAGAAAAGGCTCCAGTAACTGCAGCAGGAGGCTTTCAAACCTAGCTTTAACTGCAACCTCATTGTTTATTGGGCTGCACAAAGTAATACAACTTTCCAACTCAAAATTAAAACAGTAATTTTTTCTTAGTAGAAACTGACGTGGTTTCACTACCTTCCCAGTGACCTGGGCAAAAAGCTGTTCTAACTGAAAAAAAAAAAAATACCATGGATTCCTTTCAATTTATCACACATGGGGCTGGTGTTAGCAAGAGTTTGGCTCTTCTGTCTCCTAGGGGCTAGTATTTTGGTAACCTTGGTTCTTTCAATGACATGCTTCAATAATGAAAGAGGGGAACACCCCTCCCTGAAAATATCTTATTTTGTTTTGGGAAGGAGTGGCTTAATGGGAAGAAACCCAAACTCTGAATATCTGAGGAGCCTTTTCAGCAATTCCCCATAACCCAAGGTTAATTAAAAGCTAATGGCCATAGACTGTAGCTTGATGCATGTCCAGCACAATGTTCCTGTGGGCTCACTAACAACTCTGCTCTGCCACAGCCTTGCTGTCAAGGGGAAAGCCCTTAAATGAAAGCTACAAATGGAGCTAACAATGTGTTTTCTCAACCACAGCCACTAAATGACTGCACCATCCAGGCTGAGGAGGGTGACAGCATGTTGCTAGGAGAAGGGACCCTTGCCTTCACAGCCACCTCAGCCTTACCCATCCCAGTTTTCACTTCAGCTGTACATGATGCTACAAACAGTGTATCAGTAAATATCCCACTCACATGAGATTTCAGTGCCTTGGAGCAGCTTGAAACTGGATGCAGCTATTTTACTGTAGTGCAAGTGCTGAACACAGCTACATTGGAAAAGTAGTGTATAGAAGGATACCACAGTCAAAACAAAAATTATATGAAATTGCTTCAATCAAGAAAAAGAGTGAAGAAGTCTCAATTATAGAACAGCACATGGGAAGTAGCCAGCATTTACTTTGAGCTCAAAATTGATAAATAAAAAAATAAGCAGAAGAAAAAGCTCTTTTCTGCTACAACTCAAAAGTGGTGTTTATAAAACAAAGAAAAACTACTATCCAAACCCTGCAAAACTCTTAAACCAAAGTCTGCCGAGTTGAAGTGTTACAAAAGACTTTAAAGTTGGGACAGACCTTCCCTACTAGTCCCTGTACTCCACATCTGGCAGATCCATGTGCATGTGCCCAACTAGAACAGGGCAACTGTGAATTCAGGAAGGAATGGGGTTTGTTTTGGTTTTAGGCCCAGGCTTAGGCATTTTCCCCAAAGACTAGGCCTCTTCTGTGGCTTGTTTTGTATCCAGTATTACTACACCTACCTCCTGCTTAGAACAAGCAGCTGTAGGGAGGGCAGCCACTAACCACAGTCTAGAGATGATGTGGACTTGATATTTCATCACAAATTTCAGACACTACACTTTCCAGCAATTCCTTATGTCTTTCAGCTTACTGACCACTGATGCAATCACATTAGGGTGCTAGAAATTCTTCTTTCGGGAACAGAATTATTCATTCTGGTTTTTAATCTGAAAAGTTTTCAAGCAAATTGTCTGATTTTTCAGATATTTGCTAGAGCAGCCAGGGGGTTAAATATATCACAGCATATTGTTGAAGATTATAGATGAGGTTAAAAAAAATCCCAAATAACAAAATCACCTACAATTTGGCTACAAAAGTAATATTCAAAATTGTGAACAAATAGCAGAGCACAGAACATTTTGCTGATGGGCTACAGAGTGCCTGGCCATTCACACAGGGTGTTTCCAAGTGCATTAATGACCAGTGACTCATATGCCTCTAACAATACTATTCCAGGTAAAGGACTGCTGTGGTTAGTACAGAAGTACTCTATTGTTAGAATCTGGGGAAAAAATAGCTCAGATATGCATGAACAGAAGTCTGAGAATATGTATTTTTTCCCAAGATACATTCAAGGTTACTAGTTTTTTGTTCAAAGACCAGCATCCTCACAGATTTAGCAAGAGAAACCTGCTTTTAAATATATCTGTGAAAACATGTATTTGTGTAGATTTTATATCTATATATGCATGTAGGCATGCATATTTTCTCTTTTTCTTTTTTCTGTCTCTATTAAAATTGTATTGACATTTTCCCTCCAACTCGTCTAAACTGCCTAGGTCAAGCCAGGAAGCTCTCCCAACAACTGGCAAATAATCGACCCTTGGCATTCTTGAAGGCATATTTGGTTAACTGGCTCCTCTCAGCAAGTCACGAGCTCACAGAATATTAGGATTTTTGTGGGACCATGGAAAGTAGAATGAAGTAACAGTAGAAATGAGCTTGGCAGAAAAAAGTCAAAGTGTGTGTTGTTCAGAACTGAGAGTTACTTATCCTAGCAAGAGATGGAAAACCTGTCTTAACTTGATTTTTTTGTTTCAAGTTAGGGTTTCTCTTTCCAGGTTACTTCCATGGCACCATGTGTTTTTAATTTAATGGTGTGTATCACCAGGGTTTCCCTTGCTTCCAAAAATTACTGTTATTACTGTTTGAGAAACCTCATGTTGGCTGCAAAACCACTTCAATAACATGCAATTTCTCTACAATCTTTATAAAGGTAAAAAGGGAATTTATTTTCAAGAGTGCACCCAGCAACATATACTACAAATGTACTGGATGACAGCATTAGAAGTATCTATTATCCTCAATAAAATGACTTTATCTGCTACTTAACTCTACTGGAAATTATAACTACTGAGGGTGTAGAGTGCTTGGCAGGTGTTTGCTTCACTCTTCACCCTTTTCTTTTAGGAATTATCTAAGGAAGAAGAAAGCTGAAGAGATCTATCTTTCAGCAGATGTTCATGGCCCAGGAACAAAGTGGGGATTTGCAGACCATGATGATCTGCTGTTGAACAGCGATCAGAAGGATAGGTTAGATTTTGCTGTTTCCTTTCCAAATGATTAAGATACTTAACAAAAACCCAGGAGTTACTGCTGCAGTCCTCCTATGAAAACCTTGCAGGGGAAAGGCCATGTATTTTTTGGAAGTGCTAAGGATCCTGCTGGGACAACGGTGATATTTCTGAATTTCAGCTACAGAGAGATCCTGCTATGATAATCCTGTGCTGAAACACAAAAAGCAGAGATCTGAATATAGATATCTCATGGCTTAATCTTCAGCATCCTCTCAGTGAATCACCTGCTGGATTGGAGGCTTTCCGATGCTTAGTGTATATGAAACTGTTTAATCTCTTCTCAAAAGGCCATAAGAGACTGTAAACTCCCTTCTCATTTTTTTGTAAGTCAATTTTTTTCAACTTACTGTGACTAACCATGTGTGTCTTACCACATGTTCAAACAACAATCTTAATAGAAGTTTGCTCTGGAGTCTTTATCATGGGCTGAGGCCAGTTAATTATCTTTAAATGGGCAATTTAATGCTTTCAGCTTCCGTGTAGAGCACATTCAAGTTCTTCTTGTACAATCTGCAGATTCATGACATTTGTTCCAGGATTGTCTTAAGGAAAGAAAACAATCATAGGAAAGGCAAAAAAAGCATATACATACTTTAGTATTAACACCTACCTGATCATGCTACTCTTACAAATAGCTTGCCATGTAACAGGCAAATCGTGATGCCTCCGAGCAGTACTCCTTTCAGTTTCAGTTCCATGTCAACCTGGATGGATCACGGCCCTTTTAGAGCCTTGGTAATGCTCCATAACAAGTGGATTCAGTTGGAGCACCAGGCAGGTGACAAGGGCTCCTGAACCCCCTGAGGTAGCACCAGGGAGAGAGGCGGGTTGAGAGAGAGGAGATGGGGATGTGGGACAAAGCTAACAGAAGATACACTCAGAATCTGGGACCTCTACTGTTTTTAGCAGGACATTCAGAGGAATTATCTGAAAGACTGACTGTCACAAGGTTTAGCATCACTAGCTAAACCTCGGATCCTCCACTCATTTTACTTCATTTTCTAGTCCTTGACATTACAATAGCCCTGGTTTTGTGTTGCTCTGGGGAACAGGAACATTTATCCTGAAGGATAAATGCTGATTTCAAGAGAGCTTCTTCCACTCCCTGTGGTCTGCCGATATTTGCTATTTGGACTGTGCTAGGCACTGTACATACCTAAAAAAGGATCCCAATCGAATGGCTTACAAGTCAAGCATACTTCATTAAATCACACTGTGTTAGGTCACAGAATCAGAGTACGATGAGTTGTTGGAAGAGATCCACATGGATCATGGAGTCCAGCTCCTGGTCCTGCACAGGACCATCTCCAAACGTCCCAACCATGTGCCTGAGGGCACTGTCCCAATGCTTCTCGAACCACTTCCCTGGGGAGCCTGTTCCAGTGCCTGATCACACTTCGGGTGAAAAACCTTTTTCTAATATCCAACTGAGACCTCTCCTGAACTCAGCTTCATGCCATTCCCTCTGGTCCTGTCACTCGGCACCACAGAGAAGAGAACAGTGTCTGTCCCTCCTCTTATCCTCATGAGGAAGTTGCAGACTGCAATGAGATTTCCCCTCAGTCTCCTCTTCTTCAGGCTGAACAGACCAAGTAACCTCAGCTGCCCCCCATATGGCTTCACCTCAAGGCCCTTCACCATCTTCGTTGCCCTCCTTTGGATGCTTTCTAACAGCTTAATATTTTTTTTTTATATTGTGGTGCCCCACACTGAACACAGGACTTGAGGTGAGGCTGCCCCAGTGCAGAGCAGAGTGGGACAATCCCCTCCCTTGCCTGGCTGCCAATGCTGTGCCTGCTGCACGCCAGGACAGGGTTGGCCATACTGAATTTAGTCCTGGTGGCCTCATGCATCATCATCATCATCATCATCGTCTAAATGGTTTTGTTTCCACTGCCTCTCTCACAAATGATATTTTTCCCTTTTGTTTCAGGGAATACAGGAAGTCTATCATAAAGCATACACAACTCTCAAGGGCATGTGGAAACGTGACCTCCTAAATGGGCTTCCATCTGTGAAAAACAATCTATTTCAGTGAAGATAATGTTCTTTGAGGCATGGTTGCGTGTTTTATTTGTTTCCAAAGAATCACAAATTATTTCTGGCCCTGTATAAATATGACATCAAAGCAATTAATCTCATGACCTATAGAATTCACTCCAAGGCATGATAGGAAGCAACCATCTCAACTGAGGATGCGAAGATTGCATTGATTTTTTTAAAAAAAATAATTATTTTTTAGCTTCAACTGTACTCTTATAAGTTGAATGAATTTATACTCCCTAAGGCTCTTGATCCTATATATCATGAACTAACAACAATTTAAGATAAAATAAACAGTCTATCTTCCTCTTGGAGATCAGCCAAAAGAAGAATATTTGCTACAAATCCTGCTCCTTCCCTTGAATTTGAGTCATTCGGATTAGGCTGTGAGAGGAATAAAATATACAACCCTCACTACTGGTAGCCAGACAAACTACACATTACTTTTCCTACTTTCACTCCATGAGTACATTGATGAAGGAAAAACATGTATCATGCCTCTCTATCCAGTCTGTACAGAAATTCACAGGGGAATATTGACCATCTGTCTCTGCAGTGGGCTTCATAGGTGTTTGTATGCCTGACACAGAGGTTACAAATAACCTCCCTACATTAAGGAAAATTGCCTCCTTGTTTCTAAGGAATGAGGCATTGCAGGGATACTTCTCTCTGTGAAGAATGCACTTTTCCTCAATTAATCTGAAGGTCTCAAATATTGATCTTTGTCAGTTCTTACTCTTAGCTTTTGTAACATTCCAATTTGTTCTGTATTTACAGAGAAAAACAAACAGTAATCTGAATCATCACAAAATGAGGGGTTTAAAGGGAAATTTTGGATACAACTTCTAATTAATCTGCTGAATTTACACTATGTCCCTATCACATTATCTGGAGAAAGAAATGTGCATCCCTGAAGGGAAAAGAACCATAGGGAGTTTTATTGTATAGAATGAGCAATGACTCAAAGAATTGGGAAAATAATCTTCTCATATCAATCAAGTATTCATATGAAGGTACATGAATTACTGATATAAGTGCTTTCAAAAAGCATGTTTAAACACCATAATAAAACTACATGGCAATGTAAGACTAAACCAAAGGACAGGCAGTACTAGAGGAAGGGGTGCAGAATGAACTCGTTGCATACATAAAGGTGATCAAAGACTGGGAGATTAAAATTGAAGTTTCACGTGCTATTCCTGCAAAGACATTGTTTTGAGATGAACAAGAAGTCTGGAAATTCAGGCAGAAATCAAAATACTAATTTCAGAATGTGAGACTGCTGCTTGAGATTTTGTCAAAGGCTGAACTTGTTCCAGATCATCTGTGTGATAAGGCTGAAACCAGTTTCAGGGAAACAGGAAATCCTGAAAATTTGTAACTTGGAGATGCTTTCAGATGCCTCCTGGTAAAAGCAGTCAAGACAGCACTACAACCAAGAATCCTGCCAATGAAAACAGTATTCCTCAGCTCAACGTACAAACCAAAGTGACAATATAAAGCCAGACTAGGAAGTCTGAGCTGTACCTTGCCGACGTCGACTGTTGAGTTTCCTAAAGCAGGTGCCCTCCACAAGTCGATTGAGACGTTGCTGCTTGATCAGTTCTAAGATCTCTGGCTGAATCTTCTCCTTTAGTTCCCTTGGGAGAGAAAGTAGGCACTTGTAAAATTCAATCAAAGACCATCCTCCTTCTTTTGAAACAGAGTCTCACAAGATGTTTCTGCAAGGTGTTTGAAGAGGACATCAGTCACAGACAAGCCCAGGTCAGAATCTAGTTTACCCGAGAAAAAAACCCTTCTTCTTTTAACAAAGAATGGGAGTTGGGATATCTTTGTTGTAGACATCTCCCTGCAACAACATCAGTGTATGACTCAGGCTAGTTGCTAGTTTTTATATTACTTTACACATTCTCAAAATAACACTTGCTATAATGCATCAACAAGATTTTTCCACAGTGAATAATGCTCTTTCATCATAGGAGCCCTGTGAAGCTTATTTGAGGGTCTGTCACTTTTTGTTGCATGATCCTATGCCAGCATACTTCTCTAGCAGTATTATTTAGGGCAACACAAGAAGCTAGAACATTTTGAAGCAACAATAAAAAGCAAGGAACAATGCCAATGAGTGAAACTAATGATCAGCGTTATATTCTTGTTCTTAATTTCATATAATTTGATTACTTTATTATTTTCAGAATTTGTGGAAGACTAACTTATGACTAGGGAACACCCAAGGATTCAACTTCACCTTTGCCCAGGAGTGCAGAGACCTACAATACATCTAGAAATAATCTTATATATCCTTCAGAAAATCCATTTTCTCCATCTTACTTTGATAAGGGTTCGGTTCAACATGTCAAGAACTAGGCAGAAAACATATGCACATAATATTTAAAGTTTCATTTCATACACCATCACATGGATTCACAGATGTCTGAATTCATCAGTTATACCCTCACTTAGATTCATTAAGAATACATAAAAGACAGGTTTAAACATCAACTCGACAGCAAGCCTAGTAAGATTAAAAAGAAATAACTGAATGTGTAGAGAATTTATAAAATATGAAGTTTGTCAGAACCATAATTTTGCATTGCTGTGCAAATTGGGTAATACCAAAAATCATTCTGTCTGGCAGTATGTTCCAGCAATCATCATCAAAAGGAAGCTAAGCTGTGGTATCCCATAGAGACAACAAAAAAATTTTCTCTTCTTGAAAACTTAGGAAGCCCGTTCTCTGCTGATTTCCACACTCATTTGGATCCTACGCCTTTGATATTCCAGACCCCCACTGAAATCACCGCCAATCCTTTGCTACGAAGATCAGGCCTTTAAAATAAAATGCCCTCTTTCCCCTAGGTGGTGACGAAATGATTGGATGCATAACCCACTGCATATTTACAAGCTGTGAAAATCTAGCTGGTCAAAAACCCAAGGAAGCATTGTAACTATAGAAACAGGCCATCTTTTGGAAATGTGTTATTAGTCCTTTAGGACTTGAATTTTCAAGCACTGTTGTTTTTTCACTGGGATCTAAGATATAAATGTGTTGAATGGTTAAATACTGTGATTAAAATAATTTTGTGCTTGAATAAATGTCTTGCCTTTACTGAGCTTGTGAGCTTCTCTATTCCTCAGGTAAAACCTGACAGCAGGGGCTGAGGATAACAGTGTTAAAACACAAGTGTGGATTGCTCAGCAGTTCCGGCTGCTGACTAAATCTCCAGCTGGACTAATTTCAAACATTCAAGACTGGTATAAACATCAGTTTGATAGCTAGGTAGTTTAACTGAGAAACTAGATGGTTATCATTAAGTAGGCACTAAAGATATCATAACATTGTATTTGAAAGACACTACCAAAAAAAACAAAAATGAATGGGTCACCCAGCACATTAACATCTGAAACTTTGGTCATAACATTCTGTCTTCTGGCCTCTAATACCCCACCTGCCCTTTACAAACCAGAGGATGAGAAGGACTTTTTAACCAATCCAAAATGAAACAGGTAATCCTCTCTAAAATACTTCAGTGCCTAAGGAAGACTTTGCAGGGGAGAAGGGGAGGTAAGAAAGAAGGGATCTTTGGTTACATTCTGGAGGCCCACTGCACACATACATTTTTGCTCTCACAGTCGTGAAGCTCAGTGTGCTACTCTCTTCTGTTTGATGGTCCTTCAACTTGATCACACAGAGGTTGTGGAGACATCTCATTATTCCATGCAGAAACAGTCTCTGGTAACTCTCAACTTAGTGAAAGCTTGTAAGACTATCAAGCCCTTGCCATGGTGACTTACTTCACTTACTGTCCTCAGCAACTCATGCCAACACATGGTTACTCTGACTTGTATGGTTCTCAGCCATTTTTCTGACATCATCACTCCAGATATTTTTTTGCAAGGTGATCCTGCTGCTCAGTGCTCCTCACTGTCAAAGTTTCTGTTGCACCATTCTGAGGTGACAGAAATGGGTCAGAACAATCAAACCAACTCTATTTCCTTTTAAAAACCATCTGAATGCAACAAAGTTCTGTTCCTCATGACCAGTGTCTAAAGACAGGAGGGTTAGGAAAAAATCTTTGTGCAAGAAATACGTCCTCCTGCCTAATTTTAAAATCCATCAGTAACAATCAGCTAAGGGAAGATCATAAATGCAAATACATTTTGTGAATATTTATTTATTGTCCCTCAGATGACATTTGCTTAACAGTTTGTGCTTTGTGCAGAGAGAGAACAGATTTAAGTCTAAGGAGACAGTGACCTTAAAAACTGCCATTAGTTTCCTACTGTCTTTCTGGCCCATAAAAATGTAAAAAGTTTGGGTACTGGTGAGACAGAGAGGTGGAGGGAAACCCACATTAATATCTATGATTCCTAATTTTGTTATCTCACTGGTCTTAACACTGGAGGCAATACATACAGCAGTCACTTGTTTTTAAAACATCTGAAAATCATTAGAAATTATTTTCAAGTTTTTCACATTACACAAATGCTTCTTCAGCACCAGTTAAACTGTCTCCAGCTTTTACCTTTTCAGCTTATAGTTAAGACTCACTTGATAGTGGTTTTCTTTCCAGGATGGGGAACATTACAGGCATTTAAATTATTACAATACAATGGGAGAGTAATCCCAGAACTGGTTTCATGTGTTTTGTCCTTTTATCTTTCTGGAATCTAGCTATGCTCCCTCTCCTGATCATTCATTCAAAGCAGTAGTGACTCTTTCTAACATTGCAGAGAAATGTGTGAGATAAAAAGCAGAAAAGCATCCAGACTCCTTCCTGTCTTTCCCTCTGTGTTGCTGATTTCACAGAGATGTTACTTAGTAATGATTCCCTAGTTGCCATTAACTCTCCTTTAACCAGCAAGTCTCCAATTGGATGCCAAATTTTTATCTAGCATTAACCCATCTCTGTTGCCATTTAATTTGTCAAGGAGATCTCTGGTCCTCTATAGGTCCACAGGATTCCTAGACAACTTCTTCTACAGCCATTCAAAATAAAAGTGAAATACTTTATAATTTCATTATGGAATGGCAGTTTGGATTATCAATGACAATCCCAAATACCTGAATCTATTTTGAAGGACTTTTTATTTTTCCTAATCAAAAGTAGGTATTGATAAAGCTTTACTTCACGTGATATAAACATGCTCATATAAAATAAACAACTAATACTTGCAAAACAAGGTTGTTGTAGTTGTGAGGATCTAAGGCAACACATTCCAGTTTACATTCAAACACAACTTCACTGAAGCTTATCTTATCCAGCAGCTCGAATGCTTAAAACTACAGTGCTTCATACAATAAATAGAAAAAGAAAGACTTCTATCATGTTCAAGGCAGGAAAAGCCATTCCCTGATTGCCATATTCTCAGGCAGAATTAAACAAGGTCTGCTGATGTTACAGGCACCATTGTGCACAATCTCTTTTAGCATATCTGCAGGGCTTTAAAATATACAGCACAGCCACGATTGCTCTTTTCACTCACAGTCTCTTTCCCTACAATGGGGCCATGATTCTGTACTTCTATCAGCTGTGCCATCTATGCAATTTGACAGAGTTCAGTACAGGGAATCAAATCAAAGCACAAAATGAAAAGAATGTTTCTTTTCACAGTCAAGAACAAGTGATCATGGATGTAATCAAAATGCAAATGCATGGAGTTAAATCTCTGCAAATGCAGTTGCGATTGCTTAAACACCTTATCGATTTACTTAGCCTTTATAGCCTTTAGGCTTAGCCTTTATCCTGAATTTGAAATGATTCTCTGGTAACACTCCAATTGCTTTTAACTATTTCTGTTGGCTGTTTGACTTGCTCCATGATTGGGAAGGAGAGTCTGCACTGTGGCAGCAACTAGCCAGAGTGGCACTGGAAATGAAGAGCTTGCACAGGGCATTGGGGAGTCTTTCAATGCTAGGTGATGGTGCAAAAGAATGTAAGTAATGGACCTGTATCATACTTAAACTGTTGAGTCATAGGGAAAGCAGGGAAGATGAGAAGCTTTGGTGATGAGCTTTGCAGTTCCAAGCAGCTTGGAACTGCTAAATGTTGCAGAGGATTTGCAGGGGCTTTCTGAGCAGTGTAACAATTCAAAACTAACTGGAACATTTGTAGATTTTTAATTGATGCATTACTACGAGTGACATCAGTTCTAATTGGGCATTACGTTGTATTTTCTAACACACTGGAAGCATAAAAGAAGCAGTTCACCTTTGATTCACACCGATATGGTTAAAATTTAGTTTGTAATTCTATTTTGCTTACACTTCCACTGTTGCCCTGCTGTCCCTGGAGGAATGTGTCCCCAGAGATTGTACTTAGATATCTGTGTCCTTTAGAAACAAATCCAAATTTATATCCTGCTTCTGACTCCTAGAATGCTCTGGTCCAAATCAATTTCTATACTTTTGCCTTGGAGAAGAAGATTTAGAGTATCATGAGCTATTCCACTTGCAACAGTCAGAATTTCATGACATTTCATCTGATGCTCCTGGAGTCCTCACCATTTTTCAGCTGATCTCAAAAGGTTCCTGCTATTCTCAGTACAACATTTGCACAGCACAGAGTCTGCATCTGTCCTGTGCCATCAGTTCAGCCACAAGCCCAGACTTGGTCCAGAGCCAAGTGCAGCCTCCACTCCTCATATAACAGAACAAAGAGTATTCTGAGAAATCACAAGGAGCTATGGAGGCAATATTAGCCTTTCATACTTTGCAAACAACAAGCAAAGGACTGGCTAGCTGCCAGATGTTGCTGTTTACGAATAAGTAAATGAATGCTTGTCATTAACACCAATTTATAATAATGTTATATACAAGGACAACTCTTTTGGAAAGTTAGTGTATATTGGCTCCTCTTCCTCTGGGCTTCTCCCTGTCTTGCTCAGAGAGGCCTTGAACAGAAGACAAAATTGTGGTGTTTGATTAGTTGGATTTTATTTTGAAAGACTACTAGCACTAAAATCAGGCTCACAATCATGCAGAGCTAGGAAATGTCAAACCACTGTTTCATATAAATAAGCCAAGTGAAATCCTGCTGGGATTTGCCGAATCTGGTTTCACTGAACTCAAAGAAAAAGTTATGATTCCCAGCAGAAGAAAACATGTACTGTAAGCAGATGTCTCACTACTGACTTTGAGCACAGATCCCTGGACAGCTTTTCTCCCTGGGATTCTCCAGAAGAGCTCACAAATATCTTTCTCCCTTATTAATTCTTCCATGAAAAAATGAGTGGGGAGAGAAGACAATACTTACAGAATTGGACGAGACTGGAAATCTTCCTGGTTCATTCTTTCAGACTGGCGTATTTTCAGTATTTCTGTGTAACTGAGATTCTGAAGTTTGCTCTTGAATTGATCCAGAGAGCTAGGCTTGGTAGTGAGTGCTCTCATTATCTGTTCTTTCACTACCTGCATTACCTGCAAGTTAACAAGGAAAGAAAAAGAAGCTGTGTTAACACTTTCTGTGTTTTTGTTTCAAATCTTATTCTGGATCACACTAAGGTTTCTAGGTACAGAACATGATTAGCCTATGTGGTTTCTCAGACAATTTTTCAGCAACACAACCAGAAAATAAGCCAACTTCTGACAGGGCATCGCAGCCTACATCAAAAGCTCGTCTTCTCTGTGACAAAACAGGGGTTTTTTGAGGGTGGCGGGAGCTGCTAACTGGCCCATTGCTTCCTTTTATCCCTTACATTCAGAGGCAATGGGCACATACTGGAACATAGGAAACACTTTAAACACCGTTTAAACACCTTTGAACACCAGGAAACACTTTTTCACTGTGAGAGTGACCAAGCACTTGCACAGGTTGCCCAGGGAGGTGATGGATTTTCCATCCTTGGAGACACTAAAAACTGTCTGGACATGGTCCTAGGCAACTGGCTCTGTGAGGCACTGCTTGAAGGAAGGCTTACCAAATGATTTTCAGAGGTAGCTTCCAACCTCAACCCCTCTGAGATTCTGTGAGAGCCTTACACTGCAGGCACGTTGTGGCCATACGCAGTGAAGGAAAGAGAACTCACTAAAAGAGACCATTAGTCAGGGAAAGGGAGAGATCACTTTGCCAAGGACATTACAGGATTGCTTTTGAATAAATGCCATAAACAATGCAAACCAAAATATGAGAATGAAGGATGGCTAGGCTACAGCCATCTATTCTGCATGATAAGTATTTTTTCAGGACAAAACTGCTGAGACACAGTTAACTAAGGAGAATTGCTTGGATCTAGTTCAGATAAATTCATAATGAGAGATTACTCTCTCTCTCTCCGTAATCCTAGACTCATTTCCTTGGTGATGCTGCAAGTCACACACTTCAAAATATTTATCTGATTATGTGCTTAAATTTGCTGAAAGAACAATTTATCATACTCAGAAAGGTCCATCTCACCCAAATGCCAAGGCTAAAGACCAGTAGGAAATGGTAACAGCCCCCAGTATCAAAAGGGTAATGACAGAAATCAACAGTTACAAAAACAGAAGGCAAAGTTTTTACCATGCTGGTAATTTTCCTCTGTTCTTTCATCTTCACCATGCATCTTAAAACAGAAACTCAGCCCCTCAGAGGTTCCCTAATAATTCCAAACCCTTCTATTTTCATATAAATATTTAATTGTTTCACATGTGTTGCCTCAATCTTCTAACTCATTGCCTGCACTGTTTTCTATTTTTACTTCCTGAGATGCACTTTCTTTCTCAGATATGATCTAAGCACGCATTTCAGCTGTGTCCAGCTAGTGAAACTAAGCAACTAAAGAACTGAAGAATTACTTAGCTGGTCTACCAGTGAGAATTAGCTACTTCCCTATTGAAAGATGAACTCCTGACTGGCACCTGACTGCTCAGAGGAATTAACACCTCCTCTCCTGTATTTGCAGTGAACTCAATAGTCCACACCAGCCCAAGCAGGAAAGGTGCTGTCATACCTTGGAAATGACAAACCACTGTAAAACCCCAACCACCTGAATGTTGAAGGATCATGCCCAGCAAGGTGAGTGGCATAATTCTACTGATTTCACTGGGTCTTGGTTTAACAACTAAAAGGGCTTATGTAATGAAGAACGTGCCCACACAGGAAACATCCTCAAAATAAAAGCAGGAAAGAGTGAAACTAATAATTCTAGTGCCAAGTTTAAAAATATGTTCTGTCTTCCTCTTTCTGCCCTCTTGACAATGACTACCTATCACTGCTAACTATTTTAAAATATAAATATAATGCTGCAATAACTTATTTATGCATGTAATTTCAGTTTCATGAGTTTGTTCAAATTTCTATAGATCTGATTTTTTGTTGCTTACGTATAGATTTAGTTTCCTAAATCCAAGGACTCACAATAGGGAAGCTGTCTCTTACAAGCACTTTTTCTCATAAAAGAAATGGATAAACAAATTAATAAATACTTCATTTTAGGGAATTGCATGCATGAGGATCTTTCCAGTCTGATCTCTAAACCATCCACATGAAGCAGTACTCATTCTTGGCTAAACTCCAAAAAGGAGGTTCAAATTTAGTAGATTTGGAGTTCTGTCACTTAGGCTTATTTGCAACACCCTTCTCTGTAATTCATTTTTAGAGTTAACATGCAAACAATGAAAATTCCTCTTCTTCGGTGTTGTGTGAAAGATCATTAATGGGGTATCCTGAAAGAGCCCCTTGGTCTAGAGGCTGCCCTTGCTCCTGAGACACTAGGCAGGAAGCGTTTGCCCCTGGGCCAGCCCGCGAGGGGACGATCTCTTGCCTTGTAATGTTTATAGCCAACACCATTTAACTAGCTGGCCAAAGTGTCAAAGCTGCTGCTTCTAGTGAGTCTCCTGAGCATTTGGGAATCACTGCCAAGGACTTCTCATCTGTTCAATTTCCAGCGCTCAGTTGCCAGCCTTTGATTACTGCTCTCTGAGAGACAGCAACAACCTTTCCTCCTCATGTATCTGTTACAAAGCTCTCTGACCTTACAATGAAATTAAATGTATTCTCCACTCAATGTGATTGCACATAGACACTGTAGACAGTTGTTTTAATTACATTATGTTTTGCTACTCTTACTGAGAAATTAATGTTTCAGAGGATGCCTTTTCTTTAAATCATGTGCTTTTTATCTTGTATGGGTAAGATAATCCAAGTTCTGAGTGGCAAGTAAGAGAGCTAAACTAACTGAAGACATGAAGAGAAAGACAGTAGGAAGAAAATAACAATAGTTTTTTTTTCAATTAAACACAGAGGACTTTATTCCCCAGATTTTGTATCCATTTAACATACTTCTACAGCTAGTATCCTGCCATGACATGTTTTTCATTAAGCTGTTTTAGAGTCTAGTTTGTTATGTATTTTACTTATTTGACCTCATCTTTGTCATATCATATTCTGACTACTTTGGCTTTCCAACATTTACCCTCTCTCCTCTCTCTTGCTATCACAACTTTTGCCTGTGTAAATAAAGTCTATTCTTCCTGGACGGATCAGAGGTCTGAACTTGGGCTCTACAACAAGGGGTCAAAATAAAGAGTGAGGAATTGTTAATACCAAAAGAAGCTGTTTATCAGGGCCAAACTCTACAGCAAGCTTCTCACTGGTCTTATTTCAGCAGCTTGCTTGTAGCTACAGAAAACACAAACCTCTCTACTCTACTCACCCCATACTGATGCAAAGCTTGCTCTTGGTACTGACGAGAGAAGCCAGGCAGCCCTCTCAGACACCCATTAGCCTGCAGGATTCTGGAAATTTAAGTCTGAGCCTTCCACTTACCAGATACATTCCTTCTACAAACTCACAGCCTCAATCTTTTCAGAAACCTCCTCCAGAACAGCCTGAAGGCCCAGATGTTCACAACAACCCATCTGGGGTGTTACCCAAGTGGTAGTGGCTTTGCACTGAAAAAGGGTAGGTTTCGATTAGGTATGAGAAAGAAATTCTTACTGTGAGAGTAACAGATTGCCTAGAGAAGTTGTGGATGCCTCACACCTGGAAGTGTTCAAGGCCAGGCTGGGTGGGCTTTGAGTAACCTGGTTAAGTGGAAAGTGTCCCTGTCCATGGTGATAGGGCTTGAACTAGATTATCTTTAAGGCCCCAGATCACGCCATGATTCTCTGATCTGTAGAGCACCAGACAGGAGATGAACCCTTCTCATACTTTCCCCACAATATCAGTGTTTCACTTGGATAAGCATGCCCTTTGATGTGCAATGACAGCAGCAAGAACTTGTCTGGATGCCATCAGAGAAGCCTTTAAGTTGTCCCTCTTGTATTTTGCGGGAGTTGTTACACTGATTGCTGCTTGGATGGGTGACTCAGGGGCTTGGGTGTGTCAGCATGTAATGCTGACCTGCTGCTATTAATCTTGACAGTTCACCTTCCTTCTGCACAGAAAAGATTTAGATATAAATAACCCACATTACAATGATGTGCTTAGTTCAGTGCTTTCCTGATTTGGCTCAACATTATCAAGTACTGCAAGGTGTGATTCCCCCACCCCACTGCAGCACATGATAAAAGAGCAGCCACTGAACTGCCCTTCATCTGGAGACTCCTCTCTACAGCCAGACTTGAAGAACCTGAGATATGAGAAGTTTTAGGCCCTCATTCACTAGCTTTTTCACGTGACCATTTCAAAATCATCCAACAAACAGGGAACTGGAGGAAAGACATCTCTTTGCAAATTGTTTGTGAAAAATTCATACTTAGCTTCCTTCCTATCTAAATGTTCCTGAAAAAAAGTAGCTTGGTTAATACAAGTTAAAGAATGCAGGTAGAAACATCATTTAGTGATTGGGATCCAGCTTGATCATTTCAGTGTCACAAAGAGATTTCCTTCAGTTAAATCCACAAGGCAGGCAAAAACAAGGTTGTAGAATGAAATAGCCAAATCACTCTTAATGAACAGTGCTTACTGACAAAGGAGGCTGTAAAGAAAATTTAATTCTGAAGGGAAAGGAAACAACTTCAGTTTACCATCAGCCTGTCAACTCCTTTAATCAAAACTTTACATGTTTAATGTGTGCACCATAATCTGAGACATTTTTCAGACTGTTCTAAAGGACAAATTGTTACAACTAGATCAATGGTTATGTTTTCAGAGTACTCAGAAGAGTCATCCTGAGAGGCTTCAAGGTCCTTGGAAGATAATTTAATGGTGATTCCCCCCATCCCCTGCCCCAGTCTCCACATATTGTGGTCTGTGAATTCACTACACCAGTCTCTCAGCCTGTACCAAACACTCACTCCACATTACTTTGGAATATTAATCTAAACATGCCCTCCTACACAAGCAAATTTAAACTCAATGCTGGCACAATCTAACCATTGACAAGAGACTCCAAAATTCCAGACCATTACTTCTATTACAGTCTGTGTACTCTGGAATTACAAAAACCCCCCAGTTTTCAATCTTCTTAGCTATTCCAGAACACAAGGACAGTTACTGTAGCCAGCGATAAAGAGGCAAGTCTAAGCTGTCTGGATGTACGTAGCCACAGGAATAATTAAGTTGATTCATTTTCAGGAAGCAGGATGAGAAAGCAGCTGTCAGAGGATTTAGCAGATATAAGCTCTGATACATTTTATCTCTTAATTTTTCTGCAGAATTTAAAACCCATTGCAAAAAAAGTTTGTGTTGCTGTGGTTTTGGCTTGCTTTTCTTTCTTTCTTCCTTCCTTCTTTCCTTTTTGCTTGTGATTGTAATTTCCAGTATGAACCAAGATATTTTTCAGTCTGCAGAAAAGAGATTGAAATAATGCAATGGTTTTGATCAAGTTGAGCAGCCTGTTTCCATGCAGGATCAGTATCAGTACCCAGTTCAGCAGTGACTATCATTTTGCAGAACAAATGAGCACACCTAGCAGATGTGACGATGGTGCTGAGAGATAGGAGACATGACAGCAGTTCCTCTCAAGGTGTTTAACAGGTCCATAGCAGGAGTCAGAAAACCTGATGCTGTAGCAATACATCAAAGTGAAATCTTGTTCAGAGCCTCAGGACTCAAATAATTGCCTGCCCTCTGGTGAGGAAAAGAGGGAAGAGAACTGACCTTGCACTGGATTCCAAGATACAGAAGGTCAAGTAGTAAAGAAAGAAAAGGCTGAAGATTGAGTGGTCACAACTGTTTTACATTTCAGAGAACTTGATTTTTCAGATTTTTATTTTCCCTTGACTAATGAATCCCAGGTGTGGGAAAACAGACTGAAACCACACAGTTCCTGGGAAAGACTTGGGCTGAGACTACTCTTAATTCAAGACCATGGAAGAGGAGATAGAGTATTCTTTACATTCTTGTGAGAAAGATGGAATAAGAGCACCAGGTTGTGAGCACAAGACTAATGAACACTGTGAAACAGGTTGTGAAAGGGAGGCTGAGAAAAAACAAGGAAAGGATCTGAGGAGTGCCTCCATCTGAGGTAAAAAAGTTCAGTTCCCTGCAAGAGATTCCCAGCTTTTTTTTTTTTTTTTTTGGTGCTATTGCATGTGAGCACCTTGTAAATCATGTTCAGAGGAAATGGACCACTTATTGCTGAACTCTGTCATATTACATCCCTGAGCTACTCCAACTCTACAGGAAGGGTCTGTGGCCACAGCTTGACTTGGCCCTTTCCAAAAGCCCACAGAGTTCTGTTAGCTGCACTGATTATTTTTCCCCTGGATACACAGATCCTGATGGAGAACCACTGGATACCATGGAGGCCTCCAGTTCTCCTTAAACATTACTATTTATTTTCTCAATTAAACCCAGTAACAGTGGCAGAGGCTTTGGCTGGGAGCAAGAACCATCTTGAACTTAATTGAGAAAAAGAGAAAGAGCTGTCACAAAATTCCACTGGAGGGTAATATGGCTAAAGGAATGGGCAAAAAGATGATTTTTACAAGGAATGGGAACAGATTAGAGTATATAAAGGAAAATGAAAGCACACTAGTAGGAAAGGTGTTATAAATATGGAAAATGTGACCAGAGCAGGAACAAAGCTTCCAGCAGGGAGTATCAGCATGAGGAGGGAGGCATCTGGAGCATGGCTTGCAACAAAATAAATAAAAATGGGGTCAAGTCTGAAGAAGAAAAAAAGAGGCTATGATAGATATTGTATTTCAGCAGAAAATGAAGGCTAAAGGAAAGAAGAAATGAGATTTGAAGTTCAGTTAAATGGACACAAGAAAACAGAGAGTAAAATATGAGGGAAATTAAGTATTTCTAAAATTGTGGCTCAGGAAGCAGCTGACTGAAAGGAAATTTTCCTAAGGACTGGCCTGAGGAAGTTGAAGATAAAATTAATAGCAACAGAAATGGAAGTGAACAGCAGTCCTTTACTAACTGGAAATGTGAGTGGGTTTAGAATAATCACGAAAATACATGGAAACAATGTCCATAATTTCTTCATTTTGATAAAAGACAAAGTGGAAGAAGTTCACTGTCTTCTTTCAGGACTAAAATCAGAGGCCACACAAAAATGCAAGGGTTAAATTCAAAACAATCCTAATCTAAACACACAGATCAAACATCATTTGCCTGGGTAATACCAGGCTGAAACAGGAATGACTAATAGACAGAAAACCTCTTCCTCGCATTAAATATTTGCAGAAAACTATTTGCATCAGAAATAAAGATTAAAATTCTTTTCCTGTTTGTGCTTTGTGCCTTGAGGTAGACACAGCAAGAAATAAGTGCTGTGTGACAATGTTTCTGCCCCAGTAAAATGATACACAAAGTTAATATGACAGTTTTGGTAAAATTTCTTGTTAGTTAATTGAAGTCTTAGGTCAGACAATATTACATTATTTCCCCCAATGTCTGACAACTTCCTTTGGCAAAATAAAACATGCACAAAATCATTTGTGGGTGGCATTTTATCCAGGGCTTTGCACAGACAAAATGTACTGATCTTCTCAAACAAAATGTTTAGTGAGGGGAGGGGGGAAATGAGGAGATATTTGTCTCCTTAGTCATATACTAACATAATAATTAACATGTCAAATAATATGCTTGTAAATTCTAATGAAAAATAATATGAGAGTTACCCATGATTAGGAACATACATTTGGGTGCTGCTTCCCTTAATTACATTAAATGGCATATACTAAATGAAAATTAACTTAATATATTGGCAAACTGCTGGTTCTACAGGAGGAAAACAAGGACAGAATTCTATCAGACAGCTTTTTCCCCCTAGGAAAACATAGAAATCAAAGAACTCAAGTCCTACATATTAATGATGAATAAAAAAAAGACTCTTTAAATGGGTAGAAAAACAGGAAAAGTGGCAGAGCAAATTTTTTTAAAAAGTCAAGCAGAAGAGTCTGGAATCATTGCTCAGTACATCTGATAAATGGATAAAACTGTAAAAACAACACTACAGCTTCATATCTTCCTATCTCCTATAGCTGAGACAAAAACAAATAAAGGTGTGGCCAGCTGCACTGCTGGAAAGATCTCCAGGCTCCTTCACCAGCTGAAACCATCATGTTGAGGTCCCTCCTGCCCGAGGTAAGAATGGCCACATGGGATTGCAGGTGGTGCAAGACTGCCCCTGTCCCTGCTTGTGTTGTCCCTCTCCTTGTCTCCAGTCAGCTCCAGCGACCCTCCAGCCTAATTTCTAAATGGAAGGGGATTCAGTGCACCAGGTTCATGCCTTTTTAACACCAAGAGAAATGGAGTTCCTTAGTCACATAAGTGACCAGCAAATAAATCAGCTAGCACAAAGCAGCACGCAATATGAGCACAGCTTCTCTGCCTTTCAGCTGCACACCTCTCCTCCTTGCTAACCTTGACCCAAACCTGATAGACCTAGAAAATCCATCCAGTGTGTCCGTGAATTCCACTTGTTTCCAGTAGCAAATTCAGCCAAATTTCCCCATGAACATTTTTCACAGAGAAGGAGATGTGCCTGTGAAAAATGTTCAACAATTAAACACTCTATATGCAAAAGCTCTGCAATTTTGCCAAGCTTGGCTGATATGTATGTAGTGCTTATGTAATACTTGCTGTTCCTTCAGCAAGTCCAAATGTTGGCTCACCACTCAAACAGTAAAATTTCTTGTTTAGTTAAAAGTATCCCTTCACATTTATTCTGTTACTTACATGAACAAAAGAAAACAAAATATAAATGGAAGCTGGAAGTTTCAGCTTTTGTTTTCTGTACCTGACATATAAAAAAAGTGAGGTTTTCTGGACCTCACTTTCCCATATTTATAGCACTCTTCCTACTGGCTTGCTTTCATTTTCCTTTGTGTACTGACATAAGTGACTTTCACCATTTCATTGCTACCTTCTTATTTTCTTTATTGTTTGTTTGCTTTTGGGCATTGCATTTTATTAGAAAAGTGAAACTTCCAAAATTTCTGCCTAACAAAACCATGAAAGATTGAAACTGTGGTTTTGGATTCAGTTCTTTGAATTAGAAAGCTAAATTGTATATTTAGGCTTTTCTGATGAATGCATAAACACAGTGTTTGGTACGCTCATGTTAGACTGTTTCATCAGTCCCATTATTTGCATGCCCTTACAGTTAAGTGATCAGGCTGAGCATCTAGGAATTATGAAAAAAGTCAGTTGTTCAGACGTGCCATGCCTCTGAATGAGCCTACATGTTATTTTACATCATAATTTATAAGAAAAGTAAGCTCTAATCATTTTTAGGTAAAGCCTTGTTTTCATATTCATGTCCCTGAAGAAAAGTGAGCTGACAAACGTGCCTACAGAACACCAATTTTTAGCACATCTCATATTAATAACTGTTTCTAGTGATAATTGCATTGATTCCAGTGTGTGCCACAATAATGAAAATAGCTGCATGAAATAGCTGCATGATTCACAGAAATACACAAAGCAATGAAGAGGTTAAACCCATTGCAACTTGTGAGATGCTAGCTAGAGACACTACTCTGTAAATCTGCTGCTCACAAATTACTGACTTGACAGATCATAGTAAGCGCTGTCAGGACTATTACAGACCAAGATCTGCTTGGAACTGCCAAACATACACAAAATGTGTATGTCCAAGAGAAAGGGAAAAAAAGTATTTTCATTGCCATTTAAAAATGTTCTGAAATAACTGAATAGTACCTTCATTAAATTCCGAATTTTTGCAGTCTAATCCAATGAGATTTCTGCCTCAGGTAGTTATATCATTACTGTGCTAGTCATATAAATAAGAACAACACATATTATTTTTCCTCCTGAGCTGTGGCAGGTAACCAAGAATATAAGGAATTCAACCAGACTATTCTTAGAAGAAGAAAATGCACAGATGACTTGTTTTGCCATACCTCATTTTAAGAACTGCAGTGGAATGGTTTATGGCTTCAGAAACCTGTATTTTTCATTGCTGCAAAGGAACAATCTTTTCTCCCCACAGATCAAAGGGAAGTTTTTTTGGGATCTACATGCAGTACTGGAAAATAAACTACTTCCCAGGACAGAAAGCTGTGATTTATATGACACCTAATACTAACACCAACAATTCAAAAGCATTCAGTCACCTCCCTGTGATTACAAAACCGATCTGCTAGCCAGGGAAGTTGGGAATGGAAAAAATGACTTCGGTTACCCAATGCTTTGGGAATATGACAGACTTCCACAAGCACAGGGAAAGGCACCCACACTTATCTGAAATCTTAACTAAAGACATATATCAGTACTCATCAGGACCGGTCCCATTGCTCCATCCCCTTCACTACATGCATAGGAAGCATCTGAAAAAAAATCACACATTTTTCTCCTCCAGTGAATACTATGTCAATACCACATTCTCAGTTTATTTTTTTCCTCTCTCCCTTTCACTCATATTAAATCAGAGCCAAAGGATTTTTTTTTTTCCTCACAAAAGGATTAAAACAAGATTGGCTTCAAGTTTACTACCCACTATTGATTTGAAACTACCAATGACATACACAGAAACACATCGATCCTGCCTAGGAGACTAAATAATGTCTTAAAATAGTGTTATTTCTAGTAACCAACTAGTGAGTTATGGGTGAATAAAGGCTTACAATCTTCCAGTAATGAGAGATCCTTTCTCTGATAACTTGAATGCTATCACTGCACTTTTTTCCACACTGTCACAAATCACTGCACTTCCTTCCATATTGTCATTAATCCACATTTCTAATCAGCCAGCAGACTTCTTCTTTCCTACAACTCTATAATTATTTACTTTATGTTTTTAGGCAGAAGATAAATTTAGAATTAAATGCAAGATATTTGTTTTCCCTTCAAAGGTTAGATTCAGATTCTGTGCACTCCAGACTGCAGCAGTCACCAAAAGAAAAAAAAAAAAAAGGCATCACACTCATCTTGCAACCCTACTGCCTATGTAGGATTTGCTTTGGTAAATTTGCTCAGGTCCAGAAAGAAGACAAATGGGAGATGTCATGCTAGAGTGAACATGGTCCAGGGGTGCAGACATGGTGTGTCCCGACATTGTTTCACGTGTTGGTGACAAGGAGACTAGAACTGAGGTTACAGATATGAGGAGGTTAATCCCCCTACAGATTTTTTGGCTCTATGGAGTAATTAGAGTGCAGAATGGCATGGGAGGCAACGACAACAAAAGTTTTTGTAGAACTTTGCTACTATTTTATCCTAGTCGAAGTCAGGCAGGAAGGGGGAGGAAACTCCTGTAAGGGAAAGATTGGTGGGAATGATGGAACTTGTGTTTCTGTGTATGAATGGTTCACAGAGACAATCTTTTAGAGGCAAGAGGAAACCACTGTGTAAAGGAAAGGCACACTAGGTGTTATCAGGGCTGTAAAGTCAGAGGAAGGAAATATACAGGGAGGGAAAGGTGATGAGGGCCTAACTTGGGTTAGGTGAAACACATCTGGAATAAAACAACTGGGTGAAACACATCTGGAATAAAATTCTGCCTCATTTTTAGGATAAAGGATGTAAGCATGGATGAAGCTGGCATCAACACAAAGTGGGTATTTTCTGTAAAACAAGATGCACCCAATCTTTAAACACCTGATTCTTTTGGAGACTCCCACACCCTCTGTCACAAGTCCAAAGCTGTTGAGAACAGTCAGCTGTCTCTGGCATTTTCTCTAAACAGACCACCCTTATTGCTGGCTTTTCACTGAAAAATTTGGATCGGCCATTATTTAGTGAGTAATCCCAAGATTGCCCAGCAGAAGGCAAATGACTGCAGGGTCATTGCCCCACACGGCCACACAGCCAATTCAGCAAGAGCAATATTCCTACACAAAACCACTTCATGTTTTTATCTTCAACTGCCTGCTACAGGCTAGGATTTCCCTGACCTTCCTGGCTTTTTTCCTTCCTTTTTTTTTTTTCTTTTTCTCTTTTTTGAGTTCAGAGGCACTCCCAGGAGCATACTAAATGAACCCAGATATCACCACGCAAGCCGCACGCAGAAACATGCAACCTCCTATTAGAGAGGCGGGCTGGGGGAAGCCTCATAAGGATGCTATTATAGTGGGAGAGAGGAAAACAGTAGCTCCCCACGGCAGCTGTGAAGCGGGCGGAGTGCCCAGGGGCCCCGTGGCGAGGGGCAGTGAGCGCAGCATGGCTGGTTTCCATGGAGCAGTGAGCCAGGGAGGCAGGAGAGGCGGCTGGCGGGAGGCGCTGCTGGCCGCTGGCATGAGCAGGAGCAATACCTGCTGTTATTTCACCTACCATCAACGCCCACGGCAGCAGGGGGCTCGCTTCAGATCTGCTTACAGCTTCTGCTTCCTCAGTCTCGTCTCCTCTGGGGGAGGACCGTGACTCAGAATACATCGTGCTGTGCCTGGCTTGGTGGGTTGCAGTGATTTAAAGGAACACAAACTGCTAGGCCTGGGCTTTAAATAAATAAATAACCTAGCAAAGCAACACAAGCCCAAAGCTGACTGACTGGTGGCTTTTGGCACTCTCTGTTCTGCATGAAGGCTCTGCAAATGTCTTTTGCACATCATAACTCTTTGCCAAACTAAACATCATCTTAGCAGAGCTGGTGTTGCAACTCACAGGCCATAACCTACCGAGCAACAAAAGTGATGGCTACTGGAGAGACAGCCTATCCACAGCAGGGTTCTCCCAATTACCAGTATTTTTCATAGAGATAGAAATAAGAATCTTCAATGCTGATCCAGTACTGATCAGCATCACTGTATCTGAGCCCTGAATCAACATTTAGCTGGGCTGTGCATTTTCTACACATTGGAATATTACTGAATTAAAGTGATAGTAATTCTGATTCTCCACAATGTTCCCTTGCACCATATAAACTATTTGGTCTTGTGAAATCAGCATGCACCTGCCTCGTGTCAGGGTAGAAAAGAGTTCATTGCATTTAGTTCATGATAAGACCACAAGATCCTTCCAACATCTATAAGTTCATTAGATAGAAGAACCTTGCGTATGTAAAAAGCCCTACTACAGCTTTGTTCCCATTTTGAAGGAAATATGGGGGGAAATGCTTCCTCTTAGAGCTTTTTGGAAAGGCAGTAAACCACTCCAGTAGAAATCTCAGCTAAGTAGCATCCTTTTTAAGACAAAAGAGTTCTGAAGTGAAAGCACAAAAGTTTTAAGAACAGCAAATGTCTTGTTGCCACATATGTAAACCCGACTCCTCAAAATTGCTACATGAGGTAGCCACCTCTACAACCAGCAGGACAGAATCCAAGACAGGTAAATATTTCATAGGGAAAACAAAATTCTAAAAAGTTTTCTTATAGAGTGTTCCCAGCAAACACTGCTCTTGATGTATGTTCAGGCCTGCACTGCAACAAGGATGATTGGTGGGGAATCCTTGAGCTGCTGAGTGCAATGCCAAGGTCCTTCCCACTGCAGTGACAGCCTCCGGCCCTCCCTGAAGTCACGCTCTTCACGCATCTGCAGAGCACTGCCCATAAAACTCACCAATTCTCAGTCTCTGATACCCCTGTAAAGAACATAAGCGGCAACTGAATGTCTCTCACAACTATCTGCTGGCATTACTGACGGAGATAACACAGCACGTTTGGATGCAAGCACTTCCTAATGCTCAAATATGCAACCAATGGAGTGGAGCTACAACCTCTGTTAACCAAGACACAGTGCTTTCTGTTGAGGAAGGTGGGGAAAACAAGCCAGCAAATTCCCTGATAGCACACTGCCTCCAGAGTTCTTGGGGACTTAGATGTTGGAGGGATCCTGGTCCTGGGTGCCCTGCACCTGAAGCAGAGTTGGTGGCCATGGGAGGCCAAGGCAGTAGAGAAAACTTGCCCAAACAGCTTGCCCAAATCAAGGCAGCCTTTTTAAACATGCATTATTGGCTCCAATGGCTGCAAAGAAGAAAGATTTAAGAAGGCTTGAGTGAAGACCAGGGAAGTGCTGCTGCTCTAACAGATTTTGCTCAGGCAGCAGTGCAAGCTTAACTTCACCAAGAGAGAGTTCCCTGTGGATGTGGAGAGTCTTCGCCTAGGCACAAGTTCACAACAAAAAATATCCCAGGTTTACACTGGTTTCCAGTGCTTTCCACTGCCAGGGGTTGCCTATGTAAATGAGATAACAAGAAGAGAAATCAGCAGGCCAGACTGACCCTTGGAGTTACTTTAATCAACATAATTACGGGGAAACCATTCAGGTTCCTTTAGGTTTATGTTTTTTGTGCTTCCTCCACAAAGTAATATAAAACTTGAGGAGAGAGAAACAAACCAAAGGATGGAAAAGAAATATTTATGTCTGACAGAAACATTTGGGAAGTCCCACTAACACTGGACTTAAGAACCTGGTGACTGCTCTGCTCAAAAGTCAACACATTTGAAGAGACAGCAGGCAGTGGCCAAAAACCCATAAATCAGCAGTCTATTGTACACAACCCTTTCTATAACTCTAGCATACAACAGGCTTCAATCTAAATGACTATTGCAATACTTCAATTAATTTGGATGGGTATTTTCATAATCTCAAATTCTTGTCCACAAAAACAGTCCAGTAAATCTATTTTGAAGGTCTTTTGTATCATAAGTTAGTACTTTTGTATCATAAGTTTTTAGGGTACTTTATCTAAAGAAGTTGGATACTTCACTGAAAAAATACAGATATAAAATGATAATCAACCTCCTCCTCAAAACACTTTAAAAGAAACCTTATTTATTCTTGGATTTTTGGAAGACTGCAGCCTACATATTATTTGTCATTTTAATCTCTTTGGCCGATTTGATAATTTTAATCTTTTTTCTTTTCCTGCTTGTGCCTCCAGAATGACTTCTTAAAATAAGGGAAGCAACAAACGAGGAATCATCAATAAAAGAAAGCATCAGGAATATTTCCTCATTTTAAGACTAGAACTACTTAGAGAATCAGTAACAAATCAGCAAAAGAACATAAGATATAGGATGGCCTAGAAAAAAATTAATAATTCAAATAATCAGCTTCTAATGGGGTTTTATACGCCATTCAGGAGTTAGCTGACAAGTGACAACAGTTCCATGCATATCAAATTTGGTATTAATTACAGCAAGTAGTTAAAAGAGGTGACTACCCAAGGACAATCTGTCAGGAAAATGGATGTGACTCCTGGGACAGGGGGCAGAGACCACTGGATGTGCCAACTTCTCACCCCACTAAGAAGCTTCCCTCTGTGTTCAGGTATCACTTGCTGCCCCAAACTGGGACTTGGGTGTTGAGCAGGCAGCACAAATCACAGCCAAATACAACTAAGCAAAAGGAGGAAAAAAAATCCTATCTCAACACACAGCTTAAAAACCAACTCCCCAAGCCCAGCAACCAGAACAGGCTGCACATGGAAGCGGCACCAGCAGCTGAAACTCTGGCAAGGAGACTCGTGTGGGAGTTGTGCTCGCACTCGCTGAAGGGCTGTGGGCAGGTGGGAGGAACCTCGCTCTGCTCGGGAAAAGGAAGGCGACGAGAAGGAACAGGAGCCCTATTGTGATGTGCCTATGCTGGGGAACATAGAGGATGTAAATTAACATACTTTTCCTTCTACATCCTTCATGACTGATTTAAGAAGCCTGACGATGGGTAGTAAGTATTACTGGGGCAGGCTCTGAGGATATGTTGCTGAGGAACAGTAACACCAGGACATGGTGTCTCTTTAGGTCAGGAAGCCAATCTGCAAGGGTTGGGTTGTCACAGCTGCAGCATCGCCAACCATGCCTTGCCAGCCTCTGGATCTTTTACATCCAAACAGAGCAGCCAGCAGCAGAGCTGCCAGGAGCCCTCCACACATTTCTTTCCAGCACTGTGACTGTCAGCATACCTAAGGGGGCACATGGCAAGCACTCCCCCTTAGAGATAAAACTTAGGATCGACTCTTCTTGCCTCAACTCTCAGCCTGACCAATCAAACTGCCACTACTCACTGCTTCTCTTGCAGTCCCAATTCCTCCTCCCACTCCAAGGATTTGAGGTATTACAGTTAGCACCTCCAGCACCTCTGAAAACCCTGCTCTTCCCAGACTGTTGTTACTGCAACTACCAAATAAATTCCCCCAACACATTTCCCTACCTGGGAAAAGAGGAAGAAAGATTCTCCACTGTTCACAAGGATGCTGAACACTTGCAGGTTGGTAGGAACGGATGTCAGCTGGAGCAAAAAGACCATGCATGTTCCCCATTGCAATGGAGGCTCTGGCTCAAAGGAATGGAAAAGCATCCATGCACTTGCAGACAGCAAGTGCTTCTTGCAGACCAGCAGATTTTTGGGGCACAGAGGGTCAACCTCTGCTACTGGACCAAGGCAGAGCCTTTTAATTATGGACTCCCACAAGCAGCCCTCCCTTACTAAGGCAAATCTAACAGGAGCTGTTATCTGAATCTAACAGGAGCTAGGTCTGTTTGTTGAGCCCTTTTACTTGCCTTGTCCACCTCTGGCACTATGCTTTCCAGAGATAGTTTGCTTATCTTTGAGCAAGAGCCACACTTGGAACATGGCACACATACATAATGGCACTCCTGTAATTCTCCTTCCTGGTGTTTTTTTCTCCTTTAATATCAGAAGAAGCTAGCTGTGTTTCTGAATGACTGTAGCAGAAATCGGTGTGAGAAAGATGTGTAATTTTTTTTCCTTCTATACCACCAGGAATCACATTTTCAAATGCAAGCCCCAGTGCTCACATCAGTTACACAGAACAAATGTGACTTCAGCACTAAGACCTCTGATGCACATGCTCCCCTGCTGGGAAAGCCCTGTCTGAAAATTAGGTTTTCCTTGGCATACAGCAAAAATGTAATTCCCAGGAACTGTCCAATGTCTTATCTTACCAAATGAACTCAGCAGAGTGTGCTGCAGACTTTTCCTCTTTATTTTACATTTTCTACATGGAGTAAAGCAAGTTTTAGGCTCCATTGGACAGAAAATAGTACACTAGACAGGACAGACAGCTCTCTATTTCAAAGAGTTCATAAACCTGCATATCTCAAGGCATGTCCTTCAGACTTACTAAATTCACTCATTGAAAGGAGCAGATGTTAACTTTCCAGTTTCCATCTAATCAAAACTGAAAAAGGGAGAAAGCTTTACCACACCTGATATGCTAAAAAATTTGGCCAGCTGAGACAGCTTCTTTAAACATTAGAGTACAATGAAAATGTGTCTGAGTACAGTTGAGAGGGAAATCTGTTTTGAGGAAGCACATTTCTCTCTGTGTTTGCAGCTGTGCCACACAGAAGCCAAGATGGCACCTATGTGAGAGGCACAAGAAGAACCAGCTTTGATGGTATCACTTGTCCCTGCTCAGTGATCTCTGACTTTATCCATCCATTGCAATTCCACAGGCACTACAGCAAACAACTCCTTACAAGCAGCTTATCCTCCTTTATCCTACAATGACAACTGATTAAGCGATATTCCCAGGATCTTTACCGAAACAATAAAAAATAGCTTTTTATTTCATTTCCACTACAAAGGAGTGAAACCCACAAACAAACAAAACTGGACATCAAGCCATCTCAAGAGAGGCACAGACTCAGTCTCAGACTTGTAACAGGCTTCCCAGACAACAGAAGATGAGAGCTTTAAGGTCTCCTCTTATAGCTCCACAGGCCTGGAAACAAGGAGATCAAGGACACTGTAAGAGTGAGATTCCTACCTTTAAGGGCTGGCAGTGCTTACCTCAAGTCATGCAGAGCCAAAAGGTGTTAAAATGACAGCATTTTCACTAATGGGAATGTTAAATCATTCTTGTAGCTGTTTTACATCAGTTAGAATTAATCTTTCTTTCCCTATGAGCCCTGGATTTTTTGACTGAAGGTTAATGAGGCAGACTGCCTTTTAGTTGCAGGAAAGTATTTTTATACTTCCTAATTCACTGCAGAAATAAGATTTTTATAATACTGCTGACCTTCACAGAGTGGTATTAAGATTTTATAATCCCTCCCATGAGTGGCCTGCATAATTAAACTGTGCCTTCATCTCTCCTGGACAGTGGGACCATTGCAAGCTGATAGGGCCACTTTTATACCCACAACACACAAAGAGTGGGAGGTAGATTTACAATGAATATGTGAGAGAAG
Source organism: Onychostruthus taczanowskii (assembly GCF_017590055.1). Lineage (NCBI taxonomy): Eukaryota > Metazoa > Chordata > Aves > Passeriformes > Passeridae > Onychostruthus > Onychostruthus taczanowskii. The sequence goes on from NW_024500128.1 coordinate 7,705,888, forward strand.
AAGAGATGAAAGGACAAGGTTGAAGTGAGTTGAGCTGACCTGGGTGCTGATGGCAAACCTGTGAAACAGAGACTTCCTTACCTACATAAAGTACTGGTTACCCAGTTCCCACCGTGCTCGTGCCCACACACCGTGCACTATTCTTGAATTTATTCTTCTTTGCCTCTTGGGGCCTTCTGGTCCTGTTTATACATGGCAGCACCTACAATGAAATAATTTCCCCTCTCATTCCCCAGCCTAACCTCTTTCAGCACCATTTAGTTCTGCAGGAAAGCAGTCCCAAGAGTCCTTCACTCCTTTTGACCTTCTCCCCTGTAGTTACCTGGGCTCCATAATAAACTTAACCATGGTAATACATCATTATTTCTGAGCATTGTTTAACCCATCCAGGTCCATCAATACTGAATTGCCATCCTGCATCCTACATCCGCTGGTGTGTCGCCCTGATTTTTTAAGATTTTCTAAGCCTTCTGATGTTTGCATTCTTGTATCAAACTTTCTCACACACTTTCTGTAAACAACTTATTGTTTTGCATTCTTTTATGGAGGAAGAGAAACTTGATGGACTGTTGGTTTGTCCAGTGTCATTGGAGAGGTGGCACTTTCACCCTCCAATCCACTGTCACCTTTAGAAATCTATAAATGTTAGAATCAGAAAATAAACTTCCCTTTTTCCTGCCTTAAGAGCAACAGCGTGTCTGCATAGTGTTGTCTCGTGTTCTATAGTAACACTGGTGGCATTACTTTGGGTGCTTGGCAAATATGGCTGCTCCCAGGAAACTCAGAAAAAAATCTCCATCAAGACAGTGCCACCAAGCCAGCTCTGATCATCGCAGCTGACAAATTACCCTCTGATTTATTCTGTCCCAACAAATGTCTGCAAGGGCTGCTAGGAAGCAGAGACATTTGTTTAATCAGAGCCTCTGGAAAATTGAACACTTTTGATGCCTGTGATAGGTATCCTCCTCCTCTCTTGCTCTGCTCCCCAACCACGGTGCTAGAGATGCTCTCCTCCTCTGCAGCACAGTGAAGAACGGAATACAGATGAACAATTCAGAGCCGATAAATCCATCTTGTTTTACTTATTCTTGCTTCCTCCTCAGCTTTCCTCCCACTGTTGTCCCTTGCCACACAAATACACATACATAGAAGCACTGTCTTAGCTAGGTCAGCATGAATTTTTTTCCTCCTTTTGTCCCACAGTACATAACAAATTAACCTCATCAATATCAAAACTCCCACCATGCCCACTGCACCCTGGCTGCTGCTGCATCATCTGGGTTTGTACAGGCCTCTTGTGAACTGAACTCCCACTGCAAAGGATGCAAAGGACAGTTATGAATCCTAAAGCATACTCTTGCCTCTTTCTAGACAACTTTTTCATTCTAAAACTTGATATTCAGATAAGATTAATCAAGGAAGACCTACTCAGGGAAGAGCTAATTAAAAGGTTTTTTCCCACACTCTTTGGCAAGAGACCTGGGGAGTGACAACTGGCTAATTTGGTTGCAGAATACTCCCTGCATGGTGCTGGTACACAAAACTATCACAGTCAGACTGGTTATGAATTCTGATTGACTTCTAGCTGAAGACTAAGTAGTTACTTGCTGTTAAATACTCTTTTGATCTTCCTTGGGTGTTAAGAAAGTATTAGCAAAAAGAAGTAACCATTTAAATCCTCCCAGAAAGAACCTGGGTCTGGGCAGAGAGGTTCACAGCACAGACACAGATCAGAAAGGAAAGGTTTTTGCTGCTGTTTTGCTCTTTGAAGTGAGGAAGATGATCAGGATTCACAAATTGCTACAGAGCTGCTCACAGCTGCTGATGGGAATAGGGATGCTCTTTTCTGTCAATACAGAGCCCATCCCGTGGGGTTTTACAATATTCATCTGCTGTTTTGCTGTGCCTCTGTCTTTGCCCCTTTAAAAAGGGGCATACTTAAATTGCTATTATCTTCCACACAGCAGTAATTTAAATGAAAATTTTAGGTAGTTTTCAGACATGTCCAGAGCACTCTAATTTGAAAAGGATTTTACAGGCATTTTTACTGTGAGAAAGCTGTTAAGAGTTCCTCAGAAAGGAAAGGAACGCATGGATCTGTTCTTTCTGTACAACCTCAAATGTGTCAGAGCAGTGAAATAAATGATGCTATTTCAGGCACGACATGTTGTGTTATTTTTGGTAGTTCCCAGCAGTTTGGTAAAATGGGAAAAGCAAACAACCACCATGAAGGGTTCTGTTACGCTTTCTTTAACCAGCAGCACACATGGATTTTTGCCCAGTGATGACAGTATTTAACATCTCAGGTGTTTGGTAGCCATACTGATTTTATTGTGGTCACCAGAAATACCTGCAGTAGCAAAATAGTTCCATTCAAAGATGGCCCAATGTGGAACTTGTGAATGTGACTTTTAAAAATATGATAGAGAGCACAGAAGTCTGTATATCTTTAGTTGTAGAAGTCATATTAACAAACATATCAGTGGTCACAGTTAGGGGCACTTAACTCTGGTTGCTTCCCTTGTTTTCATGTTTTGGAATCTCCAGAAGCTCCAAAATGTGATGCTCACTAGCATATACATGTTATAAATGAACCAGAGTTGTGCAGTATTCCCAGCCATAGGCACAGAAGCAGGAGTAAAGAGCAAAGGAAAATCATATTAGTAAGAAGTACAAACGTCACAGACAGATATTCACTGGGTAATATAATGCAATCTTAATGGAAATTCTAGAGCAGGACTGCCGTATTTGCTAATGTTTCTGCTGCAACTGCTATAATACATCTGGCAAAACTCCTTTTTGGGGTAAATAAGCTTAGCTTCATTGAGTACAAACAATAGCATTAATTTATTCCAAAAAAGTTTTGTCCAATTTATATTAGAATGATCTGGAAGTTACATGTGATCCACTTTGTAGCAGTTTTGTTACATTATGAGCAACCATTCTGAAGGATAGCTCTAGGGAATAGGCCTCAAAGTGATGTTTTATCTTTATGCTTTTAACAGGAATGCTGCAGCTGCATCAAATATAGCTTGTCATAGGAGTTCTTTTTTTCCCTGTCCTTGTCTGAACTGAGACTGTTCCTGACAGATGAATGAGGTGAGCATTCCTTTTGAAGCTACTATTACTGTCCAGCTATGGCCAATATTGCAGACTGCTGTGGCCAAAAGGCCATCTCTGTTATAGGACAGTGTCCACATTTTGCTCTCTAGCTTGAGAAAAAACAGAGTGCAGTGCCTAATAAACCTTTTTACTTCATTTTTAAAATGTTTTGTAGCAGCTGCAATGACCTCATTTCACTTTTCTTCAGCCTTGGTAATCTGACATGCAAGGTTCAGAGCCTTTCTGTTCAGACAGAACCATCAGACCACCTAGTCGGAACCACTTCAGACTGCCATCCAGCTTAGATAGGAAGACACTGAGAGGTGTTAGGGAGACCATTTTATCAGTGTTTATATCTACATTAATTTGATTCTAGAAATAACACTTAACAACCTATAATGGGCCTCCTGCAGCTGCATTCAACAGACACAAAATTGGCAAAAATGCACGAAAATTGGGGAAATTACAACAGAATAGAACAAACTTCACATTCTTCCTAATGGACTGGGAAGACATCTAATGCTCTTAAAATTTCCCTCTTTCTCTGTTTAAGATCCCTCTCTCATCCATATGTACCTACAAGTGAACACATATATCTTCCAGTGGACAAAGTCAAGACAACAGCTGTTGTAGCTTACAGCTGGCTCCATATCCTAAGTTGTACATGAGGCACTTTCTGGAGTAGTTATAACTCTCTTCAAGAACAGAGTTTATCTTCTGTAAGAAAAGGAGCATCATTTTGTGGTTACATTTTTGCAATAGGCCTTATTTATAATATGATTTTCCCATGTAAAATAGCATAACTAACCTGAAAACAACTGAAAAGTGATTGCTGTGCTGACATTTTTTTTAAAGACAAATAACAGGTTGTATTTTTGGCTACTGAAGGTCATTATTTTTTATTGTAAATACAGAAAGTATGTCCAGATATTTACCTGTAGGATAAATGATAGAAATTATAATCAGAAAGGAAGTAATGCATACCTAAACAAATGCACATATAATATACAGGGCCCAATTTAGATGCTTTTAAGTCTTAGCCATAGGTGGGAGTGCATTCAGGCTGAAAGCGTGGTATTACTGTGGGAACATATTGAAGATGCAGATGCTGCCTTAGGCAGCCCTTCTTCCCACGCAAATCCTCCTTTGCCAACACTTGGATCAGTCTGCGTGGATGTAAGGTGCTGGGATAGAGTAATGCAGGCTCACACATGCCTCTTATGTCTGCTTCAAGCCTGCCCTGCAACACTCTTCTCCCTGGTTTTTGCCACCAAAGTGGGAAGGTATGTTTTCTCAGGTTGGCTAGTTACTGGGGTTTTGAAGGATTGTAAAATGAAGTTCAAAATCCAAAACTGAGCTAGCTGCAATTTTTCTCTACCCATCTGCAAATGCATTAAGTGGTGGTGAAAGCCAAGAGAGAGAATATTAATAAGTGGCAGAGCACATTTGAAATTGCACATGGAAGAATTTAGGTCCTGAGCTTGACAGCATAATGATATGCTTCAACTGTGGTGCTCTGACAAGAACAAGACAACAAAACAGCAAATGCTCTGGCAAATTCCCAGCCATAACTTGTCAAATGCTTAAAAATGACCAGAAACAAGAAAAGTGCATACATATTTCCTGATGTTGGTATGATGTCCAATCTACCACATTAAAATAGGCTATCTCTACATATACCCTTGTCATACATACCCTAGCTGCCTTTTTTTGGTGTTTTCTTCTAATAACAGTTTTGTAATATTTCACTCTTCAGATATCCAACCTACTGTCTATAATCTTACCCTTTCTTTCTCAACTGAGCTTTTCAAGACCATTTCTGCAGCTGATATGATCCAAAAAAGAAAGCTGCACTGCACTGCCAAGTAACTGACTTCCTGAAATTGTCACCTATATATTGTATCTAACACATCAAAAGTCTATTCAATCAGTTTTCCAGAAAACAAGTGCATAACCTCTCTTCCTACCACATCACCCCACAGTTCTGTTTCTGCCAACAACACAGAACTCTCCAAGGCATTGTCTTGTTTCTTTATGCATGTGCTGATCACCTTGTAAGCAAGCAAGATACTTCCACAGTGCAGGAACTTGTAGTTTAGATCAGGCAAACAATACAGTGCAACACACTCATGAGGAAAGAGAAATCACAAGGCTGGGCTGCAGCTCTCTTTGCCCCTAAGACAGAGTTCTTGGTCCTCATTTATTAATTAATATGAATCTCCCTCTATGTACAGAATGTTCTAGAAGCTGCTGGGTTTTTGTAGAGAAGGTGGAGCCCAGCAAATGTTGAACCTCTCAGAAGGCTGAATTGCATGGAATTATGCTTGTTCTGACCATAAACTCATTATAAATATAAAAGAGAATAGGTCTCAGTTTATGAAAATATGGAAACTACAATATACCAGCTATTAAAAAGTGTGCATTTGGGAAAACAGATGAGAAGAACCCTTGAACCACTGTTCTTGCTCACATTCAGTGTAGCACACCCTGTCACCCACCAGTCACCAGAATACAGCTTTGCCTGCACTGAATCACCTCTCAAAGACAACAACTAGCCTTTCAAATGGTCAACTTCCCAAATGGCAATGAAACATTAAAATTCAGTATGGCAGAAGATGAAATGCAAATAAATCTTTCTTACTTCTTTATCTTTTAGAATTCTTGCTTACTAAACTTGCATTACATTGTTTCACTAGGGAAGATACCTACTGACACATTCCAGAAGTCAACTAAACATCACTATGGTTCTCACTACTCTTGAAAAGATTTTGTAGATTGGGTTTACAATTGACGTGGATTGCATACAGTGGCTTTCTACTGTGTCCTAGGATCCCTGGGAATAATTGTTTGGCTCCAGACAGCATGAATGGAAAGCACATGCTGGTTCTGTAGCTGATAGCTGTTTTTTCCTTAGTGATTAGAGTACAAGTGGCTTTAAAACTTTTACCTTTCCTCACAGACAGTGAATCTTTTATTGAGAGTCCTTTACATAGACTAACACCCACTGTAGTGCTCCACACTGCTCTGTCTGGCATGTGAAGCAGATTAGCAAACACTCCTTATCTGCCATTTTTGGGAGTTCTGTCTTGCAGCTCTCTGGTCCCTAAGCCCCATGTACTGATTTTGTGTAGCTTCCCATGGCTGCAAAGCCTGAACTTAAACACGGGAGCACATTTCAAAGCTGTTAGCTAACAAAACCACATGAACAGAACTTTGGGGAAACTAAACATCTGCCCCTAAATGCATCATCTTTACAGATCACCCTGTTAGTACAAGAATTATAACCAAGATTGGCCTGCTGGGAAATGGAGTGTTTTTCATACCCAAGTTAGTAGAGATGCTGATCTATTTTAAATGTCACTGACCACTAAGAACATCCTGCTGAAGGGCAGCCTTCCCCTTGGTAAAACACCTTCTGCTTTCTTTTTCTTCTCTCAGAGAGTGCTCTCATACCTGAAATAAGAGTAGGGGACTATGCTCCTCCTGGATGCAACCAGCATAAAGAGCTGCCATAGAACACAGAACAGAGGGAGCCTGTGACCTGGAACAAGCAACTACAGTCTGCAATGAGGAAAAGGGCAAATTTTGCAATCTAATTCACCCATACAGCCATTCTTGTTCTTAAGATGACCAAGAAAATTAAAGGAGTAAGACTATCCAGAAAATTAAAGGTGTTTATTGGAATGGATTGGTGCCTAAATGCTTCTGGCACATAAACAGCCAACGAGAAGAATAATTGGGAAGATATAAATGAACACAGGACCAAGTAACATTTCAGCTAAATATTAGAAAAATAGTGTCAGACTGTGGAATTACCTTCCAATATAAATAGAAGAAATAGCCTAGGCTATTTAAAAGTTAGCTGGACAAATCACTTGCTAATAAGTTCCATGCTCACTGAAAACCCAAAACGTCTTTTGTTATCCCCAGTGGACATAATTCTATCCCGATTACAGATGTAGAACATATTCAGATTAAGTAAAAGTGTAATTTGTTATATTCTACTTTGGGTGCATCACTTATCTAATGGAATGTCTCCTCGGAAAGCAATTTAATAGTGCAGCCAATAACAGTGTCTGCAGTTTAAATGGGACAGAATTAGCATAAATTCAACTTAATAGGGACACATCCAGCTAAGACCAATTGTGCTACATCACAGCAAAATTCTACAACCCTGAAATTTTATAACCACTACATGACACTATAGGAAAAGTGCATATATGAAATATTTGACTAACAGAATGGGTGGTTTTAAGTGCAGTGGTGCATTTTTTTCATTGCTGTCACATTCTGTTGCTGTTTGAGGTATTTTTTAATCTGTTTTTTTAATGACCTCTTCACTTAGTTGGTATGGGCACTTATCAGAATGAGCAACTCTCCAAGTACTTGTACATACTGCTCTACTTCAATACAGAAACCCATGCCTTGTTATCCTCCTGTACTAGAAAAGAGATGGTGGATGGCTGCTGCACTTCAGCAAATCTCCCAAAAGCATTTAGATTCTGAAACAAATGCTTCTAGTAATCCTCACTATATTGCAGAAAATGACCTTTTCACATATTCCAGATTTTTCTCCTCCTCAGCAAGACGAAAGAGTCAAGCGAAAAATAATCTGCCAGCCTGGAGATCCAGTCAAAGGCTATTGGTTTTTGTAGGTGAAAGAAGAGGTCCAGGCTTTGTTAAAGGGTATGAGCAATCTGTTAAGAATAGATTATCTAGAACCCATAGAAGTCTATTACTGCAAGAATGATTCAGGCAGTAATCATCACAACAAACTTATAAATAGCAGACAAAAGGATTAATTCAAAATGATTTCTCAACTCATAAAGTCATGGTACAGAGCAAGCCATGTTTCCAGGGAGTTTGTTTAGTCTGTTACCTGTCTCCCATGCCAATTCTTGATGGAAAAGCTCCTCATACTCTAGGTAGTTATAGGAAATTTTTCTTCTAACGTTAGATGTGGACAGCCTGCGGTGGCAGATTCCCTGCAGTTAACTTTCAGTTGTCAGATTTCAGTTAGTTTAATTTTTGTTCCTCTTCCTGAAGAATATTACAGCCAACAGGTTACTCTATGAATAACTACAGGAGACAATAATCTATTATCTCTTGGGTTTACTATTGAATGAACCCCTCTGTCCCCCAGATAAATACATGATATCCATCAGACAGAATAATGTTTAAAGCACCTCCTTGCTCTGAGGTGATCCAAAAGACATTTCGTCATCTACCCTGGTTACCCATAGACTGGATGGTTGGCTGCCATATTCCTGAAGAAGAGGAGGTATAATAAGTAGGTTAAATGAGTGAGGGGGAAGGTATGCAGTTATAAAAGGGATCTGTAACAGCAACTTAATACCTTCCCACGTGGAACGAGAAATTGTAACATCAGTGCATAACATTTAAAAGTTTGGAGTAGTAACTGGAACCATTTAACTGAATCACTAGAAAAATCATAGCAACTAAATCAGTTATTCAAAAGTGTGTACAGGCTCCATCCCAACCAGTTTCCCCTGGCTGTAACGAGCTTTGGTAAAGTACTGTGCTTTGTATTCACCTGCTTCTTTCCATGAATGAAAATTATAACTCAAAGCACACAGGAACAGGTCACAGACAACAGATGGCAAATGCCAAAGAACCTGACCCCCAGTCAGAAATATATAGGGATATATAAACTACCCACCAAGTCTACATTTTTACCACCAAAATTCTGATGGGCTGAGTTTCTATTATCACTTCAGCATTTGGGTTTTCATAATTATTTTCCAAAGTAAGGTCATCAATCTTTAATAGTATATTTGTATAAAAATTTAATCAGCTCATGATACTTAGATTATGCAGTTTAGGACATCATATATGGTGGGGATTTAATTCTTTAAAATTTAATTAAATTTTAATTAAAGGTTATGTCTGAAAAATCAGGGGTTCAGCCAGATGTGATTAGAAATACCCTGAAAGCAGCTGCTTTTAAAATTGTAATACTGAACTACTCTCCCAATTACTTGGTAGGTAGGGAGATGATGAAGTGTGCATGTGCACATCTGATTGTGTGATATGAGAGAATATTTAGGCCCCCTGCCATGAGAATTCTGATCAGATTATTTATTCATCCCTCAAAAAAAAAAAAAAAAAAAAAAAAAAAAAAAAAAAATCACATATCCTGGTAAATGGGAAGTTAGACAATCTGGAGAGGAACACGAGTTACCATACTGTGAACTGTATATAAAATGAAATATTTTCAACTGTTTCTATTATAAACCTCTTTCCATTATAGTCCTATCAGTACCTTTGGTAAAAGTAATTTCACTGGGTGAAGGAGAACTGGAGACAGTACTTAGAATTATTATTTGAAATGCAGTAATTTAACCTGCCTGCGGGCTTTATTCATGACTGCTACTTGAATTTTGAGTAAAGCCAAAAATAAGTATTTTTTCTCTCAAAAGTGTTATGAAGAGTTACCTCCACCCAGGTTTCTCTCAGGCTTCAACCAATTACAGGGAACACAGAAGTAAGTTATGTCCTTGTGAAAATTCCACACCCCTTTGCCTTCAAATTTCAAGCATGCCAAGTTCCACCATGAAAATTAAGAGGATTATTTTTCCATTTCCAATTAAGTCTTCAAAAAGAAGTAGTGTGAAAAATAAAAGGGAAGGGGGATGATCTCTGTTCTCAAAGATGTAAGGTCTGCTGACTTCAGCAGGAAGAACTGAATGCTAAAGCTGAGCTCCTTTCATTTGGCTTCTCACAGAAGCTGGTACACAAGAGTCAGCTGAATTGTCTCAGCTCATGATTTAAATAAAGCTTCACCTCTCTGAAATCCTGGTCCTGGTAGTTAAAGCCCTCTAGAAGTTAGGATCTAGCTGCTGACAATAGACAAATCTAAAAGACCACCCCCCATGCCTCAGAAAGAATTCCATCAAGAGATGAAGTGAGGCTAGAGGACACTGACTGCAGTCATCCATCTGGAGAGGTTATTGAAAACAGCAGGTATTTCAGGATGTCCTAAAAATTCATGTACTAGCCCCGCAGTACTTTGAAAAAAAAAAAAAAAAAAAAAAAAAAAAGCTGTAGTCTAAACAAACAGGAAAGGAAAAGCTGAAATAAATGCCCTGTCACCTGTTGGCCTCTCCATGCAGCAGCACAGAAGAAAGCCTTTGTGACTTATGTATGGCTATGTAATTTACTGTTTGAGGAGTTCTGCAATCATTATACTTAGAATGGAAAGAAAAAATCTGAGCTGCACATTTTCCTATGAACAAAGAGACAAATTTTTCTGCACCTTGGTGATAGCTTACATTGGTTACCAGCCACACTAAAATTCCTATTAGATGCCTCTCACCTGAATTTTTTATTAAGAATGTTTCCTGATGCCCCATATTGCTGTCCAAATACATTTTTCCCACTGCCTTTCCTAATGTATTCAGTCGTTAATTGAAGGCCTTCAAGTCACTGTTTTCTTGTAGAAAAAAAAAGCTTCCCTCTAAGCCTTCAAATGCTGCACCCAGGATAAAAATAAGTAGAGCAGCTGAACATACCTATCAAATCCATGACATGCAAATTTAAACAAACCTAAACTTAAGCAGACAAACAAATGCATGCCAATCTGTGTGAAACACTCACTGGATTGTTCAGATGGTGCCTTTACACTACAGAATATTGCCCCCCAGACTTCAGACAGAAAAAGGAAAGCTATTAAAAATTCAAAGGAAAGCCAGGTTTGTTTTTCCCAGCTGATGAATTTGTTGAAAAAGTGACCTTTTAGCTCAGTTTCCCAGAGCTGTGAACATTTTTTTTCATGCTGTTGATATATGTGCCAATTTAAAGCAAGCTATACACAGTAGGTGTTTCTAGAAATATTAAAATCTCAGAGCTTGCTTGGACAGCCATTTGAAAACAGACTGGTGAAGGAGAAGGAGACATTGGTAGTTTCTCCCCTAGAAAGATGCTCTTTTTAATTTTTTCCTAATTATATATCACTATCAACATCAGACTTTCTAAGAAATAATGACATTAAACTCTCATATTGCTTTCAATATTAAATATCTTCAATAATTCCTTTCTTTCTTGTTATGCCTCCAGTAGAAGTGGTAGACAAACTGTGTAACAAACTACTTGGAAACAAGCAGAAGACATTTGTCTTAGTTTACATAAGCTTTCTCAAAATCCTGTTTACCTTGGCAGTAATTTTCAGTGAGACAAACTATCACACTGAGTCCTACAGGCTTATATTCACCTATTGAACTGCAAAGAGCATCAGTATTAATAGAAGCCACACATGTACATTTCCCTCAATATATCAAAACCACACTGCTATCAGGGAGAGAAAGAAAGGCCATCATGAAGGAATCCTTTTTTTGCAGGTATTTCTTGGAGGTCAGAATCTTCAGAAGAACACTGTGAATCTGAAGATAGGTGCATAAAGACTTTGCATGACTTTCTGGAGCATCCAGAGAAAGCCAGCTTCTGAACATGATTTTTGAACTACCCAAATTTGATAGAAAAAAACCCTTTTGAAACAGAAAGAGACTGTAGGATGCAAGATCTAGTTACATAATCTTGTCCATGAGCATTCTACCCCAAATACCCAGAAGACTTAACAGCAGACACCATATTTGCCCTTTGCTTTGATACTGTATTTGTACTTTTCAAATAACTTGATGTATTAGGCATTGTGTCTAATTTTTTTTTTTTTCTGTTGAAAGAAGTGTTATTCTTCTTTGGGATTTTGCTAGGATTCCACTGAAGATTTGTATCTCACTGTTTTCCTTATGTATATAATAAAAAAGGCCAAGAACTATGTAAAAAAGAGGTCAACCCACATCATGTGGGTTTCTGTCATTCATTATCCAGATTTAGGGCAAGAGCACACTACACATAAGAAATGTAGGTCAAAAGCTCATCACTGCACACGCTAACTAAATAAACCATAATCATATTCCATTTACATATTTTAATCTCCTTTCTTTTAGAAAAAAATGCCACAAATAGGGGACAAGAGTCTGGGATTTTAATCTGCACAACTAAATAACTTATTATGCAGCATTGTGGCAGCATGGAGTACTTTAGGGAAGGAATTAAGTTTTAAATAATGGGACTCAGCAATATCCAAAATGGGTGTTTTTATGTTGGCATGGAAAAGGGATAAGATTTCTCCTTCCTGATGATATGTAGGGTACTGCACTCTGTAAAACAATCTGGTGAATATGAAGCTCAACAATAAAGAGCTTTGTTGAAGTAATCAACATATAGTAAATATTACCTGCATATTGCAAAGTACATATGAAAACTGTTTCCATAATTAAATTTTAAGAAGGCAGTGAAACATGCTTCTTTTTTCTCTTATTCTCATTTGTGATTGAGCAAATGGGTATAAAAAGTAAAAATAGCCATTTTTCATCTCCAACCAGGCGAAAGCTCATCTCTCTGCTCTGCTGTTGCTGTGCCCATGGCAACATTTACCAATACATAGGCAGATTAGTGATTAACCTAGGAAAACGTTTGCTTACTGTAATGCATGACATGTTTTGACAGAGAGATGAAAACTCATTGTCCCAATAAAATACTACAGAGGATGTACAGGTCTGTTGTTAATGTATATTCATGTACTATTGTACATACATGTAAACTCAGTACACACAGCAATTAAAACATTAATTCATGCAATATGTTTGCTTCAATTATCAATGGATGATATTTGCATATTTTTAAATTGGCAAGTTAGACATTCCCTTTAATTTTGAGAGTTTGAGTGGAGATCATACACAATGACTATTATCTCTTCTTTTTCTCTCATAGTTATTCTGGTCTCACAGCCATAACCTAGGAGCAACTTTCATGACTTGAAAAAGGAGCATAACGCTGACTAAAAATGAAATTAATTTAAAATCTAATAACTGCTCTGTACATAGGCATATATATTGTGGACAGGCTTTTAAAATTCTTTAGGTAACTACACTGAGCATAGAGGTTCATTTCTACCTTTTCATTTTATTCAGTGTTTTTATCCAATGTTTTGGGGGCTCCTATAAACCTTGGTGTTGTAATTCCAAACAATCTCTGTTATAGCTATTACAGTAACATTGGATCCAAACCTGCTGGCTCTTTATTGTCAACTAAGATCTATCAGAAAACACAAATTCATCTACCAAAAAAAAAAAGAACAGAAGAAAACCAAATCAAAAAACACCTCAGAGAAAGCTGCAAGTATCAGGCAGGTGGTTACCCATGTAAACAGGCACAGTGTTATTAGAATTAGTACCAAATTAAGCTTTGACTGGCTGCTGGGAATACTTTGATGTTGCTTTCTTTGAACACATAACTCTTCCCTCTCTTCCCCCAGGTGAGGTTTAAAAAAAAAGACAGCAGTAACAGCACAGTGGAAATGTCACAAACTGCACTTCAAAAGAGAGAGCAAGGAAATGGTAGCTCACAGGTCAGCAATGTACAAGGTCATGAGTGTAAGGCAGTGACAACTGGCATCACTTTGCATTATGCTCTTACAGGATGCCCTTCCTGCCCTCCCCCCATCCCTTCTCTGAGCAGACACATAGAAGTCAAAGCTCTGACATGAGAAATGGTATTTCAAAACAGAGAACGGACTCTGTTTTCAGAGACAGCTTGGAATTAGGTATTTATAGTAAAACAACATATTTATATAAGGAGAGAGAAAAATCTAACAAAAAGCTTGAAATGTATTCAGCACTGGAACCTTTAGCACATCATATTCAGCTCAGTTGGTAGTTTGCATACCTCATCACATGCATCGAGCTGCCAAAGATAAAGAATTCAGCATCTAAACTCACAAAGCTCTGAAGAAGCGGGTGGCAGTGGGGTAGGATATGGGTCCCTCGCTGTCAGTGTGAGTTGTGTGGGGCTCAGCTGCAACCACAATGGGCAACAACCATACACACAACACACACAGAGGCACAAAGCAAGCTTGTTGTCCTGGAATCATAGAGTCTTCTGAGTTGAAAAGGACACTCAAAGGTCACTGAGTCCAGCTCCTGGCCTTGCACAGGACAGGCCCAAAGGTCACACCATGTGCCCGAGAACATTGTCCAAACACTTTTTGATCTGTACCTGTATTTGTCAATTAATTGACCTACAAGACAGAAAGAAAGATTCTTTCTGTCTGTTGTTTCAGCATATCAAGGCAGAATTTCAGTACGTGGAAAGAACAGCTTTGGATGGAACAATGTTACTTCTTCTACAAGACACACATGAGATACCTTACTTAATATTTAAACAAGCTTTACAAAGGCAATAGAAATGCAGACTATCTAGAAAGGCTGGCCTCTAGCTCCCTCAGCCCAGCAACACTGTAACTCTGACGGATTTATCTTCTTGACAATTTCTTATGCCCTACTAGTTATAAACTATCCAGTCTACATAGAGTTTGCATGTTTGTACTTTGTATAATAGTTAAAGTAATACCAATTGTCTAAAAAAAATTTATGGTTTGTTGCACAGCCCTGCTTTTTCACATTCTCCTATACAAGTTTCTTGATCTATCTTGGGAAAAATCCCTTCTCATTTGGCAAGTCTAATTTTTTTCCAAAATCAAGACAGAATCATGTCAAGCCTGGAATTTATGTAAGCATATAACTCTTGATTTATAATTTTTGTTGACCAAACTTTCTTCTCCTGTAATCATTTAAAACTCAGGCAGAAGCAGGACTAACAAACCTAGGCCTCCATCCAGGAAAGCACTCAAAGGCCCTGAAAGAAGGAACTCTGCTGAAAATCATGGGCCAGCTCTCTTGCTCTGGATTTCATAGCCAGTTCATGGGAACTGAAACACAGCCTGCACTACTCAAAATCCACAAAGTAAACACAAAGATTTAAAAAATCCCAAGATTAGCTATCTATTTCAACTGGTCTGGATACTGCTTATTAATTTTTTTTGCTATTTTAGTTATGTAGTTGTAATTAGATGCTCTTTAAGGTTCCTTCCTAAAACTATTCTGTGCAAACGTAGTAAAAAAATAAAACAAAAAACTCCCCAAACCTGAACAACCACAAAACCAAACAAATCCAACAAAAAACTCCAAAGCCGCCAAATGGGACAAACTGACAACCAAAAGCTGCGCCCAGTAATTCTGTGCAAAATCCCTGATGCAGATGTAGCAGAGAGGCACTTTCATTGTCTGGGTTGATTGTGTAACTACACAGAAATTACAGAGAAAAGCATCAGAAAAATGCCCTCAAATGGTGTATGCTGTATCTGCCCCAGGAGATGCACAGTTCTGTTACTGATGAGCCCTTGGAGCAAACCTGCACCACAGGCAAACATTTTTATGGAACTGAGGTTATGAAGTCTTTCTAAGCTGTTCCTTTAAAAAGCAATTCTAGATATTATGCCTGTAAATCAACATTTTTGTTAATGAGACAGTGGTTACACTGGCTGACTCTACTGCCTGAAAATCATAATCCTGAGATTTAGACTGCACTCAAATGGGTCATACAAACCCAAAACCTAATCACGATAATTTTAAGTGTCTGCCTATTTGGTTGGTATTTATTTATAAGTCATCTCCAGCTGCTGGGGATTTTTGGCAGAGCCACCATTTGCACATAATGGTAGTTTTACTCCTAGCACCAGTTCTATGCCTCGATTCTAACCTCAGCCTGTTACTGCTCATCATGTACAAAATCTATATTGTCTCCTCATAAGCTTTTCCTGCCCTTCACGCTCCCACTATGGTTTCTGGGACCACCCTCTATAAACCACTCCTGTGAGCTCTCCTAAGTTACCTGATACAGACTGAGACAGGTTCTTGCTGGTGTTTCAAATACATATACACAGTGTTCTTTATTGCTGCTCTTCGCTCTTGTTTGTTTATTTTTTGTTGTTTTGGCAGGTTTTTCTTTCAAACTGTTTCTTTTGGGCTCTTAATCTTCATCTCCACTTGCCAAAGAAAAATGGTGAACAAGGCACGCAGCTCTCAGCAGGAGCAGCAGCAACACTCAGAATGAGAAGAACAGCAAAACTGACAGCTGTGCTTTTCTGCACTGAGCACAGTGGGTAAATCAATACCCCGGCAGCCCTGCTGCCATCTGTGGAGTTTCTGGAGCAGACTGGTTATTTATAGAAACTTATTTGCACAAAGCCAATATTTACCTGTCGGGGCTGTCAAAATTTGCAATCCATCTTTGCTGTTACCCTGCTGTTTTTCATGTCAATAGTGGAATTTTCCAAAAGAAAATACTGTAATGTTTCCCCTTTCATAAACGTTCCCTTCCTGCAAGGGTTGGTTACGTTAATTGTTGCAGCAGGAATGCATCTGGTTTTCATAGGGCCTTGGGGATCCTCCAGAACGCAGGAAAAGTATAGGGATGTCAAACCTAAAGAGCCTATTTTTCTGTCTTGTTCCAACAGCAGCAGCATGGCATTTCCCTGCCAAGGCCAAGAGGAGATTTAATGTTACAAAAAAACAATCATTCCCACTCTGCAAACTGAGAAGGTTTTCTTTTGGAATGTTTGGCTGCTGCTGTTGTTACTGTTGTATCCATAACCATTATTTTCAAACAGACAAGAATTTTTAATATGAAATTTCAGTGTATTTGCTTCTAAAAGTGAACTCAGATTCCAAGGCAAGAATGAAATGCATGGGTGATCTCAATCCTGACTCCTTGCAGACTAATGTTTACATCACCAACATACAGGCACGTCTGAAGGAGATGAGAAGGAGGAACGGACTTCTGGTCTCTGTACCAGTTTCTTCAGGTCAGAGACTGGACTGCAGTGCCAGGGCAGAGTGAGGTACTGGGATGGCTTCTGTCTGTACCTTTGGGTGGCTATTTAAAGGCTGTCACTAACCAGGACTGTCCTCACAGAGCTTTCAATTGTCAGTTTTCTGAAAAAAAAGGGTTCTTTGTAATCAAAGACCTATTGAAAATGGCAGTCAAACCCAGCATCATAAATCTGTATCATTTGCCATTTCAGTGAGAGTGTATCTGCTGCTGTAAATCACGGAGAGGCTCAGGGTGCAAAGCCAGCTCTTGAGAGCACCTGGAGTTTAACTCTAAGTGAGATACCATCACCCAATGGGTCAGCACCCAGCCACATCACTGGCCAGCAATCTCTGCATCCTAGCAGGACAGGGCTGGAGAAAGCAGGGCAGGACTTAAAGCAGAGCAGGGCTTAAACTAGGGCCAGTAGAGGCATTCTTCAATAAATGGTTTAGAGAATTAAGGATTAAATTATTCTGTCAGATGAGGAATGGAATCTGTGATCTGTACAGTAAATAGCAGTGGAAATAGGACAGTGCTTAAACACATGCCAGGCTGGAAGCCATCTGAAAGATATGGGGAACAGGTGAATAAGGACACTAAAGAGTAGCAGAAAATATTTTCCATTTGCTTCTGTTTGTTGTAATATTAATTACTGAGCCCTATGACAAACAGCTTCCTAGCCTTTGGCTAAGAAATGGTGTAGAGCCAGAAAATGGAACAGGGAAATTTCTCATTCTTGTTTTCTCCACTGAGACTCACAAAAAGGTTCCTCTTTTGTATAATATGGTTTCAGATGGTTTTTCAATATTATTTAAAGAGCATGTCAAAGCCACAACAAAGTAATTCTTCCTCTCAGATAAGGTCCATGAACTCCCCCCAGGGCAAGTATTAGAGAGCCTGCAGGAAAACTGCTTGTTAGACAAATGGAGCCACAGACGTTACTTTTATCTGGTGTACAAAGCAAGGATGCTACATACAAGGCACAGATACCCAGTTACGAAAAGTACTATTTTTTAATACAGGCTTTCCTACAAAACAAAATTCTCCTAGATTTTTCTCTTTTTTTTTTTTGTGTGAGAATTTTTTAGTCTTGTTTCCTGCACTTGTAATTGGCATTAAAATTTTTAAGAGCTGATAATGCTCAGGACCTCACAAATTCAATCTACCGGTGACAAATGCTCTTGTCATATGTGTACTATATCCACAAATGCATAATTCTTTTCCTTAACATAAGCATCTGCAGCATAGAATGGAACCTCTGGGGTTCAGAGCTCCCCTGCACTCAGATTTATCCATAGCCAGAGCATGGTCATTTTCATTGCACTTCATTATTAACCAAGTTTTATGTTTGTAATATCAATGCTTCTATTGTGCTTTGCTGGATGTAGTCTAGAGACCACTGTGCTATTGCTCCATGTTGATTAGATAAATGTTTGTTCTATCTTGTCAGAAAGCAAACAGTGCCCCTGTCCCAAGTCTTTGGTGGTGAAGCCATGCTTCCTTTGTTAAGCTCTGACAGATCTCACAGCAATAAGAACACTCCATCAAAAGAAGAGCAGTCTCAAGGAAAGGGTAATGGGAAAACAGTGGCTGAATCTAAGCACTAGACTGGAGCTCACAATGTCCATGGATACTCAGAAATTCCCATTAACTACATATAGCACAATATTAGCAATTTGCACTACTTCACAAAATGTTAGTTAAAAACTTGACAAGCACCACAGTCTGAAGGTTCATTTCTCACTTTAAACACAAAAAAAAAATCCCCAAACTGAAAGAAGGCCATCCCTTTAATTTATGCACTGTACTAACATTTAGGTGGCATATATCTAATTGCTGACTGCTAGAGATGACTTTATATGACCTTGGACACATAATTTAATCCTTCCATGTGTTTGTTCTCCTTTTGTCTTACTCCCCAACACTGAAGACTGGCAACTACCACATCTAAGAGAATAAACAGAGGAAATTAATGCTACAGATAGTATTAGTATCTCTCCTGCATATGTTGCTGCCACTCAGGGTTTAAACCACTGCCACTTTGGGCTACAAGATCCAGAAGAGTAACTGAAAATGTTGGGTACTTTTGCTTTCCCCTGAACTACCTAAGAACTTAATCTAAGAAATGTAATTTTCAGATACTATTTCATTTAAGAAATGAAATTCTGAGATAAGCAATTGCTTTGATTTAAGCTGTGGCACATAATAAGGCACTCAGTTCTCCAAGAGGATCCACGTGGCTTAGAGGGCATTGGGAAATGCTGTGTCCTGAAGCATGCAGTAAGACAGATGGAATAGAAGTTTAATGGTGTCCTTTGCTTCAATGTTTATTACTGAGTTCCAGGAATGGGACCGGGATGACCTAAGTGATCCTTTTTAGTTCAGTGGTCATTCCCTCACGAGTCTGATTTAAAACAAAAAAGGAAAATAACTGATTTCAGCCCTCAGCATACTTGTGTGATTAGGATAATGAGGAAGAGACCATTTTACAAAGCAGTTCATGGATTCTTTCTCTCTTTCAGATTTCAGAATGCAGCTGGTTTCAAACTCCCAGCTGGGAAAGAGGGGACTTCTCACCATAAGTAGTCTGCTTAATCTGGGGACTTCTCAATCAGGCACAGATGAAGTGACGTGATTACAGGCCTTGGTCAAATGTTGCAATGCAAGATGATTTATACTAATCAGTATTCTCTAGAATCAGTGCAAAACAAATCCAACACAACTACAGACCTTGAAAGAAGATTTAGCCACCACTCTTTCTTTTGCCTGAAAATGCTATCTTGACAGATCTTAGCCAAGTAATCAAACACTTCTGTGTAGCACACAACACATCCCGGCCATCAGAAACATCAGTGGCATCTGTTAAACACCGTCTGTAAATTCCCTTTTCGTGTTCACAGGTTGGTTATGACCGTAAGGAAAACTTAACATTTCCCAGATTTCAGTGCAGTGGTGCTCCCTATACCTCTAGAGATTTTCAAGTTGTCAGAAGCTATTCACTGTTACCCATGACAAAAAACCCCTTTCTGTCTCTGCTCTACTGAACACTGACATGAAATGCTTATGCTAAGACAGATGTGCAAATCTCCTGATTTCTGAAGGTATCAACTACTATGCATGGGCTATTTTAAATCAAGCTTAAACAGCAATTTAAGGATAATTTAGAGAGCTAAAGAAAAAAAAAAAGATGGGAAAGGTGGATTTGGCTCATCCCACTTAGCTTTTGGGGCACTGTGGCATAGAAACCAGATGCTTTCTTGCTGTGATCTCATGATGACAACTTCTTTTTCTCCCTCAAGTTTATTTTGTTGCCTCAGAGCAAACTATCAGCCTCCACTTGGCCGCTATGTGTACTGGCATGTTAGAAAGAAGGATGTAGGAAGATAGAGAAAGAATAGAGGAAATTTACTGCAGTCAAAATTCTCAGAATAATGGGGTGACTTTGGACCAGATTTCAGTCTGTCTCTCACACTGGATTAAAAAGCCAGGTTTTGGACCCCAAACTGGTACTACTTGTGGACACTGATGTATTTAAAATATTAAAGATAAAAAACCTGTTTTGAGACCTTTTAAAAATACAATACATAGGAACAAGAACAGGCATTTATTTCAGTCTGCCTGCCCTTTATCAAATTCCAGATGACCATATGGTTTAATGCCTCATATTCACCTACAGCAAAAAAGGCTCTTCCTTACTGGCCAAATATGAGCCATGCCTCTGACTCCAAAAAAGGAATTCAAACTGTTCCTCACATCATAAACCATGTCCATGCCAGTTCCATCAGAACATGAGCCTTTTTGCTCACAAACTTCATCAGGGTCATTAAGATCCCCTCATTAGCAGATTTTTCTACTGCATCAGCATGGATGGGCTGAAAGAGGCCAGACACTGGAGCCTCCTTTATTCGGCACAGGAGAGCACATAAGCCTGGGGAATGGAGAGGGTGTTTTTAATTAATCCAACATAAATAAAACTGCCTGAAAACATAGCGAGGAATAGAGGCTCAACCTTCTGTAGGTCAAACCCAAAGGCTACATTTGCACCCTGGGACAACTTCATTATCCTCAGCTGAGCTGCACAAGGGATTAATTTAACCCTCAGAAAAGGGTCAAGAGAAACTGGGAGAGAAACAGAACAATCCATTAATAAGAGCTATAAGAATACATGTTCGTAGAGTTTAGTTCAAATTCATCCTCACAGCTTCTGTTTTTAGTGTAAGCAGGTACATATAGTAACATCACAATTTTTATTCTGCTCCATCTGCTGTTGTCAGAGCTCTTTCTTATATTCTCAATGGATTTAAATTAAATTATTTATATTCTCAAAACCCTAAGATTCTGAAAACCCTAACAGAAGCCTGAAGTACTGAGGCTTGTTCACCTGTCTACTTGAAATTTTTTCTTTTGCTTCATTTTAACTAATTCTAAAAATGTATCTGTAAGCCAGAGAACATTTTTTTTTTTCTTAATGAAGCTAATTGTTTTAGCTATGGGCTGCAAGCAGTGTTCCTGTTCCAGAAGGAGAACACTGTCGGATTCTAAATGTGACTGTGTACCTTAGGTGTAAAATTGTGCAGTAGCTCATAATTGTATGGGTTGCCACTACAAAGCTAGAAAAAGAAAAAAAGGGTGGAAAGACAAAGCATTAACAGCAGAAACATCCTAGGACTCAGCATTTTTTAAGATCAGGGACATATTATTTATATTTCTGAACTTTCCCTCCTTTAAGATGATTGGTTTTTGGTCAGCATGGTGAAGACGCCACATTGCCTTTTTATCTGTTTTGATGAACTAAAGCATCCCAATGCAAATGAAAGCACTGGAAAACGTAAATGATACAGAAGTTACTCAGATACTTTTTCCAATCCCAGCACTTGTAGAAACAAGGTGGATAATACCTCTGTAATAGATACCTAATTGAAGGTGACCTACCTATGGTGTCCAAAACAATATGGCCTGTTCTCTCTTCCCTCCCTCTCCTTTCCTTGAGGGCTCCCTCATTCCTTCCTCACCAATAAACGAACTTGCACTTCTTCCCATCACACAGCAGGCCTGCACCTTGTTCTGAGAAAGGAGATGTGCACAGTAGGAGGAGACGCTGGGAACACTCCAACCATGCAACAGCCAAGCAGACCATGACCTGGAACTTCTATTTGACCCAACACTTCTCAACAAACAACTGGCATTACTGGTCTAGTTTAAACCTTGGTGGTGCCCAGCTATGGACATTTATCTTCACACATGTGATATAGTATGCTTACCCAAATTTTAACCCTTTCACATCCAAATTTAGCTCTAACGGTGGTAAAATTGAGTTTTGAAGAAAGACAGCTCTCATTTGGATGCAGTGAGCCAGAAATAAGTTGACAGAACACAAGAAACAATTTCAGGGTTAGCACATAGTGTTGGTTACTCCTGCTTCTCTACAAAACCACTTGTGTTAAAGGAAATTTCACATGTCCTTTAAGAAATTAGAATTGCAGTATTTTGACTGCAAAAGCATCCTTGGCTAATAAAATAGGTTTGCATCTATAAATTTTATTGCAGCTTCTTTGCAGGGAAATCTTAACCCTAAGGGCTCAAGCCTATTTTTGCCTGCTCTGAACCACAGCCTTCAATCTTCAGCACACTTTACACCTGCAATATCCCATTAAGTAAGAACAGTGCTACTGCTCAAGAGTGGCAGAGGCAGAAAGCCAAGGACCAAGAGGGAAGTTCCCTTGCTTGGTTCAAGGGGATATACCAGATCTGTGGTGGATGGTAGGACTGAAGCAGACTGTGCCAGTTTGATGTAGACATCAACAAAACCATGAGACAGAGCTTTCTCCTTTCCTACTTCTCAGAGATAGGGTGCCTGCCAAATACAAATAATATTTTCTTGCTCAAGGTTGGTCTTAATGTTTCCACTCTGGATATGACATGAATGTTCTCTCCTCCCTTCACAACACACGCTGCCAGCTTGAACAAACCTTGGCTTACTGTTCTGCCTTTCCCCAATGTTCACTCTTCTCTGTCCTCAAAGGCTGCAGGGACTGGCACCCTGCTTTCCTCCCTTGGATTTTGCTGAGTACTTTCTGGCTGTTATTCTGCCCTGGTAAAACTCAGAACAACTTGACTCCACTTCTCCAGAGTTTTAGAGACAAGTCCTTTTACTAGCTTTCCTAGTTTTAAGTAAGCATACTAAAGATTTCCAGAAGAGATGTATCAAATTAGCCTGCATGGAATAGGAAACTTGCCCGCTAGTGTCAGGTATGCCTGTCAGGTATTACTGCTGTGTCTCTGTGATATTTTATGAAAATCCTTTGCTAGGATTTTTCTCCTATTCTAGCTGAGAAGCCTCAGAAAATAAATGTAACAATAACTATCTGATGGCTGTGGAATGTGCTCTGGAGGTTGCTTACCAACAGGTACATCTTTCATTGGTCCATGTAGATTGATTTTACTTGATGACTAATGATGGTCCAGCTGTGTCGGACTGTCTGTCATGAGTTTTTTCTTATTCATTCCATTCTTTTCCTTTCTAGCTTTCTGATGGATCCTTTCTCTCTATTCTTTTTAGTATAGTTTTAGTATAGCATTTTATATATATATTATATATATGTATATATTATATATAACATATCATAATATAATAAATCAGCCTTCTGAAACATGGAGTCAAGATTCTCATTTCTTCCCTCGTCCTGGGACCCTCGAACACAACCACACTCCTGCTTGGAGTGTAGCTTCTGGGTGATCAATTTGGCCAACAGAGAATTTATTACACTTCTCCCACTGCAAGTTGAAGCAAATCTGAGTATCTCCTGATGTCAATGGAAAGCTATTAGATGGCATCTATAAGCATCTTCAGCCTGACTCCTGATACTTGCACTATTCAAAACAGGACCACAGGCTTTATAGCATCATCCTGTTACTTTTGCTTCTAAAGTCCTTTATCTTAGGACAGATTTTCTAAAGTAAACTGGAACGGAATGTAAGGTGATTTATTATTTTAAAAGACAGCCACCTAGTTCTGAAGGCTCATTAGCAGCTTCTGGATGAAAAAGAGGCTGAAGAGAAACATGCCTGAGAATTGGCTCCCTTTCTTGTTCTCCTAATAGCAATCTAGAACATTTAGAGTAGGATATCTGCACTGGAGGTGTTGTAGCCAGGTCATGTTGATATTTGCATGAAATTTTGGTGGTGGTTACCATGAGATGTCCTCTCCTATTTACTGTGTGGCAAGACAAGCCATATTAAAGCAAAGCCCTGGGGGAGACAGTGGACTGCCAGATCAGTGAGAAAAAGTGAACAGCCTGTACAGGAAAGCTCTTTTTCATGATGCTAACTGAAGCTCTGCCACAGGTGAGGTTTCTAAGCAGGGATGATTTTCATCATCACTGAAGTAAAGCTACCCTCAAAAGACCCAAATAAAAGAGTGACATCTAAGCATTACACTGAAATGAACTAATAGACCAGCCTAACTCTTTTAAAAGAAAATTCAACAAAATCTAACCACCTGCTAGGTTAAGCCAGTTTCTATTGAAACACCAGTAACTCCAGTGTGGGTCTTGATGAGAGGAACACAACTGACTGCAGGGGGTTGGATTATCATCTTTAGAAATTGGTGGTTAAAGATCCTGAAATACCACAGGATTAAAAGCAGAGCAGACAGAATCTCAGCTGATCAAATGATGCTGTCAAACACACAAAGTTTAATATTCCTTTCTATCAAACCCAAAAAATATGCATAAAATAGTGGAAATCTGCTCTTTTTCTCTCTTTTCAAACTCATACTTCTCTATGGTATTTTCAGAATTCTCAAGACTGATAACAGCAGGAAAATAACTTGATTAGTAGCTAATTTATGTTGTTTTACAGCCTTGTTTCACTTAAACATTTGTCAGTATGGCATATGTATTAAACTACTGTATTTTGTGATACTTTTAAAATCTGCCTAGAATCACATGAAAAATTAAAACTAACCTGGAAATACAGAGATCTTCATCTGCTGCAGAATTTTACATTTCCAGTGAAGATCCTATGAGTTGTATTAGTAAAAAGTCTTGTAGGACTACAGAGCTAACTAAAAGATGATGCATTCCAGATTATTTATAACACCTATACACACAGAGACAACAATTTTTGGTTTTGCATCAGTAATGGCAAGCATCCTAGTTATCTCCTCCTACTACATAAATCTGGATTTCCCATTAATTTCTAATTGGATTCATGCATACTAATATCATATTGAAAAAAAAACCCTGTCTGCAAGACCAAGGGATTCAGCTTTCCTAAGAAACCTCTTACACTTTTCAAAGTAGCTCAAATCATGCTTGGATAGCACTTGCATATTGGAATAATACCACTGAAGTATAATATAATGGCTCCTGTGACTAATTCTGCTCAGCACAACAGAGAGCTCAAAAATTTGTTATTAAGCAACCCATTATTGGACATAAATTATATGTGCTTTGGTTAATTATGTCCTCTCTTTCTCATGTACATGGGGAAAAATCAAAGCAACAGAGAACTGAATTGTAAAAACTGTAAATAAGACCCTTCTTTTCAAATATATACAGTAACCAAGCAGTATCCTTTCTGGCCATAATATCAAGACTTGTGCCAATACACTGCAGAGTTAAAATAAATGTAAAACACTACAGCCAGAATTGAAGAGCTAAGTACTCACAGCAGGGCTTGATTGTCAACCTATCATGATCTAAAACACACACATCTACTTCTGCTGAGTCAATATAGTTTTAAAAATAACGGATTCTTTTTCTAAAAAAAGGTTCCCTACATCTTCAATGCTGTTAAGGTTAGCATGGACTATTTACAGGCATCAATGAAAAGAAGGAAATCTTACTTTGCTCTCCTACTGTTTGCCTACTGTTTGGTAAGAGTAGCTTGCAGGTTTTCTGCAAAATCTCTGTCATCTCTTGACAAAACTGGAATTATCAACAGGGGACAATTGCATGGCAGCAAGATAAATCCGTGTCATTACAGAAAGACTTGGAAGGATGAAACATTTTGATTGACTGTGCTGCTTGGACTGTAGCAGCCAACTTGGCTACAAGTATGCACTTTCTCTTCCTTTCTCCCTTGCATCTCGAGAGCAAAGCAAGCTGTTATCCCTGGTGGAACAGCCTTTTTTGTATATCAGTAATTGTTACTTGTTTTGCGACTGACTCACACAGAGCTCTCTGACATCTTTCCTTTTCTTTAGGAGGAGATGCCTTTTGACTGACTTCATGGTGCAATTTGACCACTTCAGCCCAGGAGGAATTCAACCCCTTAAATCTGAGGACCAGCTTAAAAATGATGTGAGTTCTAGCCCTTGTTTCAACACAGCCAAGGTTTTGCTTTCTGAACTGGTGTTCTTTTTAAGCAGACTCTGGAGTTTACA
Source organism: Onychostruthus taczanowskii (assembly GCF_017590055.1). Taxonomy (NCBI): domain Eukaryota; kingdom Metazoa; phylum Chordata; class Aves; order Passeriformes; family Passeridae; genus Onychostruthus; species Onychostruthus taczanowskii. Next base: position 7,732,109 of record NW_024500128.1, read on the forward strand.
CCCTGACCATCATCATGTAAGCGATGGATAATGCTGAGGCGACTGGAATTGTGAAGCAGGACCACTGTGCTCTGCCCCAAAAGTGACCCACAACTTGCTGTGTTCACTTTGCATGGGTGCTCTGTGGCACTGGCAACACGTAGGTGCTTCAAATGGGCTGTGGCATCAGGGATGCACAATACCCTTGCTAGGTTAAATGGTTTGCCAGCAACAATGATGCAGAGGTAGTGATGAGAACACCAGATTGAGGGCATGATCTGAAAGGCTCTGGATTCGGGCCCAGGTGTCTGCCTGTGCAGGAGATCCTGATGAAATGTGCACATTTCTTCACAATCACAAGAACCACACACTGTGATCATCTGCTGCAAACTGCAATAACCTCTGGGATTTTGGTGCAATAAAATTTTTAAATCATAGTTCAGGCAAACTTCTGGAACAATCAGCAGCTAAGCTCTGGTGTTTAAGTTGAAAGTCACAGAATTAGCTGGGGGACTTTCCTACACTTTTCACATCACGAATCTGTCATTCATCTCTCCAACTTAGAAAACCTCAAATTTCATTCAATTACTAGTACCCAATAACAATTAACAAAATTAGAAAGGTGTCTCTTTTATCCTTTGTTGAAACCCGACAGAAAGTCCTTTAAAAACAAAAAAATAAAAGGTAACACAATCCAGTAATTGTTTATCTTACCAGGTCAATGATAAACATTTATGATCAGAACTGTATGCCTGAAATACTTGATATTTACTCCACCAGAGACATTCTTAGTCAAAGTTTCTTACTTATACCTTAAATTTGTAATACAAATTCAAAGCCTTGAAATTCACTGGGCTAGAACCTTTAGCAACAAAAATTGTTATTGGGGTTGGCACAAAGTTCATTCTGGAGTAGATGCCCATGACTGTAGAATGATAGAAATCCTGCATGCAGAGGTGAACTGATACATAATTTCATGCATCAAAAACCAGAACTTATTTTAAAACTCACTTGTACCTTTTCAGTACCAATGAAAATGAGCATAATTTCACTTACTATTGGAAATGGAACTTATGACATTCTAAGCATAATGGCAAAACATTGTGTTGCTGTTTGAGATAGGGTGGCAATTTGAATAGGGGATTTTAAAAGGTAAGTTGGGAAGTGAGAACAAAGGAATGTACTTGTGAAACTGCTGTGAATAGACTTTCCACTCTTCTATTAAATATTTAACTGGGTTATAGTAGCATTTAAAGGCAGAAAAATTCAAGACCAACTATTAACATATAAATATAACCCAGCTCCTCAGTGCAGTTACAAAACATCAGAGGTGTTCCTAACTCAAGCCTTTGCTTATTTACTACTCTATGCACCAAAGCAACTGGTCCCGTAAAAGTGAAAGGTTCCATTCTGTATCTCTTTGCAGCTACTCCTAAGCATGACCCTGAGAGTTTGAACAGACAGCAAGATGTCTCACATAAGGGAGGCTCCCCTTTCTGAAAGCTGAGAGGCCAAGTGGCTTAATTCCAGCATCCAAAGGTGAGTTTGGGGAGGAAGACAGCAGAAGGTCCCTTGTGAGGGCACTGTGGGGATCAGGAGAGAAGCCTGATTGATCCACAGTCCTTCCCTTCCCTGTGGCTGGGGCCACAGATGCATTCCAACCCCTTGTGCTGAGCGCAGGAACTGTGAACTAGCTTCCTCGCAGGACAAGGATCTTCCACACACAACGTTCCTCAGCACCATGCTGAATTATCTGGTGAGGAGGTGATAAACTTGTGGTGCTGCCAAAAACTGGGACACACTTCCCTTGTAGGGCACTTAAAGCTTTAGCTCCAGCATGTTCTGGCACATCCCAGCTGGCTGGAAGCCAAGGGCTCTGCTAAGGCTGGTTGTGCTGAGGCAAGGCAGCAACGCAGCAAAAGGCACACCTTGACTCTGCTGTGCCTTTTGCTGACAATCCATCCACATGGAAGAAGGGCAAGATCTGCAAAGCCTCTCTGGTGCTTTCATGCAGGACAGCAGGAAATACAAGCAGACAAACAGAGGTGCATTTATCAATCTGTAGATATCTTCTTGCCAGTCCTTCGGGAAGTGTCTACCGGAGCTGGGATTAATCTATGACAACTTACACCTTTGCCAGAAAAAGGGTGGAAACCACACCTGGATGAGGAGCTGCAAAGGTAGAATGAAGTAACTCCATCCTTTGCAGTGGCTTCTGTTAGGCACCAGACAGAAACCCCAGTCTAAAGTTAGAACCTTATTAACTTTCATGGCAAAGCACTTGCAGAGCTATATTTGTAGGGATCTAGAAAATCTATTTTTGCTTATGTTTTCAAATCTGTTTAATTAACTTGGTGAAGCTAGAAAATAAAGAAACATTCTGCAGCTATCCTGAAAGTCTTCCCTTTGCTTCCAATATCTGTGGGTTCATTTCTTTCATAAATGTGAGCTCATTCAAATATTTTCACAATTTCCCCCACTTTTTTTTTTATATATCCATTTCTTTCTCACAGGTGTCAGAATACAATGACAGCTTTGTTCTTACTGGAGATAACTGTATGTGGGTAGATTCTTTTTCTTGAAATGCAGACTGGGAGTGGATCCAGAGGTCAAGCCAGAAGGTTACCTATATTTGAAAACCACACTTACAGAAAATCCCTTTGTGCAGCTTCTAATATGCCTCTGGATGTGAGTCTTGAAATACCTAGCTTTGAATGTTGCTCTCTGTATCACGATGTTCCAAGTCTCAAGAAAACTGAAGTTCAAAGAGAAGGGAAGACTAAGAGAGTTGGGTTTGTAACTATGGAACAAGCATTTTCTTTGCCACATCAAAAGCTCTGATAAAAGCAGTCCAGTGATTCAGGATAAGAGCATATTATTTGATGTATTAATTTGACAGTGGGCTAGCATTAGTAAGAAGATCTCTTTTTTTCACCCCATTACAAGATTGCTTTTGTGCATTACAGAGGAGTTTAAAACACCCAAGATAGAGCTAATCAAAGTTCTAGTTTAAATGGAGGTCATGCATGTCTTCTGAGGTCTGATTTTCACATGCTTTTTTGAAATCACTTAATTCCTGGGTAGCAAAACCTGCTAGAATCTTGTGAAGTCCACAAAAAACGGATCTGTGCTCTGCAGACTTTTGAAAATGCTGACAATTTATTGCAACATGTATGGATTCTGTAAGTTACCAAAACCAAGGATGCATAACTGAATGAATATTTTCATATTCAGAGTGAATGTCATGACTCTTTCTATACTGAAACTTTATTTAATTTGGGTGAGGTATGTATGCAGATGATGCTACACTGGGAAGTGTAAGTATGGAAGACAAAACGCTTTCAAGTTGCATGGCCTCTGATAAAGAACTTAAATTTGAATCTCTCTGACACAAAGTCAATGTTTCTTCCCTTCATTATGCTTCTCCTCATAGAGGCATGTGTCTAAGGGGGTCTGTAGTTCCTAATGATGGGGAATGTGGGGTGTGTGAGCATTTTCCTAACAGATACTCCAAGAGAAGGAAGTACCAGCAATATGATCTCAAGAAAAAGGGAGCTAATAAAAACTTCTGCTCGTGGCCATCAGTGCTGCTATCCCCACTTTTCTTTTCTGAAGAAGCAGCAGGTGGAGGGGGGCTTGATTTCATTAAAGTGTTCTAGTTTTCTGGAGGATATCAAATCAAAATGTAGAAAGAATGTACAGGTTTTTTTTTCTTTTACATTATTACATCTGAGAACAGTAAAAAGCAGTGGTTTGTAGTGTGGGTTTTTGAAGAGACAAAACAAGTGAGATTCATAAGAGCGGCACACTCGGATGGGGAAAGATGTGCTTCCAGGAGCCTGTGCTGGGCTGAACTCTAGCTTCAAATGATAATATCCATGAGGTAGTGATACACGATTCCTCTTTACAAGAGTAGTCCTGAACTCCTGCCAAAAATCCCTCTATATGCCACTTAGTGCTTCAAGACAAGAAGGATAATGACAGGTCTATAAAATCTGCTGGAATTGACAGCTCTTATTGTTCTGAAAAGTTTTCGTGACGCACAGGAATTTTCAGATTAGCACTGCACAATGTTGAACAAAATGGGTGTCAAGCAAATCAATGGGCTTTTCACAATTCACAGGTCTATGTTTTACTGCTGTTCCATTTTTATTCTGTGCTTGGTCTTGCTTTGTTGTGTGCATGTGCCATTGGAGATGTGAGTGTGTATGCACTGAACAGGGAGCGAGAGTTTTCTGTGGCATGTAAACCAAGGCTTAGCATGGATAAGGTTTTTCTCCTAAAAAGGTGAGGGTTTTTTTCAGACACAAAAATAAGAAACTGTTTATATTTGTGTTGTTAGTCTTACAACTGTTTTCAATTCATTTGGAGGTGAATATATCGAGCCACCTTTTCTACACCTGTGTGTAAAAATTTGTGCCAACTCACTTGAATAATGGGGTGAAAACCATATACAACTGAGGCAAAACTGAAGACGGTGGCTCTAGCATCTGTTTACCTAGAACATGAATGACCACCAGGTCATTTTACAACTGAAGGAGGGTTAAGATCCAGGGAAATAATGAAATATTCAAATTTAACATCTCTCGACACATACGAAGCTCAGATCAGAATTTCTGCTCTATGCTTCCAGTATGGACTGACATATGAGTATAAGGCTCTACAAGCAGATAAAAGATAACCCTTTAAGCTTAAAGCCCATAGAAACAAAACAAAACCTCTGGAATGCCTATTCCATTTCAGTTTTCAATTTACCATCATTGAGGCAAATAGAAAGCAAAAAATAACCTGCTGCCTTTATGAAAATCTCACTCTTCCAAGAAAAATATAACCATAAGACTGAAGATCAGATCAATGCCTGGTGGCATCTCGTGTAAGTCAGTGGAGCTATGCCAATTTGGTCTGGCACCAAGCATTTTAGAAGACATATGAGCCCATCAAACCAAGTGTTTTCCAATGCGACCAATTAAAGCTACCCCAAGATAGCATTTTTTTCAACTTCTGCATCCTCCCAACTGCTGCCAGCATGCCACAGCTCTCACTGAAGCCTACTCACTCCTCTGTTGCTGGAACTCTTATAGCCTGGGAATCTGAAATGCCTCTCCCACATAGATCATCCCCAAGCACTAACAACGAGCAACAGTTCTCTGCACCATCAGGTCAAAAATCTAATGCAAGCATGGCTTTGACTGCAACATGGGTTTTTCCACCTCAGGCACCACTGGGGATTGAAGCCCTCAGACAGACTGATCCAGTGCTTAGCAGTTATGGGCTGTCTCCCTCCCTCCCTCCCTCCCTCCCTCCCTCCCTCCACAGCCCCGTCCTTTTATCGGCTAATGCACAGGGATAGACAAGCAAAAAAAAATCCCTTCAAACAAGGTTATGGGAGAGAGAGGAACTCCATCACATACAGTGTTTGCCTAACACTGGTGACTAAACTTGAGAGGTTTGTGTTGTTTGAACTATGTCCCTGGAGTGCTAACAAGAATTAAAATATCATCTTAAGAGTTGCAATCACCTTAAAAGACAATGTTCTTCTATGCTTTCACATCAGCAATCATAAAATAAAGCAGAAGGCAGTAGGTATGGAATTAAAAACCCTCAAAGGTACAATTAAGCTTCATTTTGGATGCAACCCAAAGGTGTTCAAAATGACCAGCCTGGAGCCAGGAACAACCCATGCCCAGGTGTGCAAGGGTCCAAGCTTTCTCACAGATTTTTATGGAATATCTTAGCCTAGATCAAAGCATCCACTTTCAGGATGGGGAGTGGGCACATCTCTGCCTAGACTGCTGTACGCAATGGGATTTTCAGCTACACCAGTGCTAAGTAAATACAAATGAATGATACAAGACCCTGGGGAAGGTAACACAGCAGCAAAATACCTTCCTCATTGAAACAAAAAAAAAAATTATTCATTCTTGACACTTTCATCAGTGCTGAACAAAAGTATTGCAATAAGAGCTAACAGTTATCTCTTTTTTGCATACCTTAGAAAAATGTATTTTTTTTTCTAAGCCCAGTGCCATAGGATGCCTGGGGCCATCATTTCAGTAAAAGGTGACCCAAACACCCCTGGGAAACACAGGGAAGAGTGACTTATATCTGTGTCTTCAGAAAAAGCAATAAGTCAAGCTTAATAAGGGGTCCCTCCTGCATTTGTTATACATCAGGTTAAACACTCAAAACCACACAGAGGAGTAGTATTACACACACCAACAGACACTCTCCCTGTATTGATGCACTGAATTCTATGTTCTGTATTTTTCTTTAAATTTGTATTGATCCAGCAGCTCTTCAAAACACTGAAATTTTTTTTTATATCAACTCTGAGGCAATGCTGATTCCTTTAACTGAGGGATAAGCTCCATGTACACACCTTCCTGCCACAACTTGCAAGGCAAAAGCAAAGCTGACCAGTTAAACCAAATCTAAAGATATTTACACCCTCAGCCTGAGATTCCCAGGCAGCAATGTGACTTCTCAGCAGTTCCTAATGCTGGGAAATGAAGCTGTGTGTTAAGTTCTCAAATGAACATAAGACACCAAAAATGGATCCCAATAATGCAACCAGCTTCATACGATGTTTGCACCTAGTTTGGTTACTATAAAATACCTGACACACTTGACAAGCTCAGGAACAAGGTGAAAAAACAAAATTTTTTTTTTCTAAACCTTTTTTTTCCCCAATGTCTGCCATTTCTCCTATGTATTTTCACAAACCAGATAAGATGACTACAGTCTCTGAGAGGGTTAAGAAGAGACAACCATGAGCTCCATGCAGCAAAGCTCCCTGTCACGATAAAACATGAACAATGCTGAGCCGAATTCATGGCTGGTGTAAGTAACCCCAGAGGGTTGCAGAGGGACAGATTTGCACGCAGACTTCTCTCCCCTTTCTAAATATGCTGTTTCTGCTTTACAGAATCAAAAGCAGAGTCCCAACAGGCAAAGAAATCAACTTCCAACGCATGCCCCACAATGGTGAAAAAGGAAACTCTTCACACTTTTCACGTACTCACAGGTTTCATAAACAAATAGGAAAGCTTTTGAATTAAATGTGGTTTAAAAACCCTTTGAAGAAGAATAAACCAATTTGAAGAAAAAGAGAAAAGGTACAGAAGGGATAGGAAAAGCAATGACTTTTTTGTGCTGAACACAGTGATGAATGATGAGCAACTCGTGTTTTCTTGGCTCAGGATCTGAACTGGCATTTGACAAATCACTGTAATAACATACCTGTTATTAATATACTGACACCAGAAATACTGGTGACTTCATGTGGGCACCTCAGACTTTTGTGCCTGCAACATTCTTCTCCATATGCTTCGCTTTCCTTTTCAGACACAGCGGTGATCAGAAATACCCCGAAGAATACAGCATCCTTCCACAGACCAACCTCAATTAGGCTAAAAAGACCACCCAAGGCAATGCAAACAGCTAAGTAGTTTGTCCGATGCCTGAGACCATTCGGAAGAACACATTTCGCTACACGCGACACAAAACCGAGGAATCCTTCGGGCTATCTACAGTTGCTACTAATTTGCTTTTACCATTCCTCGACACCACCAATCGCTCCATGCCCAGGCCGAAACAGCAGGATAAAAGTACGCGGCTTTACTTACAGAGATCTCGTAGCTCCATCGTTCCCGATGACAAATTCACCTCCCACACGGCAGCGAGCGGATGACTTAATGCTGCCTTCCGCGGGCGGCACGGTGCGCACGGGCGGCGGCGGGCGCTCCGCGGCGAGGCTCCGGGCCATGGGCGAGCCGCTGCCCCGCGGCCGCGCACCTCTGCCCGCCGCGCTGCCCGCGCTCAGCGCCCAGCTCCGCTTATGTGCCGGGCGCCCGGCGGGCTCCCATTGGCACGGGCGGGCGGCGGCAGCCAATGGCAGCCCACTCCCGCGGCAGGGAAACTCCTGCCCGCTTATTTAGCATCTCGGGAGACCGTATTTCCGAGGAAGAGCGCCGCTTCCCTCGCATCCTGCCATCGCACGGCGGGGATGGGCAGACCAGAGATCCCCGTCTCCGGGGCTCCCCCCTCGCCGCCAGCTCGTTTTGTCTCAGAGCCCGGCGCTCACCCGGAGGAAGCGCTAATGGGGACCCCGGCATCCGCGTCCACCTTGGCGGGGGCCGCGGAGGAGCGCGCCGGAGCTCCACAATTACTCGCTCCATCGCCATGGAAACAGCCTGGATGCAGCGGGCTGGATTTGGATCTGCTGCCAGGCTCATAATCAACTGCAATCTCATCTTTTTTCCCTCTGCTCGCGCTGCTTATTTGATTGTGAGTTTGCTCTCTCTTTTCATACATGCTGGGAAAGTACACGCAGACAGAGCTGTGTACACGTTGCCTTTCTCCCTATGCAAACACGTCAGGACACACGTATGTGTGTGCACACACCCCAGGAATACTCACTTGTATGCATGCATCCATATGCTAAGGAGGTACGCTCTCTGTGCTCCCAAATCACACAATCATAGACTACTTAAAGACCCATCACCTAGTTCCAACCCTCCTTCCATGGGCAGGGATAGCTTTTATGAGTGCTGGTTGCTTGAAGTTCCATCCAACCTGGCCTTGAACACTGCCAGAGATGGGGTATCCATCTGTCTGTCTGTCCCAGTGCCTCATTACCTTCACAGTAAAGAATTTCTTCCAAATATCTAATCTAAACGAATCCCCTTTCACTATAAGGACATTATGCCTTGTCCTGTCACCCCATGCCCTTGTAAAAAGTCCCTCTCCAGCTAAGGAAAGTGCTCTAAGGTCTCCCTGGAGCTATCCCTTCTCCTGGCTGAACAACCACAACTCTCTCAAGCCTGTTTTCACAGGAGAGGTGCTCCAGCATCCTGATAATCTTCCCTCTTTTGGACTTGCTCCAACAAATAGCACACCTAAGTCACATTTCAAGTTTAAGTAACTGACCAGCAGAAGACAAGACTACTGTCAAAGTACTGGATTTTTCTTTCCAGTTCCATATATTGCATCTCTCCAAAACAAGGTGAAAATCTGAGACAGCTTTTGGAAACATCCAAAAATGCATCTGACACCCACAGACACTAACCCAAATCTTCATGCAACTAACTCTACACTGGGTATTTCCTGTCCTGCTCAGGGCCTGATGAAACACACCACTAAGAAATCTTGATGCCCAAAGCATTGACAAAAACTCTGTCCTGACCTCTGACAATATAGGGAAGGAGAGATCATTAGAAGAGAGGAGCAACAATGGAGAAAAAGATTCCTAAGCCACCAATGCAGTAAGCAAATGAATAGTTTGGCAGTTAGAGGAATTTTCTGGCTGCTCCTCAGACTTTCTTTGGGACAACTGAAAAAAAAGTAATTTCATCCTTTTCATGTTTCTGTTACTGAAACTGCAAAATTAGGAGAAAAATCAAGTTCATACATTTATTAAAAAGATAGCTTCAAACAAACCATGACAGACTGACATAATATTATTATGGTGTTAAGAAAGAGTTTTAGATGGAAAAAAATGAGGATACATTCCTTTTTCAGGAACACTGACCTGCATTTGTTTGACCAAAAGAAGATGAAAAAAATTAAAGTCCTTCTTAAAAAAACTCAGTATTTCTATATTGCACTAATAACAGCATTTCACTCCATTTCTGATGGTAAATAGAAGTAGATTCATCTCTGTGTACAATAAATGCCACTCCCTGTTAAATGTCTTCTACCTGAGTCTAATCCAGAGTCCAGGAAGGTCTTCCAAGCCTCAAGAGCAAGGCCATAAAAGAAAGCTACTCCAGAGATTTGGCTTTTCAGGGCATCTGTGACTCAATTACAATTCTTGTCATAGAAATGAGCTCCTGAGAGAACTGTGTTTGTAATGGCCGAGGATGCCATAAGGGTTCTCTTCTGGCAATGCTGTCCTTCCGGCTTTTCATTTGCCTTTGGAGCAGCACCATCACCATAAGGATTACCCTGAGCTTGCCAACTTTTGTGGTCATTCTTTCAGTTCTGAGATATTAAACTGTGGAAAGATATTCAGTGTGCATTTTAAGGGAATGAGGGCTAATTAAAAAGCCTAGATTCGCTGACAGAACTTGCTGTGGAAAAAAAGCAGTCTGTCCCATTCCATCCCTCTCCCACCCAAATTACATGTGGGAGAGGGTGGTCTGGGAGTGTGGAGCATGCTCTGTCATTTGTCTGTGAAGGGTGAAACACTTCAGCAGTTTCAAGGTTATTTTTGCTAGCTGTTATTGTCATGTCATGGATTAGAAGCATTGTCAATATGCAGAGCTTAAAACAGCTATGGAAACCAACAAGTTTAAATTCTACTGGAAAACGAAAATAGCACATTCCTAGGAGGTCCCTGCAATTAATATTTCTTAAGCCAATATTAAATTGAAGAGGTTCCTAATGGAATAAATTGTTCCTTCCTGTTATGTGATACACAGTGTTCAAAACTCTTCAATAGGTTGTCATGTGTTAAACAAAGCCCCACTGCAGTCGAAAATAATGATTAGCAGTGCAACTTTGATGTATCTGGAGAAATTTTCCCCTGGCCCAGTTTCCAAAACTCCCATCTGCATTTCACATGCCGACAGGGAGAAGACTGTGTCCCAGATTAGGGCAACCAGTCAAGAACTCAGAAGACCCATTTTTAAAGTCTTTTCTTTCATAGGAAAGGAGCAGAAGTGTCAGAGATCTCTACTTCTGATGACAGCAAGCCACTAGATTTAAGGTTATGAAATCTCACCTTTGTCTCTTTATTTTCTTAGCAATCTCCCCTGCAAATTGCATTTCTTTTCCTCAAGGTTGTGTTGTGAGTATAAACACACTAAGAATTTCATTGTAATCCAAAGCAGGACAGGACACAGATATCTAAGAAAGCTTTTAAGGGAGATCAAAAATTCAAGGCTAGAAAAATCCAGGCATTTCAAGGCACCATAATAAACAAGATTTGTGAAAAAATCTTGTAAGATAGCAGGATAAAATGATGCTGTTCAACTAAAAGGATAAAAGATTTCCAGGAAGGCTTCACACCAAAGCTGCTACTTGTCAATCCGACAGCAGCTCCTGCCAGTAATCTGTCATGGGCTAAGACCTGTTTGTGTGTGGGAGCTGAGGAACAATCGGTGATGATATAATGCTTACTCATCCTTCTAGATCGTGGATTTTTCTTTTTTTAGCCTAGATACCTAAAGGGGAAGACGGTTAACTGGCTAAGAGTCCCCCAGTCATAGACTTGATGGTTGGCTTCCAGTGACTCCTCTTCCAGTGCCATAAATTACCTGTTAATTCTGAGTAAAATGTCAAGCCCTTTCAAAAGCCCATTTGTACAAGCAGCTGATTTGCACCAGGAACAGCTAGTTCTATTGGTTTATTCCAGGAAGACCTACACATTTCCCTTTCACATCTGTATTCTTGAAGCGTCAATTAGGACCTATCTGTAGATAATACAAACACCTATTTCAGAGACTTCCAAGGTCATATTTCACATTTAGTTTGGTATTTCCCAAATCTTCATATCAGAAAACCTCATAACTCTTTTATCAGGTGGCCCCTACATTTTATTGCAAATAAACAGTTTTGAGGGTTTGGTTTGGCTTTTTTTTCCCTACTACTACTGCATCAGAAAGAAGTTTTTGCATAGTAACATATAAACACAAATTAAAATGAAAATGCTGGGCCAGAGCATAAAGAGACATCTATCTTGTCTGCCATTTAAGACAGCGTGACTACAAACCACAAAGCTTATCTGACTAGGAACACACAAGTGATATATAAGCTGCTGAAAACAGTCAGTAACACAGCTTTGCAAATCAGATTAGACATGACCTTCAGAGGTGATCTGCCACCATAGCACCCAGAAGGTCTCTATGAATTACAGAACCACAGAACCTTTCATTCTGCAAAGCATTTCCACCATTCAAGCACCAATGAGTGTGTTCAGTGTTCGCTACCTTCCCTTGTGCTTTGACCACAGGGAGCACCCATGTCTCTTCCTGCACCACCACGTAGGTTGCCCGCATTCACATGTTAAAAGACTGCAAGGTACAAAGATGTGCATTAAATAAAATCTCCACTTGTCTTATACAAATGAAATCAGAGCTTTATAGAATTTCATACAACAGTCCTGGACATGCACAACAGTAGTGTGGATGATGACTGTCTAGGGGTGTTGAATTTGCAATTCTTCTTTATCTTCCCTGACAACTGAAGCTCTTCAGCTAAGCCAAAGACAGCCTACAAACAATCCTGAAATTGGCTACAGGAACTGACATGAATATTTCTCAGTTTTCCTATTGCTAAATGGTTACATGTAGTTTGAGTAGTGAGACTTCCTAGTCTAGACAACATGACTGTAGGCTCCATTTGCACCTCCGATGTTAACTCCAAGAAGATCTGAAACACCTTGTCTTTGATACAGATCCAAAATATCCACATCTTAGAAAAACAAAACCCAAAGAACCAACTAAACAAAAAGAAGAGAAGCACCACAACTGCATATAAGAAACCTAGTCTGAAAAAGGAAGAAAGAGAAACTGCATTGCTTAGAGGAAGACTATTCTGTCACAGTGAACAAATTCAGAGTTGCATAGTTTTTGATACATGCACAAAGAAAAAAAAAAGAAAATTATTTCTAACCTTGACAGTGGGTATAGCAGACAAACAACCTCAAGTGATGTTTAGGTTTGGCGGCAGTGTCATATGCAATCATAGTTTGTCTTTGGATAGCTATCATATTAAAAAAGCCCTTAAAATACACAAGCCCCCGCAGCTGTCTGCAACCTTTAAGTCTTGCCATTTCAAACACACATTGCAGTCATATAGCATGAGAGGGCACTGAAGAATTTCAAATCAATTATAATAAATCCAGACAGTAGACAGCAGAAGGTTTCACAGTACACATCATCGGCTTCAGGATTCCTCACATAGCACTCTTAAATACAAAACTGCAAGAGGCTCAAAAATCACCTTGTGAGTTTTAAAATTTTCAGTACATTCAGACCATATGAGCACTATCTGCCAAACCTATCATATATTCTTCATCCACTGTTGGGGTTAGGATTTTCCCTGCTCCCTCTTTTGCCCACACTTTTCAAATGCATATAAAATTTTTGTATCAAAACCTTTTAGAACATATCGAGAGCATTTTCAGTCATGTCATTGTAATCTCAGTTCTCTCATTCAATCACTCTGTCTGGAGTACACATGGCCAGGACAGAACAATTTCACATCACTGCAGCATTTTACCTTCCATCGTTAGCTACTTCTCCAGCTCATGCTTTGCACAGGCTGCCAAACAAGCAACAGCAGCCAGGTTTATCTTCAATCCAAACAGTGTAAGACTTCCATTTAATTCTTGGCTCTCTGTAGGATGGGCACCATGGAATGTGCATCACACTAACACTGTTGAAACAAATTATGCCCCGTAGGTGCTCGGTCTTGCCTCTCTTACAGGCATGCATGCTCCCCCTCCATCTTATTCATTAGTGCACTGTGCTTTTCTTCTTCTGGAAGATGACAGTTAAATCTCTACTCGATCATATGAAATGGCAACAGAATAATTTCTTCAGCTTTTCTGATTTTGACAAAACCAAAGTGCAATAAGATGGAGAAAATAAAGGAAAAAAGTCATCTGTCTCAGTTATCTGAACTCAGTCTGACTCTGTCATGGCTCACTGTTTAAACAATGATGCATGAGTTTTTTAATATGTTAATTACATAAATAGGTACTTAGGAACTACTTAAACAGAAGATTATTTACCCCATTGACTAGAGAAACCCATGTGTCAGCACATCTGCTGCACAGGAAGATTAAATCTGTTCACACAAAACTCATGCTCTCCCTTGCTAATGGAGAAGAGATTAGTAGTGTGAGACCTGAAGCAGGGGCTTTGGATTTTATCCAACAGACCCTTAAGACTGTCACAATGCAATACTAGCAAACATCTCTGGATTTCTAAAATCCCAGTATTTACTTGTCTAGGCATTCTGGAAAAAGAAATGTGATTTTTATTGAAAAGAGTGTGTGTGTTTTAATTTTAAAAGCTTCTGCTGTATGTTATTTAAGAGTAACAATCAGACACCCAGCAGCTTTAAGTGGGAACCGTATTGCTGTGATTGTGCACCTTTTAAGGCCAGACTGACAGTGCTAGTTGATGATGTTTAGAAAGAGTACATTGAAAACAACTCAATCACAGAGTTATCTTGGCCTTGGTTCACCTTCCCAGCTGCTGCTGAAGGACTTTCAGACTATTATTTTAATAGCTATTGATGACAGTCAGTCTATGTTTTTCACATCCCCTCAGCATTGCTTTTGCATTCCAGGCTTGCATGGAAGGCTAAGTGTCAGAAGGCTCTGGTGGTGCAGAAAGGGATTGCCAAGACTACAGCTAATGAGAAGAACAGAAAACACGAGTCCAGTTTCCAGGTCCAGCAAGCACACAACAAATTTTCCTGAGAAGAACGTGTTCTGTCTGCTTCCACCTCATGCAGGAATGAAAGTCAAATGAATGCTCACATAAGCTGAATGAACAGTTAGGGCTGTTTACCATGGAGCTATTGCAAGTGTGCACTAAGCTTCAGCTAGAAAGGGCAATATCGTCCATCCACACCCTCATAAGGTAATTCAGAGCACACAAAATGAGCTACTGATACTTCTATTCTGTGTCAGCCTCTGGCAGCAGGCATCTGTTCCTGAGGGTTTCAACATCTCCCTGAGCTGGGCTTTGCAAACATCCCCTTCTCAGAGACACTAACAGCCAATTTTTCAATCCCTGTACATGGAAATGTGCAGCCAAATATACATACCCCAAACACGTGTAGCATGCACAACAGAAGCGTGCCCACACACGCCCATTCACAGCCAAATGCAGTATAAATAACCTCGCTATATAAATAGCCTTGCTTAAATGAAGTCTCTTGCTTAAATAAAACCAGCATAAATACTCTTTCTTTATGCTGCCTGTTTCATCTCATTTTTAAGTCTGGAAAGTGGCAATTCTGTTGGAATGACCGGAGAAACTCCACTCAAAGTCAAGAGATAAAAAGGACAGGTGAGCTCAGCATTGTGACATCACTGGTGAAGATTTTGTGAAAAGAATAAAAGGCAGGCAACTTCCTTTTTCACATGTCTCTGATGTCAAGATAGATAAATATTAGTAAGACAGGCAATAAGGTATTGCAAACAATCAGAGGAGATCCTCAAGCACTGAAGCAGCAGCCCCCACAAAATTAAAGTTATAAAAATTAACCTTTCATTCTCTGTTTAAAAAAAGTGAAGAAAAAAATTAGAAAAGTATTAGAAAAGGAAAAGTAATTTTTCCCTTTTTATCAGCATCTTTAGAAGGACACCAGATGATTGTACATACTCCTCACTATGCTCATGTCTGTATTCATCAATATGGTTTTATGGACATTTTCTGTCTTATCCTTTTCAAAACATTTCAAGAAGCTGTTAAGACTGCTTTCTCTGAAGATGGGTAGGAAGGACCGGCTGTCAGAAAGGACTCTCTGAACCTCCCTGCAGCAACCCTGCTTCACATTCAGCCCACACACCAGGCCCAGCCCTATCAGCGTTCTGGCTCACTTTGTCAGGGCTGTTGCATCTGCTCAGAACTTCCTTCCCGCTAATGAGCCTCTCTCTAATTGATCTTCAGAGTACATATTTCTTCAGGCTCGATCATCCACGAGCTAAAGATGCTGTCAATACTGCCGCATGGCAATTGCCATTGCAGAGACAAGTCCCGCCTTGTAGTGTCTTTGCTGAACCCTCTGCTCTTTGCACATGGTAGGTGGAATGATTACTTCATCTTCCAAGTGAAGAGACAAATTTATAAAGGTCAAGCAATGCAGGGGCAGTTGCAACAGTGGGTACAAACTCCAAGTTTTCCTCGCTCTTCATTACCCAGCCTCTGAAACACAAATATATCTACAGCTCTAAGCCAGTAGTAATTCTACCTGTTACATTACTGCTTTGTTCAGGGTTGGACCATTTTCATTCCATTAATGCTTTCCTTTAAAAACATTTCAGAATTGATTAAAAAAAAATAAAAATAGATGTTTAAAAATATTTCAGTCTTCCTTAATCATGCAGGGATATATTTTCAAAGCCGTATGCCAGGAGTATTCCACGTGACTTCCATTCATGTTAAAATTAGAGTCACCAGAATAAATCCCATATGCCGCTTTGAGAAGGTACTGCAATGTGTCCAAGAAAAATTTTTGCAGCTTAATGTTGCTTGTACAATTTTTTGCCTTTCTTCTTTTGATTTATAAATAAATTTTTAACATCCTTTTTTTTTTTTTTTTTTTTTTTTTTAAATAACTCTTTGTACTATCTGGAAAAACAGAGAGAAGGGATTTGCTGGTTTTCTTGGTTTCTCTGCAGCCATTTTATTTTGAAATTATCAGTTTAATCAGAATAGTTTTGCTTTGTAGGATGCAAAGCTTTTGGAATATTTTTTATAACTCTTTTTTAATACTGTCACAGTGGACAGCATTTCTACCCAAGCCACAGCCTGCAGTGAGGTCTGGCTGCCTTCTACACCTGAGCTGTTGTCCTTTCAAGTGGTGCTCAACATTTCTGTGTTAGCCAGAAACTAATTTGCACATCTGGACAGCGGGGAACTTATTTCCAGAAAGGCCAAGGCATAGTCTCTCCTTGGCAATAAGAGCACTGCTGCTTTGTGCTGGAGCCAGGCACCACGAACATACAGGTTTCTATATTCTAGATCTTGTCTTATTTTCTGCCCAATACAGAGCATCTCTAACACCTGTGGCAGCCACAGAAGCCCACCCCCACAAAGCCAGCTGCAGTGCTGGGTTAACTGTGGGCACAGCGTGCCCTGGTTTGCCTTGGCAAGCATTGCCAACTCTGTGCTCACGTATGCACACACTGGTAAATAATGGTGGATTATTTAATTTGTCATTTGAATGCATTCTTTCTGGTCATTTCAAGAGAGAGGGAAAAAATATTTCTGAGAGCCCTGGTTGTCTCATAATTGCTCTCAAATTTTTACTGCTTCTAACTGTGCATGAGAGATTGTGCAAAAAAGACAGTGTGAATGCCATCTCTACAGTTTATCCTCATCCTTCTTGTTACTGTCTCAAATTGCTAAACATTTTCATTTCAGCCATTGACACCAAAGGTGCAGCAAACACTGCGTCTAACCACTTAATTACTTTAACCTTTAAAGGATGTAAACAAAGAGTAAATATTTTGCTTTAACGTGGAGGATGCTTCCACCACAGAGGGGAAAAAAAACCCTCTCCTTGCTAACAGACTTGTGTATCATATGAGAAAAGAAATCAAGATATAGTTGTCCTGTCATCAAAGCACTGACAAGTGAGGTGTGGGCTAAGTTCCCATTTCTACCACTAACTTTTCAGGCAACATGCAGGAAGATATCATTTATACATCCTTGTTATCCTACTAAAAATCACTTATCATCACCTTTCTGCTCTCCTTTTTCACCCTTTGTATATTCTGTCAATTTAAATGGTGTTCTCCTTTTGGTCATAAACCTGACCTTAAAAAAACTTAAAAGAAATACATGAAACTTCCTGGGATGGTGAAATGACAGCTTGCACCTGAAGCTAGAACCTATAAGTAATGGAGCTTTAGCAAAAGCAAGGTTTTGGTAAAAGAGAAGCACTTATAAAAAAACCCAAAACCTCAACAGCCAGACACACACACAGCAAGCATCCTCAAAACCAATCCACTAGTAGCCAAACATGGCTCTGCAACTTCTACGCACATTGCCTGTTTTAAGTATTAGGGTTCAAATGGGCTAACAAGCTACTGTGGCTACAGAAATTACCATGTCAGCTATGCTCTCATATATTCAGTGGTAAACATTTAGTAAAACATACTTTTGTAAATGTTGGCAAGAAAATTTTGAAGAAATGCTTTCAACATCACATTTCTGAAGGGGCTTGAATGCCCCTGAGTAGTAACAGCTCAGCTGTCAGAGCTAAGACAAGTCAAAACTGCTTTAAAAGGATCACTGCAGTTAATGGGGAAGCCTGACTTCTTAAAGAGGCCACAGAATCCATCACAATGATCTTCTATGCTTTATTTAACATTAGGAAAAATTTATGAGCTTGGCTGATGCTCCATCTGAATTTATTTCAATTATGATTAATGAGATTAATCTCATTAATCATCATTGAAAGAAATTCCTATTTGGATAAGAGATCCTATTTGGATAAGATATCCTATTGCATGAGAAAGTAGTTTTTACCCATAAAACGACAAAATAATTCAGGTTGCTAGACAGTTCTAAGCATTGAGTTCTGCAGACACAGCAAAGCTAATTTCATACTTAGGTGAGGTTCCTCAGGGCAATTCTGGGCAAGTTTTGTTTTTCTCCAGAGATAAAGATTTTATAATCCCTCTCTGCAACTGGTTCAAGAGCTGCACCAGTAGGAGGTAGTCAGGGGTATTTTATCCTTACATCCCAACAGTTTTCTTCATTGCAACGTCTCGTCTCTTCATTCTCTGCATACTTCTGAGAAGGGTGTGCATCTTCTCCTCATCCCTCTTGTTCTAACAATGGCAGAAGATACAACTGGATCCATCCTGAATCTAGCCTTTTCCAGAATGAACAAATCTTGTTCCTTCACATTCCCTTTGAACACCACATGCTCCATCCTCCTTAATCATCTTAGTAGACTTTTGCTGGACTAGCTCTATTTCATCAGTTTCTCCCCACTTCTAGGGCACAAAACTGGACACAGTCTTCCAGTTGCTGCCTCATGAAGGGCAAGCTGGGGGAAATAATCCCTTCCTCTGCCATGCTGGCTGTGCTTTAGCTAATGCAACCCACTGTGCAGTTAGTCCACACCACACAAGGGTGCACTGGTGATTTGTGGTACTCATCAGCCCAGAGACCATGCTACAAGCAAGGACCTACAATGATATTTGTAAAACAGGAAATTAGCTTTTCTGGGTCCTCAAATTGCTTTGCCAGTCATCCATCCTCAGCTTTTAGTATCAAAGAAAATATCTGCAGAAATTAATATCAAAACCCTGGTCATCATAAAAATCAATGCATGATACCAAAGTGTTACTCTAGTACTAAAATCAAGAAGCATAGGGAAGGAAATTAGAATCATCAAACTCTTTCAAATTATAATAACTAAAGTAAATTGAGCAGCTATGAAACATCCTGTTCTCTGGAGCTTAAAAGCATCAAGGCAATAAAATACTCTTAACCCATGCAAAGGTAAATAAGTTTTATGGAGATATTTTCTTTCTTTTCTCCTAAAGTAGAACCACCAGTTTAAAGATTTTGTCTGGTACTTTAAAGATTTTACACAGCAAAGGGCCATTCAGGCTGTGCATTTAACTGAATCCATTTTCAAGCTGCACACATAAAATATCTTTTACCTGAAGTCCATCTCCCAGATTGGTGGAGACAGTTCTTTTCTCTAAGTAAATTAAACTTTGAAGTCCACTATGCTCAGAATTAGGCTAGATAAAAGAGTATCTTGTTCTCTGTCATCATTATTAAAAAGTTGTATTTATACCACTGCTTCTGAGGTAAGACTTTTTTGTCCATATAGATCAATTTTTAGGAAGAAGAAATGCATGTGTGTGTGTAATTTTGATTTTACAATTTTAATGGCCTTTAATTGGCCTTCAGCTTTCTACCACTGCTGAAAACACATAGCTGCCAATAACACCCATCCTGGCTCCAAAACCTAGCCTCCAATATTCTATGACCTGAAAGGGTCTTTTCTGATGTGTGGCTGCCCAAAGTAGTCAGGGGGTGTCCCCAGCTAGAGAGTGAGAAAAGCCATTAACACCCTCCTTAAGGCACGTGGAAGTACAAAGAGGCAAACCATTGTTCCAAGGAAAGAGAACAGGCAGAAAGAAAGTCTGGGGGAATAAATCCTGTTGGAGATTGGAGTACTGAACACAGAGAGAAGCTAAAGGAACAGAGAGAGAAATTCAGTAAGATTGCTACATCCAGTCCTAGCTTTCAAAAAAATCACATATAGGCCTTAAAATGAAGAAGAAGTATCAGTTCTATGACAATCAGATCAAAAAAGAAAATCACTGGGAAGAAAACAGCCCTTTAACAACTTCCAGATCCCCAGGGAAGGTAACAGTCCTTTAACAATTTCCAGAACCCTAGCTTACATAAAAATGAGGTTTTGGAAAGAATCTCAGAATCTTGACAGCTATGAGATTACATTCTTTAGCTCACACATCTGATTTTACAAAAAAATATGTTTCATTTTTCCACTTGGTGACTTTAGGGATGTTATTTTCACGATGAATGGCTGGTCAATTGCTTCTGAAGAGGCTGACAATGTAACAATGATATGATGAGATCTGTGGTTTCCTTTGGGCTCTTGGTTAAGTACAACAGAAGTTCTAGGCAGCATGTACTAGTCAAGAAAAATGGATAGAACTGCAATTTTTAAGCTCTTGCTGCTGAGGTTCTGATCAGTCAGTTTCCCTGAGACAGAAAACTGATGCTTGAAATCTGAAGACAAGTCTTCAGAGAAAAAAAAAAGCCATAAAATTCAAAGCTTGCATGAAAGCTGTTTTTCCAGATACCGTCACAGAAGTCTTTTATAGAAGCAGACTTGACATTCTTGATGCAAGGAATGGTTCTTGAGCATTTCAATTTCATGGCCGTGGCACGAATATCTTCAGCTGACATGGCAAGATCTTTAATCATCTACACAAATGTCTTTTTCAAGGATTCTGATACTTGTTCCTTCACCTCTCCCCATTGTTTGGGTTAATATACTGTCACAGTATCAAATCTGTCTCCATTCCTGTGCTCAGCTTTTAAGGTGATATTCCTCAGCTTTCATATGTATTACTGGGGGCCTTGCTTCTCTGTTTACCATGAACAACATATAAAGGTAACTTGAGGAAGTGGGATGGAACCTCCAAATAAATTACATTTTAATAATCAATAAATCCACAAGACTTTTTGCATACTATTCAAATCCACAATGAAGAGGGGAACAGGCAAAGAAAAAAGAGCCTTACCACTTTCAGAGGCACACACAACACCATCCATCCCCTAGGAAGCTATTTAGCTCTCAGTGGAAAAGTGGCAGAAGCCAAGTTCATGCGCCTAAGCTTCGCTACCATCCCAAATAACAGCTGCCACTGCTCTGGTCTCAAGGCCAAATACTCTGTGGGGCAAAACCTAACACTGTCTTCAGAAAGTATGTGCTAAACCCCTCACCCCCTCCATTTTCCCTCTCATGCAGTGTCTGGGCACTTGCAGACAGCTCACATTAAGCACACCAAGGCCCTGCTTAACCTGTGACCACCTAATAAAGGTAACCCAGAGGGAGCCAGCAGAGGCAGGTACCTGCGTTGGCCCAGCGTGCATGGTGTGTATATGGATTGAGACAGCTGATGTGGGGAGAGGAGAGGAGAGCCCATCTGCCCCCACACACCATCCTCTCCTTCCCTCTCACGCTGCCTTCCAGCAGCTCTCCCTCCCATCTGTCTCTATCACAGCCAACCTTAATTTCCACTGGTGCATCGGGTAGCAGGATCAGCTTGTCAGCTGCTGGTCAGTTACCTCATGTGCTAAAAATAGAGGCAGGCAGCAGCAGCCACTGACTGGCAAACGCCTCTTTAATGGTGACTGACATATTCAATCAAGACAATACCGAGACGTAAGATGCAAACAATGAAGGGCATTTGTATAAGGACAGATGAGACAAAAACAAATAAGCACCCTGGCTTTGCTTACAAGAGACATATGAAAGATTTCTGCTGTTCTTTTCAACCACACTGCTATTTAGATTACAATTACTTAAAGCAAACCAACAATAATACAAGCTCTTCTGCTACTCCGAGAGAGGCTATAAAAATCTCATTGTCAGCTGCATCATTCATCTCTATAACCTCATTTCAACTGAAACAAAATATCCGAGACATCACCTCTCCCCCCTTCCTTCCCTTTTTTATTTGCCTATAATAAGGTCTATAGTCTGGGGAGCTCTCAGGCTGAATTCCATGCATTGTGATTCACAAAATGAAAATCTGGTATTATATGCCCACTGACATTCACATCAGCAGCAATTCATGCAGCAAAAAGCCATATGCCATGCACCTCTGATTTAACTGTACTACAAAAACACATCCTAGAAAGAATAAATAAAAATACAGAGACAAGAGTGGTTCCTGGGATCTGATTATTATCCACACTTTTAGACAGGAATGACAGGGGCAATATCACAAAATATGCTGTTTTGGTGACAGTTCCAGTTATGTTATATCATTTCCCTTCACCACTAGCACACTCTACATGCAACTGAGGCATTTTTTTTCCAGTGCAAAAGGTTTCTGTGGAGTAGAAAAAGAGCGGTTAGCACAGATAACCTACACTCAGTGTTTCTCCTCTGATTATCAGGCTTTCCACTCAGTCATCTTTTTCAAGGCTGAGAAAGTTTATTGGTTTGATCAGCACCCACTGAGATGAAAATGAAGAGTGCTTTGAACGTATGAAGTACCAGCAGCTTTAAAAATTATCATCTCCATGGTGTTACACAGACCTGTATGTATTCTACAGTAACACACAGACTTCACTAGAAATCTGGGGGATAAAATCCCCTCTGCCAACAATGGCTAGGTTTTTCACAAATAAGAGATTCTACTGCTGAAACCAACGCAGTTTGTCATCACTGGGGAAAGGACAAGACAAGCTGCTGGTCTAGGAATGGATTACACTAAAATACTCTTTTCTTGTTTCAATTAACAGATGTTTTGTTGAGATGTCCTTCCCTTTCCTTGATTTTTGGCTTGAAGAATCAATCTCTTTGTTGGTGTACCCATCTGGGCATATAAATGGACTGAAATCAAGTTTGAAAATTATTTTCCTTTCAAGGCTATGCCCCTCCATGAAATCATTTCATATGTGATCACTGGAGAAGGACTGTTCATCTGTAACTAGATATGACCCTAGTACTAAGGACTTCCAAAGCCTTGTGGCAAAGAAAAAAAATAGTAAAGACACTGTTTTAAATGAAAAATGTCTTTGAACTAGAAAAGTAGTTCATAAGCTACAAAGTGCAGAAAAAGGGCAAGTTAGACTGCTTCATTATGCAGTCTAAGTACTTAATTTTCACAAATTAGTTTTTAAAATGCATTTGCATTCTTGACAATGCTAGTTCAGACTGAAAATTTTTCAAAAGGAAGCAACCATCTAGATTTAAAAATGTGATACTGTTGTTCAGTTCTTTTGAGATTGACAGCCCTGATTTTTTGGGGTATGAATACTTAATTCTGATTTTTACAGACTGATGCCTCAGTAAATGGAAATATGCCTCTTCAGCATCTTAAACACCCCTTCTCAGGTTCTTGCAGCCAGGAGCTGGAGATGAGTGCTATGGGACACATTTGGAGATCTGACAGGTGGAGATAAATGCACAGAAATGGAGAAGACTAAACAGAACCATTCCTAGGTGAGCAGCTGATGAAGGCATACATTTGGAATATCTAGGCCATAAAAAGCATAGAGGGAGCACTGACCAAATGCTAGGGAAAGGTCTTAAACAGGCTCTTTCTTCATCACATTCAATTGCACTGTTCAAAAAAGACCATTCTGAAGGAAGAGGTTATTAATGGAATAGACCTGACAATATTTCTGCACCCAAATTATGCTTTCTAAAAGATTCCTATAATATTTGAAGGGAGTAATTTCATCAATTAAAAAGTCTAATTTCCTCTGTAATCTATGCAGCAGACTTTCAAAATGTTAACTGCCACAAGATTTTTTTTATAAATTCATGCATTACACAATTAATGATACAATATATTTATAACAATTATCTGTTTCCAATAAAAGTTAATAAAGTGCTATTGGCCTCAGGTGTGAAAATATGGGATTTAATTTGTGCTAATCTGCCCCAGCCTGGGGAATACTGAATTCATTCTATGTGAGAATAATTTATTTGCAATATCCCTGAGTGATATAAACAAAGCATTCTCAAGGGAAGATGCAATAAAGCTAACAGAGAGGTGCAATCATTCCACTAGCCTGGCATTTCCCAACAGTAAAATCCAAACAGAACAGCCTTCCAAAGCTTCTCCCAAAAGAAGTTAAATTCATCCGCTTCAGACCCATAGGAAAACAATAATGCTTTGGAGGGCACCTGTGAAGAGCTACTTACCATCCCTTTCCTTTCTTCTTTCATTGCATTGAAAAGGAGGTGACAAACAGGTTTAAAGACTGACCAAAGGATTTTGCTCTCAAGTTTGTCTGAATTACTTTTTCTCTTGTTTGAGGTAATGTTTCTTTCATTTTCTGAAGCTACCATTTGCAATCCTTCTCCAAACCTCCCTGGGCAGCTGGGTGGTGGGAAAGAGAGGCAGAGGGAGAGGAAAGCATCCCTTTGGGGCTGGAGCTGCTACTGCATCTGTGGCAGGGTGATGGAGGAGGCTGGAGCAAGTGGCCAGACATCCTGATTCTGATTTTAACCCTGCAGCTGCTTCACTGCCAAGGCACTTCAGCTCTGGGTGCCCTTGCCTCCTTCCAGTACAATGTGGTTTATCAAGACTCGGCCAAGGCTGCCAGGAGCAGAAAAGTGCCGAATGTTGTTAGTGCCACTAGAGGGGATCACTTGAGCGTGCTGGGGACCTGCTGCTCCCACTGGAGTCATGCAAAGCCCTGTCACTTCCAGGTCAGGCACAGAGCTGCCATGGCAAGGACTAGCATTAGGTCAATAAGGCTGCAGCCAGGGGGGCATTTTGGACAGGAGCTATGCAGAGTCTGCTCCTCGAATCTCCCCAGTTTGCAATGGACCCACTCCTCACATTGTTGCTCTGACCCTTTCAAAATGACCCCCTAGGCCTTCGCTTCCTCGTGGGTAATTTGCATTACCTGATGGTGGGTTTGGCCCACCACACATTTTCACATAAACCACCGATGACACAAGTTTGCTTCTTAAGAGCCTGTCCTTGAACACTTAGTCATATTTTGAACCCAGCCTTCCCCAGTTATTC
Source organism: Onychostruthus taczanowskii (assembly GCF_017590055.1). Lineage (NCBI taxonomy): Eukaryota > Metazoa > Chordata > Aves > Passeriformes > Passeridae > Onychostruthus > Onychostruthus taczanowskii. Next base: position 7,757,052 of record NW_024500128.1, read on the forward strand.
ATCCCTACAGCTGCCAAAAACATGACAACACCAGAGAAGCTGAGAAACCTGTGGCATGGCATTTCCAAACCTCCACCGAGGAAGGAAATGGTATTTTTCATTTTTATGTTACGCCTGGTTACCTTTTCTGTTATCTTGTCAGTGAGCAAGGAAAAATGTTCGCAGAGCCTGAGCATGAGCCATAAACATCTTTTGTGGTTATCAAATGCCTCCGTGTTTGCTTTGCTATTTAATTACAGGACTCACGTAGGGCATTTATTGTTTGCATCTGTTGCCGCTGTGAACAACCTCTACTCTTCTGATCACCACAAAGGCAGTTTGTTATGTGTATGCCTGTCAGTGACATGTTTTATCATCTCTCTGAGCAGAACCCCCCCTGCTGCAGGGGGATCCAGTGCTGCAGCCTGGTGTGTCCCTGAAATAGCCAGATACCACAAAGGCTGTGCCTCAGCAGGTTGCCACTGTGAAATGCATAGTAGTTGAATGCTGAAACCAGTTTTTTTTTTTTTTTTGAGGTTTCTGAGAATATTTTTCTTATTACAAAGTATTTTCTTCTTCTTCTATAGTATATATTATTATTACATATTATTATTACAAAATACGTTTCCACAAAACATTTAAAAGCTCATGTTTTATACTGTGATGATCTCAAACACATGTCCAGAGGGAAAACTAACTAAATATCTAAGCAACAAGAAAAATGCACTGGCAACATCATTAGCCAACAATGTCCCACTTTCCTATTCCTCAAACCTGTAATTTTAGTGAATGCAGTGGATTTTGTTTTCAAGCACCTTATATCACAGTACTTACAAATTTTTTTTCAGTTTTGGTTTCTCCTATTTAACTTTAGCCATGTTGGAATGATAATCTGCATCTTGTTATGAGTAGTCATTTTTGGTCATCTAAAACCCAGCAACTACACTAATACCAATAAAAGCAGCCACATTGTGCCCATTCTCTATAATGCAGCTTCAACACCGGGCTAGCCAAGTGAAAAAAAAAAAAGTCTTTTTCCTTCCACACTGGAACTGGAAGCAGTTATTTTTAGCCTTAATCTGCTTTTTTTAAGATAGTACAACACTAGGTACAGAATTAGCAAATTGCTCATTCTGTTCTGCAGGTTTAATAAGACAAGTTATGGCTGCAATTAAAATAATCCATTTGCTCACCCTTCCTCCTATTAGCATGTGAATTTCAAACCTACAATAAGCAGATGACTGAAATCTCTGGAAACTAGAGTTAAGAGAATAATCTTGTCCCCTACACAATGTTGTACTTGCTGTCCCCTTGTATCCCAAGAAACAATATGTGTACTTTACAAGAAGACCACTAAAGAGATAACAATCACAATGTAAATCCACATTAGGGCAATCCAGGTGCATTTGCTAAAGTACGTTTAGTGGGGATCAACAAAAAATTTTCCTTTGGAAGTATGCTTTCATTTGGCCCGATGGGAGGAATTTTACTATTGGGCGGGTACTTTGAATTCCACCTATCATGTTAAAAAGAGACAATAAACCCCAAACCAATTTAAGTACTTCTCAGTCTGTGTGGCAGCAGAGTCTGATTACCCTGAGCAGAGTGTAGGGTGGTCCCTATGAAATGAAAATCTGACTGTTGGGCATCTATTTAAATGGGCAGGCTGCTGATAAAGGTTTCTAGATGCTAGATGTGAGATAACTCAGGTCAGGTTTCTTACAGTCAGCACTGACCCCAAAAATCAATACACAACACTTTCTTCTTCTTTAATAAAACATGTAGAAGTATGTAAAGCTTGGAGACTAGATTATATTTTCAAAGCCATAAGCCATGCTGTCTGCTCACAAATGACTTTGGAGAAACTTGTAAAGTGTCCTTTGATCATCTGTAGGCTCAAATAAAAACAAAAAGGTTTCAAATGGAATTGTTGCCACTTGCATGTCTATCTATACAACTGCAACTTATTTCTCTAGGAAACTCACAAAACATGAATTATGCATGTCTTAAAATGTTACAAAGGCATAAGCTTAGCTGCCTGTCTGAATTATTCTATTCAGACATCTACTAGCACACAGAGAGACTGAAAAAAAGGTTTTAGGTCTGACAGTGTCATACTATCACCATAGACATCAAAGGACTTTTTCTCATGCAATAGTTGACAAAATGCGTGTCTTTTAATGAATAAGAATTGGGTAAAGCATGAGATCATAAATGTCTCACTAAAATACCATAAAATTCTTCCAACTGGGAGCAAAGTGCTGGTTTAATTATTTTTGAAACTTTAAAAATGAACAAACTTATGTGGAATCTCCTCACCATGAACTGAAGAATCACGATGGCATGGTATGCCATTTTGTCATCAAAAGGAAGTCTTAATATGTGGCTTAAAGAGCCCTTGAGAGCAGGCACTAAAACCTGAGGAGAAATTCAATCACCTCGCCTCTTTTAGTGCCTGTCACTCTCCAATTCAAAGAGGGGGAAATAATTCTCTGTATGTGCACACAGACCTCCTACAGACCCTCAAAATACAAGTTACTGTGATTAATCAAAAGTTTGAAATTAAACTGAAAAGCTCCTTTTCTTCAATTATGACTAAACATCAAAGCAAGCAGTCTAGATTTTTTAGCAGAATGTCCAGGTGTCAAGAGTTACCAATCAATATACTGAGAGTGTCTACTTTTGTTTTGGTGGTTTTAAGGAAGGAAGGGACTAAGAAAGGAATAAAACAAATGATCCCATCAGGCAGGGGGATAGTAAACCATAACAAATTGGTGTTTTATACACTACCATGACAATCAAGTTATTAAAACTGAAAAATAGTAACACAAAGAGAAGATGGAAGATTTTTTTTTTTTTTTTCACACAAGTAAATTACTGCATCTTGTGAGGTCTGGTCTCTTCCCATTCACTTCTGAAAGGACAGGCAGAATGCTCTTCAGGCCCACGTGGCCCCTGTCTGCCAAGTTTTCAAAAGTGACTGCACAGAAATGGGTACCCTTAGCACGCAGGGACGATGCAGACAGAACACTAACCTGCTGCGATCACCAAAGCCTCTTGCCAGGTAAGGATGAAACATGGTGATGATTAGTTTGGTAAAGCCATGGGCTGCTCTGGCTGCTGTCACCCAACAAGCAGATGGGTAAACCTTGGGTACCACCATACAATGTGTCAGCCCCCAGAAGCCCTCAAGTGCTTCACAAGCCCACACAACAACACAGTTTGCTTCACTCACAGATCCCTTCAGATGTTTATCAGCTGAGTAATTCACATCACCACCACATGTCATTTGAAGTGGATAAGAGCACAAGAATTTCCTTATGACTCTAAGAAAGGATTTAGATAAGAAAACATAATTAGAGAAGTGTTAGAAATGAGAGACTCAAGAGCTTAGGGTTCCCTCCCCTTAACAGAAACAGTTAAAAAATCAAGAATGATTTCTGCAGGCAGACATCCTGGGTTCAGGATCATGCAGCACAGTGCTACCACCAGACACAAACTCTGGTAGCCCAATGGCAAATGTTTCAGGTTTGTCCCACAGAGTTAAGAATTGTCCATGTCTTCAATGACGCATGGAGTAAGATACAGTGCCAAAGTTACTGAACCTGACAGAACTGATAGGTGAAGTCACGGGACTATCAGCAACAGAAAACACAAGTAGCAAACTAGTCATATCAGAGAAAAAACTCCCTGATCTCCTATGAACCTCCACAGCAATGCCTAACATCGCAAAGTAAATTTCTTTGTTTTCCTTTTAGAGTGACCTGGGTTGGTGCCAGAAATGGAACGATTATTTATCTGAATTTCCTAGGATTGCTAATAATTTTTCAACTCAAGTTGTGGGAAATTATGCAGACAAATTCTTCTTCTACTGAGACAGAAGGCCTGTAAGTAATAGGCAGCTGTTAATACATTTATTCAAAACAACCACATAAGATGAATTAGTCTTTATAAAGTTGCTTTTTAACCTCCTGATTTTAGCAACTCTATATGGTTCAGTGAATTATCTTGCTATTGCTCCTTCTGTGTTCCTGGATCATTAGGTAGGAGAAGCATGTCACAAATTCCATGTGAGAACAAGGTTCTAGGTCATCTGGCTGCGAGCTGCATATTGGGCTTTCTCTCTTTAGCCAGGGCTCTGGTAATGCTGCCAACTAACCTGCCTGAAAGAACTCAACAAAGGTTATTCCTCACTGTGACCTAAAAATTCACCTTCACTCTGAAGTAAAAAATGGACATTGGGGCCACTTCAATAACAGACAGCTCCAATCAGAAGTCAGGCATGATCATTCCTCCTAACTCTAACATAACGTTTGAGCCTGGTGACTTCAGAGCACTTGTAAGGCACGTGCTGACAGAGCAGCAGACTCACTTTTCATTCCCAACCAACAGTTCTAAAACCAGTACCTCCCAGGGAGAGGCTCAAGATCCAGTCAGAGAATCCCAATGAAGACAAGGATGACAGCTGGCCATAAAAGTATGAGTTTGCCATTCTTAGAAATGCCAGAGATACTGTTCAACCTCATGGTAAATTAGGCAAAAAAATTGGATGCCTAGGGACCACTAAGACAGACCTGTTCTTTATTGCTTTTCTGAGGGTCAGGAGATTGGCTGAAGCTTCCAGAATTCTTACTGAGGAGGTTTTTGGTTGAATTTTTATTTCACTGTTTTCCAGGGTTTTTTTGTTTGTTTGGTTTGGTTTTTGTTTGTTTGTGGTTTTTTTTGGTTTTGCTTGTTTTTTTTTTGGTTGGTTGGGTTTGTTTTTGTTTGTTTTTATTTTTTTTTGTTTTGTTTTTTTTGTTTGTTTGGGGTTTTTTTTTGTTGTTTTTTTTTTTGTTTTTTTGGGTTTTTTTGGTTTTTTTGGTTGTTTTTTTTGTTTTTGGTTTTTTTTTTTGTTTTTATTTTAACGGGCTAAACTGCGCAACACTCTGTCATGATTGTGTCCACTCTTGAATATTTTATCACTTTAATGCTCACATGAAATGAAAGGGATGCACAGAATTATCACTGCAGTACTCTCTCTGCATTATTTACAACCTTGGAGGCTGCAGCATTTCAGCATAATATTGCTAACATAAAAAGGCAGAATTTCGCCTCAAGCCAGGATTTTAGTCTCGTAGTCTGCACTGCAACATGACTGAAAAAGGTCTATGAACCTCCTTACATCTCCCATCCTCTATCCACCACTTTCTAAATGCTGGCATTCCAATGTGCAAAGCATCCAAAGAGATAAATCTCTAGGCTTTCAGCAGAATGGGAATTAGTAAATCCCTGTGCCTCTAGAGAAGAATATATGGCATTGTTTCACCATTCTGCCCAGTAATTCCCACCCCACCCTTTTTCTTGCCTTGTTAAAGTCCTCTGAAGTTGCCCTCATTTCCTTCCATGTCTTGTTCAAAAGCTGAATGCAGATACAGAAGAACTCCTCAAACGATCTGTCATGGGTGAAGAACATGGGATGGAAATCGTTGCAGGTCTCACTGGCTAAAAACAGAAAAACAAGGTGGGGTGGAATAAGACATGTACAGGCAGGAGCTTCAAAAAATAAACGTAAAATACAATCAGCCATGAAATTTAGAAAGCAGCGTATTTGAGTGAAGTTCCAGTTCTTTGAGCAAAGGATGTCAAAACACTACTGTGAAAAGCCAGCCTTGGTCTACAGTCTTAAAGACAACAAAACCCAATATAGAGCCTTGCCTTTAGGAGACTGACAGCAAGAAGAGGAATCAACTACCTGTTTGCCTGAATATTCTCTCAATGTTTGTCATTTGTGCCAAGTTTTGTAGCTCAGTCTGGGACAGAGAGACAAAGGGAAAAACCTCATCAAAAGAAGAGCCTTCCCCACTGCTATAACAGCATGGTCCATCTTGCCTGCTGAGAACCAAACACCAGGGCCCATTACTCACAAAACAGGATGAGATCAATGTACACACTGAAATGTGAAGCTCTGCTGACATAGCAGATGATCTACCATATTGCACAGAGGTAACAAGGAAAATGTTGACAGATACAGAGATGAGAATATATCTGGTTAAATTTGTTCTTTGAAAATAACCAGAATAAAAAAAAATGGATCTTCTATAATCTATCCCTTACCTGAGACAAACATAACAAAAACCAACCAAACAAAACCAAAAATACAGTCCCCAAACATCCTAATTTTTAATCAAATACTGGCTTTAAAGAAGTAAAAAAAAAAAAAAACAAGGAGCACTGTAGTGATGATCCCAAAATGGAAAAGCAGGAGTGCGCTGTGATTCTCCTTGAGCAAAAAACGAATTTTCAAAAACTAAGGACTGAAGCTGACCTCTGGACACATCTGAGCAACCTGAGTAGAGAAGGGCCTTTCTTTAGCCAAGGACTGAACAGAATCTTCAGACTCTGCCATGGCTTGCAGGGCCACTTCAGTAGGTTGCATATCTATGTTCTTAAAAAGGCAAAGAAAAAAGTCAAGCTGAATAAGCTTTATTTATATACATAGTCCCCAAATCTCTCAGCTTTCCCTTTCACCCCTTCATGAGTGCTCCTTTGAACTTTTCTGTCAGTCACTCATATGCTTAAACAGCATCATCTTTCCTTACTTCAGGATCAAACAGCCACTACTTAGGCAAACTTCCTCCTCTTCAAGAACAGCAGAATTATCAAGCACGGGGATAAATCACATATTTCCAGGGCTGAATCACTGTCTGACATCCGCTTTCTCTCACTGGAACTGGACAATTTAGAATTAGAACTCTGTCCAGGAGGATGTGAATGGCTCATGCTGGCTGACTCTCTGCACCAGCTGCAGACACTTGGTCTTGGTACCTCTTCTAGCCACAAAACTCCCCTTTCAGTGTGTTCAGTTACCTCTGCTGTAACAGAACACATGAATTGTGTGCAGAATCTACCTGAACCCTCAAAAAAAAAAAAAAAAAAGTTTCTGATTTTTCCCAGCATGCAGTATTCCAGTTAGAAAGCAAAACTGAAGCTTAATTTTAACATCAGATGTACTAAGATCTAATAAATTCTTCAGCCACATGGCAAAGATGGGAGTTAAATTGGAGCACAGGTTTAATTCTAATCAAGTAAACTCCATTTACTTCAAAGGACTTGCAGCCAAGGGGGAATTAGTCAAAGCAGGGACCTATATTTATGAGGAACAACTCAATCCCTTCAGAAGAATAAAATGCCTCAGGCGTGCTTTTCAGAGCACCTTCAGCTTCCATTCATTCCACTGGAGCTGCAAGGGCTCAGCACTTCCAACAATCAGACCTTCAGCCCGTAATAATGTCAGAGACACAACAGAACAGATTCTCAGAGGGCACTTGTCTTTAAGTCATGAAATACTATAATGATGAGTAGAAATAAAATAACACCAAGCAGAAGAATGCAGCCAGTACCTTCACTGTATAAATCACAGCACGAAACAAGGCAATAACCCTCGACACGCACTGGCCTCTCTGATCCTCCTCAAAGCCTGAGCTTCTCACTGCTCCTGCTCATAAAAATCAATAAATCAAAATTAATGGAAAGGCTAGGGATTCTCAGAAAATTGATCATCTCTTCTAACTCATGCTTCTTATGATAATCCGTCTCTAACTGTATCTACTACGCTGACTGTTCTGCATGCAGAATTAGAGATGCCACCTCTCTCCACCTTAATTTATAAGTAGGCAATGAATGGTGTTTTATGCACTTCAGTTTCAAAATGAAAGAGTAAAAATCACTGTTACTGATATAAACTGAGAAAGTTGGGCCTTTTAGAAGGCAGGATGAATATCTTAAAGTACAAACAAATCCTAGGAATAATTCAAAACCAAATGATAAACAACTTCTTCAAAACTCTAACCATCATCCAGATAGTAGAGAAAAGAAAGGAATCCAATCTGCTTCAGCAGTAGCCTTTTTTTTGCCTTGAAAATTCTATCCACACTAATACAAAATCATAGAATTCAATGGAAAAATCTTCAGGCTGCAGCTCTAGTTAAATCTGTGTCTTGCTCAGAGTGTTTAAATATCTGATGAAGGATAACCCTTGTCCCAATAATTTCCTTCTCCTTTTGACAGGTGAGTTGAGGATGAAGGCAAAGGTGATGCTGTTGTTGCTAATGTGTAGAGACCAAAGACTGAGCTACAAACTGCTGTCTTTGACCACTCCCTCTAGCCCCAAGTCTGTATTTCCAACATCAGAGCACTGCCTCTCTCTGCAGAGTGAGCAAATTTAGAGGCTGCTCAGTTTTACAAATTAAAAACTTCTTGAATTTATTTTCTCACTAACTTGCAACTTGACTAGTTCTAAACTGAAACAGAGGTCTAGTCTTGGAAAAATTTGGAGACCTTCTGCATAAGAGCAAAATTCTAGCCCTTAAGCCCAGTACTTTCTAACCATCCTTTTCACAAGCAGGGAGCAACCACATTTACAACCACATAAAAACAGCCACAGGGCTACAATGTGGGGACACAAATCATCATGATTATTCACCATCAGGTTTTAATTACGCCACTGAGAGATCACCTTTGAAAGGCATGCCACAGATGTCTAGCCTACATAAAGCAGGTGAAGATCTTGTTGATTTTCCATTCTTGGCACAATTCATGGAGCTGTAAATCAATATGCCACCTCTCAGGATACAAGCAGTCCCTCAAGTTTCTAGCTGATCTATAGCTGGAACTTTGAGAAAGCAGTGTAGTTCATTTCTCATTATAAATTGCACTGGCAAAAAAAAAAAAAAAAAGAGCTCATTGTACCTGGGAGTTTATGTGGTTTCTACAGTGTGTATTTTTAGTGTCTACCCAACACAGTTTTGTCTGTCAGTTGCTTCCTAAGTTACAATAAAGATATTCAAGCATCCCAGACTGTTTGAGGAGTAAACAGATTTGACATGTTATGTTGTTCCTCTGTGGATTAGTAGAAAACAAGAGGGGAAAAAAAAGTGAGAAAGAAGAAAAGACTTGTGCCTTCATTTTGTACCCCATCTCTAAACACCTTTTCCCAGGATACAGAATATCATCAGGACTGAATTTCTTTTAGCTGTGTCAAGAACATATAAGTATTTGCATATTTTCATAAGCCTGTCTTGAAAGGCCACAGATTATGTGATGATGTTTCAATAAGTGTTTTGCTTGAAGTACAGCAGAGATTTAAATTTCAAAGTTGCTGTGGGGAACTGAATATGGACAACAGGGATTTCTCCACGCAAGACAGACTCCAGGAAAGGACCAGTGCACCAGACCAGACAGCAGGCTGCTGTGTCACCTCACTGTTCAGAACAGTATGAACAGAAGGCCACTAGCTCAACAGAAACTGGCTGGTTGCTCCACGGGGTCATTATATTTCCCCCCGATGTTAAAAAATATACTACACATAGATATCTTCTCCATGTGGTTTCCACTTGGAAGGGAAGGAAAAGATTAATACAATTTCTTATCATAGATTGTTTTGTGGAACACTAGTGAGTAACACAGAGATAAGATCATCGTGCCCACAAAGCTAGAACAGGAGGCAGAGAGTGATACACATCTGCAGGCAAGGTACTGCCCTTAATCTTGAGAAAGCTCTGCTTTCTCCCTCACTCTGCTAAACTGCTGTGTTGATACTACTCATCCCCCACTGTGTCTTTAAAATGGCATGTGGTCATTCTGACCTCTCTTGTGAAGTTCTTGAATTCAAGAGATGAAAAAGATTGCACTGGTATGAAAGCCATACCTATCATGAAGGGGATGTTTGAAATTAGGAACCACCCAATCCATTATTTACAAAATCCATTCATGATGCTATGGGGGATCAAGATGAGGTGAGTTAAACAGTAATTTTTCTGTAAATTTAAGGCTTGGATCCATGAAATTGGCAATGTATATGAAAGACAATCACAAATGAGACACTTCATTCAAGTATGTCAGCTATGCACAATCGTTCTACAAAATAAAACTTCAACAGACCTGATTAAGTAGATAATAAATGTGATAAGGTTGCTGTGTATTCTCAAATATCTGAAAAGCAGGGACTCAGCTTAAATCAATCATATTATTCAGTCAGCCGTCCAAACACAGTCACCTGGTAAAAATGCTGCCACGCAGAGAGGCAGGCAGACACCTGTGGTGAGGAGCCAGTCTCTGCGCCAGGGGTGGTACTAACAGATCCTGTGCACCCTGAAACTCATCAAGAAAAGCATCCTGAAGTTCATCAGAACAATTTTGAGGTGAGGGAAGCAGTGATGCAGAATCCTGAGAGGCAGATTTGCAAAGTCCCAGGGAGAGAGGGGTTCAAACACATCTCCCTGTCTTAAAGGCACCTGGGAGTCATGTGATTCAATTTTCAAAGAGAACTGTGCTTTCTCTTCCTGAGCTGCTGCTTAATTCAGTGTGAGTCATGTATCCCTTCAGTTGTTTTCCTGAATTTCACAGAATGGAGATGATAACATCTAATCAGAGAGGAGGCGGGTGGAAAGAACCATTGCACTCTCAGAAGTGCAGCAAGATCCACAAATGAAGGGTGCAATACGGACCTTGGAAATATCATCTCCACTTGGCATGGCCTCCTCTGGGATTATTACTTGCCAGTAAGAGAAGGGCCAAAGAGCAACTAATTCTCACTAGCTCTCAGGAGGAGAAGCACTGTAATTTCTGCTTCTTCCTGAAGATGCAGTACAGTAAAAATAACTACTGCCATGACCATTTTTATATCCACAATCAAAAATTCTCTCAGTAATACAAGAACATATAAGAAGAAGAGCACCTAATTCTGCAGAAATATAGTGATTGTCAGGTTTTCTATGCTGCTGATCCCTGTGGTCTGCCAGCAATAATTTGACTTTGGCTACCCTTCTGGCACATGATAAAGAAACAGCGTAATTTAAAGCAAGGAAGGCCACTGGCAGTGCCAGTGCAGTAATGAAGTAGTAATATTGCTGCCAATCGTGTAATTTGCTTTCCTAGGGAACAGTTCTTTTTAGATGGCTCAACTGGTATTAGAACAAAAGCCACCAAAATTGCCTAGCAACAGAGGGCTACAAGAGAGCTTCAGCATTTTACCTTACCTGATCACAGATTTAGTTGGAATAGAAACCATAAGAAATTGCTAAGCATGCAGCAAAACCCATCAACTCAAGCTCCTGAGAACATAAGGCAATACCATGTCTCTGAACCTGAGAGATCCATAATGGTGCTATGGAGGGAAACTGGAAATAAAAGCACATCCTACAGTCTGCAAGTTTCTCAAGGCTGAGAATAAATTTTAATATGCAATGACAAACAAGGATTCCATGAAACTCCAGCACTAGGATGTTCATAGTATATGCAGCCCCAAGCTCTTCAGTAACTTCCCCAGATTTGCTTTAAAAGTGACTGCAGCTTTGTCAGAAAAGCATATCCTCTCCCTAATATATCATTAAATAAAGGAGCCACTCTAAAATTCACCTCTTCCACTTTCCCAAATAAAAGTGGTGAAAGAAGCACCCTGACTACTGCAGCACAACTCAATAAAGCCCTGCACTAATCACTACCAACAGATCCAGCAGTCCAGAGGTGGCATTAAGTAGGCATGAGATTCAGTGGTGATGGGAACTGAAAGAAACCAGTGGAGCCAGTGGTGTCCACACAGGCAGGCTGACTTTGTAAAGATAACTCCCTTTGCAGCCCTCAGTAAATTCAGAGATTTCACTGCACCTCTCCTGCTTAGACCAGACCTGAAGGCTGAACACTGTAGTTTGCAAAAGCAAACAGAAAGCCAAAATACAAAGAGAGTTTTTAAAAAAGCGCTCTTATATACAACTAGGAAATGAGAAATATTACAAAGATCATCATGCTGATAAGTGTTTCCCATCTCGTTCAAGAGCAGCCTATTTTTGTTTGTGACAAAACAGGTGCCGATTATAACTAAATCTGAACTGCCTCTGCAATCTGTCACAGTACACTGCTGGGCAACATGAAAATTCTCTGCTTCCCATTTGATTTCTCCACCATTTCCAGTACTAAAAAAAGCAGTAATCAATAACAATAAGAAAATGTAGTTTTAAAACCTTATGGATAAATTGGAATATCATATACAGAAGTCAGGAATCACTTCATATGAATTTGTCATGCACTTCTAGGAGAAAACTCCTTGAGAGTGGAAATTGCATGGAAAAACAAGGGTTTAAATTCATCATACCAAAACAAACAAACAAACAAACAAACAAAAAAACCCCACCTATTCTTTCAGGAAGAAAAGACACAGGTTCACAAGCACATATCTCTAATTATGCTCTGGCATATTTATAGTATCCCTGAACATCAATATAGAATCATAGAATTGTCTATGTTGGAAAAGACCTTCAAGAATATCAGAATGTTAGCTGATTAATGTGAGAAATTTGCTTGGGCCCTATGAAGTCTTTATGGTCCCTTCTAGCAAACATATACAAAAAGAGGGAAGTAGACATATTAAGAAAAATCTGTAGAAGGTTGCTTACCCAATAAACATATTACACAAAACTTTCTTACTGCTTCTCTGTCAGGTTCCTGACATCTTGCAAAGCACAGAGGGTGATGATGGCCACATGAAAACTTAAAAAATACCTATCAAACCACCATATAAAAAAGCATTTCTCACAATTTTTACTTGAAGTCCTGCAGACACAGGAAGTGGCACAGACAGAAGGCCAGCTAAGCTCAGACTAGGAAGGCAAGCACCTTCTCACATCTGTTCCATGCTGACACCCTGTTCCTTTACCTGTTGCGCTCTTTCTCTCTTAAACCCTCAAAGAAACTAGACTTAATCTCATCTCCAGACAAATCCGGAAGAATGCCAGTAGCAATGGGGGAGGTAGATATGCAGCTTTTATAAAGAGCAGTGTAAAAGCAATCACTCTGTGCAACCACCCTTTTTAGCCCTAAAGTACCATTGGCCAGGTTTATTGCCAAATGCTACATTTTGGCACATTTTCTAATAACTGTCGCAGCACCTCAGACACAGACCTCTGAGGGCTGGGGTCAGAAGCTCCTGGGTGCAGAAGAATCAGACATTTGCTCTGCCCCTGCTTGTGCATCTCCTTGATGTCACCTCCCACAAGCATGGCAGTGAGAAACTGCCTTTCATGGCAGAACTGCTGACTTTTCATGTCCTACTCCGACTGGTTTAGAGAGCACCAGCTTATTGCTTCTCCTCCTGAAGGGATTCTTGTTAAAAAGCAAATGCTTACCTCTAATTACTCATTGTCTTTATTAGGAAGTTACACAGCCTGTATTACAGGTTATAACTCCTGCCTCTTAAAAGACCTTCTGTGGGATACTTCATCCAGAATATACTCTGGTTACCATTTGAAATCCAGACCATGCTGTTTTGATTCACAAGAGAGGAGGAACTGTCAGTGCAAATTAATTCTGCTTTAAGTAGGCTGGCTAAGGCTCCATCTGTAAGCAAAACTTAAAGGAGCCTATGAAAACCTTCATGAAAAACACCACAAACCATAACCTGGGAAGTCTATGGATATTTTTAGGTTACCCCTTACTACCTAAGCAGCTCCCATTCCCTGTTCCCAGACATGGACCTCCTTATTAAAATCAAATCTTTAAAACCATACTGAAAAGAAACTGTGTAGCCCTTCTGTAAGACAACTGGAGTAAAGAACATATTTTTGGGGAGTATTTGGTCTTCCAAGTGAGCAAAAGCAGGATAACTATAAGGAGAAAAACCAAATGAAAAAATGAAGATGCCAACAAACCAACAGTCAAGCCAGGAAGGAAAATAATCTTTATCCTGGTACCAAGGCATTCCTCTATTAGAAAAGAAGGTTACAGCTGAATTACTCGTGCAAACCATCTGTACTCACCATCAGAGGTGTCTGTATATGAGATGCCTGCTCTGCTGCATTTTTATGATGGGCTGTTAGGCTGCCTTCAGTGCCCCCATGGCGGGGTATCACACAGCTGGCTGCCTGACACTGCTGCCTAGTCAGTCAGGCCAGCTTCCAAAATGCAAAAGCTGGGAGGACAAAGGTCCAGTTACCTAGAAAGTGAACTAAACTCACTCAGCTCCTCTGCCACCACAGAAAATGGAACAGGACAAAAGCACTCTAAGTTCAACCACTTGCTTTGAATCAGTCCCAGTTATACTCAAAATGTCAAACAAGTAACAGACTGAGACACAGGAGGAAATTATATCAATATCAATTTAAAAAAAAATCTGTGATTAAGGCGAAGGAGTTCACTATATCACACATCCTAGAGCTTCATCTTTCACGCCAGATCTGTTCTGAGCTATGCTGAAGAATCTTGCCCAAGAATCAGGAGATGCACACTCAGTATCTGTCCTTGACTTCTTTGAAAATATGTGTGGTGCCACCACTACTACAGCCCCACCTTAGCAGCAACACCTCTCCTCCCTCCCCTTCTGCATCTCTACAAACTGTACCTCCTTTAAAATATGCATATTTATTCATGCATGCACTAAATTGCCAAATAATGTCTTTCCTCTGCCTCTTTGTGAAAATAATATGTGAGGAAGAAGAAACTGGCCACTGGATTCAACTCTGCACAGGCAAAATCCTATGCAATAAGCCCCAGGCTGGGAACACTCCTTGGCATGTCTACAGCCCACTCTCTATTCCATTCTTGGTCTGCCATGGGCAATCAGCAGCTCTAAGCTTGGCAGCGACAACATGGTGATCTGTGGGGAAATCTGTGGGCAAATCTTCCCACTCCCAATCCTTCCTGGAGCCCAGATGGACTTGTTGAGGGCAAAGGTCATTAACTCATGATGAAAACTGCACCTTACTTATCTAACTGCAACCACCTACATTATTTTCTTCCCCTACAAATAGTCTTAATCTGTAAATTATGTTTTTACCTCTCTGGGCTAGAGTCCCAAAGTCAGACTGATGGAACAAAAATAAAACTGCTGAAGCATACTCTTTTAAACACAGACCAAACTGAGTAATTGCTACTCACAAAATGGGAAAACAGTGATGTGGCAGGGTGCAAGCTGCTCAGGAAACACAGAACCTCAGTGCTTGTTAGTGTTTTTATCCAAGATCATCACCATAACACACTAAGTGCCAATCTTCAAATGGCTTTGTGAACATTAATCAGCCTCTAGAAGGACAGTAGTTAACACTCACTCCTCAAACGTCAAGCTTGACCTCTTGAAAGGCAAAGGGTAAAATCAAGTTAATTAGGCCACAGTCTTAACAAGAGAGGCTATTTAAATAATACATTTCCAAGTGGCACATTCAGCTCATAAGTTACTCCACTGGAGTTTTTTACTTCATGGACCAATATGAACCAAGATGTACAATCCTACAGCTGACAGAGGATAGTTTTGGATAGGTAGAACCACTGTTATCAAAAGTTATGTTTTAGAAATATTTAATCAGGCTGTAATATTGCCCTACTTTATGTTATTGCTCTTCTTTATAGGCTGAAATATTAAACCAGCATTTCAGTCATACTATAAAAGTCATGCTATAAAAAAAAAAAATACTATGCTAAAACATTGCATTCTAGAAAAACAGGTCTCTTGCTTAAAGGTATTGTAAAGAGTGCAAACATTTCAAAATTAATTCCTGCCCTATATCCTATGGCATTTGCATTGTATTCTAACAGATATAATTCATTATAACTCCAAACCTTATCATTTCTGAAAAAGCTTAGAGAATCACCTAGTTCAGGTTAAGTGAAGTAGTGCAGGTTTTCTCCTCATGATGCTGGGAGATAAAAAGACTGCAGGGTGCTGGGAGATAAAAAGCCCTTGAGTATAAATCAGCTGAATACATGGGAGACTGGGGAAAGAAAGAGGCCCAGACAACACATTGCTGAGGTCATATCTTTGTAAAATATCACAATCAGGACAACAAAATTTAATTGACAGTGTAATGTCTCAGGTATTAATATCAGCACAGTTTTCCCTGGGAGCTTGTTCCATTACTTGTGTAGTCTCTAGTTTTACCATTGTCATTGTTATTTGAGCTATATTTTATCTTTTGTATTGTAAATCCATTATTTGTTTTGTCCTTGTTGACTACAAGAATTGAATAAAATAATTTTTACATCATGCCTTGAGGTTTCTGAATACATTTACATCTTTTCAATCACTTATTCCACCCTGACCATGAGTAATTGCCTAATTTTTCCTTGAGGATCTTATTTGATCAAGTGTACTATCACTCACTCCAGAAATATGTTTGTATGCATGGGAATCACAGAATAGAGACATAGAAAGATTAAAATAATTATTTCTCAGAACAAACAAACTAACAAAAAAGAGGTAAGCAAAACCCTTCAGCTGAAATTTCTCTGTTGGACTACAGCTGTACTTGAAAAAGGATCTAAGTTAACCTTCTTAGAAATTCTCTCCTATTACTCCCACTGCAGACACTTAGCAATTTCAGACAGGAACATGAAAGTCATCTTGCATATATAAGATCACTCTTTGTTTCTGCATTTCAATTTAAAATTAGTTCCCAAAATTTAGGATTATTGCTTGGTTTTTTTTTTACAAAGCATTATCCCACTCATGTCTCAAGAGATATTGCATATGAGGCAAGTGAACTATCCTCACTTTTATTAAAATAAACTCATTCATAACACAAGCTAAACAATATATATTCATCTGGAAAAAATACCATCATGCCCTAAGAAAGCATTTTCCAAATTTTCTTGACTGAATCTGACCATCAGTTACATCATACACAGGTTATTATCATCAATTAAAAAACTGTGAAGGAATACATCTGGAAAAAGAAAGTGTTTCCCAATCTACTGTGAGAAGTTAGAGAAATAAATTCCCAAACCAACCATCAAAAAATAATTGAGATTTCAAATGTTTTTTGGAAGAAATAGCTAAATTTCTCCATTGCCAATAGGACAGGTTGAATATGTTATTTTCAAAATTACTAAGGCAAAAGAAGGACCAGCCTGATGCTTTTAGAAAAATAAGTGTCAACTCCTTCCCATTTAAACTTGTAAAAAGTACTAGAAACTTTTCCTATGTTAGATTAAAATTCAGCAGCCAGGAGTTTTTCCCAGCAAGGAATTACAGAGGGTATGAACTGAATTGAATTCTAAAGGTCTGTGGTTTTGGTTTAGGGATTGTATTTGGACTATTTTTAAACTGGAACCCAACCTGGTTTAATATCTGGAAGTATCTCCTGAGCAGGAACTGGCACAAATTTAGGGACCTCATTGCTCTTGGCAGCTCAGTGCAATGGCTCAAATGAAAGTAGAAACACTCTATCCCCAGTTTCAAGTTGTTGAGCCTGGAGAAGTATAAGCTGCTCATCACAAATATTTCTGCTTAAGAAAACTTGCAAACTGCTCCACATATCTGTGTGTATCTGGCTGTCACAGGGTCAGAGCCCTGCCCTTCCCTTCCCTTCGCACCAACCCCACTCCCACAGTACAGCAGATGAGTTCCACCTTAAACTGGAACCATTATAGAGTAGAATCAACTGATTTCTTCTTGTGTTACCCGTTTGTATTTCAGAGGTCAACACCTCCTCAAACAATGAGATGCAAGGGATTCCAATTTTCCCTAGTAGATTTAACAGGAAGCTAAAATCTACAGTCTTCTTCTTTTTATTCTCATTCCTGAATGACATGAGGGAAATTTCTTTGAAAGTAAAACCAGCACAGTTAAGGTTTTTAATATGTGAGTCCAAGCTATCAGGTGGTTTTGACAGCACAAGTGTCATTCCAGATGAAGCTGTGCTCCAGTGGATGCCCACACCAGCAGAGGAGGGATTTCTGCCACCTCCCAAAAGGAGTGACTTGGACACACAGTTAGGGACATAAAGCCACTTGGGGGTGCACATTTCTGTGCCATAGCCCTGATGTGGTGCCTGGCCTGGTCTCCCCTGGGCCCAGAGAATGGGCAGCAGAGGACCTTGCTCCTGTCACACTGCTTCTTCAGTCTCCAGCTTGGTGTTCACACTTGTAAATAGCCACAGTTCCTTGATGCCCTCATGAAGGCTTCAGGTCTCACAGAAACTTCTGTTTTCACAGCTACTGGCATGAAGGTACCCCAATTATGTGCCAAACTTACTGCTATATAATTTGCAAAATAATCTGATTTATATGAAACATCCTCTTTCTTAAATTCATGCCGCTTCCTTCAGCATAAAACACCCTTTCTCTCATGAAGTCCATTCTCTCTGACCTACAGGAGGCCTTGCAAGCAAGGCAGATTTTTAATAACTTTGTCATGCAAGAGGAATACAAAAGCAAACACGAGGCTTATACTTAAAGAGAGGAGGGAAAGGTGAAATTAGTTATTGTCATGGCTGATCTCAATAGCAGGCACAGCTTCAGAACAAATTTTGAAAGTAAGTAAGAATATATTGAGGTGAATAGAGACTGGAATAAGTATTGCACAGGCTTACCAGGAAGGGATCAAGTCTGATTCATCTAATCTTTGACAAAATAACTCTTGTTTCTCATGGGTGAAATGTGGTGGGCTTTATCAGCACAGGAGATGATTTAGTTCTCCTGCATCTGACTTAAGAATTTTGATATAACTCTGTGTGCCAGGCAGAAAATCAGTAATTCAGCCAGACAAAATAGGATTTGAGACAAGAATCAGTGTGGTGGGTGAGGTGCAGACCACGTATGGAAATGACAAAAAGGAAATGGGAGGAATCAAACCGAGGGCAGTACTGCTAGAATTTCTTGGAAGTCAGTCTCAGACTTCAGATTTTTGTTAATCATTTTGGCACAAAAATCTAATAGTAATTCTACAAAATTTGCTGGAGCCCAAAACTGGTGGCATTGCTGTTAGTATCAAAAGAGAAGATCAGGCTGTCATAAAAGAAGGACTCTGAGGCCTAGAGAAATCAGAATGGTATAGCACTGAAAAGATTTTGAGTAATAAAAAGGATTTCTGCTTTAATCTGAGCCTCATCAGTTGTAAAAATAAAGAGTAAAAAAAAAGACAATTTGTCAACAGAGCCATCATTACGACAAAAGCAGCTGTAATCCTAAAACACAATCAGTGAGAAATTTCTAGCCCGAGTAGTGAAGTATAAATATAATGTGATACAGGGCACTGGTAATACACAAACTGCAATAACACCTGCAATTCTGGGCACCTGTACACAAGATATAGGGACTTAAATGAGAACACAGAAGGAAGGGCTCCTAAAATGGCCAGCAAGTGTAGAATGGTACTGAAATGGACTGAAATGTCTATGTTGGTTTAGTTTGGCACAGTGAAGGTTGAAATGAAATAATACAAATACATGGGGGAGAGGAGAGAAACAGAAAGAGAATACCTGTTAAATAGAGAACAAATCTGGCACAGACTTACAGATTTAAACTATTTCTGAATATATTTAGACTGCAAATGAAAAGAGTAGTGATTAGGGTAAGGATGTAGTTCAATAAATCCATGAATGGGAATATATGTTGTGTCTACCTGCAGTGATCCAGTTCTAACCCCTCATTTTCACTTCTGTGGTAGTGCTATTTTCTGCATTTATCACTAAACCCAGACCAGCTACGCCTTAGTGCCTGGGTATCATGGAACTGCTGCATTCATTTGCTCTACCTTAATTGGACTAATGTTGATTTATTGAATCTACAGTAAGAAAATGTACTGACCATAAAAGGCATACACACACAAAAAAAAAATGTTTTAAGAAAAAGAAGTTACTCATTCTGCACAGTGCCATATTTAAACTTTTGTAAAACTTTACTGGAAACTAAACTGCACTAGTGAGGGTGTTACACCATCAGTCACAGTAAGCATTAGGGACAAAATTAGGGACAATTCAGAACACTTAAACAATCATTATGACATTGCCGTTTTAACGAACAATAATTGTGTGCACTATTAAATGTACAAAAATGGAAAGTAAACTAAGGAATCTGCCCTGCACTCACGCACTGTTTTTGGCAGTTTTATAACTATTACAAATATTGCATTGTTACTTTTCCTTCTTTCCCAGTTCCAACTACTTGTCTCACGTAACCACCTTTGAAAGTGTCAGCATGTTAAGATTTTCTAACTTTGTGATTTCAGTTGAAGTGGCTGGAATTTCAGGCAAACACTACAATACCCTCTAACCTTTGGCAAAAAAGCTGACCCCTCTTCTGCAGTGTAGAAGTGGACCAAAACCAGTATTGTCCACAGTAGGTTTTGCTTATCAGCTGCGGACGAGAATAAATCAACTGGGGCTGTAAATGATTTGACTTTTTCTCTCTAAGATAAGAATCAAGCACCACAGCTCCATTTCTTTGAGTATAGAATAGGGTTAATGTTTCCTTTCTTCCTCTGAGAGTGATTGTTCAGATAGTCTAATACATATCACTTGTCATGATATCTCTACCAGTATCTACCAGAAAAAAATTGTCCTGGGCACTAATAATTCAATTCATTGTTGGCTTGATGGGAGGCAGAACACTCAGCTGATTCTAACAAATCAGCTCTCCAACACTCCAGAAAGATGGTGTAACAGTCAGCTCCAACCTAGACTCCCGCTGATAGAAAAAAGAACAGGAAGAAAGAAAGGAGGGAAAATAGTTCTTCTTATTAAATAAATTACTTACTGAATAGTTTACTGATATTCTCCTATTAGAAAGAATACCTCTCTGATAAATCATCACAGAGAGTTTTAATAGTCACCTCTCATTTAAACACCTCTCATTTAAATTTGAAAGCTGTTGCATCATTTTTTAGTAAATCTCTAAATTACATAAATGCAGGGAAATGTTAACCCAAGCCATGCACCCCACAATGATGGTGCTGCCACATCTAGTACTGAATCTGACACGAAAAAAAAAAAAAAAAAGATTCTTTAATTGTGCTCTGAATATATTGTTCACTGCCTAGAAACCTTCATTTTCTCCATGCTGAACAACGTTGTTACTGAGGGTAACTACATGTCTCCAGCTGACCTAAAACTCTTGCCAAACTAAGCTAGGAGTTAGTTCAAATTTCATATTTGGGGAAAAAAAAAAAAAAAAAAACCACAAAAAACCAAAACAAAAAAACCCCAAAAAACATGGAAATAGGAAAACTGCATTTTAACAGAGTAAAAGAGCACCTGCTTAATATGAACATGTCCCAGAAGAGCCATGAGGTAAGCAAACTAACTCTGATCAAATGACAGAACTAAACAGAGTAGTCCAATGCATGCACATGTCATAAATCTCCTTAATTTATTATACACCAACATCTCCATGAGAAGTATTTTAGCTGTGATAGGTATATCAGTGAAAAAAACAAAAAGACAGTTTATATCACAAGAGTTTATTTTTGAAGCACCTTCTAAGCTGGTTTTTTTTTTCATTATGAATGATTTTGATTCTCATTTTGCATGACTCATGGCAGAGAAGTTGGCTGCAATTTGGTAAGCTTTGCTGATAATAATGAGTTGGACATTAAAGATTCAAGCTTCATAAAAATAATCCTAGCATATAATGGCTTGGTTTGGAAGGGACCTTAAAGGTCATCTAGTTCCAACACCCTGACATGGGCAGAGATATATTTCACTAGACCAGGTTGCTCTGAACCCCATCAAGCCTGGTCTTGAACACTTTCAGGGATGAGACATCCACAGCTTTTCTGGGCAACCAGTGCCAGTGCCTCATCACCTTCACATTAAAGAAATTCTTCCTAATATCTAATCTAAATCTACTCTCTTTCAGTTTGGATCCATTCCCCCTTGTAAATAGTTCCTCTCCATCTCTCCTGTAGGTTCTCTTCAGATTCTGGAAGGCTGCAATTCTGGAACCTTCTTTTTTCCTGGCTGAACAAACCAAATACTCTCAGCCTTTCCTCGTAGAAGAGGTGCTCCATCCTTCTAATTGTCTTGCTGGCCTCCTCTGGACTCTCTCCAACAGGTCCATGTCCTTCCTGTGCTGGGACCCCAGAGGTGATGGAGCACTGCAGGTGGGTGTGTGTCTGTGCCTTTCTCTCTCATTATTGATCTCTCCCAAGTGGTATCTTCCAACCTGCAGTGACAGAACTGTCACGTCTCACATGCAAACAGAGGAAAAGCAGTGGGACAAATGTACTAGACCACCTGGTGTTTGTCAAACATAAGCAACCAACTTCCAGGCTTAAGGAAGAGCTTGCACACTTGGGAGCATTTCCTTTGTTTCTGATACAATCAGAGAAATGCAGCAAGCATTTTGCTAAAAGCTTGTCATGTTATTTTGTAAAAATGTTTTCCCCCATTGTATCCATTAGCCTAAAAAAAATGTACTTCTCTAAACAAACTTTGCCTGTTTCAGAATAACACAAAAAATAGCATTTTACCTATGCATAACACTATAAAAGCAAATGGCTGGCACTATCTTGGAGCCCTTCCTGAACTTGACTGGGAAGAGCTAGAATTCCTTCAGAAAGAGATGGAGACATAGCTGTGCGTGATCTTTCTTCCTTTTTTCCTATTTTCAAATAAAAGCACATTACCAAATATTATTCAAATAGATGATAAATATTCAAATATTCAAAGATAAATATTTACTTTAGTAATCCTATCAGGATGTCTAGAAATGGGACACTAAGCTCTCAAAGGACTCACAAACTTCACAGGTGGAAAGAAATCTCCCAAAAAAAAGATATGCAGGTCACACAATTTAAAACAAACTACAAAGACTCCACAGAACACAAGCTTCCTGCCAGAAAATGACAGCTTCCTTTCAATGAGATTTAATGAAATTGAAGAAGGGATGCAAAATGTAATGATAATCTCTACTGCTCTAGAATAGCAGGATTAATATATTCATAATACCAAAGACATAGGTAAAACCATGAAAATTTGCAGTGACTTTTTTTCACAACAAATCAGACCTCACCATCAGTACCTTGAGACAATGGATCTCCTATTTCCACAAGAGGAACCTGCTGGCGGGGCTCCTGATACCGATCCCAAGCCTCAGTGCTTGGGCTGGAATCTCTTCCTCTCCCAAGAGATTAAAACAATTATATTTTAGCATGAGTACCATCTAAAGCCAAGTGCAGAAGAACCCACAGGATCCTGAATCACATGAGCTCTGGTAGCAGCAGTTTTGCTAGTTCCCTTGAAGTCAGCAATGGGGAACAGGTAATGCTTGTGACAGTCAGCTGCTATCACACCCAAAACAGAAAGTCTCAGTTAGGTGCAGGTCAAGCTCTGTTAGATCCTCCATACACAGAGAGGAGGTGTAGGTCTGGTTCAGTAGTGCAGCAACACTGGCACATAGGATTTTTAATAAAGTAGCCCAAGTACTGTCTAAGTCATGTGAAAGAGTACTTGGGCTTAGCCCACTACTAATAAACACAAGATTAAACAGGAACAAAAAGAAACCCAGAGAGTCCTGAGCACAGATTTTGTGGTGGGAATGCAATGGGGGTGGATAAAGGAAGCAGTTAGAGGGAGGTGGTATGTGTGTGTGTGTGCGCGTTTGGTTGCTTTTTCTTTTTAAACTTTCTTCCTCCACTTTAGAAAATAGTTATTTGTATATTTGCTGGATACAAGCCATTCTTATGACTCAAACACTCCTGCCTAAGAAATTTAAAAATAATAATTTAAAAAAATGATACTGCTCTACTAGCAGGCACAACAGAATTACTCACAGAAAAAGGTAGAGTATTGCTTGACACAGTAACAAAGGAGAAACACCACATGGCACTTGTGATCAGGGACCTGAAGCATCAAAACAAACCATTTTAATGAGAGAAGGAAAAGAGACTGTGAGAAATACTTCTCCTGTTCTACTAGCATTAATCTATCTCAAAACAGAGTATACCTTGCAAACATTTCCATAGGAATGTCTTCTAATTAATTTGAAGAGCAAGTATCTAAAGTCAAAGAGACTATTCACATAAAAACTTTGCAATTGTACATATATTGAAACAGACAAGTGTCAGGAAGTCTTTGGCAACACTGTTTGAAGAAGAACATTAATGCATTGCTTTATGGGTTGGCTTTTTTCCCCTCTGCATATTCAGTTTTGATTAAGTCTGTTATAAAGTCTAAAGAAGACGAAGTGCTCTTGCACAGACAACAGTTGAATATATTTTGAGCCCTGCATTTATTATAGTACTTTTGAAGGTCTTAAGTGTGTAGGACTAATTGGTAGCAATCCAAGTGAAATTATACAGGCTTAGATTCAGAATTCATATGGAGGAAAAACTTTTGCTAAAACTACTACATGGATAGTTCCATGATCTGGTCTGCAGGAATCACATACAGACTCAGTAAATAGTATCTTAGTTAACACATGAAAGAAGGATAAATAATAACTTCTGAGAACATCCCAGGCTGTGATCTCAGTAGAAGTGGTAATTTACTTTCTAATTTTCCATTATTTTTTTCTTCTATTTTATATAAAAGAATATTGATCTATTTTTTCTTTTCTCAAAACTTCTCACAACTTCTTGGATCATTTTGGGGGTGGGGGGAAGCAAAGCAGGTTTCCCTGAGCATAAATCACTTCACATTTTTTATTGATCCATGCAACATAGATATGATATGCTTTAGACTGCTCATGTTAGTGTTGCTAAACTGGGGGTTTTGCTTGTTAGCTGTTTTTCTTCAGTTTTTCTTTTTGCTAGTGTTGGAGTTTTTTAACAACACAGGAGGGAGGAACATTAGATAGAGCCCAACAGGCTCAGTGATGGAACAAAGGATGGGAGAGTCTGACCACTGTGAGGCACTGGCCTAGCCTGTGTCTGAGAAAAAAATAACAATACAAAACCTGATGAAGGCAATCTGCCAGTAGGGAGCCATAAGATTGAGTTGTGTGAAGATCTTATTTATCACAGATTGACTTGGCCTAGAAGCCTTCCAAAGGTATCCCTCTCATATAATAAACAAACAAAAGAAACCCCACAACACCCCCCCACCCCCTCCAGGTGTTTATGACAGGATCTGTCATAAACATCTAAGTGGGAGACCTGCCCTCTACATCTCATTTCCAGAAGGTGTTCTTCTCACAGAAAAAGGACCCATGAACTTCACATCTCTTAAAAAGCCCATCCATCTCCTGATGAACTCAGGAGGGCACATCTTCAAAATCTAGATAGTGTTCAACTTGTACCTCACCTTCCAAGGGCAGTGGCTGACAGGTCAGTTCTTCCAGACTTTATCCAATGTTGCCCAGGCTTACTGTTGTATTTGCAAGAGTTTTCATCAATCTAAACATTTGGCAGTTTAGATTTACTGTGGTGTTGGACTCCCATGACCCTATGTTGAAAATTTTCTATGGATTCAGCTTAGGTTGGACTCCACTTTTCCTAAGGCAATCCACACTCTCCTCTGCATTGCACCAAATGCAAGGGTAAAATTTCATCTTTTATGTCCCTCTGCATAGAAAAAAGCAAATATGAGGAAGTTCTAGAGGCACAAGTGTTTCCTGTCCTCTAGCGTTCAGATATGTATTCTTTTCCACTATAATTATTACTTTAATTTTCATAAAATAAAAATGGCATATTTTGTATGTGGCACTCCATGGTTGGCTACGATCTAGAGGAAGTACAAACCGACTGAAGTGATCAATGTTATATCAAGCAACTCAATAATGTTATAGCAACCAACTGTCACTCTACTGCACCAACAACCATCAGATAAAATAATTGATAGTGCCCCAATCAATTGGTGTAAGGGAAATAGAGTCATTATATGCTGGTACTGTGCCAGGGGATCAATATCTCCTTCAAACACAAACATCTCTGCCTGGTTTTGACATTAATTACCCACAAATATCTGCACATTGATATGCCAGTGGGAGACCATTATCCTTTGTCAGCATTTAATAACTTTGGTATTCCCCTTTAATCCTCAATGTGCTGACCTTACATCTCCTGACAGCCACCATTTCAGGATATTTCTCAATTCCTTCACTTCCCACACAAAGGATTTGTAGTCATGTTTGTGTCTCAAACAATTTCCTATTCATCTTCTCCTCTGCTGAAAACTCACACCCATCAGACCTGAAGGTTCACAAAACTGACCTCATAGACAGGGTGCATGGTAAATGCCAGGAATTCCACGGGGACACCAATGGAATTTCCAGCCTTCATGTGCACTTTCTATCTACTGTGCAGTCATTTGTGTCACCTACTGTCAATATTTACATTAAAAATGTCAGCAGTGATTTTTGATCTGTGATGGCAGCTACATTAAGCTTTCACCTGAAGCCCAAAATAAAATAAAATAAAAAAATCAATGACATAATGGAAATAAACGTTATGGAAGATTTTATTTTGGTTTTCAGAAGGATCAATGAGAATTGTCTTCTTGTGGGCTTAGACCTCCATTTAAATCCCCAAGATCCTACAAGAATGTTGGTGTCTAAGAGTCAGATCACTACAAAGATGTTCCTCACACTGAAAGAAAAAATCTACTGTTTTCAGAAAGCTATTTTCTCTACATCTTTATAACTTCACACTTCTCTTTGTTATTTTGGTTTGAAATTGACTAATGTACTCAAATTATTAGGAAGGACAGGCAGAGATAGATAATAGGTAATATCTGGCTCATTTTCTTAATAAAACAGGATAAAAATACTTTGCCATTTAAAGTGTGGAATAAAACTTAAAAATATGAACTCAAAAAGCTGAAATACACAAAGGCAAAACATCTAAAGAAAAAACAAGCCCTAATGACAAGATAAAGAATTATATGCAAGAGTCATGGTGTTAAAACCACCTCACATCTTAAAGCAAACACAACAAGTAGCATGAGACTTGAGTTTGCGTTGTGTTGAATATTTAAAGCAGCACCACATGGAGTGAAGTTCATTATGATATGCCAATGAAGCAGACTCAGATGATGAAAATCATCAATCTTGGAGCTGTTTCTATGGGTTGTCAAAGAGAAGCTGGTAAATGCAACAACACCAGCAAATTCTCACAATGAAAAACAGTAGAAGTGTATTTTCACTGAAGAAAACAACTGTCCCATATGGTGGTTGCTTTTTTTATCTACAAGAGACTACTCTTCTGCATGCTGATACTCCCACAGTTCTTGCCACCTCCTATCCTCTACCTTTAGTAAAGCTGTGTCTCTTTCTTCAGAAAAGGTTGTTTGGGGTTTTTTTTTGATTTTGAGATGGCAGAGAAAGCTACCAGTCTCACAGGTAAAACCAGAGATGATTTGATAGATATCCTCTATGACCTATTAAAATACACCCTGAATATTAAGGATGCCCAGTCCATCCAAATTATTTTTAAGTTTCACAAGTTGTTGAAAACATAGTAAACACAAGGTATTATAACATGAGATAAAAACTGTTTTAAACCTTATATTGGTTTACAAGTAAGATTCTTAAGAGACTAGTGGAAGAAAGCAACTCAGTGTATTGCAGGCTCTTCCCTGATTTTTTATCAGCAGGCCATAGTTTAGATAAACAGGAAAGAAGAGTATTTCTTGTTTTTCCTTCTGACATCAGGCACAAGCAGAAACATAAGCACAAGCAGATTGCAGTCTCCATTGAGAAAACAGAAGAACTTTATGAAGAAATTTAAATGAGGAAACTGCATTTTGTAGTATTAAATCAGGTTGTCTTATGCATAATTCATACACTCTATCCTAGATATCTCAGAGACAAACACTAAATGAGACCCTAAACCATAAAGACAGTCCTTGAGTTTTCCAGGACTGCAACAGCTGAAATTCACTATAGTACCTCTTGTCCCAGGCCTGCAAAATAAACCCCAGTGGTTTCTACAACATTTGTTTTCCTCCTGCAATATAAGGAACAACATTTGTTTTCCTCCTGCAATATAAGGCACACTTCATATACAATTGTTTTAAAAGACAGCTCATATGCTATAATGTTCAGCCAAGTTGCTTTTAAAGTATTAATCTTATTTTTCCAAAATCTTGGGATGTAGCTTGAATCTCATTTTATTGCTATGTGCTGTAAAATCATTACTCACACATTTGGTCTTTGATTTTCTCAGACCCTTATATCAAAAGAGAAAATGTTAAATTCATTAAAACACATAGAAGCTGCACAGAAATTAAAATAAATTACTAACACCCTGCTTAGGCCTTCTATATTTGTGTTCCCTAAAAATTTAAGCAATTCAATTTCTGGCTTACTTTTAATTAGTCATAAATGGACAATTGAAATTATGTGGGAGCAGATATAAAATGTCTGAGCTGACTCATTTGAACAAGACTGAAAAAGACATGATGTACTTTTAAATAAATATTTTAAAATAGTAGTAATTATTTGGCAAAAATTAATACACAAAAACACTTAGCAAAAGTAGGCTGCATACATCACACTTCCTTGTCAGAAGTGTAAGTAATGAAATACAAATTTAATGAAGATAGAAGTTCAGTGAACTAATATGCCTGTCTAGTACAGTGATTATGTTAATGTCTGTTGCTATTTCAAATCTTCCTTACGTGCAGTATTCAGAGCCTGGCATCCAGGTTCTGCATTACTCACCCAATGCAAATTCCTCAGCAACTGCAGGAAACACAGGCTTTGCCTTCACGTTTTACACTGTGTCTACATTCACACACTTCTCCCTTCACTTCTGTTTGCGTACAAATGATGATGGTCTCTGACACAGGACATCATGCGTTTTATAGAGAGAACATACTCATTCCATGGGGAGGATGCCGAATTTTGATAGCTCCAAGGTATATGGGGGACTAACAAAGGCTTATATTCAAACATCCACATGTGTCCAAAAAAAAAGTATGTTCCTTTGAATCCCAGTTTTCTTCTAAGTCTGTCTTTGGGGCACCCCAGTGCCATTCTGACTGCTGGAGAAGCATTGACTCCCAGAGCTGATCTGTTGCTGCTCTACAGAGAAGTACTGCAGACCTCACATGTGTTTCCCTACAGTGGCCAGAGAGCAGTGCTCTGACTTAGCATTTGAGAAGAGGCTGTACAGGACAGACTTAAACTCTATATCACCTTTCCTGCATATGGTGTGCATGCTGCATTGATTCCTTTGCCATTAAGTGTAATAATGAGCATCCTTTTCTGCCCATGTCACTACTACATGTAGGCCATGATGAAGACAGCACCCATTGGGTCTGCTCTGCATCAGTTGTCAGGTAACAAGTGAAATAATCTGCCCTGTATTGATTTATCCTGGCTTTTGGTTTATGTCAGTTTCTTTTTGTTCACTTCCTTTTGTTCCCTTGAAATATAAGATTTAACATAATACAATGGGAGGGCATTTACGGCTGCTAATAGTGAGTTCTAAAGATCAAAGCAAAACAGCCAGTTTTACTTGAGTTATCTTGATGCTTGTAGTAAATGAATATTAGCAAAACAGGTGTTTAAATACTATGTGTAATATATGAACCTGATACAAAATACACCGAAGAGTAATAGGCAGACAGAAGACTAAAAATAATAAATTATTGTTGTTATTATTATTATGCTTTGTCAAGTTCTCCCACAAAACATAAGATGAAGTTAAATAATAACTGAAGTCAAATTTAAAAATGCAGCCCACAGGACTGTCTTACAAGTGTTCTGAGTACAGAATACTCACGAGTTCATGGTCTGTTGCTGCAGCTTAGCAGTTTCTGAACAATGACAAGCAATTATCACTGATGTAATGCTCCCTCTTAAAAGTACTCCTAATAAGAAGATGTGAGAGCAATCTCAAGTGGACTGTGATTTCATTGGAACTGAGAGTTAGATTCGTCTATATTTTATAAATCATCTGGAGAACCACTAGATTTGTAACATTCATGGACAATTTTACCCATGCCCAACTGTCAGCATTGCTCAACTTCACTACAGTTAATCAGATTCATATTCTCCTAAAATAATTGTGTATGCTTCTGCTACGTTTAAAAGAAAGGGAACTAATATGTTTGTTTCCTGAAGGGGTGTGTGTGTGTGTGCTCAGCTAAGAGCCTAAGGTAAAAGTTCTCTCAGGAGGCTTTCAAAGATTCTAAGGATCTGTGTGAACAATATAAGTTATAAATACTTCATCCAGGTTAATGAAGTGATTGGAAGGTGTATAAGGTTTAGGTGTCAAGCAAGTACCTAACTTTGGCATGCTGCAGGTAATGGTGTTACAGCTCCTACAGCTTTCACAATGTAAATTAGCATTACATCCAAGCTTGTCAGACAGCTTTGAATTAGGTAAAATGGACTCCAGTCCTGCTTTTTCTTAAGATACAGTTACACAGTGAGGTAAACTGCCTTTGCTGAACAAGTACGCTGAACTTTTTCTTAGCATAGCAAATTAAAAGAGTTGTTTTTCACATTCATACTGGAAAGCAAACAGAGCAGCTTCAGGGAATTTTCCTTTTCTATCTAGTTAGGATAGTTGTTGCATCACAAAAAACAACATCTATAAAAAAAGAGGATGAAATTAAGCATGCACCAGCTATTTTTTGCAAATATATAGGATTCAAAAATGCAGTGCATTTGCAATTGTTTCATCTCATTTTAGCTGCAGATTCAAGTGAATATTCAGGGTAGTATCACCAGACAAAAAGTGTAAGCCAGTACTCAGATCTTTTCCTTGCAAGATGTCTCAAAAAAAGTATTTCAAACATAGTTGCAAAGTGTAACCAAACAAATAATTTCCATAACAATTCATGGGTTTATTTCCAAATCCTCCTTTTACCTTAAAAGAAAACAACCATAAGCAGAATATGCCCCTTTTTGCTTCACCAGTCCTTCCTCACAGCTGTGAATTGTGCTGGGCCCTAAAAAGAAACCAAACTTCTAAATCTAGCTTAAGATTCTTATGATCTTTCAATAACCTGCGCCATAGGTCATTCACACAATTCTTTAGTCTCACTAAATGACCCTATCTAAAAATAAATACTTATTAGAATCCATCTTGTAGTTTTCGCTTATTGTTTTCCCCAAATTGTTTACTTGCATGTTTTTTTCATTTTAGTCTTTTGTTATTGAAGGAAGAGGGAGGGAAGGTAAAGAAGCCACATGCAATTCAAGGCAAAAATCCAACACAAGATCCCCAAGAGATCTCTGTAATCTTTTGCCCAGAGCCTCCATTCTTAGAGGAGAATGCCTTGGCTCCCCAGGCAGCTCAATGTACCGAGATTTAACTCTAGCATACCAAAGAGACATTTCCTCTGCTTGACACCACCTCTACTCTCTACACAAGTGTTCTTCTACTTCCCCAACCGAGTTGTGCCATTAAACCCTGATCCAGTTGTGGCAGAGCCTGACAAAAGTTGCCTGGAATAGTCACTTCCAGAGACACCCCAGTCAGCACCCCACTCCAGGGGCTGCTAAGCTTTGTTTAAGTGATTCTGGCCAGCTTTGTACCCACACCTGGCCTCATCTCCCTTGGCACTAATAATTCACAAAATACTGGGAGAATTACTGCCCTGGCACTGAGTTACTCTGGAGTAGCTGGATTATGGAATTAAGGTATGTCTTACTGAAAGTCCTAAGAAAAAAAGACAAAACCCCCCCACTGAAATAACCTGAAATGTTTCATAACAAACATTAAAGTTTTCAAAAAAGGCAGAAATGTTAGGAGTCATTACAAGAATATTTAGGCAACCATAACCTTCATTGCACTTCACATAAATGTGCCTCAATTCAGTGAAAGCTGGACTAGAAACAGGTCCCTAACTACCAGGATTTGATTTAGAGAATCTTTTGTGACACCTACCTCAGCAACATCTGGCTCCTGCCCTGAGTGCCAATACCATGCAGGCTATAAACCTGCCAATTAGAAGTCATACACTGAAAAATTAAATTTCATTAGTGGAATTGAAGTTGTGAGCTCAAGCTGGCAAATCTACATCATTTAATAAATCAGCATGAGCCTACAAGCATTCAACATTAGGAAGACTCAACACATTTTTACACAAAATAGCTCTTCCCCTTTGCCATCTTAGCCACACTTGTATTAGTTACTGATCCAGCTGTGCCACTGTCACACCTGCTCCTCTCTGTTCTTCTGAGAGGCACAGATCAATTTGATTTCTACTCCTACCATCACAAAATCCATAATTTCTTTCCTTTTCTAGCCATATGCATCTATGTACTGAAATTTATTTTCATTCAACATAAAATTTAAACTGGTTTGCCAGAAATCAGTTATCTTAAAGCCAAATGATCAATGCACACTGTGAAACAGAATGACTTTACAAGTAGAAGGCAGAAAGGAAAGACCAAAAAACCTTAAAATTTAATGGAAAACTAACTTCTTTTTATTGTTACATGCAGTCAGCATCCATTTGCATCATACACTTAACACTCCCTTCTGTTTCTGCTCTCCTTGTAATCTTTCTTCCTCATAACACT
Organism: Onychostruthus taczanowskii; assembly: GCF_017590055.1. NCBI lineage: Eukaryota > Metazoa > Chordata > Aves > Passeriformes > Passeridae > Onychostruthus > Onychostruthus taczanowskii. The sequence goes on from NW_024500128.1 coordinate 7,789,194, forward strand.
GCACTCTAGAGTTCCTTGGGATTTTCCCATCTCTCCCATCTGTGGAGGTTGTACTTCCCCCTAATCAAGGTGAAATGAGATACTGATAGGCTTGTGCATTTTCCTTGAAGGGGATCTCTCAGCACAAAGATTTCAATTTGGTACAATAGTGGTATTTCATCTCCATAAGTAATGACTTCATCATATGTAATACTGCCACTGTTACATTCTTCCTGGAGGAAAAAAAATGCACTCAAATCTAATGTGTTTCAAAGAGACTGTCAATCTCTCCAGAGCAGAAAAATCTCTACCAAATCTCTACTGAATGCATTAATCTTGTTTTTTAAAAGTTAATTTTTGGTGCTGTATCTGGGTGGTAAAGAGCAACAAAGACCCTGTTTTCTGACAAGGTGATTCAACACTCTGAAAATTGAGCCTGTGGACTTAGGGCCCAAAGTGCTCCAGAACTGAAGCATTCAAAGCTACTAGTCACTGCTGGACAAAGCTTCAGCCACTGCCTAATTCCTAGCTATTTTTGCTGTGATGTAGCCATGTCTACTGCTCTTAAAAGACATCCCCAAAACATAAATTTTACAGCTTCTATTTAAAAAAAAATAATTATAGCTTCCAGCACATGCGACTGCAGATAAAATCTTCTCAAGAAAGTTGACTGTAACCCACTGCAGAGCTGCTGGAAACAGGATTACACAATATGAACATGTATTAGGTAGAACAGAACTGACAGCCCTCATTTTCATTTCAGACACAAAGGAGACACAGAAGAGATCTTCATTTTTTATAGAAGTAGGTCTCATCTATCTCATACTTTTTTCTTCCTCTTCCAAGCCCAGTAATATCAATGAACATCCTTGATCTGACCTTAGAAATTCAAAGTTTAATGTATGAGAGAGCAAAGGGGTTTTAATAAAACAGATAACACATCTGTGAGAAATGGGAGTAGGCTGTTTATCATTATTAAAGCTTTGTCATTAAATAGATTCATTTGCATCTTAATAACATGATCAGCTTTTTATAATATGCACCAAAATGAGACCGGTTATACTTTCTTAAGACCACAGGATTGAAAACACCTCAATCTGTTCTGAGTGAATGGCACTCCTGAGATTTCCAATAGGGCTGTAATAAAAGTCTGTGGCACTTTGAGAAATGCAGGTGGTAAAGGGGAAAAAGCTGCCGTCTTGCTCCTGGGAATTCTCAAATCATAGCTCACATCAACTCTGAAATGTCTAAGTAATAAAACAGAAGTCAGAAAACAGAAGTTCTATTGCTGTATCATTCTTTCTTTTTCTTAGAAAGAAGTGGGAAGAATGAGAAATGAACATGGTCTCCGTCAGATCTCAGAAGGATCTTTCCACTGCAGACACTGCTGCAACAGGTCCTGTAATAAGACTTTTCTGGATGGAAATACTGCAAGACTCAAGACAACAGAACAAATAGCTCTCTGAAACACTGTATGGAAGGTGTCATTCCATACTAAGCAGGGCACAACCTGAAAATAGGATGAAAAAATATGTGATATATAAGTACATGACAAACAAATTTTGCTTTGTTTTGCATCAGGGCTCAGGTGTGATCAATAAGAACCATCATTACTGCACCTTAAATGAGCAAATTTCTCATTATTCATTGATAGCTGTTATGTAAGTGGAAGAAGTTAGACCATTCCATATTTTTCTCTTCCTGAAGCATTACTTTTTTTTCCTCCTGCCTAAGTCTAATGGGAATTAACACTAGACTAAAACTGAAATCCTTTGTGCATACACAAAACACACACAAATCAGACTACCTTGGAAGAAATGGGAGCAGATGGGCTCCCGCTAATGAGATGACTTACCCTTCAAAATGAATGCTTGATAAAAAGGAAATAAACCAAGCTTGTTCTACACGCTATTTTTCCCCCCAGTAAAACTATACCAGGAGGATTTTTCATTTTTAATTTTTTTAAAAAAGATTAGCTGTCTTAGACATGATGTGTCATAGGGTTCCCTGAAACTGTCAGTATGATGCAGTTTTGGCCTCCTCTTCTGCCTTCTGAGGCATTTTAGGACTCTTGAAAGGCATATAATGCTCACAAAATTCTGTGAATCAGATCTAGAGGGTGATATAGGGAGCACAGACTCATACTGAAAGCTTGGAAAAGACCTCAGACCATGTCTCAGCTCAGTTAAGTACAAAGACAAATCCTCAAAAATATATTGAGAACATACCTCTTCTCAGGTAGCATCTGTGTTTTAAAACTCACTGCTTATGTTGCCTTTGCTTAATCTTTAAGCAAAGATTAAAGGCTTAATCTGTAATTCAGTTGGAAGAAAAGCAGTTTCATCACCTCACTTTTAACCTGTTTGCTGACCCATGGTCTTTCCTGTGGAACTGATACTGGAAAGGCATTCAGGACAGCGAGTCTTCACAGTTGGTCACTATCTACAGCAAATTATTAAAATTGATAGAATTAAGGTAGAAACTTTTCATTTAATTACAAAGCCTGACAATATTACAGCTATGCCTGTAAAAAGCTTTCTGTGCTGTGAGGTCAAGAAAATTTGGACACAAAGGGTGTAGAAACAGACTCTAACCCACATTCTCTTGCATCCCAGCACAATAATGGTATATGAACTCATCATATGAAATGTAAACGTTTCCTCCACTGGGGCAGCTTAGCCTAATGAGAATGAGCTGGAATGATAATTTTTTCCCCTGCCTTCTCATGGGGACAAGATGCCCTTTATTTTTGCTTAGGTTTTCTCTTTCATCAAAAATAATACATAGGTTTTGCTTAACTATTTTGGGTTCAGAAATTCTTCACGAAATGCACACTGCAATTCAATTAAATTTCTTGTGCAACTCATACAGCACTGCATTTCCTTTGTGAATGGATAAAGCAGGAAAAATTCCTGGGGAAGTTTACGGCACTTCGAATTTTATAAGGAAGTGAGAATTAGTTTCCCAGTAAATTGGTTGTTAGGTGTATGCGTGTGTGCTATGAGGATTGACATCTGATCCTTTCTCCAGCCTCTACAGCTGCCTCCCTGCCAATGCTCTGGCAAGGCTCTTCGTGAATATTGTCCCCTGCTGTACTAAGTGAAATCCAATCTCCAATAAAAACCACCACTTGTGGTGTGGCATGGGAAGATTTGTTTTCCATTAATACTTGTACAGTAATCTGGGCCGTGCAGAAGTTCATTTAATGAGAAAACAAAAGGAACATACACACACACACTGCAGAAGTTTTAAACTGGAGTGAATAATAGAAGTAAATAACTGTGGCAGCTTTACCAAAGTATATACAGAAACACTTAAAAATTTATAATTTAGTAGTGGCAGGGAAAAACATATTTTTTTTTTATAATTCTAAATGAATAGATTTCCAAAAATATATCTAATCACTTCAAGCTGTCACCACCCACCCCTGGAATCTGAGGGTGGAAAAGAGAGGATGGAAATGCTGTTATTTGTTCATTGTCAGTGAGCAGGTACAGAAATAGCTCTCCCAGTGAAAATTTTTCTGTCTGAGGGTCAGCTTATCTTTTTCAAAACTAAGTAGTGCAAGATGCTGCTGCTACCACAGCTAACTGGGAAGTTTAAAGGATACAAAATCCACAAGATTTTAAATTCTAGCTGTCATGAAGATCCCTGAAAATTCCAGCCTAACACATCCATAATTACCTAAGGCTCCACCTACCTAATGCAGAAATTCCAACAATGGAATTTTTCTATCGTTGCACCACATCTAGCATCATTTTGAAAGTCCAGGTACTGCGATCAGAAAAATTGCACTTTTAGAGCTTTTTTCTTCAGCTCACTTTGATAAACGCAGAGAAAACAATGACAGATTTTGACCCTCAAAAAGGGTCAAATAAGAGAGATCTTAAGACTTTTAGATCAGTCTTGGGATGTCCATTCCTAATTTAAAAATGGAAAGACACCACCTCTTCTCCTTGCTCTCAGTTGTCTGGTAAAGAGAACGTTTTCTACATAACACAAAATTTTTGTGGATGCAGATATAGGAACAGCTTTATGTCCTCACTTGAGCAAACAAAACAGACAATTAAGGTGTCAACTATTCTCTGGGCCATTCCACATGCCTATCTATGAATAGCTACCACAGGAGCCTGCTGCAAACCAGCACACCTAGCACGCCAGTGACTCGCAACTTCAATAACACCAAAGGAAGTGGCTTCAGAACATTAACAGGTAACATTTCTTAGCCAGAGCTATCCTCAGGGAATTTTTTTTCTTTTATTTCTAACCCCACAATTCCAAACCAGAGAGCTAATCTAGCAGAAATACCAAACCAACAAAAAATCCCTCCCACCAAAAACCAAAAATACCAGACAACACCAAATAAAGAAATGCTATCCCAAAACAAGAAAACAAAGCAAACAAACCACCAAACAAAACAAACAACCAAACCAAAGCAACTCCTCCACAAGCCCATTTCTGAAATTCCTATATGGAAAATAGAAAAGTTAACTATTAGCAAATTTCATCTCCCTAGCTGGTAGTAGCTTTCTACAGTTACCCTTAAAGGCCAATTCATTAGATAATAAATTCATCATGATATCAAATTTACATAATGTTTTTCAATGACTTATTAATATGCAAATATTAGGAAAAAAAATATTGAAAACTCAAATGTTTCTAAAACACAAAGATATAATATTTAACAATGGGGGTGGGGGTGAATCAAATGGAACCTCACCATTGCACAAACAAAGCACAGCCAGAGAACACAAGAGACTGAGCTCTAAACCGCCTGCACTGAAAATCTTGTAGTTGTCCTAGGTATTCATGGGACCAAAAATGCATAATTTTGAAACACAAGAAAAAAAATATTAGAAAATATTACAGCTGCCTGTCACTATTTAGAAGAGGTAGGAAAAGAATGGGGTAGATGATGGCTCCACTGTTGGAAACTGAAGGAAGAGAAGAATTCCAAGACAGGTTTCCAAGCTGTCTGTAAAAGTCAATACTTCACAAATCATCTTCAACACTTTTAATGCCTTTAAATATAGCACATGATCAAAATACTCTTGTAGATGAGTGGTCCTCTGCACTTTCCAGATGACATCTTGTATGAAAATGCAGCAAACTTCCCCAACTGGAAATACATTGGACTCTGGGACATTAATTTAGGAAAAGCCTACCAACATCTAAGACCTTAGCTGCCATCAGGACCATGAGTTCCAACAGCACCTTGCAGCTGGACATGGTAGGAATTTCTCTAGTTTTACCACAAGTCCTTCACATAACATATCTGGAAAAAAGTGATATAAGAACAGCTGGCAATAAAAGTAAAAAAGAGGGGGCTGCACTGTTCTTACAGTCTGAAAACTTTTTATAATAGATGATTCACTGTTTTTCATGGCAATGGTCAGCTTGCACCTGGGCTCCACACAGAGTGTCTTTGCAAAACTGTTACCTCTGAAATCACAAGGCTTAATGTTTAAAAAAAAATGGGAAAGAAATTGGACATTTTTAATTTTTACCCATTAGGTCTCACCAAAGATTTCTTAAGAATTCAAAAGGAGACATTACTTGTTTGTTGGTTGAATTTTTTTTTTTCAAGTGAAGAATCATATTTTTGTACTGCAAAGCAAAAAAAATCAAAGCCTAATTTAAAAGTAATTGCATCCTTATTAACTAATAAATATGGGACCTAGACAGACATACTCAAAACTCTTTTCTGTGGAAAACCATTCACTTCCTCATAGTCTCTTTTCATTGGCACTGATTCTGATGACTTTTTCCTCTAAAAAAATGGTTCCTTTTGTTTTGATAACAGCATCTGCCTTAAGCAAAACTAGCAATGACACTCCTGTGTTATGGCTCAATCATTTTTGAAAAAGGTAACTTTTCCTGCTTAGGTATATCTCCTGAAGTTTCTTTAATCTCTCAGGTAATGCTTGCTAGCATTCTAAAAACCTCAAATGATTAACAACTGAGCTATTCACGGAGATACTGTGCAGCCTACCTGGAAAATGAGAATTTCAGTTCTACAAGCTCCACTGCACCCTGTGACAAACCTGTGCTGAATTCTATAGTGTTCAGTCCCATTCTGTACAGCAAAACAATGTCCTGTTACTGATTGGGAGGAACATATTGTATTCCATGCCAGACACCAAAAACTATGGAGACCTAAACGCATGAAGGAAAAAATATATTATCAATATCAAGATGAAAACAAGTGAAACTTGTGGTTATAAAGCCATTTGCTGTGCCTTCTGTTTTGGTAAGTTTGGTGCTTAACTGTCATTCAGAGCTTGGAAAGGCCCAAGGAATTAACTGTCAGAGATCTTCCCTCAGATTTTTACTATGCAAATATTTGTGCTAAAAAGCTACAAACATAAAAATGAAGTACAGCCAGTCAAAGCACAATCAAACAGGACTTAGTATACAGCAGAAGAAGATTTATTGCAAAAAGCTTGAAAGAGTCAACGTTACACCAACAACCTCTTTCCCACCCACATATACACAAAAAAGTGATGATTTTCTGTGCCTTGATAACCTGCTTCAGATGAACAAAGAGTCCAACACTTTTCCTTAGCTCCTTATCAGTCACTTCATACATGCCTGCAGCTAACATCATTATGCTATGGTTTTTTAAGTGTCTGTCAGCAAGTGGGTCTTTGATGTGAAGAGACAACAAATCTGGATAGAGCTGATGGATGTTTTGAATCCTTTCTTAAAGGCTTGATAGAATAATTAAACTGATGCTCTGTAGTGGTAATTAGGGGAGAAAATAGAGCCACCAGCCAGTTTGGGGAATTATTAGCAAGCAACTTAGCAAGCTGTGCACATATAACACAAACACTCAGGAAAAATAAGCAGTTTAGTACTGAAGAGTGGGAACCTAGAAGTGCTGGAGGCCTTAGGTCTGTTAATGCACAGCATTTGAAACTGCAAGAGAAAGAATAAACTGTGTGCACAAACTTCAGTAACAAATAAAGCATAAAGGGAAAACAGGCTATACCTAACTGGAGCCACGATTTTTTCCTTTATAAAATACTTGGAAAGATCCAGAAGAGAGTCTCAGCAGTCTGTGCCACCAGTACATACACACTACATTAAAAGGTGTTCAGTGGCAGCTCAGAGCTCTTCTGTCAGAAAGCATTTACATATCTAATAATTCTTCAAAGAGAGCTCAATTTTGGTACAACATCCCCAACAGAGGAAATACAAAATCACAGAAGCCTAGATTAGTATGACAACCTTGCTTCAAAGACAAAGACCAAGCATCTGCACTGGTGCTTGCACTTGTGTCTCCCTATAAACAAAGTACACACTGTAATAAGATCCTGGAGTAAGCATGTAATTATATTCCTCTAATGACTTATCAGCACATATAGGAACACAACAAAGAATGTAGCTCCAAGTTGTCCAAAAACTGCTGGAATTACAGGAGGCTGCTGTTTCTGAGAGGTGTCCTGAGAGCCTACATGGACCTCCTGACACACTAAGGAAAGGAAAGGTGAGAGGAATTGTAAGCCCTTGAGAAGAACAAGGACCACAGTTTTTCAAAACTCTCAGGAAATAACGAAACAGAAAGTGCAGCTAGGTTAGCTGGAAACGTGCCAGTTGTGCCACCACTTACACTTCCAGTGCCCTACAGGAGTGATGGGATCCTTATGCAAAGTTTTCAGCAGGTCATGGCTTCACTACCTGTCTCCACCCCACAACACTACATCACAATTACAGTTTTTATAATGCCATAGACCAATTTTTTGGGCTATGTGGAATTCCTCTCAAAATCAAAAGCACTCTTCCCTCTCCATTTCTTTCAAGTATTAAAGCTTTATATTTAAAAATTACATGGAAGTTATTTTTCATTTTACAGAAGATAGCCATGACATATCTTTAGCACAAAGAGATCAGAAATGTTATGAAACAAGAAATTCAATTCCTTCCCACATATAAAGAAAAATGTAATGAAAATTCATTCATGACATTTAAACATTTATACAATTTTTCTGCCAATCAAGGAATATGGAAAAGAACTTGTGGAGTAAAGAAGCAGAGCTGAAAGGGCAGTTTCAAGAGTGGATGTACTCTCTTTTTAAATCTCCCCTCATGGAACAGAACAAAATACAACACCACAGACTCCTGTTTTCATTTGACATAGCCAGCACTATTTAAAGCTGTTGCTGAATGTGAACATCTCTAAGGCCTGTGAGAGGCCTGAGGGTCTGCAGCTTTCTCCTGTCCCAGTTCCAGCCAATCTATCCTTCTTCAAGAAGAGCAAGTGAAGTTTAATTGTAAGAAGCTAATTTTCCTAAGCTTTTCATTAGGAAGCATTTCAACAGAAAAAAAGCTGACAGATAGTATTTCAACACGTACTTAACATCAGTAACCCAATGTTAAAAACCTGTGTCACCTTCACAGCATAGCTCCAGTCATTCAGGTTACTCACCATTAATGTTTTTTTTACTTTCAAAGAAGAGTTTGACTGTAAGACATTTACGACAAAATACATTAAGGGCAGTTTGACAGAATTAAATATTTATAATGTATGGTAAATAATTTACAGAAAATATATTAAGATCTCAGGCTCTAATTACTTTGTTTTCATTGTTTTGATTACCTCTGAGAAAACACTCTCGCAAAGAAAAAAAACCAAGCACATGGCCTGTTTAAGAGATTAGGAATGATTGATGGCTAAGCATAACCTTTCCATGAAAACACTTCTACCTCCAGTTTCAAGTGGGTATATATATGATCAATAAGTTTAAAGTAGCATTCCACAGTATTGTGTGGTGTCAAAACATAAGTACAATTATATGATAAAACCTAACTAGTCTCTGATTTAGTGTTTGGTTAGTTTGTTTTGGTTTTTTTTGGTTTTTTGTTTTTTTTTTTTTTTTTTTTCCCTGAGAACACTTGCATTCACTTGTTTGGTCCACCAAGCAAGACAACCAAGGTTTTTTTGTCAGCCTAAATAAACATAAGCAGCTTTAAAGTGCACAACCTGTGGCTCCAGAAGCAGCATGTGTTAACCAGAGAAAAGGTTCTGACAAATGTCTCTAAGCTGTACTCAGTGCCTGCCTTACCCCAGTGAGTACTGCACCAGGGCATTCTGTCCAGGCTTCTCTCTCAGATGCCTGGCAATTTCAATCTGAAATACTTGCAGAGCTCCGAAGCTCCCCCTGCAGATTCACAGTTTAAAAGTTATCTATTTTTCTTAGAATAAACAAAGTTGAAAAGTCTAAGAAAGTAAAGCTTTCTGACTGAGGACCTGACTCAACAGCAACCCACAAGCGCCTCCAGTGCCTTGTAAGAATCCATGAGGCTTCATGTGCAGGGATATAACCAGAGACAATTAATGGTGAATTGGCCACCTCAAAGCCACTCCAGTAAAGGATTGTTAAAGGATATTCAGCTGCTGAGTGAAGAGACTATTCTTTGCAAGGCCTTGTGCATTTCCCAGGATACTACACAGTTACGGGCATTTGCAAGTCCGGCTTTGTCTCGGAAACTAAAAGAATCAGTAGATAATGCTCATTTCATCAGAGATCCTGCTAATGCAATTGTTCTCAGCCCCCAAAATCATTGCAACTTTCTTTGGAAGAGGTGCACCTCTTCACCTGCAACACACCTTATCTTTCACCCTGAAAACCCTTTACCGTTGCCAACACAAACATTTCTGGAATACACAAAACAACATTAATATACACTAAAATTTGCCATTAAGAAAAAAAGGGGGGGATTATATGTTGCTCAATTCTGTGTACAATTCATTAAGCAACATTACTCTTCAAAAAGGAGCAGCTGCAAAATTTCCAGTCTGATGCACAGCAGTGCTGTGAAACCTTAAGGTCTAACTTCAGATTTGAAGCATAGCTTGCTACAAAATACAAGAGGCTATGGTTACTTTTAGTAAATCTATATTTACAAAATATTACCACATAAAAAGAAATTAGGAGGTAAAAAATGGATTCAAAGATTATTTTTCTCTTAACTTCAACCTGCTCAGAAGTAAAATGTCTGTGAACAATGAGTAGCCCTTAAAATTTAAAGAAATTGCTCCAGAAAAGCAGCAAACATCTCAGCTCTCTGAAGCTCCTTTCCTCTGCATTTCAAGTGAACTTTAAACCCCTGAATTTTATTACAAGGTTTTGTCTACTGCTTCCATCTTCAAGGCAGAATTAGAGTCACAGAATCATTTAGGCTAGAAACACCCCTCAGGTAATCAAGTCCAGCTGTAAATCTAACACTGCTAAGTCCATAATTAAACCATGTCCCAAACTGCCACACCTACCCATCCTTCAAATACCTCCAGAAACGGTGACTCAACCACTTCCAGGACAGCCAAGGTTTGGCATTGTAAGAAAGAAGTTTGCTGTATTTTTATGTTCTTGGGAAACCAAGAAGTGCTGTGGAACACACCAAATGAACAGCTAACAAAGCTCTACAGGCCCAAAAGAGATGCAGAGTTTTTGAAATGGGAGATATTTTGGAGATTTTATTTTTCTATTTTTTCCTATGGAAATAAATAAAAATATTTTAACCTATGGAAACTTATTTCTATGGCAATAATCCAAATTACTTTGACATTTCTTATTTATTGTCACATCTGCCCAGACTTTTAAGTTGCTACATTATGGACTATTTAAAAAAAAAAATCAAAAATCATGGAGATGGGTTTCAATAATTGCATTGAAACAAATTACAGCTGCTAATCTATCATGCCATCAAATTTGCCGGAGCTACAACTTCCACTAACTGCAGGAAATCAACATCATGACTTCTTTTTTCTCCTCTCATCATTCTTCAGCTTTCTGTACCACTAGTTCCCTAGTTCAGCACCCTTATAGCTAATGCCTACACTTTACTCCCAGTTTGAATTTATTAGTTTTTAACTTTCAGGTCTTGATTCTCACTACCCATTTCAATACCAGATGAAAGAGTTCTTCAGTCTTAATCAAACTACCATTGTTGTCCTTTGGATACATTAATCAGTTTCTTAAAAAACCCCACAAACCGCACCCATTTCTCTTTCTAGCTCCTGAGTGTTTTTTGAGTTGCTCTCCCTGCACCATGCTCTTTAGTATTAATAATAATATTTAAAACTGAGTAAATGCAATTTAAAAGATGCTAAAGATGCACCAAATGCACTAAATGCACCAAAACCTCAATAAAATTAAGCACTTCACACCTACAAAACAAGTTAGGATCCCTGCTCCAAGAAATCAAAGACCATAGGGCAGACAATAGGTAAAAACACTAGAGGATGGTGGGCAGGCCAGCATTTCCAATTAACTGGCCTAGCAGTCAGTGCTGTACCAGCTTTGAAAGCATCAGTACCATGTGAAGAAAATAACATTCCTAAATCTGTCTCACTGTCACTCAAAGGTAAAAGTCAAGCATCTTGCTTAGAAGCAGCTCCGTTGCTCCTATTCTCAGAGATTACAGTAGAAATTTTCTAGTGACTTCACACTTTGCCATAATCATGAAGAGACTGAGTCTTTTTAGAGTAAGAAGAAGTTAATTGCATAGAAATTATTATCTCCCTAGCAAAAGGAATCTTCATTTTGTCTCTCCTGTAGGATTGTTCTAGCATACAGAGAAGACTGTTCAATAAAACAAGATTCTGCTTTCATACACAAGAAAAGTACAGTTTAGACTACTCAGCAAGTTATTAGTTCTGCATCAAGAAGGACAAGCATATTTAATATCCATAAAGTCAGGAATGGCTAATTTGCAAGCAACGTTTCCAAAGGAAATATTCCCCCCCGCCCCCTTTCCTGCTACAAACCAGTTTTCCAGTGTTGCTTATCTGCTAGCCTTCAGTCACAATCTGTTTAATTTTTGCTATGAACAGGAGTCATCTGTTGTGATGATGTTTGGGCAAGATGACAAAAAGGTGGAAAGGTAAGAACAAATGCAGCAAAAAGCTACAACAAAGGAGGTTAGAATATCTTTTTAATTCTTTTATTGCATTCACAATGAAAGTTCATGATGAAAGAGAAAATTGTTACCTTTCTTTAAATAACTCTTTGACCAGGAAAGATTTTCAACTTCCTAACAAACATTTCTTGACTCATAAAATTCTTTGCTCTCCAGAAAATGAAATTACAAGAAAAAAGGCCGGAATAATGCCACTAAAAGAAAATCTCTTCTTTTATTTACTATTTCTATGGCTTTATTCTATTTAAACTTAAAGAGATGGATGAGGAGAGTAAAAAGGTAATTAGCTTTCAAGCAAGGGGAAAATAATTTCAAATATGACATTCAGTCATAAAAATATTGCATTTGCTGTAGGAAAAGGAAAATCAAGCCACATGAGTCCTCAGGTCTGGAATGCACATCCTGAAGTGACCAATGTGCTTCCAGGGAAAGGCCAATAGAAACAAAATACATTGTACACTATAGATTGGGCAATGCAGAGGAAAAATTGTGCAAAGAGAAAAAGTGCTTCCTGACCCTTGCAGCAATCAGCCTATTCCTTGAAGCATGAGATTTGATTACCTTCATCTCAGTGGGCACAACCATGAATATCACTATACACCTTCCAATGCCCAGTGCATTCTGGCTGAGAAAGGGACACCAACGTATGAATTTATAGAGCATTTTGGAACCTGGGCAATAACTGCAGCAAGAAATCTATAGCAAAAACATGCACAACATCATCAAGCACATGAAAATACAATTGCATTTAGATCTTCTCTTTTGAGGAAAAAAAATACTGTAAGCTAATTTCACTCTTGCAAATCCCATAATAATTAAATTCCCCATGCCAGAAAACCAAGAGCCCCAGCTAAGGTGTTTATCTGACAGAAGCTTTAGGACAATCCATACATAGGTATCTGACATGTGACATGTATCCCTGTGGTCTGTCCTAAAACTTGACTGCAGATTTTTGCAAAAGCCCCAAAAAACATCCCTCATCAAAACAATCAAATAGGAACATTGGTAGTTGAACATTTGTGTCCTGCTCAAAAATGCACTGAAAAATACATGAAATCTGACATGCCTTAACTACAGGAGAACTCCAGGCATGCAGTGATAATGGATATATATAATCATCATAATGCAAAGATTAACTTATATCAATATGTTAATAAACATCATAATAATTATGAACATCTTTAGACTACTGCTCTGTTGGTAGCACTATCTTTCCTCAGTGCACACAGTATTAATTTATCATTCCTCTGCCGGCTACAAGCCTCTTCACCTGCTTCAGTGCTAAACAATTTCATTTGAACCTGTATGGAAAGAAGGCAACAAGTCCAAGAAGTTTTACTAGTTCTGGGTATATCAGGTAACCTGGTTCACTACCATTTCCCACCAGGAATGACAATTTCAAGGGATGTTGAGGGTAGCAACAGTGTCACGTGCTGAGCAGAGGTGCAGAGAGCTGGACACTGTAGGCTCAGGTCAGAGAGCATTTGGGTTACTTAAGCAAAATGGTGAGCTTCTCACTCATGACAAATACTAGGTTTAATGAACTTGTCATCTCCCATTAAATGTACTAACTCCAGTTCTGGAAGGTCAAAGGTTTTCTGGATTTTTTTTTTTTTAATTTTTACATTTATCTGCAATGTTACTCTCTCCTTGCAAAGCTGGAAGTCTGTTCATGGGTATTCTTTCTCCTCTGAGCATATATGACATGTACTAAGACTTGAATAAAAGGGAAGGTGGAGGTTACCTCAACTTTCATAGCTACTTAGGAGAAGCTACGAATGGCCTCACCTTTTCTCCTCTTCGTAAACCTGTCAGTGCACTAGGAATAAGGAATGTCTGAGTACCTAAGTGTACAGGAAGAGGAAGATTGACCACTGGGTCACAGTGTTCCTATCTGATGTCATCTCCAAGACACAGAGGACAAAAAGAAAATCCTTGTGTTCAACAAGATCTACAAAGGAAGCTATTATTGCAGAAATCAGAATTACTACAGTGTTTGCTAAGATGAGTGCCTGGGGAAGTACTCATTGAAGACATTCTGTTCAATGCCTTTTTAACAGCAACAGTAGCACAGGATTAAAAGATTTATGGTTAAATATCCCACTCTTTCCTGAATCAGAAGTTTTAGTGAAGAGGCTTATGGATATGTTGCATTCTAGCTTCCATGTTACCAAAACACTACACCAACCTTCCTCTTAAGTTTTACCTCCTCTACTCGGCAAGTCCACCTCTGTAAAGCAGTTACCATATGCTCAACTCACAGTTTGCACTTGAGCTTTCTCTATTTACACAGGATCTAAACATACACTTAAATGCTTTGCTGAAAAAGAGATGAATTTTCTAGTCATGGACATTTTGGAATCAAAGTAAAAAAATTAAGAAGTCCAGAACCTTAATTTGTGGATATACAAAAGTAGAATAGCATGCCTTTAACATTGTCTTGTGAGTCCTTTCTGGGATGAATGTGTGCTTGAGAGGACCAAAAAGAAATAGCAAAATGTCTTCTTGTTGCCTAAAGGTATTTAATTCGGTGGAGCAAGGGGAATATAATCAGCATTAAAGTGCTCTTCATAAATAATGGACAATCTAGCAGCTTTTATCTACTCTGCACTTTAAAATAAAGTTTCTACCGCTGAATATTTCACAAGCACAAGGTCATTTATTGTGGCTTTTAAATTATACAATTCAGAAACTGCTAGGAAAAAAGTTCGACATTGCAATGCAATAATAGTGAGTTTTGAGTATCTGGAGAAACATGGGCCACCTTAAATACATATTTTGAAACCTACCACATCCAAACTAATGGGGACATCTTTGCCCTGAACTATAACTACTGGTTTTTAAGATGTCCAGTCCTATTCAGCAATACACTATTTAATCTCAAGTGAAGCATAAACCCTTAATGTACATTCTCCTGAGCTGTCAGTTCTAGTTTGCATTTCTTATCAGAATATACTGCTGATCACAGGTCATTTAGATGTGCATCCGTGACAGCCATTTTCAGGAAATCTATTTTCTGCACATTATTTCAAAGGTGTATTTTATTACAGCCTTTTCAAATGACAATTGGAGTTCCACATAAACAAAACCATTAAGGAAGCACACTGGTGAACAGGTGAATTGTCAAGACGAGTTAGAAGTAACCTTAGCTCTGTCCTCTGTGAATATACGGCCATGACATAGACTGCTGCATCCAGAGACAGATGTTCTGTGGGTGTAGATCAGCATGACTTTACAGAAGTCACTCATGCGGTATCTGGTTTCTATCAACAGAAGCACCAGTGTGCTTCTCCTTAGCACCATGATATTTGCAACATCCCACACCTATAAATGACCGCCACGGGAGCCTGCTGCACTTCAGCACACCAAGCATGCCAGAGACTTGCAGCCTCAGCAACACTGAAACAAGTGCCTTCAGAACCTTAGCAGGTAACATCCCTTAGCCAGAGCTATCCTCAGGGAAATTTTTAGGTTTTTTTTTTTTTAATGCCACACTTCCAAACCACAGAACTACTCTAACCAAAAAAAAAAAAAAAAAAACCAAAAAAAAAAACAAACCTCAAAACCCACAAACACCCCCTGTCCAAAACACCAAGAAAAAAAACCAATTCACAATCAAAACAAAAAACAGATTTTAAAATATCACAATTCCTTTTGTCTTTAAACCAAGGTATTTTCTAGATATGGTAACTGCACTCCTACCCCAAATCCTCTTATTTTATTCACAGTCCCCACTTAAAAAAAAGATAAGGAAAAAATTAAAACATGAAAGGATCTATCTGCAGAAGTTAGAAGCAATCAGGACAAACAGTATCATACATAGCAAATCATCAACATACAGCCCCCTGCATATATAGATGACAAAACTGTCTGTGGCAAAAAAAAAAAAGTTTATTTATCAAATGACTTATCATACTGCAGGAAGGAAATCTGAGGCACTTGGCTAACCTGAAGATCAATAATTTTTTTAGCAACAAATTCCAGAGTAGTCCCATGGAGTGATGGGACACACATTAAAACCAACGTACAAAGCTATTCATTGCATTTTAGATATTCTTCTGTGCATTTGTAAAAATAAAATTGATCTTTAGCACTTATTTGAAGTAGGCTTACAGCTCTATTGAGATCATATGTCCCTCCTACATTTACCAACAGAAAAAATCAGAGAGATCTGTCATGCGTGATTTGGCATTAGACACCTCAACTGCAGCAGTAAGGTTATTTTAAAGAGTCGTGTCTGCTACAGTCTGAACCTTATACAACACACTATCGTTGCCAAACATCTAAAATAGTTGCTACACTCTTTATTTATATACATAGTGAATGTGGTCCTTAATAACTCTGGTTTACTTAGGATGGTATTCAAAAGCCATATTGCCTCATTTGTCTAGGTCTGTCAAACACAAATATCAATTTGCAAGCTGCAAGAAATGCACAGGTTTTATCCTGGTCCATTGCACAGAGACAGCTGGGGATTTTTTTGGTCAATAAATTCTCTCAAGACATTACATTTAAAAGCTGCAATAGGCAGGGCTAATAGGAATGACAATACCTACAGGCTCTCTTGCTGCCTTTTACATTGCTCTTCTCTCATTACATTTCATGGACTTGGGTGCAAAGATAAAAGAAAAAGATCTTTAGTAGGGAAAAAAATTCAAAAGGAAGATGTCTCTGAGGGAAGCAAATCATCTCAGTTGAGTCCCCTGCTTCTGCAAGGAGAAAATGAAACTTGTTGGTAGAGCTTGCCAAAACAGACTGCAGCTGGATCCAAAATATTATTGACGGGTAACTGAAATTTATATATATCGATAAACACCAACTCTACAGGCTAATGAAGATAGAGACATGCTCTTCTATTTGACAGTATCTAACAATTTGTCAAGGGACTGTAATTGAAGGAAAAGACAGCTTGTTTACTCTGTATTAAAATACAGTATTTCATATCACACTTTCAGAGTAAATTATATGTCTATCGTCTGATATTTAGATAGAGCTTCAGATATCTAAGAAAAAATGTGATGTGTCAGTTTAGATTAGCAATCCCACAAAGAATGACCATGATTCTTACATAAAACCAACCTATGGACAAGGTCGTGGAATGTAACGGCCACAAAGACTCCTACACCAAATCACCCGATGGCAAATGGACTGACTCCTCTAGAAATTATGCTGTCGGAATCCATAAAATCAGAGGGTTTGGGAAAGCTGCAAAAGGCAGGCCTCAGAGACAGCAAAACTATGATTAGAGCTAAGCAGTAGCCATAAGATTGGTCAGCAGAAAAATTATGTAAGAAGTATGAGTGCCCATTTCCCCTATTCCACCCTCATCTCTGTGATGCCACGAGCTAGTAAAAGAGAGAGAAAACAGACATGATCATTCCGAGTGCCAGTGTTCTATGTATAACTATACCAAGAAACACTTCTTGGAAGAAAATTCTTGCATTGAAAAAACTCAGGTATCACTGAACTCCACTGTTCGTAGAGGTCAAACAGATCAACTTACGTAGCTCTCCTACTTTCAGAATTTCACACAGCATCTTTGTCAGCTCAATGCTGCTTCGGCCAAATGGGCACTCATGCTTGTCTTCTCGACTGCTGTTCTCCAGGACAATCTGAAGGTGGAATCAAAATGGAAAACAATCAGTTTGAAGAACCCATGAGTTGCGACACTGTTCTCCACATCCAACATTTACGGGACATACCAGACTTAGCATAGGAAACTGTATGGGGGAATTCAGGAAAATGTATTTTCATAAACCTTAGTCTTCCCTGCAGCTAAATGATCTATGCCATTTATGTCATGGCTTCAAACTGAAAGAGAGTAGGTTTAGATGAGATATTAGGAAGAAATTCTTTACTGTGAGGGTGGTGAGGCGCTGGAACAGCGCCTTGCTTAGAAAAGTTGTGGATCCCTAGAAGTCTTCAAGGCCAGGCTGGATGGGGCTTTGTGTAACCTGGTCAAGTGGAAGGTTTCCCTGATCTGAGGTTGGAACTTGATGATTTCTGAGGTCCCTTCCAAACCATTCTATGATTCTTTGTCTGAGGCAGTAAGCAACATATAAACAGTGCTGCTCCGTGACCAACTGGGAAGTTTTGCCATTGCTATGCAATGTTGCTGTTCTGCAACACCCTCACTTGGAGAAATTGAAGTAGAAGCCAAAGAGAAAGAAATAGTTTAATTTTAAATGTGCTGGTTAAAGGAAATTAGGTAAATTATTGATAGGCATGAACACATCTAGAAGGATCTATAAAACCAAACTGGGACAGAATTTTCATTCGTTGGAGTCAGTCTTCAAAGTAGGCCCAAGTGACAAAATCTAACAGCGCACAAAGAAAGAAAACATTGGCATTCTCTCTATTACGAAAATAATTTTTGCTTGCATGCAAAACATTTCAGAGACCAATCATTCTTGTATCAAGAATGCCCATGAATGGTGCAAAAATGACTGAAGGAGAGTCTTTGCATTCTCTATCGAGTGACACTGTAAAATAAATGGAAGAAAATAACTCCTTCCACATTTATATACCTATATCTGATACAGTGGAGATAAAGTTTTCCTTGGCACTACAACTAAATAAGAAATGGAAATTTATAAAAATACTATAGATTTCAATGAAGCAGTGAGCCTGAAAAAAGGAGCAAAATAGGGTTTGGGAAATAAAATTTAATTGTCAAAACAAATTTTAAGTAAGAATTGTCTTTGCAGAACAAACTTTGCCACTTTACAAAAAGAAAAACCTCATCCTAAACAGCTGCTGCATAGCCTAGGGATGAGGGATAGAAGAAGAAAATGAATTTCAAAGGTAAGATATTTTGCCAAGCAGCAGAGAGTCCCAGAAGACCTCTAAATTTTTTTCACAAACAGGTGTTTTGACATTGCTCTCTGCCTTGCATTCCTCCTGTCTTGTTAGCCCCCATCTCCATCACGGTTTTTGTTTGTTTGGCTTTTTGTCTTGTTTGTGGTTTTTTTACTTGTTTGTTTTAAATCTTTCCATTTTTACAGCAAAGAAAGGTTTGCAAAAGGCTTCAAGGCTGGAATTCCACCCAAAACCAGGAGGAAAGGTGATGGGGAGGAGCAGTTCAATGCTGGATGGCACTAAAAACTTTCCCTCACTCTCCAGATCTTGGTTTTGACTGCTTGACTGTTTAGGTCTAGAAGACTTTCCTGTGAAGCAGTTACATGTGGGAAATGAGTGAAAACCCTAAAGCAAGTAGGAAAGTTATGTGCTTCACACAGCATGCCAAGGTCTCTTCAAAAAGTATCTATTTTAGTCCTACAGTACTAAGGGCAGCCTCTAGCTGCTCCCAACCCAACACCCAGGGATGTGAAAGGATGAATGCTCTCTGTGTTATGAGAAAGCGTGATCTCTCGGTTTTGTTTTCCAGTGCTGCTGATGTTTCCTTTGATTGCTTACATTTCCCACAGAAGCTTAGAAAGTCATTAGGGACATTATATATACTTTATCACCACAAATTTTTACTGGCCTTTTCCAACAGAACTGTATCATGTTCCAGAGTATGTCATGAGGACTTTTCCTTCTCTAAGTTTTGGTTTAAATGCCATGTAATTGCTCCATGTCATCTCTGGGTAACAGTAAATCAGAGAAACATCCCTGCTATTTTTGTTTTACGTTGCTGCAGCCACTGTTCAAGAAACATGTGAATATGACTTTATATTCTGGATGAGTCATCCTGCTTCACTCTCTCTCATGGAGGATAGTGCTACAGTTCTACACCCCAAAGCAGAAGCAATGATAGAGTAGCACCAGCGCAATGGAAAGCTGTGTGTCTCAATACCTCCCTAAGATCACTTCTCTCGTTCTTTTTATTGCCCTGTTTTATCTCTCACATAATAAAACATAAAATCTGCATACTGGAGCAGGGGGTTGTTTCGACACAGATTTAGATACAGCAGAGAAACACTGGTAATAAAATCAATGGAGAGGCAAATTGAAAGGGCAAGGGGGAGGGAGAGGGAAGCATGGGGATGTATTTCTGCTTGCTTCTGGCAAATGCACTTTGTTGAGTCTCACATTAACCTGACATATTAACATTTCATGAGCACATAAATATTTAATGGTGACACCATATATGCATATAATGTAAGACAGAATTACAGCAATCAATAAGAATGCCAGAGAAATAGTTAAGGCACTGTGTATTGCTATACAGCAAATTAAATGGCAATTTGAGTAATCAATATGTAAAGCAGTCTTAAAATGATCCTCAGACACACTCTCTACAAGCATCAGTTTTCTTAGCATTTGCTGTACAAAATAAAGCAGTGCTGCCATGTCACATTTATTTAAGAAAGTAAGATGGACAGCTCTTTACTGCATCTAAATATCTGCAGGCAAATTTGACAGATATGGATCTTCTGCAAGAAACAGCAACAGTAAAAAGGGAAAGAAAAAAAATAGGTTCTTATAAATATCCAAAGAGAAATCATTCCTAGTCTTGGCAACAGATTTACAACATTCATTATTATATTTGTAATACTCTTTTCATGACTTCACGACTCATATCCTGTTCCAAAGTAAAATGCTATAAATAGAGCTGATAAGGGCATGGTTTTAATGTTATTTCCTTTATCACTCTGGTTACGGAGGAGAAATAAGCAGGGAATGGACACGATCCCTTCATAAACTGGTGAAAACAATACCAGGGAAAGAAATATAACACACAGCTCAAGACAGAAAACACTTTGTTCTATCTATAGAGCATACTCCTGGCTTGAGTCACGTTTTTATCACAGCAGTTATTTTACCACTGGAAGGAAAGTAGTGAGGAAGTTGCAAGCCCACACAACCTTCCTTTAAACGGAGATCTATCATTAATGCTCATTAAGTGCTCCACCCTTTATCTTCCTCCGCCTCCCCATCAAAAATCCACAGTGAATTGCAGATCCACCAGACATTCACAGTCAGCAGCTACAGTGGTTAAATTTTGCTTGGGGAAAACAAATATTCAAAAGCAGAGACCGTGGACATTGCAGTAGAATTCCTGGCACCACAGAAGCACAGAATAATTTGGGTTGCAAAAGATATTTAAGATCATCCAGCCCAACCATTGTTGAGTCCAGCACTAACTAAGCCATGCCTCCAAGTGCCTACATCTACATGTCCTTTAAATACCACCAGGGATGGTGACTCAACCTCTCCCCACTCCCCAGAGCAGGCTGTTCCAGTCATTGACAACCTTTTCCATGAAGAAATTTTTCCAACCTAAATCTCCACTAGCACAACTTAAGGCCATTTCCTCTTGTCCAGTTGTTTCTTCCTTGGGAAAGAACAACTCCTAACTTGCTACAACCTCCTTTAAGGGAGTAGTAGAGTCTCCCCTGAGCCTCCTTTTCTCCAGGTTAAACATTCCCAGTTCCCTCAGCTGGTCCTCATTATGCTCCAGACCCTTCCCCAGCTCTGTTGCCCTTGTCTTGACAAACTCCAGCACCTCAACGTGCTTCTTGCAGTGAAGGGCTCAAATCTGAGCACAGGATTCAAGGTGTGGCCTCACCAGAGCTGAGTGCAGGGGGACAATCACTGTCCTTGCCACAGTATTGCTGATCCAAGCCAGGATTTTATTGGCTTTTTTGGCCACCCAGGCACAGTGCTGGCTCATATCCCATCTTACTTCAGTAATATCTTGACACTGGTTTACTTAGCTGCCCTTTATTCCTATACTACAAATCTATTTCTGTCAGTTTTTTCTGTCTTCAGTTCTTGTGAAGTTACAGAATTGAGTAGGTCAAACATGGAAATGCAGTTTATAATACACTAGAGGTTATACAGTTAAAAACCAAAAGGAGCTCACAGTACAGGAGTATTACATTTTGCAGATCCTCTTCTCTTCCTCTTTTGTCTCTGATCAATACTGCCCATTACCATAAGGCAGACAAAAAATCCACCATAATGTGCAGTATTCAACAACAATGTATATTTTTTCTTTAGGGAAGAGCAAAAAATCCAGACAAAAATCTCAATAGAAAAACAAAACAAAATTACCAAGAGAGGGCAGACAGGAAATGCCTTAGTGATGTTCTTTGTAAATATAAACATGAGCAAAAACGCTCAGAAAATGGAAGGACAAAAAAGATAAACTGAGTGAATCATAAAATGAGAAGAAAATGAATGAGATTAATTGACTAGCAGAGAGGAGAAAGGAAGAGATAGAAAAATTTTTTTTTTAAATGTAAGGAGGCGAAATTTTTAGAAAATCAGTGATATCCATATATTCAACAGTTATTATTTTAAATTATCTACTGGATACATCCATCTGTCTATAGAACTAAATCTAGCTGGTGTCCAGCCACAAGTAGTGCACCCCTGGGATCAGTATTGAGCCTAGTCCTGTTTAATATCTCTGTCAACATTTTGGGTGAGGGGACCAAGTGCTCCTTCAGTCAGTTCACAGATGATGCCAAGGTGGATGGGAATGCTGATCTACTAGAGGGTGAGAAAATAGATCTTGACAGACTGGATGGATGGGATGAGGAAAACTGTCTGAGGTTTAACAAGATACCTACCAGTGGCCTGGCCATAAAATAAAAATTTGTTTTTAAATTTAATTTTAAAAAACTCCAAACTCATAATAAAGAAAATAAATATATTAAACGTAAATATGCAAAATTAGTAAATAAAAATATTAAAAGCTATTTTTTAATTTAAAATAAAATAAATTTAAGTATCATGCCAAGATCACGGAGAAATAATGCAAATTTCCCAGCAGCAAAAAAACTCCATACAAGACACCAAACTTAAAATTAAAAAGATTTTCTAAATTTATGGCAGAGTGCCTTTTTGATTTTCCATTGAATTATTCATTGAGTCTGTCACTACCTCAGGAACCCAAAATAGACCCTCAGAAGGCAGTGGACTAAGTGAAGGATTTTCCACACTTGACTACCATGGGTTTTAAAAGTCTGCATCAGCTTCAGTAGTGAAGCTTATACCTGCATCTAAGAGTTAATGACTGACAAAAGGCAAAATTTTGAAGACAGGTGTCTTCAAAAGCTTCTTCATCAAAATCCAGGAGGCTGCAACCACCAGACAGAAACATTTCTCCTTCACTGGGAAGAAATATCGACTTATCCAGTCCCTTAATCCTTCACATTAAAGATGAAATTGTCTCAAAGCATATTGCCCATGGCAACTGCAGATGTAATTCTCAGATTCCCGAGCCAAAATCAGAGCTTGGCAATGAAATAGAGATTCATTGTGATTAGGACATAAATACAGAACTGAAAGAAAGGCAAGATCCACTGTAGCTGCATTAATACTTCTAATAAGTCCCAGAGCAGGCAATTCAGGCAATTCAACGAATATTGCTGCACTATTAAAAAGGAGCATTTCTACAGACCAATTTTGTAAAATGATCCTGTCTGAATAGAGAACAAGCTTTTTAGCAGCCTGCTGCAGGTTAATATCAAGAGGTTCAGAGAGCTAGTTAGTAGAGATCATAAAAACTTCCTTAGACCCAAAATGAAAGGTCAAGCAGCATTTAAATATCCGGAAATTGCAGAGATTCTCTTCCTTTTCTTGACACTGCTTTTTTTTTTTTCCCTTAGCCTCCTTATCGCATATGGTAGGCTTTACAATTCCCTCTTCATTTAGGTGATTTAGGTAAGTCTAAGAAGCAAATCTTTAAGATAAGCTTCCTGAGAAGGGTAAGAGACTACTGCAGACAGACTCAGTTTCCATTCATCTCATCACCAACGTTGCTTTCTTCCTTGGGTAGCTTGTCATTTCCTTCAGCTTCAGCATCAGTCTTCTTCCGACATCCTTCACTCTGCACTGTCCCCTCTGATGCTGTATTTTTTATTTCCAATGCTTCCTCTCTCTTATCTCACTCTTCCAGGACATTCCTGAGTCATTATAAAAATTTCTTATGGCAAAGCTAAAATAAAGCAACAGTTATTTCTGTCTGCCTCTGGAAGACACTAGAATTGCAATTTAAACAAAGATGTGGAAGAAAAGTTGACACCTTCTACAGATATAGAAAAATAAGAAAGGAGCCACTGATATGAGATGGCTTAACATTTCCAAAAGTTGTGTTTATTCTGGAAAATTATGATGAACTTATACTTTTCAAACAAATATAGTGCCAAAACTATCTCAAGCTAAATATGCATGGTTCTGCAGGTTCTCATTTAGCGATAAATTTTCATTCTCATACAAACACATGCTTAGCATGAAGCATGACTGCAATTTTTACTGTCCATCTAAAGATAAGTATGCAGTGGTTTGTCTTGTATCTTCCTCCTTTCTTTGCAGAAGAGCCTTCTTCTTCTTCTTCTCTCTATGAAGAACCAACCAAATAATCATAAATCCTGGTGGTGAGGCCCAAGATGAGAAGGCTGCATTGCCCTGTCATCTTCAGAAGCAGCACCAGAATGTGCTCTTCACTTTGTAAATCACAGGTATGTGAGAGGGCATTGAACTGGCCCAGTTTGGAAACTACCAGTCAGGTACTCCTCTTCTCTCCTCCACAAATGCAAGAAGGCAATGCTTTTCCTGAAGTTGTCTCCTGGCTCACCAATGGCAGAGGTGGAAGGCAGAAACCTGCAGTATTTGCAGAATATAGCAAGTTTTTGAATTTTTTTTTTCTTTCATAATGTAAAACAGGCCCCATGGGTTCCCTGATGTTATTGTGGTATGGCTATATGAGAAAAACATCAACCATTACAGCACATCTGGCAGCCAGAGCTACATCACAAATGCTCTGAACACAGGGTAGATGGGAAAATCCATGACAATCAAGACAATCTCCTCATGCACAAGCATCTCAGCTTTGCAGGTGGAGGGACTGTGGCTGCACAAAAACTAGCCCAATCTTTGTATGCTACAGCTGCAACCTTGGTGTGATTCAAAACCTTTTGAGGACACTTGCTAGGCTTGCAACAATTTCTGGGCCCTATGGATCAGGGTGTCATTTAGACAACAGCTGCCATAAACCTGGGAACATTTAGGAGTGCTATGAATGGTGGAAAGGGATCTGAAGTCATGCAGAGCTGTAACATGCCATATGTGTCCCACTGCACATTCCACACAGGGCTGTGCAGAGAGTGCCATGACTCCTGTATGATTCCCTTCCTCAGTGCTAATGTTGTGTTTATGCTGCAATCAGCCCCTCCAGGATTTTGCATCTCTAACTGCAGAGGGACCCATCTCAATCCCCCTCAGAGATGGAGGTCCTCAGGGTTGTCATGTAAAGGAGAAACATTACCTGATATTTGGGAAGAAAGAAAACACAGGCAGAAAGACAGATATGAGTGGAATGGAAAGCTTCGCTGAGAAAAGACAAGAACACATTAATAATCTCGGTACATGGCTTAGGAAATTAGGACTCTTAGCATTCATTCACAAGACTCTCTAGGAAGACTCACGTAAAAAACCTCATTTGTCTCTCTACCGTCTACAGAAAAAAAAAGTTACATCTCTTTTGCTACCATTTCTGGGAGGGGAGGAAAGCATGGCAGAAATCAAGCTCAATTTTATTTCATAAAATGCTGAAATTATATGTTGGACTCCTCATATCTGATCAGGAGAGAGTGAGTAGGCACGAGGAGATTTGTGAATTGACGGAAGGATGTGTAGGCAGCCTCCTATACAACAACTGCATGGGTTAGAAAGTATACGGCAGACAGTCTGACTGTGACTCAACCCAGTTGGGTTCTGAAAGGTCTCTGCAGGATGCCAGCAATCTTCCTGCCTGCATCACTGGCACTTGCAAACAGCACCTGCTCCTCCTCTCTGACTTCTGAAAGCTTCAAATGCAAAAGAGGTCCCTCCTCAGCCTCCCCAAATGCAGCTGCTGGGGAAGAAGTGTCCCTGCATTAAAACTGTGTGAGTAACCAAATTACTAGCTCAGCAAATTCAGGGGAAGCTTCTTGAACCAAGTCAGCTTCTAATTTTCAGGTAATCAAAGTCCATGTGCTTGGTTTTTTCACTTGGAACATTGTAATAACTTTTAAAACTTGTTTTAAATGCAAGAACAGAAAATCTAAGAGCGTACCACTAAGTATCTTACACATCAGTCACAAAAATTTAGATGTGTTGGATCCATTATAAAATGGATCCAATTTTCAGCATGGATTTCAACACTGCCTTTCCACCCCAGCGATAATCTATTATATGGAAAATCTTACATGCAATATCAAACAAATATTTTAACAAAATAGATAAAATCAGTAGGAAAAGGGATAAACTTTCTCTTCTGCAGATGAGACTTGAATTTCAGGCTAGAGTAAAATGGTATTTTGCCTACAGATGAAGAGCCTACTAGTCGAATAAAGGGCAAAGAACTGGACAAAAACTTAGGCAGCCACCTGGACAGAACCCAAAATAGGTGACCAGCCAATGTTCAGACCCAAAGCTGCTAATTTTATTTGCATTTTCGGCCTGAAGCACCAATCCCTTGTGCTTAAACAAAATGATGAGACACAGTATGTGTCCTCTCAAGGCAGAATCTGACCCCAAAGCAGCAGTGAATCCCGCTAGAATATAGCTGGTCAGAAACACAGAAGAAAAATACAGACAAGCCACCAATTTTGTCAGTCATCAAATTCATTAGAATGAGAAAGGTTTTTTTCCACAGACTCTTTACACTCAGAAAAATTAAAAAGCACACTGCTACAAGTTACCAGTAAGAAAAATTTCAGTATGTCTGTACTGAATAAAGTCTGCCTTCAACGGTAACTTATAATTTTATTTTTAAAATTAGTAGAATGTGAAGCTGAAGTAGTTTTGGAAAGGAATAAATTGAAAGTGGGGGAACACATGACTTGTCGGCTACAAAAGAACAAAAAATTATCTGTCACAAAGCTCTATTCCAATCATTTTCTTCTCTGTTAAATTTAATTATACACTCTAGCTGTCCTATAATTATGGATCTTGGGAAGCTACCAATTATTTTCTGTGGAAAATTTTAAAATTTCTTGCAGAAATTCAACATTACTTCCATCAATGCCTTCCATATACTATGTCATCACCTATTAAAAGCCAAGCCTCTACAGTGATTGATTATTTAAGTGCAACATTAAAAAACCCAGTGTATATCAGTCACTGATAGCACCAGACAATTAATTAAAGAGAAAGAAAAGACAACTTAACAGGAAACTAATTAAATAGGACACTTTTTTAAAAAAACAATGATAGCCAATGACACCACACAGGAAAAGAGAACATGTTTGTTTTTTTCCCATTCACTAAACAATCTTTCTACTGGAGGCTCCAGTCATCTTGTATGGCAAATGAAAACCTGAGGTTTAAAATCTGTTAACTAAAAGTTTGTATAAACACTGTGTTTATGTGAACGAAGACAGCAAGTAGAGAAAACATATTACTGCAATTTCAGGAAAAAGTATACAATGGAGAAAAGGTGAATGAAACAAGTAGACTGTGGGGAAGTAGTTAAAAAAAAAAAAAACAGGGGGAAAAATGTGGTTATTTTTGTTTCTTCCTTCACCGTGTGACACCCATATTTTCACCCTGAAATGCTTTTTACTTTCACGATGCAGAATCACCCATCTGCTGCAGTGCCTTCACACCCATGTTCTTTAACAAATTGCAATTGTATTTACTCTTCCGACTTTAGTGTGCTAAAGTACATTAGTTTTCTACTGGTCTTTGAAGCCCCCAAGAGGGCACTTCAGTTTCAGACATCCTTCCTACCTAACTAATCTATTTATTATGCAAATTACTTCTAAGCAGAATCTCTTATGAGAGGCAGAACAAGGATTGAAAAGAGAAGACATCACTTATTGACTGTATTCTCTTCTAACTTCTGCTTATCCATTATTTTCATTAATACAAGAACTAAGGATGCCCCTGCTCCATGACCCTAAGAGTCATAGGTCAGACTGCAGGGAATTGTGGTTTCCATTGAAATGCAGCACTGCCAATACACTCACTGAAACCATTATGACTTCCTGATAGTGTCTCTGCTTAATACATCACATTCTATCAGGGAAAACTTCAGATATTCCCAGTTTGTTTCAAACCAGCTCTGATTTTCAGCCTCAATTTCTAATTACTGCATAGCAGAGAGATAGTATCTGGGGCTTAGGAATTAACCCATGGCACAAGAATCAATTGAATTGCAAAGAGAAAAGTTGAAAATAATCTCTCCTCCTAGGAAGCAAACTATTTTCTTAGTATCAACAATGAAAAGAGAAGAGCTCCTGTCAAACAAGTTTTTCAGGATGCAAATGCATAGCTGACTGTATAGCTAACAATTTCTTGTGGAAACTTTAGCTTGACCACAGGAAAAAATTTATTAGGGTACAGGAGTAGAAATACATCTGAAAAAATAAGCAAGGTCAACGGGCTGTACAAGCAGAGCAAATTGGCATTGTGGGAGGTTTGGGAGCCAAAGGCCATGGAGGAAAGGTAATGTTACATGTGAAATAAGGAACTTGAAAAAGGAACAGGCATGTCAGGGCCCACAGGAAACTACTGTACACCAGCTAGCAAGTCAAGGAGACAAAGAGAGAGAAAGTAGGCGTCTTTTGCAATCAAAGACTATGAACGCTGTAGGAGTTGCACAACACCATCATCTCAGAGGTGCTCCTACTGCGTCAGCAATGCTGTATAAACACTAAGTAGAACTCCTCAGAGTGGTGGATAGACTAACATACTCCCAAAGCACATTTACAGTCCCCAAAGCAGCTTTAGGCAAGCAATTGAATCTGAGAGTGCCTCTGCAAGGCATTCTAGTGGATGTGTGCTCTTTCTCAGGAGGGAAATACATGAGGTAGTCAGGCACTCTCCTAACAGGAATATTGCAGGAACAAAAACAGGCAGCTCAAAACAACAAAAATTCTCAGTAATGCAGCAGCAAAAATACTGCATTATAGAAACAGGGCTGAGCCGGCAGCAAAATCCTTTCCAAAAAGTGGCTAATTACATGCTTCACTGAATCCAATTTTTAAGACCGCAACTGCAACATGAATATGAAAAAATAAGAAAAATTTTAAAGATATCAATGAAAGCTCTATTTCAACAGAATTTTTGTCCTCTTTCAAATGCTTCACACTCCTTTGAAACATGTCTGACCCATTTGGAAGCACTGGCTACCTCTAATTCTCTAAACAAAATTTTCATAAGTATGAAGTAGCACAGTCCAGATCTTATCAAATTTTAATGAGAAACAGTAAGCAATTTTCTTTTCATAAACAAAAACACATTCAGCACAGTTTCTCCAGAAAACATGCTCTTTGTTTATTACCTGAGATAGCCCTTGATTTCAGGGATTTAGAGGGATTGATAAATACTATTGTATTGCATACTACCACAGTGTCCTTTTAAAGTTATTGCTAGATTCAGATGGAGGAGAAAGACCCATTTAAAGAGCAAATCCTGCAATCCCATGGTATGGTATTATGCCCATACATATCAGCAGGCCTTTTGCAAACCTATTAGAGCTTTGACACCAATTTAATTCAAACAGAAAACAGATGATAACATATATTAAAAGACCACTCTTGACT
Organism: Onychostruthus taczanowskii; assembly: GCF_017590055.1. Lineage (NCBI taxonomy): Eukaryota > Metazoa > Chordata > Aves > Passeriformes > Passeridae > Onychostruthus > Onychostruthus taczanowskii. Next base: position 7,818,581 of record NW_024500128.1, read on the forward strand.
TTTAGTGGAAATGATTGGTGTGTCTACTGTTTTCTTCCTATACAAAACCTTCTTTAAGCAGGTGTGCATGAGCATTTTTCTTGGGGAATTAAACCATCCCTATGAACTCCAGACACTGACTTTTGTGACTGTCCTCCCTTCCTATCTGTGCTTGCTTGGTTTATGCTTGGCAAGCATTCGATTTCAATAAAGTGCAGGAAAAGTTGTTCTCTTCAGAGGCAGGTATTATTCAGCTGTATGCCTCTTCTTGTAGAGATGCAACACATAACCTCCTCTAACTACCTTTGAAATAACCTTGAAATAATGCAGGAAGCGGAGTGGGCAGGGGGCAGAAATAGGTTATGCAAGTAAATTGTGACACTTTGTACATATTTTACTCCCAGCATGACCTCTCCTACAGCAGTAGTTTTAGTGGCAGCATCTTAACCCTCAGTACCCTGCCAACTCAGTCACCTCTCAAAGCACTTGATCCTTTAATCCTCCTTTCCACAAAAAAAATACTGTGAGTTTTTGGTAGACTTGGAGCAGGTCAGAGATTTCTGCATAATTACTCCTTTCTGAGTTCATGGTCATCCATTATGCATCTGGCAAAAGCACAGGCTCATTTCTCTTCTCTTTGCAGGCCTAAGCAAAAAGCAGTACTTGCAAAAAGTAATAGCTAGAATATTTGACTCAGCAATGACAGAATAGACACCTGTACACAACTTTCTCCCAGAGCTTTTATAGACTTACATCACGTTTTAGTGTCATGTGGCTTGTCTTCCTAGAGTTTGTTGTTAATGATTTTGAACCCCCAATATAAAGTCAACTGCAAACAGGACATAATTACTGTGAACAGGCAACTGCAAAGATCTCCATGACAAGAGGAAGCCTTACCCGAATATAAGCATCCTGGTGATGTTTAGCAAAGTACAGCATGTTGTCGAGGGCCAGCATTCCAGGAGGGGTCTGTGTGAAATCCATTGCTGGGTTTACGTGATTCTGCAAAAAAAAAGAGCAAGATCACTCAATGAGCACCTTTACAAAAGCTACCAGTTACCCAGTGTTGGTGAGCACCCTGTTAGCGTGCTGTGTCAAAAAATGTTCAGCAACAGAGCTCTTTTTGCTGAGCAGAAAACTCTAAACAAGGAAATGGCCCATGACTGGAAAAACTCTACAACCAAATGCAGCCACTATGAGGCTGGCATGCCAGCAATTCACTTCTGCAGCTGTGGAATGGAGTTTCCCAAAGGCTGAATGCTTTAGAAACACAGACGCCCATGTTGTTCATGGAGTGGTGGTGCTACAGATTAAAAGTACATGAAAATACAGATAATTGAGCCAACAGACACCAAAACACCTATTTATACAACTGTTATGGAACTATTTCAAACAAACCACAAAAAAGAGAAAAAAACCCTACCAGACTAAATAGCTGTATTAAGTCTATTGGATGTTGTGGACTTCTGAACACAAATGGACTCAGATAAAATTTCATATGAAAATAAACAGGAACATGTTTTGTTACATTCTGAACCTATTAATTTCATCTATGGAATCAATTAATAAGCATACCATATATAACTAGAACTCATTAGCTTCCACATGCACATATATATTGCAGATGTTCAGTTTCACACACTACATGAAAAATTAGAAGTGCTCAAAATATTTATTAACTCAGCTGATTCTTTGATTTGATGGAATGAAATGTACATTTGAATAAGCTTCATGTAGTTCATGGTTTAGACATGAAAATTTGCCTGGCTACACCAAAGAAGCTGCTCGGAAGTCCCAAGAATATGTCTCCATTGAAAAATGCCTCCCTTCTGCTAAGCTCTTTTCATTACCTTCTCAATGTCTCCTTCTCTACTCTTCATTCTGACACAGAAAAATATCCCTAGCTCCTTTGCAATGGCATTTCTATTCTGCGAGACCCAGGTGACAGGGACTTTAAAAGTGCATTTACTACCAGAAAACTGGCAAAGCTCAACACAGTTTCTTCCATTACTCCATTTCTGCAGTGTGCTCAGGGTCTGATCCACCCCCTTCACTGATAAAAGCATGGGTTTTACTACTTTTCCTTCTGTTGAGTCTGTCAGGCCATAAGGTGCTAGAAGTGAGTGATTTTACTTTTTTGCCCATTTTAGTTTCAGATGTATCATACATTGGTTTTAGCCAGTCAATAATTCACAGTCACATAAAAGATTAAAAATAGTAGAAACCAATATTTATGCATTAAGATGCCTGCTGCAACTTCAAAAGTAGACAAATATATTATTCTGGAAATGGCATGCAGAACCTGTTGATTGTACATTTCCAGATTAGGGCTGCTGGTGTACAAGCAAAACAATCACAGGCTTATTAGGGAATCAAAAGGATGCCTGGAACCCTAGATTTTATACAGAAACATCTATGTAATAAGTATTTAAGAAGGGTATTTGTAGTTTAGAAAGGGAAAACAATGTCTTACTGAGTTGTAAGTTTCAAAAACTCTCCTTTAAACTTTTTTTTTCACTTTCATCTGCTCATCTGAATGACAGACGATAGCCTTTCATGGCTATTTCCCCAACTCAGCCTTTCATCTTCCACATTGATGCATTTATCAGTCAGAACATTTAAAATCAGTAAAAACTGCTTCACACACATCACAAGACCTACAGACTTCAGCTTCTGGGAAGAGAAAACTTTCCCTCCTTAAATTTTCAAGCATTTCGAAAAGGGCATTTTAAAAGAGGCTGAGTCTCACAGATACACAAATGGCCACCCCCAAAACCCAGCATGAATATCTTACAGACCCTTCTCTGCATTTGAAACTACCTCCATTTTGGCCACAAAGTACACATCCTGAGGAACAACTCTCAATACTTTACTGTGTCATGAGGTCCATTTCCTTGGGTAAGCTACTGGGAACCACAGGAAGCACCAGTCAGCAGGGACCCCTACAGCACCAGTGTTATAAAACTTATGCAATTAGAACTACAGCATAGGGTGAATGTGCACTCTTGGCTCCCATGCTACAGCACAGGTAGGGTACACTTGGATAAAAACGTGACAAGCACAGAGAGTTTCAAGACCCAGCTACATTTCTCCAGCTGTTAAAATACTAGTACTTATTTCACTGGCATTTACAATAGTAAAATAAATGCAGGACACGAATAAAAAGCCTGACCTACTGTTGCTTGTATAGTTCTTTGCTTCATCCCATTCTAAACAACAAAAAAGCCAGCAAGGACATGAGGAATCTCATGATGTTTAGTAAGGATGACTCATTTTGTCTCTTACCATCACTACTAGTTCTATGTTCAATCAGAAAAACCATCTCTCCATCACTTTTACTTTATCTCCAAGTCAAGCCTATAAACCCAGCTATTTTCAGTTTGTTTCTGTTTTTCAAAAGTTTCTGTCTTGTGGGATCCCAATATAACTAGGGCTTGATCTTCAGCTCTGTTGATTTAAATAACTAGAAATACAGAAGCAGATAATAGCTGAGGATCCACAAGACAGTTCTGGCATGTGTGAGACAATACATTACCTTCAATTATTTTTCAAATTCAAAAGGAATGTCAGACATTTTGTTCCCTTCCTTCTTTCTCCCTCCCCTTAAAATCATCCTTTTCTTAACATGATGAATATTTGTGGTTGAAATATTAAGTAATTGAGGGTGGGTTTAGAAATGAGATACAAAGCTACATTATCTAAAATGCTGTAGTGAATAATTCAGAAGTAGGCAAACACCCTACCTACAATATAATTTATTAAATATACGGAAGACAGCACTTCAGGCATATTTATTGCATCCATTTAGTACAAAATCTATGGCAATTTTAGTTTATGAAAGGCTAGGAGTAAGAAATACAAATAAAACAATTTGTTACTTGCAATTTTTCAGATAATTTTTTATTTTTTTCCACTAGGCTGAGTAATATCTTTGCATTTTTCAGCTTCAGTATCTATGTGGTATTAAACAGCTTATGCTCTTATGCCACACATGTTAACATACCAGAACATTCAAGAATCTGCTAGCCAACTCATTAGGATACTGCGGAAACAAAAGTTCATTGGTTTTGATAAGATGAAAACTCAAAATCACATCTGCTTATGCTATTAAAAAAAAAAAAAAACCAGAAAAAAATCATGTAGCATGTTTCACAATATGACAGCTATTCTGGCTAAATCCCAGCGCAGTAATTAAATACAGACAACCTAGCATTCTAATGCAGTTCTGGCTGTGTAAAGCTTTCTTCTGTATCCTGAATGGCTTCACTCTCTTATTCCTGGCTTCTGCAGCAATCCCTGAGGGATGTATAGATTTCAGTGTTAGGTCCTCATGTCCTCACACCAAGGTGCCTATTCACAGCAAGGGTGTATTGTCTGTAACTGCTAATGGAATAAGGACCACTTACTCCTTACATTATTCCTAACAACAGTATCTTCCATGTGCACACGCTGAAGCACAGGAACTATTTATTTCCCTGCATTTCTAGGTGATTAACATACAAATTTATTTCTGTCTTGACAGGTATTGACAGCTTATCACAGATTTTGCACCGGTGCTGTGTGCAGTAGCCATGTAAATCAGTCACCAAATCATGCTAGTCTGTCCTGAAAGCAGTATGGAGCAGATGTTAGACCCAGTAATAGTTTTCCCAATCCCAAAGCAACTCAGGTGAATCCCTGTTCTGCATAGCTCACTTCTGTAAGTGGCATGACAAAAACACATCAGAAGTTTCCAGGGAAGAGCCAGGACTGTAAAAGAAATTATAATAAAACAACTTCCAAATATCACAAGAATCCAATTTTAATGGTGTCTTTCTAAAATGAACCCTCTCAAAACTGGTCTTTTTTTTTTTTTTTTTTTTCTTCTTTTAAACAGAAAAAAGAACAATCTGTCTACCAAGGTAACACCAGGGGCAGCAATTTCTTTCTCCCATCTTCAATTACTCGCTTAATCATTTTCTTTGTCCTTTTAAATCTAAACCACTGTTCTGTGGGCTGGGAAGGAAAGCAATTACCTACCTGGTTCTACAACACCTCTGCAAAATCTTCCCCGGATAAAACTGGGAAATCATAGTAGTAAATACATGGATGTTTGTTCCTCAGAACTCAGGACAAGAATATTAGGAACTTCTAAAGTAAGATTTAATGTGACTTATGAATTGACAAACTTATGCTAAAAGTATCAACGAGCATAAAGACTCACCATTTACCCCTTCCCTAAATAAACCTGAAGTTTTACGTGTAACATGTTCCCATCTGTTCATTTACACAAGAACTATAAATAAGGAAAAATACTACATTAAACCAACGTTTGTGAAGAGGTAGTCAGCTAAAATTCTTAATGAGGAAATATTTTTGTCTTTTTATTTAACAGCACTGTATTCAAAGAGATGGTGATGTTGCTCGCCACTTCCATTATCACACTTAATGAGATATAACAGTGACTTGGGAATTTTCAGCCTCTATGTAATCAATGAAAGCAAGAACTAGCAGATTTGTTTTTCTCTTGATAACTACTTAGATGTGCAAATGTGATTTTTTTTTTTTTTTCCCAAAGCCTATTTTTTAAATTTACAACAGAACTCAGTGCTAGAATGAAAATGTATCTGGATGATTCCTGAATTTAAAAAAAAAACCCTACAAACAAAACCACAAAAAACCTCATACTGTAATGCAAGCGAGAAGCATCCAAAGCTCAGTAACTGCTATATGTTTGAAAGAATATTAAGAAAATAATTTAAGATGCTTTCAGTGAAAGTCATTTAAATCACATCCCCACTATTCGACCACATATAAAGAACTCCAGTATATTTCTACTGGACATAATTTTAATGAAGATTTACAAATTATATCTGCATACAAGGATGGTGGTTTTTCCTTAAACTAATTTCTAGGTCCTTTTAGCTTTGTGTTTTGGCAAATATTTGTCCATTTCTACTAGCAAGTAGAAATTTTGTTGTTTGTTTTTCTTTTTTGGTGTTATTGTTGTGACAGCTTTGGGATACATATTAGTATTCTACAAATGTTATCCTCCAAAAATAAAACACATTGCTATCTAGGTAACATGTTAATCAACAGATCAAGTCTGTTGATTAACATGTTACCTAGATAGGAATCTGACTGGATCAAGTCTGACCAGGATCAAGTTTGACCAAGATCCAGGATCTGCTGGATCAAGTCTGACCTCACCAATATAAATCTGACCCTTTAAATAGCAAAGAAATTTTAAGAGCAATCTGCACATCATTTGCCCTACAAAAGATAAAAAAGCAGTGATTTGACTACCGTATATCCTTAACTCATTGAGCTACTATGTAATCTAACATAAAGAGCAATAGGGTTCTATGTAAGTCACCACCAGAAATCTGTCCCAGTCATGTAAAGATGCTATAGTGGAAAAAATTGTAAAAATCTGAATGTTAAGGAAGTGCAATTAAATCACCTAAAAATCACTAAATAGACCATAACAGGCATGTCAAAAGCACTACATATTTTCCATCATGAATAAATTATACATTATAAAGCAAGACAAAAAGCTTTTGCATAATTCTTTGTATTTTACATATACCTACATTACATGGAGCTAATGGTTTGGATTCCAAAATCTTAAACCCTACAGGCTGCCAATAATTTGAAAGCCTAGAAGAATACAAAATGACTGCTGTAACTCAGATGATCACATCTTGTCCAATGCATAAAAACTGTGAGCCACCTTTCAAGTTTGATTTCAGTTACTAAGGGCAGATTTCAAAGTTAGATGCATGCCCTTCACAGATTATTGACTTCTTACTACTGAAGTAATGTTTACTGGGCAAATGTAGTTATCAAGCTGTAATGCATCATGTACTCTTTCAGGGATATTTAGAATGAATCAATAGGATGTGGTCATTTCAATTAAATTTTTTCAGCATGGAAAATTACTTTCAGATATCTCACCATACCCACTAAGCTTAGAGAAAAATGGAATAAGCAGTCAAACATCCAGTTGCAGATATAGCTGGGACTGGGTCAAAAAACTAAAAGCCATACTAGTTTATTTACTGAGATCACCAGATCATTTTACAACCAGACCCTACCAGATTTCCTGTCTACCCTGACTTTTTGGGCAAAGTCAGTCCACGTTAGATTAAACGGCTGCCGGATGAGATGTGAGCTAATCCAGATGGCTTTCACTGCAGGGAATTAGGGACCCTTCCCATGAGAACTTCTAGAGGCTCAGCTGCAAGAGTGTGAAGCAGGTGTCCCTCCAGCCAGGGCTGCTGGAGAGCAACCAAGAGCTACAGCTTTTCAGAAAGCTCAGCTTGTACAAAATCACAATGGAATATATTACCCACATGATGGCCAGCAAGCCACTTTTGCATTGTCTGAACTACAACACTCATGAAGTACACTGGGAAAAACTGGCACACAGTACCCCCAAACTCAAAAGAACTACTGTTATAAATACGGGCTTCTTTATGACTTTGGAATCTGTTGGGAGATGACTGCTTTAATTTTACCAATGTCATTAAAGCAGCTTGCCCTCTCTATACAGACAGAAACTAAGGCATGAATTCTCATCCTGCCCAGCAGGAGAAATATCAAGCTAGCAAGAAGACACTTATGTGAGAAAACAGTGTGAACAGTGCTAGCAGGAACAGCAAGCCAAAGAAATCAATCCATCTACACTTGAATACTGCAAATAAACATGGACTAAATGTTTGCGACCAGACAGAAATCATCCCCACAAGACTCAAAACCTGCTTCAGCAATTTTATCTCTGTGACTTCTATCAAATGTGTCAATTAGTTAGACTTCGTGCTCCTAAGTCAAACTTTGTCATGAAAAGCTTTTATTGAGTTTGGAAAGCGTAATGCACGTTCAGTAAGGTAGATGCAACTTCCACTCATTATTTAAGCATCTGGCTCCATAATTCAGTAGAAATTCAGAGCTCTTCAACAGACACTTTTTTACAAAACTTAAGGAAAAGATACAAAATAGTTAATGAGTGTACATATATATTTTAGCATAAGCTCCAAACAAATGAGTTACATTGCCTATCAATAAGGAAAAAAAGAATCTCTATACCTTTTTTTTTTAAAGTAAAATGAAAAGTTCAAAACCAAATTGTGCCAAATCTTTGGCTACTTGAATTTGAATTTTCTAAGCCTTAGACTACTACAACAGCATACATTTTATTGCTTTAGGTACACTCCGGGCAGTTTTTTCTGAAATTTTTGACATAACATTTGCTTCTGAAATTTAAGGTGCATTGATTAAAACAACTTTCAGTTATATTCCCTTAAAAGAAAAATTATTTAAATTATAAGCAATAAGGTAAAATCAAAATTAGTCAAGTAAAAATAATCATTTGAGGAAGATTATTTCCTGAGGATGTGCATCTGCGGGGAGGCCACATGTGAAGCAGCCAGTTTATTGCTGCAGTGGCCTCACTCCCATGTCATCACTGAAAAGCGAAATTCTGAATTCCTTCCTGCTGCAGCAAAAATCATCTCCAGCAAAGGACATGATGCTTGTGTCCTATGGTAGGCACAACCACAGAACAAGAAGATTGACAATCCATTTGAGCAGTGAATTATAGTTCTCTTGGAATTTCATGACTACCAGTGACAGTGGTGGCTGGGGACATCTCTACAATCCATGCTGCTTTGAGAACAGTGAGCTTGGAAAGGAACCTGAATTCAATGCCAAGCATCACAAGGTAAGCTGGGATAGATCCTGCTCTCCCCTTCAGATATTTCTGTAGAAAGGTTCTGTGATTTTCCTTTTCAAACAAGCTGGCTAAAACCCCTGTCATGTGCAAAAGGAAAGGCCCAGGCTGTGTTTAGCTCAAACACAGTGGAGAGAAGTCAGCCCCCTATGTCTGAGAAAACCCCAGTTCAAAATGAATCATCCATGTGAATCTACTGGCTGCCTGGCAGCCAGATACAACAGCTGTCCAAATTTAAAATGGAAAATTCTGTCCCAGAGCTCTGGAAAACAGAATTGAAATGGCATTTGCAGCCAGCATATGGACCTGCAGAACCAGTTGAAAAAGCCAGCTACCGTTTAGAAGCTCTGTGGTTCACCCACTGACACTTCTTTTATTACCTGTGACCAGGTCAAGCTTCTAATAATTGCAGAGGATAAGATGAAAACTAATCTACAGCAAAGGAGCTGTCAACATATGTGATATTTTAGACAACTTTGGATGGACATTCCCAAGTACAAAATTACCAGATCTACAGTCAAATCTTTCCCCTGCTGGAGTACAAACAGTCAAGCTCTGTAGATGTCAGGGACAAGTTTGGAATATGAGACCAATCCCTCTTAAAACCTTTGAGTCCATATTCTGCCTTAAATCAGCAATAACCTATGCCCATCCTGTAGGATACCCTCATCTGTCCTCAATAGCAAGGTAATAAAAAAAAATACACAACCAAAAAAATCCCCAAAAAACCCCACAAAGATTAAAAAAACACTGGATCCATTCACTAGAGAATTTCAGTTCCCTTGAACTTCAGCTGCATTTTTCTTTGCCTCTTTCTCCAGGAATGTCAAGCTCTTCTGATTAGAGTTGGGCTCTGCAAAATGCTGATATGTGTTGCATGTCTGGGTACTGTTCTGCTCTGCCTTCATTCTCCTCCAGACAAGTGTCAAAAAGATGATGCAGCTGCATCAAAATGTAGGGAGACTTTTAAAAAAAAATAAGTAATTTTTAAAAAGACATACCTCTACTATTCTATTATTTTATGTGTGGGCTGTGCAACAAGTGGACTACACGTAACTACCAAAATATTCAGAATTCAGATATGAAGGTGTTTTTAATTTGGGGAAATAAATTGGTTGTTTTAAAATAACATATTTATTTATTTAAAAATAAGGTGCATTTCTTCCTTGTCTTTGAATTTATTCTCAAGCCTCAATTAATGATATCACATATTCAAAAAGAATGTTTGTTACTCTTTGTAACTGAAGAAAATCTAAATATTTTGTTTCTGTACTATTTACTGTCCTTTAAATATTACAACATGCCAAAAAACCCCATGAGGAATGAGATGAGGAGGAAAAAGAAATATACCCATGTAAGTAACACACATATCTGTTTGCATGCATGCATACACTGAAAAAACTTAATAAACTTAAATAAAATATTTGTGGTAATTAACATTAAATTGAATTTACACAGTTCCACAAAACTACCATCATTTAATACAAGACCAATCCCAAGGGTTTGTCTAGAATCATCTATCCAAGCCAAGTCTTGTGAAACAGATGAAGCCCACACAAAAAAAGAATTGACATGTCATTATATCTGACTGGTTTTGTGGGGGATATTTTTTTTTTTTTTTTTTTTTTTTTTTTTTGCGTGCAAATTCTGAAACACATGGTACATAATATCCAGAGAAAGACATCCAAGGTCCATCCATCTCCCAGTCAAGGAGTCAGAAAATAATTCTTCTGTTAAGAAACAAACTATTCAGCCCAACTACATTCAAATCCATGGAGCTTGCCTGCCCCCACGAGCTCACAACTGGGACGCACATGGCAAAGAAAACTATTCATTGAAACGATAAATAGTATATATATATATAGAAGAAAAAAAATCAACCAGAAATGTAGCAATCCATTGTGACTAACTTTAAATTAGCATATTTACATTTGTTAGTGGATTTTCTTCAAGAGAAGCATGCTTTTTCAAACCACAAAGATTTTAATACTTTTATTTTACAAGTTCACAGTTGAAAATACTGGAAAAGGTATAAATACTAAAATATCAACCTTTTATTCCTCCTCCTCAAAACAACTATCTTCATTAAGAAACTGATTTAAAGGATAATTCCTTCAACTAATACTTATAATAAGCACAAAATAATGAAATAAATAATTTAAAAAAATCAAAACACAAAAGGAATGAGGTAATACAGAGCCACACAGACACACAATCATAGATATTTCATTCTGGTTAGTTTCAACTTCATTGTTGAAGTGATACTGAAAGGTCAAAGAAGCTCAGTGGCCCATCAAGATTTTTTTCCGTTTCTTTTAAATCTATTCTCCTCTGGAAGGACTAAACCTAAGAGGAATTAAGTTTCATATGATAAAAGGCTGGTTTATTAATTTTGCCAGTGTTCAAGTTGCTAGATTCCCACAGATCCAGACAAGTACTCCTGAGAAATCACATGCAGCCGCATGGTAAACAACAACAGCAGCTTTAACATATGGATTTCGTGGTCTATCTTATTGGTCGCTATAAAAATGCATCTGACCCAGGGACCTCATCCCGTGCCCATCAGCTCAGATGAACAGCACAAAGTTTATACAAAATGAGTAGCTTCTCTACTATACAGACGTCATCAGGTTTGGCTTTCCTGGTTACAACATAACCCATTTTCCTTAATAAGAAAAAAGTTCCTCAAGTTTTCTCTGAGCCATTTAAAACCTCATGCCTCCAAACAGCAGTAATTCTCTTGCATTCTTCTGTTAGCACCCAGGATCCACAGACAGCAGTCTGACAATGAAGAAAAATTGCACTGTCTTTGGGATTTACAGATAATTCTCGGGTTTTTTGTCATTCTTGCGTATTTATTCCACACTGCAATCACACTTGGCTGAGAGGATGTGATGCCCCCCAACAGCATCTGCCCCTGTAGCCAGAGGAGATCACCCCTCTCTCTTGGCAGGCATTGCACCCTCACTCACTCTTAGGGCAACTGTGGAATCCCTTGAACCCTTCAGGGAAATCTCCAGGGCCTTCCCTTGGAAGAATACACCACAGAGTCTCCATCTAGGCTGAAAGAGAAGACTTCCCCCATGGAGCCTTGCATCCACCCCAGTTCCTTTCCCCTTATGTCCCAAATTCTAGTGGTTTCTCCTTTCCTTGTTTCCTCATTGGCTGGCCCTGTCTTCCCTGCGGACCAGTGCCCTTTGCACCATCCCTGTGCCCTCAGACCATTGGCCACTGACCCCTACTTAACCATGTGCACGGCACATGGTTTGATGTTTTGTCTCTGATTTCCCTTTGGCGTGCTGGAATAAACCTTCAATTTATCATACAAAAGGCCTCCTTCCTCTCTTCTCTGAGCTAGCCATGGTGAGTGTGGTGTGTGGGTTTGACTGCTTTGCCTGAATGCTTACCCAAGTGGCTTTTTCCATAAGGAGATGCTTATTGGGAAATAGGTAACAGCATCCACCATCTAAACCTATGCTGCTACAGGCAACCAAGCTGCTCCCCTGCTTGTGCCTAGCAGGCATCTGCCCAACATCCTTGCACTGCTCAGAGTGGTCCAGGGGCTCAACAGAGATTTGTGGCTCAAATACTAACCCTGGGTCCTACCCTTCTCTAAGTTATACCAGAGGAGATGTCTCTCACCACCACCCACTGACTTGAACATCTCAGCACACCTGTCAGTGTGAAGAGTGGAGTTTCAGCGTGAACTTTGCCAAGTTGCAAACCTCAGCGGGGAGTGCTCCACTCTACCTGCAGGAATCCTCTTTTCAGCACAGCCCTGCTTTTCCACAGCCTAGCACCAAACACATGCCATGGCATGGAACCATGGAATGCTTTGTTTATGGCAAACAGTAGCTTAGAACTCTGAAAGTCTGCTTATGGGAAAGACCACAATAGGTCACACACCGATGAGTTCCCAACAGCACCAAGCATGAAAGTAAACTTGAGGGATTTCTGGATCTTTGCCTCTCAGTTTGGAAAAGAGATTTGCTGCTAATGCTCACATTTGCAGAGCGTAGTCTGAGTTGGCATCAAATATAAGTTTTTCTGATTAGATCTATAACTACATTCACAAAATCCTGTCTCTTACAGATTTGTAGAAACTCCTGGCATATTTAAAACAAACAAACAAAAACCAAATGAAAACAAAAAACAAACACAAAACCAAAAAAATCCACAAAGAAACCAAAACCAACAAACAAACAAACAAAAACCCAAAAAAAAAAAAAAAAAAAAAAAAAAAAAAAAAAAAAAAAAAAAAAAAAAAAAAAAAAAAAAAAAAAAAAAAAAAAAAAAACCCAAAAATCTCTACCAAACCTAAAAGTTCCAGACTGCAAGAAAGCATTCCTGCCACAGAACCTACACAAGGCTGAAAAACACTCAGAACACAGGAGCAAACTGTTATTTTGGAAGGATAAAATATCTCATCAGGAAGTGCCAGAAAGGAAAATATATGCACTGTATAACATCCAAGCCAAATTAAGTAACCCACAGAGGTATTATTTAGCCTAAGCATCAAACATCTGCTGACATTCAACTGAGAAATGGGAATTTACAGCCAGAGCAGTTATTTCTTCTATTTCTAAGGCTGAAAAAATAGTGCCCATGAAAGCAAGGTGTTGAAAAACGTTGGTGAGCAACCGACATCTGTTGTGATATTGGTGCCCTCTGCTGTCAAATATTACACTTCAGTTACCAGCTTTCTTTAAAAATGAGATTCCAATGTACTCCAAATAATATCAAGCCATATACAGCAGGGAAACCAAGTATTTCTATCCGTAGGTGAATTATAAAGAAAAACAATCCTGACAGACATTCAGTATTACTGTAAAGAGAAGATGTAAGTACTCTGTTAGAAAACCTTCTACATTTCCATATTGAGCTTCATACTGTAAGACAATCTCAAAGATTCATCTAATAAATTAAAACAATCCTTTGTTTTTCAACAAGCAAAGGGAAGACTTCTACAAGTGAAATGGAGCCTTTGTGGGTTTGGTTTTGGGGTTTTCTTTTTTAGTTTATTTTTAGGAAATAAACTAAAAAAAAATTCATTTTCAGACTAAATTATCTCCATATAGATTCAGAAAAACTAACTGTAAAATTAACAACTGGCTTGCAGAGTGCAACGTCTCCAAATGCCAGTATATACTAATAAAATCATTAGTTACATCTTTAGTATCATAATCAGTTCATTTATAAATCCTTACTCTTATATTCTTTTTTTTTCTTTTCTTGTACTTCATCTGTTTTGTTCACCTTTCTCACACAGAAAGGTGCCTTCAGCACCTTTGCTGTGGTTGCTCTGCCTGAGATCTATCAAGCAGCAATGTTCACAAAAACATCAGGAAAGCAAGATGTCAAAAGCAAAGGGAAACTTGAAAAAAATATCTAAATTACAGGTAAATCTGGTTGTGCCACCAGCAGTTCAAATTGTCTGTCACTTTCCATTTTTAAACTTTAATTTCAGATACTTTAAAAGTGTTAGAACAGAATACCTAGCATTTTCTTTCTGTGCAAAAGCCTTAGCAAGTTTCAGCAATTATTTGACCATTTTTAGAAATGTTTTATTAAGCACTGCATTGCTCCAACTAAATCAAGTTTTACAGAATTGTTTGTGAAAATCCAAGCCCACTCATTCTATGCAAGGAAAACTTCAAAACTTCAACTTGCTCTTGTGCAAGTCTTGAAATTCCTTTTGAACATGGGCTGCATTTGGCTGCATTATAAATGCTTAGGAGTAACTGAATTTAGCAAATCTCCTTGGAACACACTTTTTCTGAAGATGTTGCCTCTCCTGAGCATTCCCAGCCCCACCTTCCATGCTTAGAGAAAAAAAGCAAACCAAGAGTGGAGTGGAAAGAGAGGGTAAGTAGAAGGGTATGGAGAATAGTGAGAGTTAAGTGTCGAAGTCAGGAATTTGTGAGTGAAAATGCTTAGAAGAAGTGCAGGAGGGCTAGGGCAGAAAGCAAGATGATGCACACAATAAAATTCACAAGCATTTCAAACATTCACATCAGCTTAGATGTTTTCACTGGTTTAAGGTCAGTAAAAACAGTGAGGTCCTTGAGGTCCTGGGCTGTTATTCCCAGTGATTATATCTTGTTCTTGTGATACTCCAGTACACAGCAAGAGGATTACACAGGTAAATGTTACTCTGTGAAAATAGAAATTACAGAACTCATCCTCAAGATGTGCTTTGTCTCAAACATTTCCAAATAAGTGTTTATGAATATAAATACAGCAATATCAAACTTCAACTCTGTCTTTTTACTTAAAAGATTATCAAATACTGACAGTGACAGTCACTATTACAACTACACTCTTTCTTAACACCAAGAAATAAATATGTATCATTAGTTTTCATCTTCCAAAACTACCTGGAAGAATAAATCAGTAATGGCTTATTTATAAGCTAGCTACCAAAAGATTTTAGCTTCAAAACAAAATGACAGGAGAATGAAGCTCACAAACGGCAGAGAAGAGCAACCTCTGGTGGCCGTGAAGGTAAAAACGAGAGAAGAAATCCTATGCACAGTCCTGTCTTATCCCACTGGTCCAACATTAGGGGAATTTCAGTGGCAAAGGGCATAATGTGATTTGTTTTCTTTACCTGGACATACCATCTGCAAATGTAACTCTGCTAAATAAAAGGATACTCGAATCTCAAGGAAACTATGTATTACAACAAAAGGAGAGGAGAAGAAGAATCTCCTTTCTGGCAAAGTGCTGTAAAACATGCATTTTGCTGTGCTGAAAGGTGCTTAATTATTAGCTGCCACTACTAAATGATAAAGGGTTTTACTTTAGAAGGAGCCATATTTACATAAAAAATATGGCAGCTAACCTGAAGGTCTGTCACTGCATGCATGAATAGCTCAGCAAAACAAAATCTTTTCAGAGTCGGGTGTTTTCCACAGCAACAAGTGATTTCACAAGTTTTGAAATAGTAGTGAGAGAGAAGGTTGTAGGAATAGAAAGAGTGGAGGAGGATGAAAAACTACTAATAGCTTCAGCTTTCAGTAGTATAGACAATCTGTCATCTATGCTGTCCCACTGTTAAGCCCGTGATAAATCTTATCAATCTAAAATTTAAAAATTATCAGGTCTAAATTTTAAAAGGACCAGATCTAGTTTGGCGCATATGCACATGTTCTAAAAATGTTCTTCTGCCACTGCCAAAACCAACAGGAAAATCTAAATGTAAGGATTCAACGCATTTATTATAGTTGAAAAGCTTTCCCAAATGATTAAAACCTACAATCACCTCAGAGTATCATCTACCAAAGGAAAAAACAGGGAGATGAGAACTAAATAGCTGCAGTTGACCTCTCACAATCTTTGTAATGAGTTTTCTGCATTTTAGACCAGTTCCAGATTTCAGTCTCAGTTAATGAAATCTCAGCTTCCTGTTCAGGGCTTTCACGGTCCTGTAACTCATAAAATAAGACTTCAAATATTCAGGCCTTCCTTTTTTTAGGAAGGAAAAGGATGAACATCCTGAGGTGTCCAACAAGAATAGCTAAGTAAATGCATCACATGGTGTTTGCTTCTGTCCATCTCCCTCTCACCCACTCTCCTAGGATAGTTTTATCTTCCCTAGCCAGGCAAACTGGTACCATTAATCCAGATGACCAGCTGGAACAAGGGGGCTTCAGAGATCCAGCTGACAGTAGTAACTCCATAGAATCTAAGGACTATTAGTACTCCTGCAGGGTTTGGAGTGTCCATCCCGGTCTTGCCCTGTGTTAACTTTTTAGAGCCCAAATCAATTTACTGTTTAAGTGACTACCATTCATCCCCACCGTGCAAATTACCTAGAATTGTGCACTATTTCATTGCATGACTTCACTTTGACTCTTTATTTTCTGCCTGTCAATAATAAAGGGTGAATGACCATCACAAAACAATCTAATTCTTTATCTACTCTCTTTCTATCACCGCAAATCTGAACTATTTTTGAATACACACACATCATCACCAGTAAACCTGTGACTCAAATCTTCAGTCAAATAATTTATCATGATGGTAGGCTGCAATATATCAACAGTTGAAGTTAAATTGTTCAAAACTAGGTTGCAACTATTTCACGGCCCAGAATGACAAGCAGAAGGTAGCAATCTATCTCTAGAAAAACAAAATAATTGAACAGTGTTTGAATAATTCGAGTCAGTGGGGTCATTGTGCTGACTGTTATTACAATGGCCAACACTTCCTATTTCTAGATGCTGTTCCCAGTTTTTAATGTCTTGGACAACATTTATTAGGCAAGTGAAATTTTCACATTGAGACAAAGATTAATATTTGGTCCATGTGCCTAAACCTAGTCCATCCATTTCTGAAAAAAAAACCCAGGAGAAATGCAACTCGTGTCTGTCTTTAGAAAATCCTGACAACTTTCAGGGCAAAAGTTGGAAATGGCTGAGCAGGCTTCATACTGATGGAAGAACAAACAGTGAGAGGAAGAGGTGGAGAGAGGGACATTAGGGAAAATCCAGAGGAGAACCACCTCACAAGGAGGGAGTGAGGATGTAAAAAAGGAAACTCAGGGAGAATGAATGAATGAATGCATGAATGAATGAATGAATGAACAAATGATGAGTGATCAGACATGCTGGAAGGAGATTGTTCCATTTTGATATCAAAATGGAACAAAGAGCCCAAGGGGATTGGGAACTCAAAACCAAAGACTTGGGAAAGAAAATGAGAAAGGTCAGAGAAGCTAAGAAGTTGGAAATAAGGCATGACAGCACAGCACAGGAAACCTCCAAACTACCAAAATTCAGTGAATAAACCCAGAAACAGCCTAAAGACAGTTAGCAAAATACAGAAAGGAGGTGTGGTGTGTCAGCCTTGGCCAGCAACCATGCACACACCCAGCTGCTCACCTACTCCCCTCTTCAACAGAGCAAGGGCAGGAAAAGAATGGAAAAGCTCACTGGCCAAGATAAGGATGGAGACTGTTCCATCATAGGCAAAACAGACCTGACTTCTGTAAAGTCAATTCAATTTGCTGCCAGTTAAAACAGATTTGAAAAGTGAAAACAGACACTAAAACAACACCTTTCCCCCAGGTTTTCCCAAAGCTTAAACTTAATTCTTCACTCTCAAATCCTGGGGCAGGGGTGGAACACAGATAATGTCACGAAAATGAGAGAGGGGAAAAAGAAGCTCCCAAGTGAGCACACAGAAATTACACACACCAGAGCTCTACTAGGTAGGTTGAAGAGGACAGCAATTAAAGGCTGGAATCAATTGAGTTCACGCCTCTTGCAGGCAATGATTACAAGGTATTAATTATATTTTCCAAATTATTTGCGCAGTCACCTCCTTTCCGCAGAGTCAAGGGACTCCATCTGGGGAATATATCAGGATGTCAAGGAGGTTACTGTGGACAGTCAGCTAATGAACTATTCCAAGAGACAATGAGAAGCACCTAGGAGCACACTGTTAGTTCTTATCTTCAAAGTACCACTTGGATACTGTGCTGTACAACAAGGGATTTTTGAAAAAGATAAAGATAAAAGACCTAAGATAACGTAGATTTAAGATAAGTAGCTTAAGATAAAACTAAGTAGCTGCTCATCTGGGACATGAAGAAGAGAAAAAAATACAAGCCTGAAAGAAATCTCAGAAGCTCCTCAGGTCTATATTTTGCCTAAGGCATGCTTTAGCTAACTCTCAACTGTTTCTGAAGCTTCTTTCCAAAACTTTTTGGGCAAATCTTCCAAATTATCTGTACTGGTGCTGCTTGTCCTCATATTAGAAAGTTTTTGCAATGTCTAACAAATCATCTATGTGGCCATATTAGATGAATAATAATCCATCTAATTATTCATGTCTTCAGACTGCTCTAAGCAACCTTGGTTGTTGGTGTTTTTTTTTTTGTTATTTCACACAGTCCTCACATACTTCATTTCCTGGACCCACCATTGTGAAATATATAAACATTTTCATAATGAATTCATGTCCATCTTTAAAGTTGTGGCAAATTTTGTCCCCATCATTCCAATTAAAAATCTCTCCTATAAAAGAATTGACATCACTGCCCTTTACCTTACACATGGCTCCCTCCCTCTCAGCATTGGCACACACACTTGAGATTTCCACAGCATTTAGGCTGATTGGCTAAAAGGCAATCTTTTTAAGTCAATGTCTCTTTTAAGACATCTCCCTCATCACTGCAGGAACCTCTCACCCTCTGCACACAACCTGCATTCAGCCAGTCCACAACACACTGCAGAGTTTATTGAAATAATATAATGTTCTGTATGATGTCTAAGAAATGCAAAAAATGGCCTCAACAGTTCATATGTTCTGAAAATATCTTTCCAGATAAATCCTAGCTTAACAGTCAACTTTTTTTGCGTCTACATTACACAGTCTCTCTTATCTTTTCCCACAGACAAGACACTTGTCTGCAGAAATTCTTGCCAGGGGTCCTAAATGAGCACCATTGCTCTTTGTATGACTACATAAAATGTATGACTACATAAAATGACATAATTTCTGTTTCTGTAATCCAAAAGGTCATCTAATTTGTGAATGACATGGTGATTCTTCCATCATTGCTTCACCTATATGTTTCATCAGATTTCTTCAGCATGTGTTAATTTTTTTAGGCCACCACCACAAATATCCCGAAAGTCAAGCCCATGCCTGACTTTTAAAAAACATCCCACCATTCTCAATTTCCCTTTACATTGTCACTTTCTATCAAACATTTCCTTACTGACTGCATATCTCCTTCATTAATCCACATTTAATTTTGCTACATTAGCAAATTCCAGTATAGTACGGCAAAATTATGAAATCACTCAGTTTTCATATTGGATTTTTTTTCATTTATACAAACTATTTATATTCAATTGAATAAAATCAAAACAAAACAAAAAAAACCAACAAAACAAAAATCCTCAGAAGCTCTACACACTGAAAACTTGAGAAAAATTGTTCTAGGATGAGATTATTTGAGTTGTTTTTTCCAATATGTTAAGTTTCTTATCATTTGTTCAGAGCTGACTATAAACAAACACATCCATTACAACATCTCAATTACAGTAGTGCTGTTTAAAGAATTATGATAAAAATATACAGGATTATGAGGGTTTTTTTGTAATTATTTTCCACCTCAATTATTGGAATTAAACTTACTCAAATACAAGGGGGAGTATTCAAGCTATTTAATTCGCAATTGACTCAGAAAATAATAAATAATTCAGTAGGGTGGAGTGTATCCCAGATCTCCTAATTGGATAATTTTTGTTGCATTCATCAGCATTTTAATAAATCTCACAACTGTCTCATCTGGAAATCTCTTTACTTGGTCATCACAACCATCTGGTGAGGTCCTGTGGTTGCTTTAGCTGAATGTAGGTTTCTAAGTATGCAGTTTTACAAATTACATTGTAAGCTTCTGAAACCATGTCTCGACTTTGTCTCTTTTTGACATTACATTTGTAGTGGGGCAAGGCTTTTTGATGTGGCTGAGAAAAAATAAACAGAATTCTTGCATTTCCCATACAGAAGGAGAACAAGCAGTCCAGCAATGACTTAATAGCCAGACATGGTTTTACTCTCTCCCTTGAAATGAATATTTAATCAGCTCAAGAAATTGGCTTCCTGACCATCAGTACCAGTGGAATGATGACAGCATTCGAAGTCAGACTCTGTTTGGCAGGTTTCTTGTGCCTCACAGCTGAAGCAGAGGGGAGACAAACCTCATACTGTTCAGATCCTGATGAGTTTGCTAATGTAACCCTCTACCTGCAGCTGATGAAAGCACTGAAGACATTCCATTGAAAAGAAGCAGATGGGATGAAGGCAGCTGGGAGTCAGAACACTGCCCATGTATGAGGCTGAGGATGAGCAGCCAGGTTTCACAAGGGGTCCTGCTCCCTTTCCCAGCCCTGTGAGGAAGGTAATACTGCTCTTCAGCTGCTAAAGAGTTGTACCTGCAGTGTCACCTGGACTCTTAGCTCAAAGTAAACTTCTGTAGAAAAGTAGAATAACTCTCCTCAGAGTTCACTGTTGACATTTTTATTATTTGTACTTTGCCTCATCATGCTGCTAATAGAATAACCTGTCTCCCATTAGGGCTCTTGCCATGGTGCTGCTTTCACAGCTTACTTTCACATACTGCTTCTCATCTACCACTATGCTTCCCTACATTTTCTTCACTGCTTTAATCTCAGTTGCCATTCCCTCCTAAACTTTACTTCCCCCATCCCCTTTTGAAAGGCTATCATAATCAACCTGTAAACAGTGCTGCAGTTACCCTTGACAACTGCCAGTTTTCAGTAGGCTTCCCAATGAACAGCTCAAATGGGAATAATGAAGCTGAAAGATGAGGCAACAAAAAAAAAAAAAAAAAAAAAAAAAAAAAAAACAAACCTCCCACTGAGCCTCAAAGGCTCCTTCAAAGCACAAGTTTTGCTATCATGGTTGCAACCCCAAAATGCCAAGTTCCTCTCTTCCTGTCTATTTACTTGATTACTCCTTACAGATACAACAGCACTGATCCAGTGGTAATTTTTTTCCTCAGTCATCAGTAATGAAAACAGCTATCAGAACACAGAAAACCTCTACTCAGTTCCTTTGTGGTTTTGGGAGAATTGAGCCCTATGCCACAGAGCTGGGCAGAGCACTCAAATTGCACAGAAAGCTGCAGTTTGCACCAAGAGTGCTGAAAACCTCTCAGTCTGTAACTGTGGCTACTGTACAATATTCAATGTATATCTGCTAGGCCAACGGAACAGTAATGAAACACAGGAGATAATGAAGCATACCATTTTACCCAAGGAGAAAGAAAACTGCATACTAACCTAGAGTAAGCAATAAATCAAGATATTAACTCACAATACGTGTGCACACTCAGTTTCCAGAGGGGGAAAAATACATTATTAGTTAATATAAATGTGTGCAACAGTTTAGCCAGATTGTGCTCTGCTCCCCAACAGGGTTTTGTTGGCAAGCCCAGAGCTGCAATTCATCTGATTAAGTCAGGGTAGAAGAGATTCTGCATCCCCTACTCACAGACTGAAATACTTTAAGCAAACAAAACACAAGGTCCTATAAGTGAGTCCATAAAGTCACACCTCAGATTTATTGTGCTCATAAGTCCATATTATTCCTAAAAAACTACAGGACTTTACAGTGCTCTCACAGATCCATTAGGCATTATCCAAGATATCATTAAAAGTTAGATTCTAATGGTGACATGTCATGCAATACTACATTCTTAAACTTCAGGTAGTTATTTCTTCCAGCTAGAATCATGGAATTGTTTAGGTTGGAAAAGACCTCTGAGATAGTTGATTCCAACTGTGCTATGATCACCACTAATTTATATCCCTAAGAGCCACATCCACACATCTTTTAAACACCACCAGGGTCCATGACTCAACTACTTCCTTGGGCAGCCTGCTCCAGTGCTTGACAACTCTTTCCATGAAGAAATTTTATGGAATATCCAATCTAAAACTATCTTGTCCTGTAACTTGTTACCTGGGAGAAGAGACTGACCCTCATAGGGCTACTACACTCCTTCCATGGAGTTGTAGGGAGCAATGAGATCTCCCTTGAGCCTGCTTTTCTCCAGGCTAAACACCCCCAGCTACCTCAGCTGCCCCTCATCAGCCTTGTGCTCCAGACCCTTCCACAGCTCTGCTGCTTTCTCTGGACAAATTCCAGCACCTCAGTCTCTTTCTTACAGAACACAGTACCCAAGATGTGGCCTCACCAATGCTGAGTACAGGGGACAATCACTGAGCTGGTCCTGCTGGCCACACTATTGCTGATCCAGGCCAGGATGCCATTGGCTTCTTGGCCATCTGGGCACATGCAGGCTCACGTTCAGCCAGCTGTTGTCCAACACCCCCAGGTTCTTTTCCTCTGAGCAGCTTTCCAGACACACTTCCTCAGGTATGGATTATTGAACGGGGTTGCAGAACCCAGCACTTTTACTTAACCTCACACAGTTGGCCTCAATTATCCTCACACACTCTCCTCAAATGTTTCCTCTCTGCTGTATCATATTTCCAGCTGACAGCTGGTACATTCAAAATGCCCTATGAGAACAAGGGTTAGAGATGTTGAGACTTGTCCCAGATGCTTGCGGAATATTTTGCCTGCTTCTTTATCCTGGTTGGCTGGCCTATAAAAGACTCACATCATGAAATCTGCCTCATTGATGTTCTTCCCGCTCCTTACCCAAAAACACTCAATCCTATTGTCACCATTACCAAGCTCAGGGCAGTCAAAATACATGGCTACTCTACTACCTCTACTTCCTTGCCTATTCTATGTAAAGATTTTATAGCCTCCATTTCAGCACCTGGCTTCTGATAAAGCTGTTACTTGGAGTTAGCAGGGTTTCTGGGGAAAGGGAGGAAAGTTATTCCCTTTTGGGAAATAGACAGAAGACCAAGTAAGAGAAGAGACTAATGAAAAGATGTACTATAATGGATGCAGGCACCAACTTTCAGTGGACTATCACACAAAAATACTCACAATAAATCCAAGTTTTTTATAGTCTCGAGTGTACATAGATTTCCGTTTCTCCATACTGCCACTGCTATTGTTAGGTTCAGATTCGGCATCGAATGCAATTCTTCTGAGTTCAAATATGATATCCCGCTGAGCCTATGTCAAAACAAGGTTAAAAAAAATATGTTAAAATAACTGATCTCTCACTTAATTAAACAATTCCACTAAAGGTGTTTCAAAACAAAGTATTCCTGCCCACTGTCCAAAGTTTGTTTGTCTAAATTCCCTACTTCATACTTGGAGAGACAGTCAGCAAGAATGACCTCGTGGTTCCCGTATTTGAATGTCCTCACATTTATGAGATTTACACATGGGTACTTAAGTGTTGACTTCCGGAAACGGAACCCATGTTAGCAAGGCCTCTGACTACACAATTTTAACCACAGAAGCCAAGAGATCACACACATTTCAAATTAAGCTGGTACTTAAGCACCTTGCTGGATGAACACAAAATGACTCAGCACTCTGCATTCATTTTGGTAACTATCCATTTTTGCTACTGCAGAAACAGGCAAGAGAGGAATTACTGCAGCTGGAAATGTCTCAAGACAGTGATAACCACCCTACCAGCAATATTAACAACACTGTGTTAGTCACTCTATATGGAGATAGGCACTAATTGACTGCATGTACATTCCCAAGAGTCAAACTTTTCCATCTCAGACTTAGAAAGCATAAAATCCTACAGCATGATGTTACTTATGTTTACAACTATCTCACTCTCCCATCTTCTCTTCCCCAAATTATTAGCAAGTCTTGAGATAACTTCAGCTTAAAAATGAAATCAGGTTCCTCCTTGTACAGGGCCTAAATGAAGGCCACAAAAATCAAAAAAACAAAACAAATCATCCCTATGGCCCATTGACCCTATATTTAAATCTCTTGAATATCTTAGGGGAGTGTCACTTTTTGCGCAATGAACAACATCAAAGTAAATGTCTGCACGCAGTGAGCAATAAACAAATGAAGTACTTTATAGGTTCCCAGTAACAAAACCAGGGTTTATTGTTACACAATTTAACTTCAACTCTAGCACGCCAGATAGTTTTCATGTAAACATTTAATTTAGCTCTACAGAAGTACTTTTAGGAAGGACCATGCACCTCTAGTGCTTTGGAGAAGGGCACAAAGGAAACAAATGTTGGACAGCTGCTCAGAGTTTCTGCTCGGGGAGACAGAAAATTCAGTTCATGGAACTACTTGCTAAGGAGAATTGCCTGGCCATTTTGTACTTTTGCACAAGGAATGAAATACGTAGTGTATCTTCTTACAACCAAAAAAGATAACCCAACTTCACAGACAGAGAAAATTAATGACTTAAGTAAATGTTCCTAGCAAGTGGGTTTTTTTTTTCCTCCAGGAAGAGCTTTAAGTAAATCAGTAAAAAAGTTGCTGTCTTCCTGATAAGACCAGATCATGCCAGATGCTTACTTGATCTTGTGGATCCATTTTTGTCATCATTCTGTCTTCCAGAAGATTAAAGGTAAGTACTTGCAGAACATATAGCTGGTGTGCCATTTCATTATTGATGGCCCTCTGTGCCCTGATAACATGCTGCAGAGAAAGAGAGACAGGCTTTGGTGAATCAGAAAATTCCAGTGCATGCAGTCAGGGGTTTCCATTCCTAAGTATGTGCTTGCTATGCAATAGTGTATCTAGACTTCAGAAATTAAAAAAAAAAACAAACCCAAACAGCCAAAAAAAACCCAATTGCAAACACAAACCCACCTCCACCCCTGAAAATTAAACCAGGACTAGCACTACTGACACAGATACTGTTTAAATAACTTAAGGAGACAGGACTTTACACTAGATAGGGTCTGTACCTATAGTGAGAAGTAGCATTTAAAAAAAAACAGTGCTGAGAAGTCACGTCAAAGAAAAAATAATTCCATCCCAAGAGCTTTAGAGCTCTGTAATTTATTTCTTTTTTTCCAATAGATTATATTAAGAAAATATTTACAAGAGTAGCTGTCTGAGCAGAAAAGTATTCAGGCTGCAAACACAGCCAGAGAACACAGTGAATAGAATAGCAGGGTTCAATAGGGAGTCAGCATCACACCACAATCCTGCCTCTACTAGACAACTCCAATCTGTGTGAGGAAGACTACTTAGAAATACATTAGTTTATGATGTCCTATACATGCAGAATTATCCCATTCAAAAATCAAACACAAAACTGATGGACAATTTAAAAATCCCTGGTGTGCCAAAAAACACCCAATAGTTTTACAAGGGAAACAGACCCAGGCCTCTAAACACAGGACTTAAGGAAAGAGTCATCAAGTGGGAGCTAGATACATCAACAGATGTTGTACAGTTCCAGAGAATAAAAGAATCTGTCTGCCAAAAGGCATGTGAGCATTTTATGACAATAAATAAACAATTATTATCTTTATGATTGTTCCAAATTTTTAAATAACTCAACCAGTGTAAAAACAGGTCTTCTGAAATAAATTCTGGGGGTTTTATATGCACCAGTGAAATTATGATAGGAAATGAGAAAGTGTGAGGGGTTGTTTGTTGTTTGGTTGATTTTACACTCACTACAGAGAAAGATTTTCCCTCATTCCATTGAAGATGTAATCTACTCAAACGTCAAAGGCAAAATCCCTGATTTTCCATGATAGAAGATGCAGGTCTTCGATATTATATTAATTAATTATTTCATTAGCTTTAATTCATGCTTCTTGCGTGCAAGTCATGATGAATTGTGACAATCAAAACAGAATAATCAAAAGAACTAAAAAGCACAGGGGTATTTAATACTTTATTTTCGTGAAGAAACCACAATTTCTGACTGGGAAAATAACACTTCCAAAAAGCAGTTTTGAACATATTCAACCACCATTCAAACCTTATCTTCTATATTACAAGGCTTCAAAACATATCAAATTACAAAGGCAATTAAAATGCATTAAGACCTATGAACACCAAAAACTGAGTCACCTTTTCTCTCTCCTAATCAACAGTAAATTTGACAACCATATACTTACAGTTAAGATGATGGAACGAAGCTGCTTTTGTGCCAAAATGTTTGCCATTTCCTGATTTAGTAAAAAAAAAAAAAAAAAAAAAAAAATTAAAAAAATATCCAGAAGCAAGTATTTTAATATCATAGCTAGAAAAACACACTGGCTTAAAAGGTCTTACATTTCTGCATTGTTACTTTCAAATGAAAGGAAGCAGCATATCAGCATTAGGACTGTATGCATTATTTGGGGGATCACAGAGTCAAAATACCATGAGAAGAGAGATCAAGATAGTTAAAAGTACGTCACAAGCTGAGGGCTTTGGTGATCCAAAACCCATGGTGAAATACTTCAGAAGAGACCTCTGTGGGTTCAAGAGAGTATTTACATGCTTGTTCAAGCACAACCTTCCCCCATAAACAATACAGAAGAAAGCATGTACTGGAAGGCAGCCAGGACTTTAAAACAAGATGTCAAATAAAATGCTTATTTACTTTGATATTTCAGCTGTTTTAAAATCAAGTGCTCTAACTTCCATTCAATAAATCAGCCTACAACTCAGTAGTGTTTCATTATAATAAATTATAATTCTCCCCTGTATTTTAGTAGCAATGTTGACATTGTTCCACTCTTTTGTTTTAAATTAACTTGTCTGTCTGAAATCACTGTCGAGGTGAATATGCTTTTCCTTTAACTCTTAAGCAGCTGATCCCAACTGTCCCTGCTGCAAACTGTCCTACAATGCATAGGAGGGAATATTTAACACTTACCAAGCATAAGAGCGTAATCTTAACCATGCCTACAGGAGCATGCCCTATTTTTAGGTTCCATGAGCTTTTCCATCAATATAGAAATGCGTGTATGTGTATTTGTGTGTTTATGAGAGATATGCTTGCATATGCAGTGCATTCCTGCTGAACTTTGTGAGAGCTGAAGCCTAATGTAGAATAAATACTAGTCACTTTTATACATAAAAAATCCCCTAGAAAACAGAAAAATGGAGACTGTAACATTAAACATATGAAGGATAGATGACTAAAACACATCTGCAGAAACAGTGTAAATAAAGCAAATGTTAGGTGAGAACTTGCTCAGAAAAAGAAAATAATTCTTATTGTGAGATGGGAGGCAGTCAGAGATGCTGAACTCTTTTATTTGTACCAGGTAAAGGGTGCTGCAACAGAACACAACAATGATAAAGAAGGAACAAGGGACCAAAGACAAGAGAAACTCATCTTCAGTTTTTAAGCCTTTTCTGGCTGCACAGGATTCGATTGCACATAGCAGCAAAGGAGCAAAGGAATGGATGATATAGATGGCTCCATCTCTTCCAGAAATGTGCAACTGAGCTGTAGGGGGAGTGCCAGGCACATGATATACTTCAACGTTGCTTGGAACAGACTGGCTGGATTTTTGTCAAACTATGTACCCACTGCCAAAAGATTAACAGGTACAGAATACAAGATGGTACTTCTGCATTCAATGCAAAGAAAATAATAAAAAGGAAACTCTCCCAATTACTTTTTAGAAGATTATCAAATTGTTACTTCTTTCTTATAGCTATCATTTAAAAAGCTGTTATCAAGATACTGGGATTTTTCTCAGTGGACTAAAACTGATTGAAGCAACAAGCATTCAAAAAACCAATTATTGCATCAAAATTAACTTTGTCTCCAAAAATGCTATATTAGCAGTTAATAAGCTAATAAGCTGGGACCGTAATTCTGATATAAGTACGGTCCCAGCTGATGAGAACAAGAATTATCTGACCAAATTTGCCATCTCGTTTCCCATAGCAACGTCTCTGCAAAAAATACAGACAAGTGCGAAAGAAGTGTTTCAAATATTCACAGTATCATTTCAATGCTCAAACTCTCAGCTCTTTCTGAATAGACTTTTTTTATTTTCTTTTTTTTATTAATAACCTATATTTCTCTAGATTATTTGGTCCTTGACAGGGGCAGAAGAAGCAAAGCAACTAGGGAGTCCTCATTAAAAAGAAAAAATTTGGACTTTATGGGTTTTGCATTAGAGGAAAAAAAAGTGAGGGGAAAGAATTCAGACAGCAGTGCTAATTTAAATCCCTTCCTTAACTGCAGAGCAGCCATCCACATCATGCCTGTAAGTCGGCAGCAGAGAGGGTGCCAAAGTTCCCAGAGTCATATGAGTTTTGGTGCAGCTTCTCACTTCTAACTATGTTAAGTAGTGAGTGCTGAACATTAACTTTTGAGTGCCCATCATGAGATAATTGCATGAGACTTCATCACCTCGGTTCATTGTCTTAGAAAGACAGAGTTCAGTAAGTGCCATCTGTTAATGCTATTTGGAAGGCAATGGACACCTACCTTCTCTATTGTATGGTTTACTAATTAACCACAAGATAGACATAAAGAGAAACAGAACACATTCTGACTGCATATTCTCGGTTATTAAAGGCTGAGGAAAAATTTCTGCAAGTGTCAGAGCTATTATCCTTCAAAGCCAAAGCAGGTCATTATCTCCTGATGATCATAAACTCCATGACTAACAGTTTTGTGTCACAGCAGCAGGTACTACAGGTGAAGTCTGTCTGGCTCACTGCCAGCCTCACTTGGTGGTTGCACTGTTGGCAAGATACAGTTTTGCTTGCTGGCAGTACTAAAGTCTTGTCTACATCTGACACTGTTCCTCCACTTCAAATAGGACAAAGGCATACTTCTCACAGAAACACAGCAGCAACTATTCACAAATGCAAAAAAGCAAAATATTTGGGTTTCTTACAAGGATAAATTTATGCCAAAATTGAAAGAAAATTTTTATTCTAATTTTTGCTCATTAGGTGCATTCTTGCCTTACTTACAGAAGACTGTATTGGAGGAAGAAGGAAAAAAGAGAGGGATGAGGCGTGGAAGAGCCTTGTTTTCCTAACTAAACCATGGCTACATTTTTCCCTCTTTGCAATGTTAAAAATATTTTTTAAGGACAAGAAACAAAACCCAATATCCACCAGACACCCCTGAAAAACCCTCATTACGGCTTTGATGTTTGTTTAAACAGTGACCAGCATTTTAAAATGTAAATAAATCTAAGGAAAGTCCTTGTCAGAATGGATCAGCAACTCTCAGTGAACTTGTTCTGGACAGTAACAGTATGTCACCACAAGAATTATCATCACAGTTCCTGGTGACAGAAATATTAAATAAAGAAATGCCTAAATCTGTTTCGACACAGGCTAGTAACTTCATAAACATGGATAAAACTTCACTATTTCATAACACTTCACATTCCATCCCCATTTAACATCAAGTAACAATCTTGAAATATTTCCTGATATCTGGCACTAAAATAGCACACTATAAAAGCCATGAAATGCTTACATGGCAAGATATTTTTGTTTTCAAAAGAAACACACTTTTTAATAAAAAATCTGGGGGGAAAACATTCTACCAAAAAACAGCCTGGGTTTACAAGCTGTGCTGGCAGAGAGTTCAGTACAATAAATACTACAGTCAGCCACAGTCAATATGGTTCATATGAGGTCACAGGGAACTACAAAAGCATGGAAGAATGCCTAATCCCTCCTAATACTGGTGCAAGATGGGGGTAGTTCCATTAAAATGAATTATATCCCAGCACGAAAAAACAGAACTAGTTTCAGTTTGAATTGAGTGCAGGAGAAGTGTGATGGGACAACTGCAGGTATGAATATATGAAACACTTTTTCTCCTAGAGATGCATAGGTATACAACCCCCATCAACTTACCTGCCTCTTGTCATCAGGTGCTTTAAGGAAGAGTGCATTTATTACCGCAATGGTGTACGTCTGGATTTCTTGGTCTGTCCTGTTTGGAACAATGTTGTAAACGTAAGAGAAGAACACAAATGCACATGAGCTGCAGAAACTGATCTTCCAGCTGCATTTCTGCAGGTAGAAGTGGAGGAGCTGTTTGCGCTTCATGTTAACCATGGTTGCGCTTCATGTCAGGTAACCAAGGTTGGTCATGACCAGGTTTTCTCCATTATTGAGAGAGAGATGATGTCCCAAAGGGAGACTCAGAATTCAAAAAAGGTGGAATGAACTACTCCTTGAACTGCCAGTGACCCTCCACTGATCATAGCAAGAGTCTGACAACCGGTTTTTGTCAGGTGCACAGCAGCTGCAGATAGAAAGAGGAATCTTCCCTAAAGGCTTTTGGAAATGAAGCTGCTGGTATTAAAGTTTTTCAGGTGCATTGAAAATGACCCAGGTGGGAGACAAGCATAACCATGCACAGTACATTACTCTATGCTACAAGAGACAGCTTCCATCCATTTAAGCACTTTACATTACTATTTAAGAGAAAGCACTTCCCTTTTCAAATATACATTCAGTGAAAGTTGAGCAGTTTTGGTCTTACACATTTCCCAGAGTCTGGCAAGCAAAACAACCCCATCTGTATGCTAATTAAGCATTTAATTACTACAGGGTGCTCTTCTCATCATTCCCCACTTCCAACTACATAAGTAGCTTATAGAAAAACAAAAAGCCCTAAAACCT
This sequence comes from Onychostruthus taczanowskii, assembly GCF_017590055.1. Taxonomy (NCBI): domain Eukaryota; kingdom Metazoa; phylum Chordata; class Aves; order Passeriformes; family Passeridae; genus Onychostruthus; species Onychostruthus taczanowskii. The sequence goes on from NW_024500128.1 coordinate 7,849,302, forward strand.
AACTACCAGGCAACTCCAGAAAGATTGTTACCAGTTATGCAGTCACTTGCAGTGGAAGCAGAAATAATAAAGGAGGTTGCTGGTCTTTATACTACTGTTTTCTCTCCAAATGTTGTGTTATTTTTGTGCGGGAAAAAATATCCACCATATCAAGCGGCATATCAAGTCAAAGCCACTCACCCCTGCAAATGTGGGATTAGCTGCCCAATTGTGATCTCCTGTGCTACCTTCTGGTACAGGTCATGGCTGTTGAGCACCATGGATTCCAGGATTGCCAGCGACCGTTGCAAGATAGAGATGTCCGAGGCAAATTTGTTCACATAGCTTGCTATCTGCAAATACAATCATTCAGAGAATTTGCATCTCCTCATGAAAACAGGGAAAGGTAAGAAAGAAAACTGTCAGCGTGGTTCAGAAAGGCATTAGGATAAAAGGTACGTCTTGTCCACATGCCAGTTATCAGTGAATACCTGAAAATGATCAACCAGGCACAGCACATACCATCAGGAACACAGTGGCACAGGTGTTACTGGTTATTGTCAATATTCACATGACAGAAATGTAAGCTTCATCATTACATTACAAACATGACAAATCAGCATTAAAAATTTCAACAATTCTATTTTTTGTGTAGAAAACTTTGGAAAAAACAAAGAAACTAGTTCTCATTTTCTCCAGAAAAAAATTGTACAGGCTAAAAATATCTAGTCTTAAGGCAAATGTTTCAAAAGCAAAACTTATAATCTAGCTTTCTGGCAAAACACGGTCTAGAAAAACATGCATTTTTCTTCTGCTTGGTGTTACCAATAATGCTGAAAGCTCTTTCCAGGTTACCAATTAAAACTCTGTTGATGATCACGACAACTGGTTCCATAACTCTGTCTAGAGTCCAGCTTTTCATTAATAACCTTCCCTTTTACTGCAAGCTGCCACAAGCAAATGGCACATTAATTAAAACCAAGTTTGACCTCTGCTATTTTGAAGTGTGGCAATGACAAGCTGCACACTCATCTGCAGAGTCAACACAGCTGTGCAGTAAGATGTGGCAACACACATTCTCCCACATGCTGCCCAGCCCATGTGCCCAGCTTCCTGGGAAGAAACCTGCCTTCTACTGATGCAGAAAGTGAGAACTGCAGGGGTTTTCTTCAAATACACCAACACCAGCACAGTCAAAATGAAAGGCGCCCAAGAAATCACAAACAGAAGCGTACCGTGACCACAGTTACATGCTCTCTGCAGCCAAGTAACAGACTAGAGTGGCCCTGTCTCAAGGCTGATATGTTCCTTCCAGAAAATTTCATACATCTATTCAGTATTCCTGCTACAAGCCACTACTGTAGTCATAACTTCTGTTTCCAATTCTGGATGCTTGCTGAGACCTAAGAATTGTTCCCCTTTAGGAGGAAGAAAGGCCTGCCCTATGCTTGGAAAAGCTGTCCAGCTGCCTGTAAAAGTCACATTAAAAAGTTGACACATGGACAATGGTATTGTTTTGCATTTGTGACGTATTAAGTAGTACTGAAGGAGCAAAACACCCAACTTTGGCTGGAGACAAGAAAGAAAGAGGGATGTACTTTTTTTTCCTAATCTATTACAGCACTTTTGCTTTTTGCTGTTTGCTCTGCTACTTGGTTTGCATTACCGCAGCAGGAACATCCTACACCAAGTGAAACTCAATTCAGAGAATATACTTTATTTTCTGTAAATAAGCAAGCCAAGAATGCATAGAAAACAGGAAGAGAGAGGCAACTCGATTAGCCTTTTTCTATTTTGGACTCTCAGTATCTTCTCCAAGCAAGTCATGAGCCAAATAATATTTACAATAGTACACAAATAAAGTGTGCTTTTTAGAGAAACAATCTGTGTGTCCAAAGCACTGTGCTACCCCACCTCTGTTAATGGTAATCCAGATGTGTTTTGATGCATTGCAGCCAGAGCTGCCAGATCTCCACAGGGCCCACGACAGGGGCAGTGTATGCACAGAGCAACTCTGCACTGCTCACACATTAAACCAAGTGCCCCTGGATGCCTCAGTTTTCAGGCATCCATGGATTGCTTGTGCAGCAGGAAAACCATGTGTCCAGGCTGTGTCCCAAATTTCCAGATTTCTGTCACCTCTTTAGGATCCCTGACATTTATGAATTATTCTTGGTGCAGCAGCTCCTTCGGGTGGCAGTTAATGCTTCACTGGGATATAACATTTTCATATCAGGGACCTGCAGAAATGTAACAGTATAGATAACTGGAACCTTCGTCTAGGAAAGGCTGCCTTAGCCTCATTTATTCTCCTGACCTCGGACCATAACATCTTTTAATCATCAACACAAACACAAGGTATAAAGCCATCTTGTGTGTTTAAAAAGACATTTCACACTGAACATAGATGCAAAACATCTGCTGGGTAACTAACTTGCAAGTCAAGCTGTGTGTATTCATAACCACCTTGCTGAAGCATGAAGTCTGGCCAGAAATAATAGGCTTGTCTACCTTGAAAAATAAGTCATGCAAGTTCCAGGGAGAACAAAACTGCATTAAAATGAAATTCTATTCCCACACTTGAAGTTCTGTACATGGGAAAAAAAAAAAAAAAGGGCCTTCTTGAAAAGAGACATGAATCAACAGGAGTTCAAATTTGTTTTATTTGCTGGTTTTTGTTTATTAGCACCACACACAGAGAGGGCTTTCAACATCCAAAAATAATGCTGCATTAATTTATCAAAAATTCAGATTATTAAAATAATGGAAGCTCAGCAAAACACTACATCTTTTTCAGAAAGAAGCAACTTGATTGCTTTGCACTTCCACATGAACACCTGTCACATGGGTGTGTCTCATTAAGGATAACATTATTTCTTCAGCAAAATACCTGTAACCTTAAAATCTGCATATAAAGCCACATATAAAAGAAGAGTCTGGGTGCTTAATTTCCTTTCAATTTCAAGGGAAATTAGGAATCAGACCATGAATTTACAGATTCATGCTCCTTTGAAATAGGAATTAATATGCAAACTAAGAGTAGATGAAAAACCTACAGCAAACTGAACTACATCATCCAAGTTCTCCTGGTTGGGCATCACTTAAAGCAAAATAGAGAATTCAAAAGTTAAACAAAAAGTTGTTATATAATACTACTACTACTTATTATTATGATTACTATTTAAAAGCTGCACCAGAAAAAGAACACAGGGGAAAAAACAGTGAAAGAAACAGATCTGATTTTCATTATGCATGTTCATTAGTTATTTGCCTGCACTATCCTGTTGTCAGAAATGTACAAAAAAATCTGTCCAGGTTGTGGTCTTTGTTAAGATTTAGTGCATAGTAAAATTTTAAAGGGTGCATATAATTTTAAAGTAAGGAACTAGAGCTGCACTTGACTACAGAAAAAACAACTGACAGTTGTGACATACAGAAATATTTCTCTGGCTGCCACTCTGTTTTCTGCACAATATATTTGAGAAGGTGGAGTAAACAATTTGTCAACACTAAGGCTCAGCATCATACACTTATGAAACAGCAATTATATAAGTAATTTTTAAAGATTTTTTTTTAACATATCTTAAACAATACTACAAACTTTATCACTCCTCTTGTAGGAACTAAAGATGGAAGTACCAAATTTGTGTAGCACATTTTTGTCATGGTTTAGGAATGGTATTTCCCTGTTTAGTGCTCCCATTGAGCACCACAAAGAATGCACCACTTGCTCATTCCCCCTGTCCTTCCTTTGGCAGGCCTGAGGAGAATTGGAGGCACTGAAGGTAAACATCATGGGTCTAGATAAGAACAATTTACTGGAAACAGCAATAAAGAAAGAAAAAGAACAGTAACAGCTATACTATCAATAACAGAGGGCACAAGAGAGATGAACGATTCACAAGCAAATGCCTACAATGTGGAAACCAGGAATACCTGAATCACTGCCACGCTATCCCCATCCAGAAGGAGCCCCTTCCCCTGTCCCCAGAAAATGATGTGAGGTGGTATAGAATAACCTCTGTGTCCTAGCCATGCCCACTCTTGGATACTGCAAAAATTAACCAGGACAGAACCAGGGCAATTTTGATAACCAATCATCATGACTTTTTCTAAGAACTTGGAATCCAAATCCTTTAGACAGCTATGGAATCTGGAAAAGAGCTATATATCATCATAAACAAGAAAAATGTCTTGAGAGAACTTTGCATATCATAAGGAAGCTTTTCCAAATGATGCTATTTTCCCTTAAAATAAGGAAAAAAGTACTCCTTGAAAGCAACAATCTTACCTGCTGCACCTGGAATAGCAGTTTTTAGGTATTCAAAGGATGGGAGAGAGTCTGCATCCAACACCACGCACTTATTCATTAGAAGCAGTCAGGAGTTCCCCTTGGGGTCTCCTTCAGCTTCTATATTTTTAGGTTAAAAAACTACTCCAGAAAAAATTTAGACTAGTTCAACCCCATTGAAGTTTAGCTTTCATTTAACATGAAGGACAGCTTCAAAAGGCAAAAGCACTTGACTGCAAGTTTCCCCTCAGCAGAAACTTATCAACTCCCTTATCCATCCCATCAGTCACTTGAACAAGCCCATCAAGGATCTCAAGTGGCCTGTCAAAAGCCAACGTCAGAGAAGCTAGTGAGAATGAAGTTGTAGATTGCTGCCACAGAGATGAGACATGGTCCAAAGGTGCTCTGCTAGGTTTGTCCCATGTCCACACTGCACCACTGAGGGCTCTCTGCCTTTTTGGCTTCCAACTGCATGCAGATCAGAACACTCCTAAGCCTCCTTCCTCAACCTCTATCATTCTCTGTCCCTCTGTTTCTCTTCTCTCTGTGATCTAATGAGAAGTTTGAATGAGAGAGATGAGAAACCTTGCCCCAGGAAGAGAAGAAGAAAACCTTTGTTGCCCAGAAATGGATTAAGAGAACTTTTGCTTTCATGCTAGAACAGCTCATCCTTAAAACAGCTCCCCATAAGCTGACATGGCCTATGAAAGCAGCTATGGGAAAGCTGTAAGGCATGGGAGGGACTTACACTGTGAACAGATTTCTCTTTCCTGCGTGGTTGATTCGCTGTGACATTGAAGCCGCAAGAGAACTGTTTCTTGTGGGGAAGTCTCCACAGCATAGCAAGAGAGACTCCTCTCCCTAAGAGAACTGAAGGAAGACTATTCTAGAGGTGTTAACTGACTGAAAGTGCCAGGTTTTGTATATTTATTTTGTCAGTGGGAAAGAAAAGAGTGTGTGAGTGGAAGAGAAGTATTCTGAAGGTTGTATTCTGATTCTTATTATTCTTTCTTTTAGTTCTGCTAATAAAGCTTTCTTTATAATCTTTAAAGTTTTGATCCTGCTTTGCTCTCCTCCTAATTCTTATCTCATAGCAGAAAATGAGTAAATAATTCTAGTAGGTGCAGGGGCATTTGGCCAGCATTAGACCCACCACACTCTCCTATCATTCTCCTTGGTCCCTTTCTTGCTCAACAGTTTCACTACTGGTTCTACCTGCCAGTTTTGGTTTATATAGGTACTTTGTGAAAATGCTTTTGGTTGTTTCTTTTAGTTGTTTTATTTTTGTTGTGTGTGTGTGTGGTTTTTTGGTTTTTTTTAATTGGGTCATTATCCAGGGAAACCTATAGAAATGCCTGACAGAAGAGGTGAGCAATTAATAAGGGGAACAGAACAATTTCTTCTATTGTTACAACAAAATCCACAGGGCAAAGCTTGGACAAAGACATTTGTTTTGAGTCAATAACAAAGTAAATGCTCTAAACTAACTTTAGCAAGTTTCTTCATTTTCTTCATATGCTCCATAATAGGCTCCCCTAGAAAATAAGGCATTCTGGACGTTGTGTCTCCTGCAGTCAGTTAAAAGCAGTTGTAGAATTTTCTTTGCCATTAGACGGTAAAAACAATTGTCATCACAACCTACCAGGACTATGAAATTGGAAAAGAAATTTAAAAAACAGACAAAACTCAGATCAGTTACACTACTTTTTTTTTTTTTTTTTTTTTTTTTTTTTTTTTTTTTTTTTTTTTTTTTTTTTTTTTTTTTTTTTTTTTCCCCCTTATGACCAAAACTGAGGTTTAGTGTCTAAAGTATCTAAGACTTTTTTTCATAGTTGATCCTTCTTTCACTTTTGGCAACAAAAGTAAATTTCTCCTTTCTTTGATGGTAGCAGTTTTCTAACAAAATTTAAAGCCCTCACTCTTGACACACTCTGCCAAAATGAAGGTTTCTTTGCCACAGGTTATATTCATTTAATTACTGCTCTGATATTATTTTAGTGAAGTAACTGACATCTTTTGAACCTCTTCAAATATACTTTAAGTTATGATAAATTCAATCAGGTTTGAAAATTCTTTGTATAGAAGAATTAGTTGGTTTTGGGGTTTTTCTTCCCCAGTAAATGACTTTTTCTGAAGTCTTGTATATCTCTGTACCTAAAGGGTACTACCATGCTTATGCTGCTTTTGTGCATCTCTGACATGCAACTAAAGAAGGATATGCTGCAAATTGTGAACAGATCTCTTTCAAAACCACATACCTCAACTGCAAGATTCAGAGGTGCAAAGTTCAGCTTGATTAACTCAGATATCATCCCAATTTCAAACTGTAAACTAACTAATTTCTCTTCTTCCAATACCCCAGAGGAAACACTTCAGTGCTGCTGGCTTTTTTTCCTAGAAATATGACATTACTCATTTTAGTTTATATTACATCAAAATAGCAATTTTTTGCTTTAACTGTATTTTATCTGCACAGGGAGGTCACAGTGTAATTGAATACACAATTTCTCACGTAACAAGCCTAATACTGTGTTGATCCCAACTCACTCCAACTGATTTCCATGGAAGTTGAACCAGATTCTGCAGTACAAACATTTATAGTTTGAAACAGCACTTTAATCCTATTTTCATGCACCTTTTTTCACCAATGACCTAAATAATGTACCTGGAAAAAAACAAAGGAGGGAAAAAGAAACAAACCCAAATCACCACTCACCTCAAATATTTAAACTGATATAGAACAGATAGCATTGATTACAAATTTACCTTTTTAATGAATGCCACAGAGAATGTATCCCACGATACAATCCCATGATCCATCAGCTCAACAAATGCAGTCAGTGTAAAGGACAACATATCTCCAAAGCTGCAAGAGACAGGAGTCATGACAACATTTACCAGTAATGCAGCAGGGCAATGACCGAGGGAATAAAGCAGCAGGAAGCTTTCAGAAAGGCAGGAAAATGAAGCCAATTATGGACTAAGAGGAAGCAGAAGAGCAAGAAAGGCCGTGCTATAGGTAGTCTCCAAAACAATTTAGCATGGATAGCAAGAATAGTCTACTGGAGGAAAGCAGTTGTAAGAAAAGTAATCCCTAAGAAAACACTGCATGCAATGCTCAAAAAAAGACAAAAAAAAACAAACAAAAAAAAAAAAAAAAAAAAAAAAACCAAAAAATAAACCAAAAAAACCAAAAAAACCCCAAACCAGTCCAAATTAAACTCCTCTCATAAATTCAGAGATTTAGATCTAAGAGAGGAAAGAAGTGAACTTCTTCCTTAGCACTTATGAAATCCTCCTAATTGAAGGCCCTCAATTGCAGGTCACATTTTGGTACCTCTGCATCAAGCAAATTTGTGGGAAGTGAGAGTATTGTTTATTCCTTCTCTTACAACAAAGCAAATATATTTCAGAAATGCACCAGAAGAGATTATATATCTTGAGAAGCATCTTTCTAACAGTTAATGACTTGATTTCTTTCTTTAAACCTCGAGATGCATCTCTTTTTATCTATGAGCAACCAAATTGCAAAGCAAGCAGTTGAAATTATTTAGGTTTTGCAGGCCACTACCCTGCATTTTACTCCAGTAAATTTGAAATTCAACACATCTTTGTATGAACTCAAATTCAAAATGAGTTTAAGCTCATTTAAACTGACTAGATGCACGGGAACTTTTCATGTTAAACCACAACTTTTAAAGATTAGCTTCATTTCTATACATAGTCAGGGCATCAAACAGTCAGCAGCCACAAGGATTTCAGTGAAGCACTTCCATGAAGTAACTACTCAGTACAAACAGCAGTGCAGAGATCCTGAAAGGGTATTACCTTTCAGGGCATGTCAAACTGCCTGAAAGGTACTCTGCCAGTAAGCTGTTAAAAAGCAAAATTATACAATCAAACAGCATGAATAGTCCCAGTGATTGTAAAACAACAGCTTACACCTAATAAAAAGATGGAACAAAAAAAAATTTTGTCAGATTGGAACTGCAAAACTTAGCATGCTGAAAACCTGAGTCCAATAGTACAGCCATAGTTAATTGTTGTAATTAATTGGTGTTCCCTGATCTGTGGTTTATCCTACTGTCCTGCATGAACCCAACACAAAAAAGTGAACATCCAACATCCACTCAGATGGAAGACATTTACAGCAGTACAGAGGAATAAGGCAGACAAATGCCTCAGCTCCAATGCAGCAACTCCAGTAGCTGGATTTGGTTTCATCTGCCATTTAGGGATATCTGATCCAAGATGCAGCCTTTAATGGCCTCTTCATTTAAAAAAATAGACATTTTGCCAGAACTCCTGAGATTCCCTCCACCAAAAATACCCCTGCCATTCCTGACATTTTGTGAGTAAAACCCAAAAAAACACCAAAATACCTTTCCCTTCAGTAAATACAAGTATGCACAGTTGCTCTAATTACTCAGGACAAAATGAAAAAACTACGCCAAAGAACAAACAAGAAAAATAATGTCTCTAAAATCCACTGTAAGTTGGCAGGGAATACTTTCTTCAGCAAACAAATGGTCTAGAAGTTCTGGGGTTTTTTTTGGGGGGGAAGAGGATGCACTTTTGCTTTTTTTTTCTTGTCGTAGTTGGTATGTTTGTTTGGGGTTTCTTTAATATTGCATATCATTTAAGAACCACATTAGATTTAAAATGTCATCATTAGCATTTCAAATAAGCAAGGATTTCATATTAGGATGACAATAAGACTCTGAAAGAAATTTAATTAGCTCTGGTGCTGTCACATTCCCCAATTAATTCCTTTTGCATAATATAGTTATTTATGAACCCACAAATAAAACAGCAGCCCTAGGAAAGGCTTTCTTCTAAAAGCTTGCAGCAAATCCTAATGCATCTTCATGACAGAAAACTTCTACAAACACAAGAAATACTAATATTATAAGTATTAATATTATTATTAATTAAAACTAAGCAAGTTTCAAGGCCATATAGGTTGAAAAGTAGATAAAAATCTCTCCCAGTGTTAAACTAAACACATACAATCAACTGGTAGAGATAAATTTTCTCATCTATTGTTTTAAAATTTAGCCCGTTAACCTGTATTTAGTATATGAATGCTCTTCAATAAGCAAATTGTACATGAAAACTAATCCACATCAACAAAAGGTAAAGTTTAGATGGCTTACCTAAACTGCATTAAACTTGTGCATGGATATCAATCTTCAGAACAGCAGTGGCTGGAATGTAAAGGGATCAAGCTAACCTGGATTTACCAGTATCATTAAGTCTTTTAATCAAAACTATTGATCAATCCTACCAGATTAATACTGATTAATCCATGCTCCTCCACAGCTCTGGGGAATAAACCAGGCTAATGGAGCTGACAATTCTGGTTTGAATGTATAAACCTAGTTTTAGTAGATCTGACAGCGATACAACCATTTGGGATCCAGAAGGTGAAAGCACTTTTCAACTTAAAATGTTCAGACACCTCATAAGATGTCACTCCAGTGACTGTGCTTCAAATAATTAATGACTGAAGAAGTGCAACACTGGGACTAATCAAGCAGCAAGAAATACTTCAGCTCTATTGCTATGCAGCACACACATACACACTATGTCTCTCTAAAATATCTGACTACACACATGCACCTGCCACGCACCTAGACACCAAGTGCCACTGCAAAAGTCAAAAGCCAGGCTTAAGGGATAAGCATTAGGAGTCGCAAAGCTAAAGATGAAAGCAATCGGCAGGGTAACTAGGGCAAGATAAAGATTAAAGCATCGGCAGGGGGAGGGGAAGGGTGTTGATTCATTGTTAAGTGGTTAAACACAAGCGGATAGGTAGAAATAGACTTTCAAGTAATTAGTTTCAAAACACACACACACAGACACACACTATTAAGAGCAGCAGAGAGAGGCTAGAAATTTCAAGGCAATCAAAGCTGGTTTATAAAATTAGCAGTCTTCAAAAAAAAAAATGGTAGGAGCTGTTTAACTCAAGGCCTCTGTAAGGGTTTTGATCATACAAAAAGTCCAAAAAATAATGGGGCCTCTAACTTCATAAAATCTTTTTAGAATAAACCATAGCACAAGTCACAACAGTTCTGTAACTATCAAACCCTACCTGCTCTGGCTGAATTACTTAATAGTTTGAGGACAATTCCTAATGAAGATGCTTTTTAATGCAGCAAGAGGGGAAAAATAATCAGAAAGATGCACTGTGTAATTGCCATTTCATATCTCATTAACACTGACATCTTAATAACCTTTGCTCTCAGGCAAGCTACTTCTACAAGCCCTCCTGAATGCTGCTCTGGCTCTGGCTCTTGGATGCTTTACATTGGGACAACTGATGAAATTTCACTGTTCTTTGCTGACTCCTCTGTTCTAACCCCCATTTTGAGAGCTGGATATGAATAATCTCCTCCCTACAGCAGGTCCTGGCAAAAGCCTGCCAGGCAGCAGAAAGCTGAGGTTTGCAATGCCACCAGATGTCCCAGCGTGAGCCATTCCAGTGGATGGCCATGCTCCAATACAGCCTGTGGGTCCTCAACCTCTCTGGCAAGCCTGCCTGAGGATTAATGCAACAGCTGCTTTCTACATCTCTAGGCTTTAGAGAAATACCAGGTCAGACCTGTTAATTTAAATTCCTAAGAATTCTCTGTATTCTTACCTCAGGAAACTGTGAAGGAAAAAAAAAAAACAAACCCAAACTATTCCATATATTTTGATACTAATTTTTATTTCCTGAAAATAAAAATGACAGGAATGTGCCTGTGATCCTGATTACCACACCTGTCTCTCACATGCCTTCCTAGTATCATTTCTACAGGCTAAACTATCTTTTTATCCCGTGTGCTTATTTTGAAAGATGCCTAGAGCAAGTTAGATTACTTTTCAAAATAAATTAATGGCAGTTTAGCACCCATATCCTCCAGATGTTTTTAAAAAAGAAATTTTAAAAATTTCAATCCATGTTTCATACTCATAACAAAGTGAACATTTTATCACTGTTATGGAGGGGAAAATACTTGGCTGCTCAAATGATTATGTAAATCAAAATAATTAGTCAGACTCAGCTGTCATCAGGTAACAAAAAAAGCAATACAAGCTTTTACCAAGCTCATGTTTTATATTAAAAATACCTTTGTGTAGTGGAATCTGGAAATTAATTGTTGCTTCTCTGTTGCAACCAGAAACAGAGCCACCAGCCCACTGGGACTAGAAGCCAAAGAATGCACACCTTTACACAAACCACTTTCATAGGCGAAACAGAACCAAAGCTGAGCTCTAATTTTGCAAGGGAAAGCAGCATAGAAACAATTTAATTGGGCAGGAGGTAACAGGAGAGTAGCAGCCTACTACTAAATGCAGGAGTGGTTAACTAAGTCCCTTATCTGGGCTCACAGCCTAATACTTGGCAGCTGAAAGGCCTGACATCACTGAGGTCAACATCAAAGAGTAAGAACAGCTTTTTAAATTGGAGCTGTCAAGGATAAATGGCCATGAATAAATTTAAACAGGGGAACAGAATATATCTAATCATCAGAAGACAAGAGGCCTGGAAAAGCCATGGGGGCCAGAATCGAACTAAGTTTAAAACGAAGACTGATGATGTAGCAGGATGCTTTTCCAGCACAGTGTGAACTTTATATTGCTATGGCTCCTCTTCACTGCTTCTACACTGCCCTATTTCTTCAAGCAACCTTTCCAAGGGTAAAACTAAGCCACTGCCGAATCAAAGCAGGAGCAATTCACACCTGCTTGGTACTTAGTACAGATGAAAATGATGGAACAATCTGTGTAGTAGCTGCCCCTACTTTTCTAGATGATTACAGAAAATGCACTTAACTGCTACACAGCAATTGACACAGATTTTTTCTTTTTCATTGTGCTGGCTAAGCACTACCGAAATATTTCTTTGTGGTACAGTTTCACTGCATCATTAAAGGGAGTCAGCCTTACTGATTTCAAATCCCTTGCATTCCAAGAACAAGAAATAGCTTTGTAACCCTAGTATCAGGGTTTCACTATGTCTGAAATTTAATTTTCATTAAAGAAAAACATGGTGTGAATTTTAAACATAACTGTAAATATTCTTGAATAAACCCAAGTGTAGATACTCTTACCATGGAGTATAACTAAATCCACTTAAAGGTACATTAAGCATGGGAAACTAGCCCAGAGGAACTATTACACATTGAAGATGTGATTAGAATTACCTTTTTTCCCTTATTCCCCATTTTTTAAATTCCTGGTTTTGTTCATTTCATAGCAATTTCCTCAAACTGACTACTTCTCCTAAAAGCCCAGGCATCACTATGCTGGAAAAACACCACTCTCCAATCAGTTTGGTTTGACTACAATTTAGCACTGCAATGCAGAAGTCAATTAATAGAGCTGGTTTTTGGGGTTTTTAAAAATTTATTATGTCATCCTGTACATCCAAAGTAACTTGTTTGTTTAAATTAGCATTTGGTTTCTTTAAGTATCTTTAGTCGAGAAGACAGGAAGTGGATGCTGAGAAGTATTATAGTTTAGTTCATGATATCAAGCTCTGTGGGTTTTTTTATCGTTCTCATTTCATCTTTTCCCACTAATACATGGGGGGAAAATAGTCAGGATGTTGGATAACTACACTCATAGAACATCACTGAACTGTAAACACTACAGTAAACACTTTACCTTCAAAACATATGACCAAGCCAGCTTCCAGAACTATTGGTTTCACATCCTCAGCAATGACTCTACTACCTTTTTCAGTACAAGTCCCAAATTCAATAATTTGTGTTACTTAATTGTATTATCTCACATACTATTGCTGGAAATCAAAATATTAATATATTGAGGCAATCAAAATATTAATATCTGAGTACCTCCATGTAAACTGAACTTTCTATTGGCAGGATTTAACTCTCAAAGTCAGAATAAACTTTAGTTACAGATATGTTCTTTACTACTGTATTCATGATGTGATACATCTACATTGACCAATAAGGATCCTCTTAATAAGTATCTTAATAAGGATGAAGTGGGTAAAACCTTGTTCTCATGAGTAAACAAAGCTAAACTGTCCTCAGTCGGATCAGGCCTAAAACCAGGGTGCAATACAACTGTAAGTCAGTGTTTCAGTATTGTCCCGAGGACAAACGTAATCCATAGAAGTATACAGTGTAATACAATTTGGAAACAGAGAGGTGCTGAAAGACTATAACTATTCTTCCACAAAGAACTATTTTCACAGCAGTGAGGAAATGCTATCTAAAAGGACTTTTTAGGGTTGGAAGGTACTTCTGAAAATCATCTGGTCCTACCTGCCAAGGCAGGGTCACCTGGAGCAGGTTACTCAGGAACATATCCAGGTGGGGTTGGAATGTCTCCAGAGAGGGAGATTCCATTAACCTCCTGGGCAGCTGTTCAGTGCTCTACTGCCCTCAATGTAAAGAAGTTCTTCATCCTGTTGAGGTGAACTTCTTGTCTTTTAGCTCACAGCCACTGCTTCTTGTCCTGTTGCTGGGAACCATGGCAAAGACTCTGGCACCATCCTCTTGGCACCTGCCTTTGAGATATTTATCTGCATTAACAAGATCTCCTCTCATTCTCCACACTAAACAGGCCTAGCTCCTGCAGTCTTTCCTCTTAAGAGAAATGTTTCAGAGCCCTAATTATCTTTGCAACCTTCCAGTGGGCCTGTCCCAGGAGCTCCATGCCTTTCTGGTACTGAGGAGGCCAGAGCTGGACACAGCACTGCAGATGTGGCTGCACTAGAGCAGAGTAGAGGGAGAGGACCACCTCCCTCCACCTGCTGGTCTCAGTCTTCTCAGGATATCATTGGCCCTCCTGGCCCCAAGGGCACTGCCAGCTCATGGCCAAGTTGTCATCCTCCAGGACTCCCAGATCCTTCTCTCCAGAGCTGCTCTCTACTTGGTCAGTCCCCAGCATGTACTTGGTGCTTGGGGTTATTCCTCCCCAGGTGCAGGACCATACACTTCACTTACTTGAACCTCATTAGATTTCTCTCTACCCAATTCTCCAGCCTTTCACAGTCCTGCTGAATGGCAGCAGAGCCTTCCGGACATGTTACCAAGATGATGCTGCCAAGAATTCCATAAGCCTCATGGCACTTCAACAATTTTCCTCATAATCTAAACTTTTCTATTATGAAACAAGTTTGTATTAGGTTAAGAAACTGAACTTAGCAGAAGGATTTAAATTTCCTGCCAAATTTATTCATACTGTATCATTTATTTATTAGGCAATAATTTAAAAATAAATGTTTCAGAACTTGGTTTACAGCAGATTTGTGAAAGTATGATTTAGCACAGGTTTGGATGGGGAGCTGCATTTCCTGCATGATCAATCACATCAAGCTCTCAGAATGACAGACATGCTTAATTGATTATGCTCTTGCTTCCTTGGGTTAGCTATACTTGACATGTCAAATTTGCAAACCAGTCAAGATATTACAACATCTCTTGGGATTCAAATTTATCAAAGCCTGTACTTAACTCTGAGCAAACAGAAGCATTCTGTTCACAATCATCAGGGAAACAGGCAGGGAAATTCTGATATGAGCCCATTTACTATTTTAGAGTTTTCCTTTATACAGCTATCTGCAACAACTAGCATTACCTGGGACTAGCAAGTAATAGGAATTCAAACTGGGACAATGAACCTTACTTTTCATCTCACTAACACTGACCATTAAAATTGCCAACTATCAATCACATAAGCCAATGAAATTCAAGAGGGGAATTGGGAAAGGTGGGGAATTTTTTTTTCTGAAATTAGAAAATAAAACAAATCAAAAGCTTGACTTCAGTAATAGTAAAAGCCCCTGCTGAATTTACAGAATTAAAGCACTCATTCCATAGGCAAAGCAAAAAAAGGCTTCATCAGAAAATTTTAACAGGCATCAAAGAGCAGAAAACAGAGAAGATTGAAGACTTGCTGATGCATATGCACAGTTGTATTTACATATAAAGATTAGCGCAAGGGCCTGAACTCGGTCATGCAAAAGTAGAGGTAGTATGCAAGGTGATGATCTAATCAAGTTCTTACCAGGGCTTCATTATCTTCTGCAATTTCTGATATCGTCTGCAAAATTAAAACTTGCAGGTGAGGAAAAGCACTTCAAAACATCTGTACTCTATTTACTGCATACAACCCCCCCATACTGGAGCCATAAAATTCACAGACATGCATATAATAAGAGGCAGTAAATTGCCAACAATTTGCTGTGAACAGAAGCAGTTCAGTAAGTGTAATGAGCACTCCAAATCCATTTCAAATATTTGTTCAGAATATTTGCGCTAACTTCTGTTAGGAAAAAAAACATACCTAGACATTCTAATTTAGTAAAACATTTATATAAAAAGCCTTTGATACAAAACAATAAGGGTTTACACCTTAAGCATCTTCTGTTCTGTTTCAACGACATGTAACCCATTGCCTGGAGAACTCTTTTATTTACTTGCGGTCTCCACCACCAATAGTGATGTCAGAGTCATCAGCATTGTTGAAAGTTGTGTAGCTAGGATGGTAAATAGTAAAAATGGCACCAAAGATAGATATCCTCTTCTAAAAACACCACTTAAACATATAAAAAATAACAGAGCTAGAAAGAAATAAAAAACCCAATCCTTCTCTTACTTAACCATTTCTTCTGCCCCCTAATTCTATTTCACAGTTTTATTTCAGAGGCTTGACTGCAGTTCCACACTGGGCAGACTAGTGTTAAAAAGGACAAAAAAAGAGGTTCCTCTTTCCTTTCTGCACCTTCTTCCCAGGTCTTCCCTTTTGCACTTTCCCTCACAGCAAGCTGCACAGCAGTGTCATTCAGCTCAGAAGAGCTCTAGGACTACAAGCTCTCCAATCACTGATTCAATTCTCTAATTCTCTCCTAGAATACAGCTACAGTTTTGGGGCTTTTTTCCCTTTTGGTAAAGCAGTAATTCCTCCCACCTTTTCAAGAGGAACTAGTCTCAAGGACGGCAGCTTTTGGGCTGGCTTGTGTGAATGTTAGTGGAGAAACCACAGGAACAGTGGTTTGAAGTCCTTCTCTGCCAGCTGCAATACTCATGCCTGAAGATAGTGCTGGCACAGTTTATCATGAATCCAAACACAGACTGGGCTACAGCCTAACTCAGATCAGAGAAGTGACAAGATTTTCTCCTTGGATTTCATGCCCTTGGTTCTTTTATGCTACAACATCTATCTGAGTAGCCAGTAATAATGAGTAAACAAAAAAGAATCCTGATGATCAGACAGCCTAAACAAGCAGGGGAAAATACCCTCAACATGCTTTTATGAGCAGTAACATTCAAAACAGTTTCCATAGTAGAAGATCCAAGCTTCAGCAGAATGTCACTCCTGTGCTTCTGCAAATTAAGTGCTTCCATGCTGTGGCAGATTCTGTTAAACCACCAAGAACAATTGCCACAACAAATGGGTTTTGTCATCTCCCAAATGTGCATGGATCCTTGCAACTTTCTGCAGCATGTCAGCCAAACTTCATAGCACTCTTCCCAGGCCAGTTTTTAAAATAGCTGCTTTCTTCCAGGTGCTGACTTCGGCTAAGCAGCAAACAAAACTGAAATTAGGGCTGTATTTTTCTGATAGAGAAACAAGTGTGGTGTTTGCAAACTGGTAGCACTTCAAAGGACAGACCCTGTTTTGCCAGAGATTTCTCACAACAGGCTCTAATCAGGACATTTTCTCCATGACTGAGACAGGGATTACAGAACAAACATCTGAGTCCTAAAACAAAACATTTAGACAGCAACTCCCTTGGCATTTACAGAACTCTTACCCATCCTGAGTTAATCAGCAATCAGTTAACCTGAGGTCAAAAAGTGTGCAAAGGAAAAGAAAATATAAATTTAGAATAATATGTAGAAATAATTGAATTATATAAGACATTTCTGTTGGAGCAATACAAAGAAAAAAGATTTGACTTTGGAGGAAAGATAGCCATTGTATTAAATCAAACAGTTTCTACTGATTTTTCTTGCTTTGGTGTGACTAGAGCAGCAATCAATCTAGGACATCAAATGTTGCAGCAACACATAATTATAGATTGACTTTTACCACTGAAGATGTGGATGGAGGCTGTTCTCTAAAGCAACACATGCTATTTTCATCTGTCATGAAACCAAAACATAATAGAGAAGGAACTGGCATGAGCAGGAGTTCCTCTCATATTTACCCACAGACCATGCAAAAGTCACCAAGGAGAAGCCAAGCTGATTCTTCCAGCAAGTCAGCCTGGAAAGAAACTAAGTACAGCCTGCCACCTCCATCAGCTTTCCTCTTTCTATATATGCATAACTTTTTTTCCCTAGAGGGCTAACTCTGTGGTAGCAACCAAACAGCTCTGTAGAGCCCTTCTTGGTGAGTTACCAAGGTAGGGTCAAATATGCTGAAAGCCTTACTGATCTGGACACTGTAATTAGCTCAGTACTTATATTTATCTTTTTTTCTTTTTCTTTTTTTTTTTTTTCCCTAAAGAAAGCATCCCTCAATTGCACTTGCACAGATGGGAACAAAACCACGGCCAAAAAGCAAATGTTATAAGGGCAAATTAAATAGCAATTGTGAAAGGATGAGACTCTACAGTGGTGAAAGACAAACCCAGCAATTTTTACACAGGCAGAAAACTCAAAATAGATGCCAACCTAATACAAAATAACATGAATGACAAGTTACCAGGTTAGATATTTTTCTACCATAATATATTTCCTGTCTGACCTCAAAGGAACTTTGTGATACACTCCCAAATGAATCCCAAGAAGCAGCAGTGAGTTCTCTTCAGACTTTCTCAAGCACAGACCACTTGCTCAAATCTGCAGGTTACACCTTGAGCAGCTTCCAGCAGAGACCAGCTTAGCAGGGACCTGACTAAATCAACTCCTACCTGTTCACATGCCAAAACTACTGTACAAAGACTAAAGATACCCCAAATCTAAACCCCAGCTGGAGTAACACACAGTGCACAGGAAGGGCTTGTCTGAACTGGGGAAAAAAACTAAAATGTGGAAGCCTGTGTGGAGTCACTGTAGCTAATGATACCAAGACCTAAAGCAGTCACAGCACTTCAGCAGAACAATTGTTTCTAAGCCTGCACTGTTTGAACACGAGCAGAATTGTGTAAGAGTACCACTGAGGATAAAAGCTTTTCATGCAGTATGACCCAAGAGAGGGCCACTGTTCCAAAGGTGAAAGATGCTCACAAAAACTTCCTCCTCTACAGAAACACTGATGGGATGATGGATGAACAACCTGCCAACCACATTAAAGCACCATTTGGCAATTGCTTTTGAGGCAAACACAAGGATAATGCACATTCTAGTAACGGACGGTGTTAAGAAAAATCCAAGAGTACAAACTTCTGGCTTCTCTTTGTAACAGGTGTGGCTGTCACAAGCATATAACATCTGGGAAACACTTTGACCTGGAATAATCTACAACATTATTATTACTATTAAGTTACACAGCAGCTCTTGGACTCTTCACAGCCACCACAACATCCCACAGCTATACACAGTCCAACAGATAAAACCATCCTGGAAAGTTGCAGAAATGGAGATTTTAAGCTTTTCCCATTATTTTTCTTGGTTTTTCAAATTCTACAGTTTTGTCTGGAGTTAAAAAAAAATTAAAAATTGTTTTGCCCACCTTCATACCCCAGAGAATATTTGGAAATATAAATCCACTGCTGGAGTTACTCTTTTTATAATATTTTACAAAAGTGGTTGCTAAACAAAACCCAGTAAAACTGTCTCCTTTCCTCATCCCTCTTCCTATCAACAAGCTGTTGATATCACCATTTAAAAGGGGTCATTTAAATGCTAATATTCCCAAACACTAACAGAGTAAAAAAATCAAGCCTGGAGAAATAGCATTTAGGATGGGGGGACGAGCAACTCTCCCTCTCTTCCCTCCAAATTGTGATCTTTGACAGTTCCACCTTCAGATGACCTTGAGATTGGCTCAGTTGGTTAAAGCCCAGTGTTAATAACTGTGGGTTCAATCCCTGTAGGGGCCATTCACTCAAGAGCTGGACTCGATGATCCTTCTGGGTCCCTTCCAAGTGAGACGACTCTGTGATTTTATCTAAAGCCCACAGTGTGTGCTTTGCATATGTAAAAGATGTAAGAAAAATTGTACTTGTGTGCGCTGAGAGGGAGGGTGTAATCCGAGCCTGAAGACTGATGGGGAAACAAACCCAAAATAGAACGAGCAAGAGAAAAGTAAACCAACAAAAAAAACCACTCCAGAAAAAAAAATCCTACTCCACCTTCATTCTTTATGGAAACTGCACTGAAAGATGGAGCTGCAACCCTCTCTCATTCTCCTGCCATTACCATCTCCACAGTGGTATAGTAGGATTACCTGATTTTATACACCCTTTTGGATTTCTGCCTCATAGACAATAGTCACCCTCTCCCGACATTACAGAAGCACTAAGAAATGAAGATTACGTAAAACCCCTGTTGGACACGAATTGATTTTGGCAGCAATGCCAAATTAAGTAATCTATGCTTCCAGGTGAAGCTTCACAGGAATAGTTGAGCCTGTTTAAAACCCTGTGCTGTGAAAAATACAAATTAATTTCCTCCCTCCATTGGCTGACTGAGTTTCCGACAGTTTAGCAAATTGAATTACATCACTGAGGAGTCAAATAAGCATTGGAGCTGAACAAGGAAGAGAGCAGGTACTACACAGCCAGTAGCCAGGAAGGGTGGAAAACAACTGCCTTATATAGTGGCAAAAAAGTACTAGCTTAGTGTTGTTCCTATCTTCTGAAAATTTATTTTCCATTTATCTAGCAAGTTGGGCTTTCACAGCTGCTTTCTGGGGCAATGCTGTGAGCTCAGTCAGGGAACTAATCTGGATTAAGGAATATTGTATTAAAAGTAGCTTCTACTGTCACTTTTCATAACCTACACCAGTCTCCCAGTCCAGCTTGGTAGAAACAGTAGTGGTGTAACACTCCAGATGAAGCAGGACAGGAACAAGTTACTGTGAGCAAGGGCAGCTTAAACGTTTTGACAGCACTGCTGAAATACTCGTCAGACTGGGATGGAAAAAAACCACCAGCAGGTATTTGAGCAACTGTCCCAAAAAGTGTGCTAAAGTGGGAATAGCTCCAAACCAATCTGTCTTCAGTTTTCCACTGGGCTGGTATACAGTATTATCTCTGTAAGACAAGCCAAGAGCTAGAATTTCACTGAACAATGCAATTTGTCCTTAAAGCATGCACAATTGATCTCTCAGAGACTTCCAGCTGTACAGCAGCCAACCCTGCAACTGCATGTGCTCAACAGAAGGCTCCTCTTAGTCACCACACAAAACCCATACAAATATACATTTATTTAGAATCCTACATGAACTTGACGTAGCTGCATTTATTATTTCCAATAAGAAGATTGCAAAATTTAACTAAAATTAAAAGCAAGGTGTTTTTTTTCCTCCAATGTGCATATTAAGCAATTACAACTCTCTTATAACTATCTCTAACCAGGCTATCTGCTACCTTGTCTTAGCAGCATCAACTTGCATGTTCCTGTGCCATTGTGCCGTGGCTGTATGACAATAAAGCTGCTCAGCACAGTCTCATTGATGAAGCAGATGTCTGGAGAACAATCTTCTCAACAGCAGCATAAACAATTCTGTTCTGGTTACTGTCAAGACAGCTAGGCTTAGCATAGCGTCTTTTTTTTTTTTTTTTTTTTTTTTTTTTTTTTTTTTTTCTGGCAGAAACTGTGTGTTATTTCAGCCAAATGGCAAGTCATAGAGATCAGGATAATGCCAATTTAAAAAATGCTGAAAATTCTGCATAGGCCTTCCCCCTTTCCCTCCCATGAGATCACCCTTCTTATTCTAGCAATAACAAAAATAAATATAGATTCCTTTTATAAACCCTTTGGTCTCTCAATATTTACAGCATGTGAATTACATTTTCTTTTTCTTGCTTTATAAGGCATTATGAGGAATTTTTTTCCTTCTAAGGAAGGCTGAGAGTCTGTGCCTGTCACACAACTATTCTGATATATCAAGTAAAAGACCCCATGACTTTATCAGTCTTCTGCTACATCAGAAGGGCTATCTGTACAGAAATGGTTTTCTGAAACACAAGTTCTAGGCTCGACTACAGAATACAGCTCTGAATGAGTGAACTATATTATCACAGCTGGGTAGCAAGAAGACATGACTCCTTCTTCCACCTTGGTTCCTGAACATATTTTTTATCAGTCATTAGGATACCTAGGGCTCAGCAGCATTTCTCATTTTCTGCCCCATTTTAGGGCATTGCATTCTGAGGGGGAGTGGAAGCAGCACACCCTTACACTTCCCTTTAGACAGTCTGTACACCCCAGCAGAGGGACTGCACAGTCAGCTCCTCTTAACTAGGCACAGACTGGCTTCTGGAAAAAAAAAATTTAGCTTTAGGAGTGCTGTAGAAATCACTTTCTGAAAAGTCTCAGAAAAAAAAAATAGGTGCCTGCACACATCCACCCCACTCTTTGGTGATACAAATACACAGTCTGAGAAATGATTGGACACCATGGATAATTACAGAATGGAATCAGCATTTTTTTGTTCTTCATGACTTGTCTTGTAGTCTTTTCTATAATTTATAGGTCACCCAAACCATAAAAACAAACATAAAACTATCTTTTTTTTTTTTTTCCCCTTTTTCAGTTAATAAGACTCATAGCAGTGCTGTGGAAGCAAGAATGAGCCTGAAGGAAAGACAAGATAAGCCATCTCAATCAACAAGATCAAGATACATGTGGACAGTTTCTGAGGCATTGAATCTCTGCTGATATAAATAGATTCATATAGACAAGGTGCACGCTCAGCTTCACCAGGGCCCATGCATGCTACCACCAACCCCTACAGCTTTCTGCTTGCACACACCATGCCCACAGTTCTCTATTCTCTAACACACTCTAATTTTCTTCAATATGCAGGAATATAACATATGGAAAACTAACTAGGAAGCACTGTTATTTCTTGTCAACTTTTTATACTACAGCTTTTTTCATCATCTGCAAAATTAAACAGAAGTAACTAGAAATCCAGGGATTTACATTCTCTTACTCTGGTCACTGTACTTTAATAGTCATCAACTTCACTGAAATAATGGCTAAGTAGCATAATAAACAAAGCCAACTATAAATAAAATATAGGCCTCTTCCTCAGTGAAAGTCATATAAAAAGATGGAATCTTGTTTTCCAGAGACTACCCAGTAAAACTTAATTACACACTCAAAATTATAACTTAAGAGCTGCCGCTAACATGAAACCCATGTGCAAAGAAAACCTCAGAGCAACTTTGCACTGAGCACGATGGCACTTCTAATAAGCACTGCTTGGCCCCTTGGGGAAAATAGAGAATAAAGCTTGAATTAACAAAATTCATCGATTTCTAGCACAGCTGCAGCACACCATGAACAGAGGCTCCACTCATCCTGGGCTTACAGATGTAGGGCTGTTCCCAGCTGCATCAAGCCAGGGCAGCTGGCACAGCACACAGAGGGGATCCTTGCAGAACACCAGCAGCCACCACCCCATAGGGTATGTCCCATTCCTGCTCTCCCAGAGTCTCAGGGCCAGTCCCCAGGGTGCAATACAAGAGCAGAGACAGCCACCACCCTCACACTGTTTCACAGCACATCTGCTCTCAGGTCGTGGCTCAGTGACACACACTAGGGTCTATTGCCAAAAAAAAAGGGCCATTTCTGCATCCACTCATGGCCAGTTCCTCTCTTGTTTCTTCAAGTCCCTAACTGAGCAGAAAACTAATTTTAAAGAGTTAGTTTTCTAACATAATCATGTACTTTACAAAAAGTTAACAGGCTGCTTTGGCTTTGTGAAGCAACAGACAGTAGAACCAACTCCTGGGGAAAAAAGCAGGACTGTGTTGAAGAACAGGAAATGGGAGAAGGTGGCAGGGAGCTGGACCATCTCTCAGCACCACCAAGGCATTAGGTTTGTCTCAGCTGTATGGGTGATTCATAGCCCCATTCAAACAAGGCTGGGTCTACAGTAGTAGCACCAAGGTGGCTAAGATAACTCCATAGTGAAGATACACCTTAAATGCATCTTTATAAAATACGTTGTCTTCTAAAACTGAGCTACGAAAGAAGCTTCTGCCCCAGTCCTAAATTTTCTGGCTCCTCATTCCTCCTCTAATACCTGCCTCCTGTCCTTTATAATGCTAGTTTAATTCTTTGTGCAGATTCACCTGTGGACACTGAGAGAGCAGTGTAGGTTCACATATGGATACAGAGAAAAGCTTTAT
This sequence comes from Onychostruthus taczanowskii, assembly GCF_017590055.1. NCBI lineage: Eukaryota > Metazoa > Chordata > Aves > Passeriformes > Passeridae > Onychostruthus > Onychostruthus taczanowskii. The sequence continues at coordinate 7,872,857 of NW_024500128.1, forward strand.
GTTCTGAAGCATTTTGGTGACCTTGTCAGCCACACAGCCCACAAGGCCACGTTGCTGAGGGTGCTGAGCCCAGGTTGGGAGCAGTGACAAGGAGGCCTTCAATTTGATTTATCTTTCAGTGAGCATCTTGTGTGGGACCTCTTATTAACAGTACTGCAGAGAGTTCAAGCAAAAACAAGAACAGACCATAAGAGGACAACTGACTGATTCCAGCTGCCTTTCTTTGACAGCTTAGGGCACCGAATGAAAAAAAAAGTTTCCTTTCTTTTGAGGAAGTAGTTTTTCTGTTTGCTTAGTGTGCTGACACAGCAGTGAATGACAGACCCTGATGTGAGGGAACAGATTCAGTACCTTGAAGTGAGATGAGAAAGGAAAGCAGAAGCACCATGGCAGGCTTAGGCTGCTGTGCCTCTGTGTGTTTGCTCCTTTCATCAAATCCCAAGTTCTGTTAAATATGCACTCATCAGCCAGTGATGTACAGTATAAAAGCAGAAAGGAATGTACAGCATAGCACAGATGCCCCTGCTTTACAACTCCCTTTGCAAAACCAGACTTGGAAAAACCTGACCTGCTCACACCCTCAGGAGCTGAAGAATGTCTAGGCTGCTGAACATGAAAGACTGCAGTGAGAGCTAAGAGCTCATCAACACGTGAAGCTGCTGGAAACTCTTATAGTCTGAGTCTTTGTGCAATACCCATACTCAAGAGTATTTCTCCCTACAGACAGAAATACTGACATACATTAGACAGGCAGATCAATCAATGCATGCTTGATGACACATTACATCAGCTAAAAAGAAAAAAATTTAAATCCCTCAAAATGCAGCCACTTACAAAAATTAAATAAAATAATAAAAAAGAAAAAGGCAGTAAACACTGCTCATATGTCCAGTTTATAAGCCTGCTGTGTGGTTTGAAAACTTATATCTTTGGTTAGGACTTATTACAGGGTATAATTTGCTAGACAGTTCTTTCAACAGCAGTGTTGCCTTTAGTAGTTTCCCTCCCAAACAGCTTTTTTTAATCCAGACCAGTTTGCTACAGCTTGGGTCATCCCACAACTACAAAACAGCAGTACAAACACATCTGAAGGGTGAGGAGGGCACTTGCTTTAGTCTTAGTGCAGCTAAAATAAAAGATTATAAAAAATGTGAATGCTCCCTGTCTGTTTCAACAGAAAATAAAATGCTTTCATTTAAATACCTTCTTCACTGAAGTAAGTTAAACCATTAAACCTAAATAACGTCACAACAAAATAAACCACAAGGGTAGTGACTGCTAATTTTCCTGTATTCTTCACAGGCATATGTGAGCCTGTCCATTTAGAATATCTTTCATTAGTACAGCAACAGCATACATGTGTCTATAATAACTTAAACTTGTCTTCACTTTTAATTTGGTCCATAAACAACAAATACCACACGAATAATACACAAGTTGAAAAATTTGGTAACTAGAAGCATTTCATTTTAAAGTGGCATAACGTGATGTATGCCACGGATCACACCACCACAAAAAGTAAAGACTATAACCCCAAAATGTTGAAGATTAAACCACAAGCTTTTGGAAATCTAGTATATAGCTGTAGTTAGAAAATACGGACTCAGAGTTCCATAAGCCATTAACCACACAATGGGCAGTGGTCCGGGAGAGATTGTTTTTACTCTGCTCAATCTATGGACTACTGGATTCTGGAAAGTAGTTAATTTTTCTGTGGAAAATACACAGTATATCTTGTACAAGAGCCTCAGATACCATTTGTGTTCCACTTTCAAGACCACTTACTACTTTTTCTTTACTTCCTAATACTATTTACCTCCTTGAAGCAAAGGGAACACGAGCACATTTGTGAGGGGATTTGAACTGATTTCAGTTTTCTTTCTTTCAGCAGATGGTGTGAGTATCGTTGACTTCTTCCTGTGTAGTAGAGCTTGACACTGAGTGCAAATCTCTTACTTGAAATCAAATGCTTACTGTTAGAGCATCATTTAATAGTGCAGCAATCCAGTTGATACTTTTCTGCTGCATACTCCACATTAAGCCAATGGACATTTACTCAGGTTTTGGTCCTGAATTTCACCAATGATGAAATTTGGTAAGGCATTCTGGTAAAGAATTAGTGTATTTTTAGAGGTCAGCTTTCATTTTTATGTCAAAAACCCGACTGGTATTAGAAAAATCCCATTCAAAATCAAAACAATAAAAAATGGAAATAAAGAATTTTTTACATTTGGGTTTTATCACACATCTTCTCAGTAATATGAAATTTAAAACACAGCTTTGAAGTGATATCACTTAAATATCAGCCTTTAAATATACTTTCAATGGATTATTGAAATTCCAGTGAATAAGAAACTAGGACCCCAGTTTCCCCAAACTTTATGGCATAGGCAATACTTGTGACTTCCTACTTTGCTCATATCCATTCCTGATCAGCCCATTGCTAGGGGAAATTTAAAAAAACAGTATCTCATTGATAATTAATATACTATCCTATAAGTCTAGACCTCTTGAGATATTTAATTTCTCAACTCAGAAAGAGAGCATGAAATCACCCCACACAGAAGGAACGCCAGAGTTTAAGCAGAATACTCACTCTGTGCCACTTTCAACCATTTGCGTTAGGAGGGAAATGCCATCCAGGTTTATAAATTCTTGGGCAAACGTAACATCGCGTGAGTAGTTGGCTAAGTCTTTCAGTGCTTCTAACTTTGCATCCATACTAGAAGACTGGATCCTCTCATGGAGCTGCTGTGCATTTTGAGCCTGTGAGAGAAACAAAACACACAAAACAAAAGCAACAAAACAGTTTTCATTACAATGAAAATCATGAGTAAAATGTCAGTGTAAGCAGGAACAATGGCCATGTTTAATATTAATGATATTTAACTTCCATGCTCAGAAAAGATTAAGTAGCTCAAATGCAAATTACTTTTGTAAAAGTATATTACTCCATTATTACCTATAATTATTTGGACTCTTGCAGAATCATTAGCTGAGCAATGGGTAGATGTCCCATTGTCTCAGGCAAAATGTGAGCATTACAAATAACAGCCTTTGCCTTGAAGAACTTATGTGTCACATCAATAAAGAAGAAATGAAAATACAACAAACTGCATCAGACCATCTCAGTAAAATAATAGTGGCATTTCTTTTCCTGTCAATACTTACTCAGGTTACACACTTCTCATCACTTTCAGCAGCAAAGACCATATACTGTCCTAACAATGTTACAGCAAGAGAGACCAACTTCAGACCTTCTGCTCCTTCCTCCCCCTCTTCTTTTGTTCACAGTCAGTTCAAACACTCATATGCCCTTTTAACAAGGAGTGCAGAATAATTACTTCCTACATAACACTATGATATTATCTGTCATACATCTTTTTCCGTGTTCAATATCCTCGTGTTATGCTATTCTGGCCATTAATATTTCAAATAGAGGATGAGTTAGTGAAATGTTCAAAATGGACACTGATGACAAAAACCTAAAGAAATACTTAAATAATGCATATTAAATTTCCTCTCTCTTTAGCCATACAAATACTTAAAAATACATCTCACGTTTTCAATTTGATGCTTTCACTTACCTGAACAGAATACTCAAAAGCTTCAGTAAATAGCTAGCTAGGTCATACTTTTCTTAGAAAAATAATCCTCCTCCCTACGTATAGAGATATTCACAAAATTCTGTTTCCTACAATTCCTACAATTTCTTACCTGCACCCAAGGAAAGGTGAATGAGAGGCTATGTGTCATTAGGGAAACAAATTAAATGTAAATTCTGTTGAGAGTTTTTTTCTTTGAAATGATGTTTATTCTTTCTCAGCTGGAGAAGAAATAGAGAAGAAAGGGCTCTGCTGACAGACAATTCCTTTTCTGTTCAAGTAATGAATGTACTCTTCACAGAGATGGTCATCTCTGAAGATAAAGATTCTGAGAAAGCAGTAATTTTTAGTGCAAGTGAACATTTAAACAAGAAGCCCAGAAAAATAGCCAGCATAGTGTTGTCACAGATTCAGCTGCCTAGCTACACAACTTTGATTGCTACAAAAATATGAATAAATTAAATGTCCCAGTCTCCTCTAGTATCAGCAAGATTGGTTACTTCTTGTTTTTACAATGGTCATGGTAAATGCATGGTGTCCAGTCAACAAATGCAGTAAAGAGTGTGAATGTGGGAGAAATGCCTTCTAGTTAGCGTGGCTGTGGTTAAAACAGTATTGAAAAGAAATGGAATATCTTTAGTCCTGAGCTTTTTTTTATGCTTTAAGTATAGAGTGATGCAGCCATAGCAGTTCCATTACCTATAAAAAGGCAGAATCCTGCCATCCAAAAGATCTTTCTGCCACTGAAGGTTACCTACTCTATCAAGAGATTTGAGTTGTAATGGGGAAACAATGGTTTATACAGTCTCTCTGTAATGGCAATGGCTGTCCAAATGGAAACTAAAAGACTCTTGTCTCAAGCTTAAGGTGATAAGGTAAAAAATTTGCTGAAACCCATGGAAGAAGTAAAAATAGATACCACTTACTTTCAGCTTCCAGGATAACTACTGAATATTTCTCACAGCCATTTCCTTTCATCAGAGGGAGTGAAAAAAGCTTTGCTAAAGTACTCTTCTATAACCAGCTACAAAAATTCACCACTATTATAACCTGATCCAGAAATTCAACAGCCAACTCCTACCTTATCCAAGTATGTCCTTCATGGAGCCATTTCTAAGGCTAAACACCCCACTATAAAGAAGACTCAGAGATGCAAAATATCATCAAAACATTATTGTTTCACTGAATACATGCAATATCTGAATTCTTGCCCACCTCAGGAAAGAAACACTCTGGAAAAACTTTAATATTGTCATGGCAGCTGCATTCCCCAAACTTTGGAAATGATTGCTCAGATTTAACCTTAAACCTATTAAATCTGTGCACATGGCTTTTTCCAACCTAACATACTTCTTGAAAGTTACTACTCCCACTGTCTGCCCACTGAAGGAAGTTCTACTAAACTGGAAGGTCTTCCAACTTTCCATGGGAACCCAGTCCTCCAAAAGCTCCTGCATTCAGTGAAAATGGAACAAATAGGAAAGGTGAACAAAACAACTGGTTCACAGTGACCAAGCAGCTCTCCTGAGCTGCTCTACCAAGAAGTCTGAGTAGGCAAACCTTGGGCAACAGAGCTGTGGCCAAACAGATGGAGACTGTAATTGCCTGTATATCACAACAGCAAGCAAAAAAAACATGCGAGCAGAGCCAGGAGAACATCCTCCGCCAAACCCGTTCACAACACACTGTGCTGTGTAAACAACACTTAGTCTTCACATGTATTGACAACAGATTGTTTATGGTCAGGTTCAGCCTTCCTCTTGAGGAGAGAGTCCTGCCCCCAGCAGGAACAGCTGGGGCTGGTGAGCTGCTGCTGCCAGCCAGTCAGACTTCCATGACACATGTATCCACACCCTGGAAAGAGCTAACCTTCTCTCTCACCAGACCCGAGAACACCAGGACACAGATGTACATTAGCAGCTCACCAACACTGCACAACACCAGCATGAGCAGGACCAACCTATCAACTGAGACATGTTAGTCCTCTTTCCTCTGCAGTCAGTGAGAGCTTTGAAATTCACCAGACTAAAACCAAAATTTTGTCTTAGATATGAGACAACTTGGAACCCTCTAGAGAGCACAAAAATCCATGCTACAGAAGTGGTTCAGACACGCTTTAAGCACATAAAAGAGTGCTTACTAACATCATAGGCTTTATCTGACTATGCCAAGGTTCCATCGGCAAAGTTTACACACAGTTGCAGTTTTCTTACATTAAACAAGTTTTGCAAGACACTGCATCCAATAAACGTTGCTCCTTCTACTCCCAGGTGAGAAAAGAACAGACAAATGGCAGAGGAGATCTTGACTAAGGGGGTAAACATATATTTGTCTCAGCAAGAGTGCTGGCGCATGTCTCACAGGCAACATGAACAAAAGTCATATTGTGTGTTGTCATCCCAAATGCCTGATGTGTGAAAATATTGCCTTGGTTAACACCATGCTGCTCTCACAAGCCTTCTAATTCTTGTTGCCATAGCAGTCGTACATGCTTATGCAATGTACAGCTCATTTATGACTGCATTAAAAAATGAAACCCGGATGAAATATGCTCCGAGTGCTTACCAGGGAGCTATTTTAATGATTTGCAAGCCATCAGTGGATGGACAGAAACACAGCTCATTAAAGCAATAGCAGAGCTGGCTGCCATGTCTGCAATCTTACTGAAATATCATTCAGGTAGGAGTAAATATAAATATATAAACCTTTGCAACTGAGAATCATTAGAGGGAATTAACAGAAATATGGCTGCTCAAGGAAATTAAAGGCACAATTAACTGGTCTCCTCTTTAGAAAGGAAGGAAGGAAGATGGGAAGCTTGTAAAATGTGTGCTGTGGAAGTCCCAGCATTTCAAAAGGCTGCCGAGTGGCATAAGCTGCATGTCTAGTCTTAAATTACTTGTTCCAAGGACATCCAGAAAGGTTGCCCTTAGGGAGTAGCAGTGCTTAAAAGGAGCAGCTTGATGAGATTGTCAGCTTAAAGAGAAAACTAATGACCTAAATCCAGGATGTGACTTTCTTAGAGACTCAAATAGCCATTTGGAGGTTAAGAATCCCAAGATCATCCTAACAAGAGATTCTACTGATCAAACTATTATCTCTTTGCCAATGAATACTTTGTGTAAAAACTTTGAAAGCAACTTATTAACCCGACATACACAGGGCTTCTGTACAGAATACAAAATACAAGCGAGTAAGGACAAGAGGGAGGACACAGATCCAAATGCAACCACTATCAAATATGAATGTTCCATGGAAGAAAGTTGGACCATTGATTTAAATTACTGGCTTTCCATTATGTAATCAGATGTCTTCTTTATCCTTTACAAAAAGCAAACAAAATAAGAGTATTGTCATCTACCCTGTAGATTAAGTGACATCAGTCAATATGTTCCTGGAAAAAGAGCATAGCGACCATCAGTAACTACCAAATACTGCTTTGTCCTTTCCAAACACATGCATTTCTGTAGTTTAATTTAAATCATTCCGTGTTGAAACACCATGGTGGCTTAAAGTGCTGTCTTTTCCTGGATTGTTATTGCCATTTCACCTACAACTGCATGTATGTCAGAGAGCAATGGAGCTGTGGACACATTACATAACCATCATTTTACACATACACATTCAGCAGACCCACCAAGGCCGACTAGCATCTGATGTCAGGTAAGCAAAGCGAACCTATTTTAATCAATACATTAATGGTTAACATTTTTTGCATGAGCTCTGAAGCACAGTTTGTACATCTGAAGCCTTGTACAGATGTGATACACAGAGAGGTCCTGTGGAATCATTACAGGCAATTAAGGAGGCAGAAACAGGGAAACTGTTATCTCTAGAGTCTTGCACTAAATCAATGACAAAAGCATTACAGATGCATAACCAAATGTATTACATAAATATGCCTTAAAATAAGGCATATGCAATCACTAGCCACTTCTCAATGCTTTATAAGCATTTTTTCTTCTATCTGCATTTGAAACAATCTCTTCCACTTACTACTCAAAACGTGCCTTTTGAAACCTGAAACCATCAGATTAAACCTTTCTCTATGAAAAGACAAACCCCAACTCCACTTCTCAAATCTACTACGAGCAGAAAAATATAAAAGTGGCTAATTGACCCCCATGGTCATTGCTTGTGGTATAAGTTTTATTTAGCAACTAATTTACCACTACATGATAAACATAATCACAATTACAGGTTAGAACTGCAAATAGTTATGCATTTACAGAACTTCAAATACATGCTCAAGCAATTGTAGATCAAAAATTTTAAACTAGATCCTCAAAATTTTACTTCAAGGATTCAGATGCATAAGCATAAATAGGTTAAAAAAACTCTTTATACTTCCTAGCCTGTTTAGATGACATATAAAGAACGTGTTCCTCATATCTGTAGAAGCATTCAGAGAAAATACTATGATGACTATCATTGAACACCTTTTTTTACATGATTGCTTGTTGTGCACATGCTAATACTCTGCCTACAAACAAATGGCAGGTTTGAGAGCTCAACTGATCTCTGACCTGAGGATCAAAAAAAAAACCATGACAAAAGCAAATCAACAGGCCCCACAAATACCACATCAGAAACACCCCCTTTACCAAGGTTTTAAGGTATAAACCTCATAAGCAAGGCATTTAAGTGCCCAAGAAGCTGTTTTTAAGAAACATTAAGTGCTCAAGTAATCAGTTCTGTTTGAAAACCATTAAATTAAATAAACTACACTAGTTCCTTCAATTTAATTTTCCCAGTATTTTAGCATCTTTTTTTAAATGATTAGTCATTTGAAAAAGGATTTGCAGGATCTGATTGAAGGAATCCTGCAGTTTCACACACTAAAAGATTGCTTTGCTTGCTGCATTGCAGGACACGAAAGTCCTTTCGGATCAGCCTCACACTCAGGAGCAATTACAGCTCATTTATACACCTACCCATCATGCACTGGAATACGGTTATCACAATAGAGACAGTAGCACTACAGCATTTCAATTGTCACATACGTTCAAATACAAAGAAATGTTGCATAAGAAACTTTTCATGCGTCCCTTCAGAAACGCAAATGGACAAAGGGGGAAAACAGGTCACAGAAAACTGCAAAAACACATAATAGCCCAAAGAACTGGTAAGAAAGATGATAGGAGAGGTTAAAATAAATAAGAAAGATGATATAGGAACAAAGATAATATGGGAGAAATCCAATCTGCACTCAAGTTACCTAGGAAACAGAGTGTCTGTGTGGTGAGCAGTTTATAGAGGAAAAAAATAGCATTGTTTAGGGAAAAAACAGTCTTTCAGAGAATCTCACAAACTTAGCAAACAGACCTATGGAAACAAAGAAGCAGTTCAAATTCCCACCAGGCCTAATGACTGGCGTTTGCAAACTTTTAACTCAAAGAAATTTAAAATAGGCACATTGTAAATCTCTCAAGGCAAGCATTTATAATGGATTTAGCAGCACACCATAACTGCAGTTCTGCCCTTGCAGTATTAACAATGGTTTTCAGATAAAGGTCCCTGTATAGGCACACAAAATAATCTAAATTCAAGATTAAAAAAGAAAAAGTATTTAACATTTATATTCATGGAATTAGATTTCAAATCCGCATTTTAAAAAAGTCAGCCCAAAAATGCTAGTTTACTATTTCTAGATAAAACTATCTTTCTTTCCTCTCTCTTTTTAATCTTTAATAGCACTGACTCTGGGTACATAAGCAATAAATAATTTGAGGCTAATGACAACTAAAGTCGAAAAGATTGCATCTCATCCTTCTCACCCAGTTTTCTATGACTTTGGCCATGCAACCCTAAAGGATACAGCCAGACTACTGGCTGTCATGGTTATAAGCTGCATGAAAATTAAGGACTAGAAAAGCATTTTAAGCTCATGCAGCCTTCAGAACGAGTCAACAAAACTCCTCTCAACTCTTCAAGGAAAAAAATTTATTCAAAAGGCTTGTAAAGTTCAGGACAATCTTTTTTTTTTTTTTTTTTTTTTTTTTTTTTTTTTTTTTTTTCCCCACAACAGCCAGGAAGTAGGCAGCTCAGACCTCTCAGAAACTACAGGCACACATCCCAGAAACTGCATAATCCATACGTGGCTTCTCTTCATTTCTCTCAGTCTTTCTCTCCTTTCCTAAATCATCTACCTTTTCATAAAGTTTTTTTTTTAGTATGATTTTGGTTTTTTGGGGCAAGAGGAAAGATAGCTTCAGCTTTATCCTGTTGTAGGATAGAAAAAATAGAGGGGGTGGGGGGAATTCAGAATCTTGATGTTTTCACATGATGAGAAAAACATTTATCACCCAGCACTAACAGCTACGAAAGCATCCTTCCCATTTTGTAGGAGTGTATCATGCAGCCTGTTCTTCACATTACCTCTTCCAGCTACAGTTGCTCTCACACAGAATTTCAGAGGAAATATGGAAACAGATTGCCTGTTAACTTTTCAGGGTAAATGACAACCATTGTGTGGGTCACCAGTTTAAGAACCACAACTTGGAGGCCTTTATCTATTTTAGGTACTGCAATGATGTCCACTTTGACTTACCTTAAAAAGCAAAGAGACTATTGTGAAGTGAGAGGACATGCAGAACTTCAATTTTTACATATTTAAAGAATAAAAATATTTGCTAATCTGACAAAAACCAATCTGTTCCTCCTTCCAAGATACCTCTCTGATTCTGGGAAAAGTTAACGCAAAATTTTAAAACATCAGGAAGTATGAAAATAAGCACTGGTTCAGACATAAATATCACAGCTGGAGAACAGAGAGTAGATCAGCCTTTTGTCTTAAAAAAGGATGGCTGAGTCACTCATAACTGCAGGCCAGTGCCAGAGCAGTCCATAATTTGCTAGGTAACAGGCAATATCTCAATATCCTAAGGACTCCTGACTTGATTAACTGACCCCAAGGCAAATCCCCAAAGAAACAAGCTGATGATAGTCCTAGAATGATAGGTGGATGCAAAGCCCAACCTTCCTGACCACTGGTAGTAGCAGAAAGCGTTGTGTGTCCAAGATTTGTCTTTTGTGTTTGTAGGTCCCATTTCCAATTGCCAGAAGTGATCATAAAGCCAGCCAGCCATCTCCACAGATCAGTCACAGCACAGCCTCTCTTCAGTGAGGTTTCACGTTCAGGTTGTGGATTTTGAGATGGGAGAATTCCATGAGTTGTTCCTATGCAGTTATTCCATGTTGTGGTTACACCAAAACATGACGCACTGCATTTTGACTACATTGGTCCTTGATGAAGCACAGATCCTGTTTTGATTTCAAGAGATCCCAAGTCTGGGCAGTACCGGAGGGGATATTTGTTACGAAGAAGTCACAAAGGTTAGAAGGAGCTGGTGCTGGGGTCTCCTGTTTCTGAGAAATTTCCATCGAAAGGGGTTTATTCTACCAGAAATGGTTTTCCCATGCACACGGGTGTTTTGGTGATATATGCCAAGAGGCTTTGGAAACACACAGATGCTGACAGAGCTATGGTCTTAAACTGCTAGTTTTTTGGGGTTTTTTTTATGTCTATAAAGCTTTGAATATAATGACCATTGAAAAACATGACAAAGGCTAATGGAAACATCTTGTCTTTGCCCAGTTGGCTGCTGAGAAGTGCTTTCTGTTGAGAAGCTACTGGGTGGCAGAATTTTGGCATAAGAATGCTTCAGATCTGCAGAGGCTAGAACACCATCATGAAGAGGTAAACTATTTTAATGGCACACTAACTACATTTGTCAGCAAGGAAATTGGATTGCTGCTGCCTTGGACATACATCTTCCAGGACTAATAGTGGTTTTCAGCATGTGGCAGCAGCACTGCTCAACTCAGCAGGAAAACAAGCCATTACAGGGCAACCAGCAACTCTGCCGAGCTGGTAAAGAGATGGTGTAGGGGGGAAAAAGCCAACAACAAAGAAACCCCAGTAAAATCTCAACATTACAGCTGCTACTCACTCAACACAAAACCAGAGATCAGAAAAGCCCTGACCTGAGCCACCCAGCAGAGCTCTCCATGATTCAAATCCCTGACCTTCCTCCTGGCTTCCTGGTTTTGAGTTCTGAGGCAGAAAAAGAGCAACTTGAGGGAGGCTGCAACGTCAGCAGGGAAGTAGGGATATCTTGTATGTGAAAACTGTTCCCAGTGGAAGTGAGACACAAAAACCCACCCAATTCTGCCAAAAGTATCACAAAATGTCACTCAGAGTTATTATTCCTGCCTCCATAGCTCATAACCTTTGCTCCTAGAGGATTGTGGGATACATTGTGGATAAAGCTTAAAAGTACACACATTAGTTCACAATGGTTTACTAATTGAATTTTCAGTTTGGAGGAAGAGAAGAAAAGAACACTGACTCACCGGAGATGTTGTTAATCGAAGGATGGCTCCATTTTTTATTTCATTACGATTCTGAAAGAGAAAAACCAACGGTTTTACTTAAGACTCACGCACATAAAAAGATGAAACATGCATTGAGCAGAATGTAATGCTAAACCAGCAACAGTGCTTTCCCCTGTCTACATGCAAAAGCTTCCCCCTTTCAGATGTAAGCTAGCATCTATTTTCCTCATTGAGGCATATAACTTTAGTTTCAACAAATAGGTTGAGTTCACATGACACTTAACCAGCCTGAACTCTTTCAAGAATGACTTAATGTTTTTCAAAGTTTAGCTTCCATTGGCAACTTCTAAATATTTTTTTGAAATATACTGTCCATGGTGTCTGGCTCTGGTATTGCACATACTTGAGGAGTTTGTAAGTTTGCTGAAACCTGTCATTAAGCAGCTGCAGGATTTAGAATTCATCCCACTGGCTCTTTATTTTCTATAACAAGAACATGCTGACTTAAACCACTGGAACCTACCCACTGAGCTCTGCCACCACGACTTTACATTCTTCCTCAAATTGAAAAAAGCATCCCTGTTAGCAGAGTAAAGTTCAAACATGCCATAAGTCCTTCTCCTTGCCCAGCTGTCAGAAAAAGAGGGCATTTAACGTTTTCTTTTTGTTAAGCTCACACAGCCATGGCGTAAGCTATGGTGTACACTTACAGCATCCTTAAAACCCTGTGGTCAAAGCCCACGTGCAAAGCTTCCTCTCTTTCAACAACTACCCCCTATTCACCACAGGGTAGGAGAATAAAGTACCTACAGCAATGAACACGCTGACAGGCACTGACTGTGTGCAGCACAATGAACAGTCACAATGCCAGTCATGGTTCAGTCGTTGTTCATGAGCTGACACCCTAATCTGTCAGAGGAATTGGAGGAATCCCTAACAGTTTGAGAGAGACGAGCTAATTTTGTACTGAAGACCACATTGCAGGCTTGCTGCAGACTGGTGTTTAGCCAAGAAAAAATATGAAGGTGTATTTCTCCTCTGTCAGTTTTTCCCAAATTTATTTCATCTTTCTTGTTCCCATTCTGATACATCTCAAATCCAAAATGCTAAAAAAAAGATAAATCTTGCCTGAAACCAGGTCAAGTAGTCCCAAAATAAAACTCCAGTACATTGTCTCATTCTTGCTATCCAAGTCATCTGTGGGATTGGTTCTAGCTACCTCAAAGATCACTATCCACCCACAAAGACTTCTTCACTCTAACTGAAATAAATGAAGTGCCAGACAACACAGGGGCTACAAGAGAGAAGCTCTCTTACAGCATCTTTGCCTGCATATGCAGTGACTCTTCTCAGCCCTCAGCAGTCTTCTCCTGCCTGAACAACCTCAGGGAGGCCAGCCAGGCTACACTCAAAAGAGGGGCAAAGAAGGGTGAACAGCTAAATACCGGGTGACTTCCCACAGCACTAACAAAGTGCCAGATTTCCTCCACTTGTAGTGGAGCAGCACCAGTCCCAGCCACATTTCATCATGTCTAAGGAATCTGTGTGAAGTGGCCATAGTGCATTTATGTGGTTTAATCTCAATCAGTGCTGAAACAAACTCACTTCACAAACACTTGTGGTTGCTAAAACTGTTACCACCTCCTGGATTCGTGGAGCTGAATAAAAGGAATTGCTCTGGGACAGACAATTAGCATAGGCTATATCTACTTCCATCAGCAGCTTAGACTAAGCTACTGGACTTTAGCTGCATTAGGACAGAGCTTTTGCATGTACATATACACAATGCTCCGTCAGTTTTACTTGGAAGGCAGCAAATCCCAGCATGCAACAATATGAAAACCAGGAAATCAACAAGATTTAAACAACTTGAACTGTACTAATCACATTCAGAAGTTAAAGTTCAATGACATATCTGCAAAAACATTGGAGCTTATAAGTAGACTGTTCTTAAACATAAATAAGAGAACACAGAGAGGCTTTTTTTTTAGGCAAAAAAAAATTTTTAGCAAAAATTGAGGCTTAGTTTCTCATGTTTCCTGCTGCAATTAACATGAACTACCAAGTCAGATATACAAATGAAGTTGTGGTTTGTTTCTGACAAGTTAAGTCACTTCATCTGGGCCTCAATAAGCATCTCTGCAAACACTCTTAGTCCACTGCAAACAGGAGGTACTGGGCATAGCACAAGCATGGTGATCTTCAGAGACATGAGGAGAAACAGAGGAAACACAGAATAATTAAAAGTATCTCTGGACATTTTCTTTGGAGTCTTTCTGTTTAATAATGAAGATGAATCTAAAACACCAAAGCTTTCAGACTCGGAGGTGTAATGCTTGTCAGAGCCCACAATACATAAACCCATGGACCTTTCATCATGTCTGGCTCAGAGCAAGGTGTCTACGTCTGCCCTGTACTGTAAATTCAATCATTGTATCACAACAGAGAGAGCTCATCTTCAACTCCTGGTTTAGAAAAAGGCTTAAGGAAAACTGCCTGTGCCTTATCTCTGAAGTATTCAAAGCATAAAGTCTCTAGCACAGCAAGCTAACCAAAATTTGAAAAAGGTTAGCAGTTACTCAATTAAAAAAATATAATTTTGTTTATCCACTCTAAATAGTGGCTTAATCACATACCAGGAAACAGCATGTAAGAGTACAATTAAACCAAGAGGCTTTCCTACATTAACTGTATGATGCAGTAGTCAGCATGTCAGTTAATTTTAATTGTAACATTTACACACGGTTAATCCTCTTAGTATTAAGGATAGCATCCTGTGGATTTCTTTTCCAGGATAACAGAACATCATTACAGTAGCCCAGCTTTGGCAGTCATACTTAAACGCATCATTGCTATTCAGGACAGAACTCACCCCCACCTACGGTAGACAAATAAAAAAAAATAAAAAGACAAGAACAGGGCAAAACCAAAAAAAACCCCTCTTCCAAGATATTCCTGACCTGTTTCTTAAGCGTACATGAAGTTGGTAGATATTTTTCATGGTGTTGGTCTGTATTAGAAAAGCTTAATGCTGAGCAGTGAAGGAACTAATGAAATGGTACTATCCAAAATGTCCCAAAAAAACTCCATAACAAGAAAATAGATCTGTTATAAATGTTATCCAGGACAAAGACAGCAGTTATATCAAGGACAAATAAGCCCCTTCTGCAATATTTTATCTAGCAAGATATAATATATCACAAGACAATTTTTTTTCTAATGGAGTAGGTAATATTTCCAAGAAGATATTTCAATCAGACTAAATACCTTCATGAAGACACACAAAGAACATAACACAGCAGGAAGTAGAAGACACCTGGAAAATTCATCTTGCATTCAGATTTTAGGACCCTCTGCCTTCTAACTTCACCAGATGGAGCAACAGGAACCTAAATGACCATAAATGCTTCAGAAGGCAGGAGAAGCAAGGAAGGAGGGGCAGTGGGGTAGCCCTGTATGTCAGAGAGATTTCCATTCTCAGAAAAGTAAGGAGGGGGCTCAGCAGAACTGCTATTCTGGAATTCTGGAGGGGAGATTTGTGCCTGTTTAGAAGCCTGGTTGAAAGAATCCATAATCCTTTGGGAAGCAGTCCTGAGAGTCAAAGGCTGGACATCCTGCATGCAGAAAATCTTAAAAGCACAGAAGCAGGCTAATGCAAGACAAGCGGTGGGAAACACCAGCCTGGCTGCAAGACAGAAAAGCAGTGGGAACACAAACCTTTGGCTGGAACTAAGGAAAAAGAAGAGAGATTACAAGCTTTGGAAGAAGGGGCAGCACACTCAGGAGGGCTACTGGAGTGCTGTGAGATTGTGCAGGGAGAAGATTAGAAGGGCCAAAGCTCAACTAGAACTTAATCTGGGGAACTACAGGCCTGTCAGTCTGACCTCAGTGCCAGGGAAAGTCACAGAACAGATCACCTTGAGTGACATCACGAGGCACATACAGGACAACCAGATGATCAGGCCCAGCCAGAAGGGGTTTATGAAAGGCAAGTCCTACTTGACCAACCAGGTCTCCTATGCAAAAGCGACCTGCTCAGTGGATGAGGGAAAGGCTGTGGATGTTTTCACCTGGACTTCAGTAAGCCCTTTGACACTGTCTCCCACAGCATTCTCCTGGAGAGAATGCTGTCCTGCTCATGGCTTGGACAAGTGCACTTCTGGGTAAAAAACTGGCTTGATTGCCAATTCCAAATGGTGGTGATGAGTGGAGTTACATCCAGCTGGTTATATCCAGCAGCTGATCACCAGTGGTGGTCCCTAGAGCTCAGCAAAGTGGAGGTCAGTCTCTTTTAAGTAACAATAAAAAGGATAAGAGGAAATGGCCTCAGGTTGCACCAGGGTTTTTTTAGACTGGATGGTAGGAAAAAATTCTTCACAGAAAAGGGTTGCCAAGCACTGGAACAGGCTGCTCAGGGAAGTGGTTGAGTCACTGTCCCTGGAAGCATTTAAAAGATGTGGCAC
This sequence comes from Onychostruthus taczanowskii, assembly GCF_017590055.1. Classification (NCBI taxonomy): domain Eukaryota; kingdom Metazoa; phylum Chordata; class Aves; order Passeriformes; family Passeridae; genus Onychostruthus; species Onychostruthus taczanowskii. Next base: position 7,889,262 of record NW_024500128.1, read on the forward strand.
TTGGGGACACAATTTAGTGGTGGACTTGGCAGCACTGCATTAATGGTTGGACTTCATTATCTTAGAAGGTCTTTCCAACCGAAACAATTCTACGTTTCTGTGACTATCTGCCAGCACATTCTGCAGATTCTCAAAGCTCTGCTTTTCTGAGCCACTACTTTGCCCAAAACTCATGCAGGAGACTTGCATCTAGAAAGCAGGCCTCAAGCATTAGCAGAGTCCACCAAACCATGCAGAGGGATGAAGGTAAGCAAATTCACTTAAAAAAAAAATTCAGTCAAAACAGTGAAGCTGTTTATTCAGAGCTTAGCTGCAGTGACACTGGAAAACTTATCAGGTAAAATAGGTTATTTTGCTACATATTTGTCTTATCACTTTAATGACCTATTATACCCAGCAAAATGTCTCAAGATTCAGCTCACTCCAACTGAAATTGAATGTTTTCTTAACATATTTGAGGAAGACCTAGAAGCATTTTTCCCATGGTTATAGCTCACTCAGCCTGTTCTTTAACCTTGACCAAACAGCTTTCTTCAGACTTCTCTAACCACCCTAGAAAATAACAGCCAAAAAAATCTAAAATTCTTCTTCTGTTTATTACTATTACTAATAGATTCATCCCTATTTCCATACTGCTGTTATTTTGTTGCACCTTCCTCCAAATGGACACAACAACAGAAAATTAGAGCTGTGAAATACACTTTAAGTTTATGACTCCATTTCATTTCCACAAGGATGAGTTTGTGCAAGTTGCAAATGAGGACAAAATGACAGAAATATTAGAGTTATAGAGTTCATTACCAAGTTAATAGCTCAGGAAAGAGAAGCAAAGTTCTTGCTGGCAGATCTTAAAGCACAGATTCAGCATGCTACAGGATCCAGTGCTTCAGTGTCCCAGGACACTGGGTGTCATCAGAGGTGGCACCAGGAACAGGACAGAGGGTGTCACTGCCACAACACAGGAACTCCATGTACCCACATACAGGGCACCGAGCGTAGCTTTGATCTTCACATCTTAGGAAGGGCACAGTAGTTTCTGAGAAAATGCAGAGAAAGGCAAGTGTCCAATGGGCTTCCACAGCTGCCTCAAAAGGCGGGGTGTCCTCAGTTTGGAGGGACCAAGGACACAGGAAAGAATACAGTGGACAACCAGAATGCAGAACTGTTTTTATGAAACCCTGCACTATGAGAACTTAGGGTCACTTGATGTAATATGTAAGGGTAAGCTTAAAGCAGATAGAGCTCTTCATTCAGAAGGCAGTAAACTCTTCAAGCTTGCTGTCAGAGGTTGTGAAAGCAGGCTGTATCAGCAGGTTCAAGAAGAGATGAAAAAATGGCACCACCTTTGTGCAGGATATTAAATAGACTAAGTGTAGGTGCAGCCTCCAACACCACAAATGCAAATACTGAGGAAGCATAAAGAGACTGAAAGTCATCATCAGATCACTACCCTGAACATCACGTGCCACTGCTAGAGCTGGAGACAGACTATGAGATGGGATTTCATTTGGCTGAGTTGGTAGGGAATTTCTTAAGCTTATTTTTAGTCACCAAAATGTTTAATAAGATGTAAGCTAAGTGATTCAGGTAATTACCAACATTGTACTACTTGCCATGACAGAACTGTACTGTTTTAGAAGAAATACTGATGCAATTAATCTAGTGATAAAATGTCTTTTCTGGGAAGTTATTGAAAAGAAGGGAGAATGTCTTCTGGTTTTTTGTATTATAATTTGATTATAACATTTTCCTTAAAAAAAATAAGTCGTTTGTCTGAAGTTCCTAAAAAGAGGATGTTTTCTGTGTGCTGTTTATCTATCTGTCTCCATTCAAGGATTACAGAAGCTGGTAAATAAACCAAGTTATACCAAGTGGTGCAGTTCCAGGCGGTACATTAGCCAGTGCAATTCTACAACCTACAAGAGGCACAATTCTGCACACGTCCCTCCAGTGCATGGGCCCCCAACATTTCCCTTACATCGGATCTACCACCACACAGCAGCACAGTCAACAGCCTGACCTTAAAAAGTTAACACTTCCTTCTCCCTTTCATTCACAAAAAGGAGGAAAAGAAAAAGTATTCCAGAGTTTTGTTTTGTCAGATCCGTGACTTGAACAAACCTTCCAGCAGCAGTTGCTAGGATGTTAGTGAAGCAATAGAAAGAAGAAACAGAGTAGAAAAAGAATGCTCAACTACCTACTTCTCCACCAACCCACAGAAATACCAACTTGACTGCCACTTAAAAAACATCCTAAGGAAAAGACCAAACTTTGCATGATTTACCCATCTGCAAGTGGAGTGATCTACAAGGACATCATTACCAGGCACCACTTGTTCTGCAGAGCAGCGGTGGTATTGCACTTCAGGCAGACATCCTTCTGACACATTGAAAGAAGTTACACACAAGTTATTTTTAAGCTGGATCAGTTCCCCAATTCAAGCAACCACACAGACACACAGCACGGTTGTACCAGCAACAGGGAAGGGGTGGGCCTAAGACAAGCAGCCCTATCGTCTTCTGATAAGTTCCAACAGAAGAGCTGCACCCTGAAAAATAAACATCAGGAAATGACTGACTTAGCTGTGCTCATACTATTACTAGTAAGATGATGTGGAGAAATCAGAACAGGGCTGGTATGGATACAAAAAAACTCAAAACAAAAACCCACCAAACCCAAGCAAGGATTATCAAATTGAAGTCAGCTCTTTGGCACAGGTCACCCACCATATTCACTCATAGCAGCACTGAGGGTCAGCACAGCAGCAGTGGCTCTTTAAGCAGATGCTTAGAAAATAACTGAATACTGAAGCCTAGACTGGCTCACAGTGTGGCTCACTTTTGCCAAATCAAGCCACAGTTGCCCAGATTGCTACCACAGAGTCTTGCTTTTCAACATCTTGCTCATCCCTACTACTGTTATATGTGGCACACAGTTGTATCAGTCAACAAGGGAACTAAAGCAGATGAAAATGCTATCATTTTGGGGGTTGCCTGGTTTGCACAGTAGAAGACAGGAATAGCAGTATAGTATAAGCAGGAAAAGTATAAGCAGTATAGTATAAGCAGGAAAAGTGGGCCAGCTCATTTTGCAAGCACCACATTTGGAGCCACAACACCGAGACTTGTTTAAGGGAAAGCCTGCAGGTGTTGTGCTTCTCTAGGACATCCAACCCACTCCTACACCCTTCCTGTGCCCTTCTCTCACTCACAGAAGGACTGCAGATAAAACATCCCTTTTCCATTTTTTACTACAGTTGGAGCTTGAAAAAATTTTGTTCAAAGTTTTGTCAATTAAGCCAGTTCCAGAAACAATTGAGGGACAGTTCACAGTTGTTAAAAAACCTAAAGTTCCATTCTTCTTCCTACCTTTCCTTTACTTCTTTCTTGTGTACAGGCTATTCCTGGACACGATTCAAAAGTCCTGCCTCATCCCTGCATCAGATCAAGCAGCCTTTTTACTAAGTAAAGTTAATGAATTAAAGTGGCACAAAATTATCCCCTCCTTGCCACCACCTTCAAAAATTGTCAAAAAAAAAAGAAAAGAAAATAAAAGCCAACAAAACAAAAAAACAAGCCAAAAAAAAAAAAAAAATTAAGTGGTATGATCTTCTGGGGAAGGGGAGAAGAATTCAGAACCATCTTCTTTCAGCACTGTTATGTCTGTTCAGTGCACTTTGGTAAACCACCCATCCAAATTGGTTGTTCTTTAAGTATAAAGATGAATTAAAGAGTATTTTTCTGTTGGCCAAATCTTACTGAACTTTCCATCAGCTGAACCCAAACAGTTGTACTGTGTCCCTGGTGTGTCAAACCTATCTTCAATTGCTCTAACTGAAAGCTGAACATTTTCAGAGTCTTTCCTCTCTAGTGATTAATTATGAGGCAAAATTACAAACTTAATTCAGGAAAATACACACAGATTTTTTTAAAAACCACCCCACTTGATCCATCTCATCAGCCTTGATATGGAACTAAGGAACTAAACAGAAGATCACCATAACAATTATTTTAATAGGAAGCAAGCAGAAGAATGAAGCTATTTAAGCTGGGGCCAGAAAGTAAAATAGGTGGACAGGACATTATTCTTTCCTTTAGAAAATTTAGTACAGACCAGAAGTTCTATAAAAGGAGTCCTAAGAGAGCTCAAAGAAGGATAACCATTACCAACTGTTCTTGAAAACAGCCTGAATGGAGGACTGAAAGTGATTTAGTATATGGATACTGAAGTTTTACTTCTGTTCACTTGAAAAATATACTAGTGTTCTCTAAGATTTTACTGGAGTCTACAGGGCAGTGTTACCAGCATCCATCAAGCAGGCAGGAGCACGGCCACTCAGATACCATGTGCTGCCCTTACTTTAGGGAATTTCTGCAGGACTGTGCAGATGCCCCAAAACAGTAAGAAATTTGTGAATATGTGGGAAATACCACATAAGTGGCAGAGAAAAGGGAAAGCCAGGCATGGTTTGATCCAAGCCAAACCTATGATCTGTCGTTTATGTAGCACTATTAGTAAAAGTCTTATCAGGAGTGATACAAAATGCTCTCTTAATACACTTCTCCAGTTCCCATTCCTCATGCTACTTTTCATTCTCAGTTGCTTAAAAGCACCAGGTCCTTCAGTGAATCAGGAACCTTCATTATTAAGAATGTTTTCTTACAACTCACTGAAATTCAATTAATCAGTGAAAATTCAATTAATCAGACGAATATGAAAAACGTAAAAACTCAAAAAGTCCCAACTGTACAAACAGCTCATTTCTTGTCCTGTTATTTGCATACACTCCCACGCAGGGAGCCTGCAAAGGCATGGAGGAATTTCACATGAATATACAACTACAGGTTGTGTTCAGCAAAAAATAGGTCATGAGCAAAATCACCTTTGAAAAAGAACAAACACCAGGGACTTCACTCAGGTTCCCAGCACTGAGAAGATGGGGGTTAGAAGAATGTCCCATCTTCAAACATAGCACAGAGTTAAATAATTACAACAAAAGGAAGGTGAGGCAGCTCTTCTTGCAAAACAGAATTAAAACTTTCCCAAAATTAATGGAGTAAACTCAGCGTCTGCTCCCCTCCACTTCAAGCAATAAGAACGAAAGAGAAATTTAGGAGATAGGAAAGAAGAGAAAAAAACTCATGGGAAGTCTTCTGATGCATCAGATGTGAAAAAGAACAAACACAACAAAATTGTGACAATAAAAACGGGTTGCATTCTATATACAGATGAATGAAACGTCCTTGTATTTAAAAGATAACCAAAAAAATGTCACCGTTGTCGCCTCTGCGTGCTCAGTGCTGGCTCACAAACCCCTCAGCACCAGCAGCCAACCCTTCATTTCTGAGATTTGCTCAGGTGGAGGGTTAAGAGCTACCACATTTCTGCCTGCAGCAGTGAAACTAGCTTGAACACCATCCTTCCCCAGGCAAACACAGGATCTACCAATGGATCCAGAGCTGGCCACGGTCTGCAATCCCAAGGGTGAGCAGCGATGAGGGACCAGCCAAACCCACCAAGGTGCAGCATCAGCCACTCAAATGTCTGTCCCTGCACTGCTCGTACTGCCAGCAGAGGAACACAACTAACAATTACCTGAGCTGTGGTTTTCAGCCAGGGAACACACGTAGCACACACAATTATACAGCCATTTTCTACTCTTCATATAGCATTTTCTTTTCTAAACCTGAGCTCCCCCAGGCTATAGTGATCCTGAGTCATTGCACCTGATGCACACAAGCATCTAATTCAGGTACAGCCTAGACAGACTGAAGCAAAGGTGACTTATTTATTCTTATCTTGTAGTATCTAGCATGATAAGATCCCAATGCAAAAGTCAGGCTTTTAGACATTTGACCTACCAGAGAAATGCTCCTTCATGACAAGCAAAGCCTTTAAAAAACACACACACACACCCCTATTAACATTAAACATTAATTAAAAATCAAACACTTGAGATGAGTACATCAGACAGATTTTAGCTCAGGCACTATGAGTGCTTGGTTTTCTTGTTCACATGCTCTCTTCTTGTATTTCTCTCATAAAAAAAAAAAAAAAAAAGCTAAAAGACATAATTAATAATTTCCACTGCAGTTTCAGGGGCACAGATATAGCCATACCATGACCCCAGAGGTAGCAGCCAAAATGGGATCAGCTGTGATAAGCCCTATCTCTGGCAGGAACCCTGGCTGACTCAAAATATTTTAAAAGACCTCACTTATACTGCCTGAAGGAGTTATTGCTATATCTGTAGAGGCATTTTTCCAAATAATACAGCCAAAACATAAATAAATTAAGAGACAGAACTGCTTGGGTATTGTTTTTATTTATGCATGGTATAATTGGGAAATATAGGTCCAGCTACAAAAGATAGAGTTCTGTATATGACAGCCAAAACACAGATGGGCTGTTTGCCACCAAAAACAAAACTACAGTTGTAAGCCATGTAACATTTGGACATTTTCACTTCAAAGCTTCTTGCTACTGTATACAAGAATTCACTAATTGCTTTTCTTTCTGGTAACTTTAAAGACAGTGATATTTTAAAGAGGCATCTCAACCAGGAAGACAGCCTGTGCAGAAACATGACCTACAGATAATGTTATCTGCATACATACAGTCACACAATTCACCTTTAAGAGCTGTGAAAAATATTTCTTATGAGAAGCCGTCACTGCCACAAAAAACGCACTGCTCATATCCATTAGTAAAACTCAGATCAAAGTAATGTGGATTTTAACAATTAAGTGTTGTAGCTTCCTTGAAGTGCATGTGTTTTTCCTCACGCCTGGTGATTTTCATGTTTTAATTCAGACAGCAACAATATCCTACTGAACACAAACGAGGGAAAGTATGTGGAAGGGGTGATGGCCTATATAAGCCTCTCTTCACAGCCACTATCCAACAACCATCTATAAACAGTGAACAATATCTAATAAAAGTCACAGACATCTGAGTAATTCTAGTGGCATTTAGAGCTCTTCTCTCTTATTTATGTGACTCAGAGTCAGACACTCTGCATATTTCCAGTAGGGAATAAACAAACTCAAAGTCCTCTCTGCAGTACAATCCAAAATGTCCTAGAAGACCATAATTTTCCATCCTTATTGCAAGTTAAAGGCAGCCAAAAAACCATCAAGCTCTCTTTTATGTGGAACAGAAAAGATTTCTCCAAAACTGCAGAATCCTATCCACCAAAGGTGGAGATAAAACCTGAAATATCCCTCCAATTGCATCAGGACAAAGACCTTGAAAAAGCTGAACTATTCACTCAATCCCCTCTTCTTGGAAATATTCACTGCACAGAGTTTAAATGCCAACGGGCAAATTCAATTGTGTCTGTTTTATTGGTAAACACTGTGTCACCATTGAGGGCAATTAGCAGAACAATCTCACTATTTAATTTGGTAGAGGCAAAACTCAGAAGTCAGTAATTACTCCAACAGGTTTCCTTGTAGTGGCCTTTGAAGTGTCTGTCAATTGAAACTTGAAAAGAAAGGAGAGGAAAAAAATCCCAAAACAACACACAAGCAAAAAAACAAAAACAAAAACAAACAAAAAAAAAAAAAAATAAACCAAAAAAACCCAGACATATTGAGAAGGTTGTCGTTGTTCATTTCTACATGAAAAACTGAAACTAGTCTGCTAAAAAATAAACAAAATGAACAAACAAAAATAAAACAAAACAGCCCAGAAAAACAAACAAACTAAATAAAAAAGCCCAAAAAAACAAGCAACCAAAAAAACCACCCCACATCACTATCTTATGAGCCACTGTTCTTGCTGTCTTGTTAAATTTAGTCTTTCCAAATGCTTAACTGTGTCTAAGTCTCCTTTATTTCTTGGGTGTGGGTATGAATTGCAGCAAGAGAAAACTTAGCTCATGTCTCAGTCCTATTAGCAAACCCTAAAGAACTGTAACATGCAAAACAAAACCAAGACATGCCTCCACTTCAGAGCAAGCCAAACTAAACTGATAACAAGGTGAGCAAGAGGCATCTATATCTGTGCAGTTAAGCTCAGGTCTTTTAAGCTCAGAATCCACTGAGATTAGGGAATTTGCATGTGGACTTCAGCAGGTTTTAAACAGTGTCCTTGTGCCATTGCTTAGAAATTGTACCTCTGCAGTACTACACGTACACTATTCCAAATCTTTTTTTTTTTTGTAATTTCATCAATTTTACCAGCAATGCTAGGAATGAATGTTCTACTTGGTCCCATTCACATGAGCATGTCCCATATATTTATACTAGACATTCCATTTTTATTACAGCTATAGCCTTTTCATTATTCTGTGCTGAAATCATTGCATCACTTGATGAATCACCTATTGCCACACTATATGGGGACAAAAAAATAAGCCAACAGAACTCACAGAACTAGATAGGGACAAGACAGCAGGGTAGGGAGCAAGTAGCAAATATTACACAGTCATTGAAACTTATTTCTACCTGCTCAGCCAAAAAGGAAAATGACATGCACTGAAGGCCTCCTCACACTTCAAAGAGCCCTTCATGTTTTAAATATTTCAGTTTTCTGTACGCCACTTGTTAGCAGAATACTAAACACACGAGAATACCAAAGTTGAAGGGCTCAGAGCTCAAGTCTCAAACTCAACTAACATGAAGAACTTTGCACACTTGGACTCCTATTTGCTTTTCCTAACAGAAGAAATCTGTTAAGAAGTCATTAAATCAGGTCTCCCAGTACCTACGCTCTCACTGGCATTGCATTATGGAAAATATATTTTCACATGTTTTAATTTAAAATAAAGGACCGTGGCAAATATTTTTATAGGCTATGCAAGAATTGCATTGAACAATTTACCCACCTTCTCGGTGATGTAGAAATTAGAACTATCAGCATGCTGCAGTGCAAATTGGTCATGATTTGCAAGAGACCACCTTAGAAATATGAAAACAAATTAATCACAAAATGAAATCTTAATAATTCAAAAAGTACCCTTTACATAATTTTAGTATGATCAAACAAGTATCTGTCATTCCCATGTATTTCTCATACTGCTCATAATTTTCCACAGCTTTCAATGATGAGTTCCACAGTTTAAGCTAAAAGCATGCTTTTAAGGGAAAACCTCAGTAGAAATACATCCTAGTGATCTTTTTTTTGCAGTAAGCAAGACCACTAAGTCACTAAATTGACCAAAAAAAAAGTGCAGTACCAGAAGTTTATGTTACCTTATACAATACACAATGGATATAGTATTAAGTTGATATATTACCTTAGGCATAAAATATCACCTTCTTAGCTCAACAGCAATTTGATGAATATAGCTAGTTTGTCCTGTGTGGTAGCACTTGCTTGAAACAGTTTTTTTTCATTAATTCATTAAACTTAATTCAAAGTATTTGTCTTAGCCAATTATTAGTATATAACACAGAATTTGCAATTAACATTTCGGTTTCATATAAATAGTCACATCAACTGGACCAGCTTACAGCACCCACTGGACTCAGTGCTCAAAATTCAGATCCAGAGGCAGTGCTTTAGTCCCTTAGCCCATGAACAGCAGAGACCACAAGCCAAACTGAGTTGGCAAAATGCATCTCTGTGCAGAAAGGAAGGAAGCAGTCAAAATGAGAGTCACCCCCATGATGGAGCTGCTTTGTCAGGAGCCTCATCTTGCAAGCAATTGACCCAAAATGCACTGCAAATTCAAAATTTGAAGGTAACACAAAAATATTTAAGAAACTAATGACTAGTCATACAGGATATCTAGATTTTTCTTTGCAAAAATTATCTCCTCTTTGGTTTAATACCTCAAAAAGCACTGTATCTAGTACGTACTATATAGCAGAACTTACCCATCACAGACTTCTTTTATTATCGAGGACAGTGGCTTTTTCTGGTAAATGAAAAAAAAAAAAAAAAAGAAAAAGCAAAATAAATGAATTAGAATAAATCTGAGTTCTTAGAATAAGATTCCAAAGTCAGTAAATGCAAAGAACAAAACTTGTAGCATTTCATTATTTATTTAATGTCAAGTGTGAAAGGATCCCAACATTTTCTGCTGTTTTGGTCTCATAAAGGTATAAAGACAGCAATTCTAGACATATGCATCATGATATTATCCATTATTTTTGCCAATCTTAGCCCAGATAACACAAACTCAGTTTTTCAACTGAGAAATCAAAAGGGTCTTTTGCGTACACTGTACCTCATTACCCAACAGAAACAGAAGATTTAGATATCAACACCAGCATTTTCCAGGAATGGCATCTGAAACCAGAAGTCATTCAATAATTTTAAACCTTCTTTTGTTCCTTTCAAAGATGGTCATATGATGACAGTAATCCTCTCTCTTAAGTGCACACATGCAGGTTGCCCTCTGATAAAACACCACCTGGAAGGTGTTAGAATCCCAGATGTCTCAGTTCTGCTTTATTCTCTACATCTGTGAGCACAGGAGCATTAGGACTGACTCAAAACAGCTCTCCTGCTTTGGGTCCCAAGATAGAAAAGAAGTCTAGCCTGTTGATGTTGCAATGCTTTGAACATAGTTATAAACACAGGGTGCACACACAAGTATTTTTAGAAGACTTCTGGCTAAGAGCAAATGCCCTTTTATGTCCCAAACCATAGATGAAATTGCATGGCAGAAAGAAACATGCCAGATTTCATGAGCTGAGTGACTACTGAGGCTTTTTCCCACACAATGTCACATACGTCTGTTGCTTCACAAAAACTTCCCAAATCACCTAATCATCATAGGATCCCCCTCTCTAATTACTTCCACTAATGACAGTTCACTGAATTACTAAAAAGGAAACAAACAAATGCAGAAAACTCACCATAAACCCACCTATTAATTCAACGCTATTGTCAAAATAAGCTTTTTACCTTTCATTTTTGTAAAAAATGATTAGTGGAAAAATTAACTCAGTATCAGGGAATGTTATGTGAAGGAAAAAATATTTTTCCCTTGAATCTTGAATTTATTTTCTGTGCTTCACCACTGCATAGACAGAAAACCAGAGACAGCAGTCTTTGGCCAGGTCAGGATCAGAGAAGGATTTATTATTTCAACAGTCCAGTCAACTAAGCCAGTTAATAAACAGGCAGAAACATTACACAAGGCCATTTTAATCAGACAGGAATGAAAGCACCTGCTGCAAGGATTCTGTTCCTGCTTGCCATATTGTCTCAGTCCTTGGTTTCCTCCCTTTTTCTTTCATTGCCATTTCTGTTTTCACATGACCACCCAAGACGATCCACATCAGGGAAGTTAATCAAACTAAAAGGTGGCCCAGGAGAAGTGGGCGGAAGCAGGGGAAATAGTTTTCCCCAGGACCGATTTCCTCACCTGTCTGGCTATGTACCTAAATGAGTAGCAAACACCAGCACATAGGAGAAAAGGCAGAAGAGAGAAACTGCTCCATTCTGCAGCAGGAACAGGTCCCTTCTCCACAGGCAGCGTCTCTGTTGCACTGGCTCAGTTTTTTGCATAGCTGCAGCCAGGCTGTGGAGCAGAACGGGCAGATCACTCCAGACAGAAAAAGTGGGTTTTTCTGCCAGTTGTTTTTGACTGATCAGTTCCTCAGTCTGGATTACTGTGTCACTTGTGAACAGTGTACATCTACTTTGACATGATGTCCTCCTCTCTGAGGGCTTTTTCAGCTTCTGCAATCCTGTAAGAGTAATCCCAGCTTCCCACTGCTGTCTTTCCTCTACCTTTAAAGAAACAACAACCACCAAACAAAAAAAAACTCAACACATTTTTTGTGGAGGGACAGAGGGAAGGGCACAACTTTGTCTGGAGCTAGATATCTTCAGTTTGCCTTTCAGCACACATGTGCCAGCCTGGTAGCAAACTGCTGCCAAGCAGAGCGCACAGCTCTGCATGCTGCATCCCCTTTACCCATCAGGATCTGCTGTAGCTCCTGTTCTGATATTTCCATATTTTGACAAAATTTTATCTGGGTTATTAATTCCTTTTACAAAGTAAACGGAAACCAGCTAGCAGATTCAATGTAATGGAGGACAAAAAGAGTAACTGCTTTTTCTTCTCCTTATTTCCCATAGGATCTATAGCTTCCCATTAGAAACTATGACCAAAAAAACCAAAAAACAAAAAACAATTTAACAACCTAAACTAGGAATAATATAAATACTCTGAAGGCTGAATTAAATTACTTTTTAAATCATTATTTTGGTACTTCTAAGTTCTCCACACCATGAACTTTTATGTCCTTTGTCAATCCCATTCGCCTCCTACCCCCTTTGCCTATTCTACACCACCTTTGCGTTATTATATGACAAAATCTGAAACTAAAAACTTGGACAAAAAAAACCCTGCAACAAATCAATTAGAACCTGTAAAGTACAGCTAAAAGAAAAAGCAAATGGATCCCCAATAATAAAAATTATTTGCACAGCCTGCCTCTCATGGTACAGCTTGGTCCTCCTGTGGCAGTACTGCTACGGCACTGATGTGAGTAAGCACAACCCATGACGAAAGAAGCAACAAGATGAAAAAAAAAAAAAAAAAGCATAATCTTCTGGGACACAGAGTTTGCAATTAGCAATTTGATAACACTTTACAAATTGATAAATGCAAAATAAATACCACCACAGCAATAAGTACTAGCAATAAGCTGCTGCTCCTAATAATCCTTTGGCCGCACTCCCCCTACATGTAAGTCTCCAGAAAAAATTCTTTCCCCTTCCCCAGCTTGGAGATAAATTGCCACCAGCAGGTTGTTTGTTCACAAGAGGGGTGTCCCTGCAAGCGGGCAAGGGCTGCCATGACTGCCTTTGCGCACTCTCCCAGGCAGAGGCAGGTTGGCAGGAGGCTGCTGCAGGGACCCTCTGGCAGGCAGCACACAGAGCTGGCAGCAGCAGCAGCCCTGCCACCCTGCCCGCACAGCCAGGCCCCCTGCCAGCAGAACCCTGCCTTGCTCTGGGAGTGACAGGCGGGTGGGTGAGTGCCCAGCTCCCGCTGCACTTCCCAGCTGGTTCACAGCCACCCCCAGAATCCTGCCGCAGTCTGCCAGACACAAAAATATGTTTGGGTACCAGTGTCAGGACATGACTGTCTACTGCATGTATAGGACCACAGCACTACCAGGAAACAAAGAAAAGGGAGCTATTACATTTTTTTCATTTTTTAACCATGGAAAATGAGATAAAAGTCTATTTCCATTCTCTGCAGAGTAATTTCACTTGGCAGGCCATTCAATATCTCCCTTTTTTCACCCCTGGCTCTAAATATCTGCCAAATGTCAAAGGGCATAGATTTCAAGTTTTTGTTACCTTAACCTTAATAAAATTCTATTTATGGAAATTTACTTACCTTTGCTGCATTTACAGTTCCAAAAAGTCAAATTTACCTTATTAGTCAATGTGATTCAAAGAATGTCTTACAATCAGTCCAAAAATATTTTGAAGTTTTTCCTTCATAGAAACAAGTATTTTGTGCTAGTGCTTTTTTTTTTTTTGTCTCTCTGTCCTAGACTTGTAGAAATGAAGTGAGCTTTTACACATGCTGAGATGCTCATTTAAAGCTCTAAGAAGATCAGACTGTTGCTTTAATGTACAAAATAACAGAGATCAAAGTAAACTTTGTGCTCCCTACAGGAGATAACACCTTCAGCTAACTTATCACAGTATCTGCACTGAACACATTGGTTAGAATAAAAGTATTTCCCTAGGGCAGGCATTAAATTGACAGCTGAAGTTAAGTGACACTGGGGCACTATGGCCTCATGAATTACTGATCTGCACACAAGGGGAGAATCCTGACAGTGACACAGAGTGCAGGCAGCACGACAGCCAGTGTGAATTTACACACCTGGTAAAGCTCTATCTGCATTGACTGGTTAGCACAGATATCCAAGATTCAGGCACGGCCCTTATGACATGCAACTTGCAGGTCACCAGTTCTGAGCTCACCTGCACATATCTCAGCCATGCCTTTTGTTTGCCGGGATGCACACAGATCCTGAGCTTGAGTTCTTGAGTACCCGCTCTTGCTACTCATGCGGTATTTGGTAGCACTTCCAAAGTAACTTGCAGAGCACAGCCTGAGATTTCCCACTCTAATTTCCTCACCAGTTTCATCCTTTCATGCCTACCCCTATGGAGAGCTTGCAGGGAACCAGCCAGTAGAAAAACTAAGCACAGGAGTGCAAAACTGTGAGCCGGGTTAGTCCAGACCACTGTTTTGTTCCAGAGAAATCATGGGATGAGCAAAAGCAAGCAAAGAATGAAAAATATATCAATGCTGACCAAGATCTAAGTCCTGTTCAAACCACCAGTAGTACTCCAATTTGGGTTTAAAGTACTTCAAAATCAAACAGCAAGTGTGTGTGTTTGTGTCTGCACGTGTGAACTGTAAAGAGGACAGAAGCCTAAATCCAGGTAGAAACCTGGGTTACAGGTTCAGTTCTGATATATTTTATGCAATACCAGGAAATGGTAGACAGGTTTTTTTAGGCCAAGTCTGAATATCTTTCCTTTCTACATGACTGACAGAGATTCATTGCTTTTTCTTTTTGCTTAGGTTGGTTTGTTAGGTTCTGCTTGTTGGGGTTCTTTCTGGGACAATGATTGGGATATCCCCTCTCCCTGTCTGACACCTTTTAACTACAGAAGTAACAAGCAAACCTTTAACTTTGCTGTCTTTAAGCCTATTAGAGAAAAAATAGAAGATGCAGCACATCTGTTAGTGCGAAAGAGCATTAAGGAAAAAAAAATTCAGTTGCTGACCTGTGCATCTGTCAAAAAACAGAACTAGTCAGTAAATACAACATTCTGTCTTACAATTAATGCTATCATGACACTAATAAATCTTTCAGTACTAAAGTAGTTTTTATGGCTATTTAAAAGCAGAAAAACATCTCATTTCACAATCAGTGGAGGCTTTACCTGTTACTGTCATGCACCAGGGTCCACAGTGGACTGGTGGCAAACACCAGATGCAAGGACTCCTGGATCCCTGACTACCTAATTCAACACTGGTTTCCTGTGGTGTAAAAGACAAGGTATTTTGAAAGGGGGAGATGCTGGAGTGCTTTGGACTTCAGCCTGCTCAACCTGCTCTGAACCACTCTAGGAGTCAACACCACTGATTACAACGGAATTGCGCTGAGACCAGACTTCTTAACTTATTATCCTTAAAAGATGAAAGGGAGGATTTCTCCAACCCGGGGGAGCACCCCAGAGAGTGAATGCCTGAAGAACGGGGACTCCACAGTGCTACAGCAAGAGAGACCATAAAACCCAGGCAAGGCCAGGCCAACACCACGGACACCACGCAGTTGTGCTGGCACAGCAACACAGCCCAGGGCTGGAAACATTCGCACTTCAGAGCCAACAGGCAGAACCCTCAACAACTGCAGCTGCTGCCGATGGGAGAGAGCTTTTATCAGCTCAGTTCACAGCTCTTAAGGAGGTAGTTTTAACATGTCAGTGGCAACACCTTGGTATAAATTTAGCACTAGGAGTTCCACAGAGTCCACAAGACTTTGGGAAACCCAGGTATTCGTGTCCTCTCTCCCTTCACCCCCAGCTGCAGCTTCCTCAGTTACTCCCTTCTCACCCCCAAAAAAGGTCCTCACTCCTAAGTCTGCATTTCACCTGATCTAACCATTGACCCGCAGATCATGTGTTTAGGATGTTACAGTGACTGTACAACAAGGGAAGAAGCAAAATATAATGTTGTTAACAAAAAACCTCAAGCAAAAAAACAGAACCATAAACAGAATTTTGCAGATACTTCTTATTCCATTTCTAGTGTCCTAACAAACCATAACACTCCTTGTTTTCTCAAGTAGGAACACTAAAAACTCCCAATTAAGAGTACTGAAAAGTTAAAAAACACCTAGGGACCCATAGTTGTGGACGTCACCATGTTTGCATGCAGCATTCTTGCCACATATATTTAAAATACAGCCAAAATACACTTTTAAATACAAAGCAAGGCTTTAAGATGTGGCTCTTTACATAACCTATTAGAGAGCATGCCTTTGAAGACTGAATGAAGAAACTCCAAACCCCCAGCTCATGACTGACACATTTCTGGCCTACAAGGGCAGAAGTTTCTCCAGGAAAGCAAAAATTTTATACTGTGGGATTTTTGGTATTAGTCTCTTTTGGATTACAATCTGTATGTCTATAACTAGAATATAATTGAGTCATAAAGTGTGCCTGGATACTCCAGCTGGCTAGAATGTGAATTAATTCATCAGTCCGTAACTTCAGAAATCTCATTGTTACACATTTCCCTTTAATAAGAGCAGAATTAACTTAAGAGATGGGACTCCTGCTGATAGTTAAAAAATTTTATGGATGCAACAACCTTAAAGTCATGTTTAGCCTTCATCTTGAAAATGCCATCAGCTGCAAGAAGCAAAATTCAGGCTCCAACAGGGAGATTCTGGCAAGAATTATGGAGCTAGTAAAATCAAACATGAGAAAAGTCAAACCAAACTCAAAGAAAAAAACAAAACAACAAAACAAAAAAAAACAGCTAACCAACCAACAAAATCCTATGGTTCTTAACCTAGAAGATAGCACTAAGTAGAAAGCATAAACAGCATCCATTAGACTGCAATTCACAAAACATTTCTATTTATTCTCCCCCTCCCTTTCTTTTACAATGTCTAAACCTTCTGCACAGCTATTACCTCTTCCATCTACTAGGTCTTGCTGCTGCCTCTGTGTTAAACAGAAGCAGTAGGACAGAGCTTTTATGTATTTTTCAGCGATGAGGTCCCAGCCACACACACCACAGGACACAAGTTTGCAGCTTTGAAAGAATCCAGCCAACCAGTGGGAATGTGGCTTTGGACAAGCCAGACTAATAAAATGTAACATGTGACAATAACATTGCCTGTTTTATCCCTGCTGGCGGGCTGCCACCACATCAAAGAACTGAGGCTCTAATGATGACTACTCCAATGCTGCAGTTCTGTAAGAAAAGGAATCATATTTTTCAAACTCCATTGTATTTAACAATTGGTTCATTATGTTAACGAAGCACTGTCTATGTATACAAGTGTGTCAGTGCATTGAATTATATCCAGTGCACTAAAAAATTTGTATTATTGTTTCCAAGGTTATTCTTGCTGCTGAACAGCTTTTACAAAATAAATCAAAGTAAAAAAATGAAGATCTTTCATTAGTCTAACAAAGGAAATGGAAAAAATCACATAAAAATAATAGATAGTATTCCTTTAGCAGCTCTATTAATTATATTTTCACTATGTTTATATGCCAGTCAGCACCTGCTTTTTGAACAGCTTCATATTCAATTTTGTGAAGCTGAAATATGACAGGTACGACAAGGAGCAATAAAACTCCAAATGCATCTGTTTGGCACCTAAACACTGATTTTAAGCAAGCCCTACCTTTAACAAACTGGCTTAAGACAACAAAGTGGTTTTGAATTCTTTTTGAAAAGGTAGCTACCTTTTGGTTCCATCCATCTTTGGGCAAGTCTTCCATCAGCAGCAACTGACACCCTCCTTCAGAATGGGTGGGATACAGCTGCAGTGGCAGGACTTGAGCACTGGCTCCTTCTCCTATCTGAGAGAAAGGAGCTGCTGCTCCTTTCCTGCTGCAAATCCAGGCAGGGAACATTTTTATTAGTCAGTGGGGTTTTTTTAGGTTTTTTTTTTTCCTCTCCCCATGAGCTGCTTCATAGTCCTTTATGTTAAAGAAACTGCAGTCTTGTCAGCTGCTAAAGGCACTGACATTTCCCTTTACTATAAACTCAGGATGTGCAATAACATTGGAAATCTTAGCAATATTCATACCAAAAATCTTCACTGGTTCCAGCTACTGCAATACCATTACACTTTCTGGGTAAGAGTTCATATAAATTTGCAGGTCTGTGGGAACGAGGCAAGAGCCTCTCTCTTCCTTCATTCCCTTAAAAACTAAATGCCTCAAGTCAGAGTCTGGAGCCAGAATGAAGCACAGAGTGACACTTCACAGTACAGTGAGACATCAATATCCCTTTCTTGATCACTGCATGAACAATGCTGGTGCTCACTAATATTGCATACATTTAGACTCGTGATGCCAGGATTGTCTCAGTATACTGCTATTACTAGTGACAGTACTTGCAGAAACTTTATCTATTCTTAGTCTACACACATGGCAGGAGCGATGTGCAACTTTCTTTTCTCTAATTAAGCGTTTCACAATCCTTTTTGAACTTCATTTTTCCCCACAGTTTGAGAAATATTGCACCGAATCAATTAACAATCCCCAAGGGTCCATATTTAGGTCTGAAACCAGATTTAGGTTAGAAAGCTCCTTTTAAAAAAACCAAAATCTTACTGTTGACCTTTTAAATGCAGTGAAGTACAATGACTTCCATGAAAAAGACAAAAAAACAACCACAATTAAAATGACATTGGCAGAAGAGAAGAGACAACTTGAAAGAGACTCTTAAAAGATAAACTTGCTAAGTAAATCTAAACTTTAGAGAGAACATAAATGTAAAGCAGCCCATGGCTCATCCACAGCTGCATTTCTATTAACATGAAATTGTCATATGAAAATGCTCCTGTAAATTTTGCTCACCATATGAGATCTGTGCTTTGAAAAGAAAACACAGCTTTCCTCCTCCATCCAGCCCATTCTTTTTTTTTTTTTTTTTTATTTTGCTAATGTAAAGATTCACATCTGCTAATTTAGTCCATGTTTGATGATCTCATAGGTAAAAGCAAACCTGGAGGGAGACTGTATGACCAAGTTTAATTATAAACTGTTCCTTTCTATAGGAAAGCCTTGTTTACCTCCAAGGCTGAGGAAGTTCATTCCCAAGCTTAGAGAAATCTGGTTTTAGTACAACTTGCGTTAAGACACACGAGTGGATTTGAATGGAATAAGCCAAAATAGGTGTTGTCCCCAAATATCCATCTTGTGCCTCTCATGGAAGCTGCTTCTCCTGCAGCAGGAACAGTGTGACTGTAAATCCACAAAGTATCCAGGTAACCTAAAACGAGCATTGGCTTACCTAAAATAATTTGTGCTGTAAAAAAACCCCAACAGCTAAGAATTATACATAATGGGCACAAATTAAAGCATGCAGGCTTTCACTGAACACAAGAAATAACACCCTCTTATGAAATAGCTATTTTTGGGATAATCAAAGAGAAGACAGGATAGACTAGCCAGCATCCTGGTTCACCTGTATAGACCCTGTGCAGTCCTATTATTAACATCTTCTAGAATAATCAGCCAAAGAGTGAAGAAAAAGATAACAGACAGTCAGCATCTACCATTCATTTCTTCCCCAGACTGCATTGCTAAAAAGTCCACAAAAAGATCCCAATGCAAATTCAGACACCAACTCATTTCCATTTCTCCCCTTATATGACAGAAAGACTAAGGCATGAAAGATCAACACTCTACACAGTTCTGAAGCCACAATCAAGTCTTCATATTAAAAATTAATTTTGGGCAGAGTTTTAATATTGCTAGTACAGATTTATGGAGGAAGGAAGAGTCTGGATGCTATTTTTCTAATTTATAATTGAGGAAAATGATGGAACTGGGGGGGAAACCCAAATAAACCACAGGTATTCTGGAAGAGAGTAACTGAATTCAGTCAAGTCCATCTCTCAAGAAGAACACGATAAAGGTATCAGCCACCTGCGAGGTTTACTGCAACTTAATTAATTCCCACCTGGTAAGAGAGAGAGGGTAGTAAATAAGAGACAGTTTTGCCCTC
This sequence comes from Onychostruthus taczanowskii, assembly GCF_017590055.1. Classification (NCBI taxonomy): domain Eukaryota; kingdom Metazoa; phylum Chordata; class Aves; order Passeriformes; family Passeridae; genus Onychostruthus; species Onychostruthus taczanowskii. The sequence continues at coordinate 7,908,967 of NW_024500128.1, forward strand.
CTTGTTTAAAGCAACTTTCCAAGAAAAAAGCACTTGTGAAACCCTGACATCAAATAGTACATGTCAATGAATGAGCAGAAAATTTTCTTTACATTCATTGGAAGCAGGCACAGAGGCTAATTCCAAAAGGCACTTAATTATATATCCGTTTTTTGGGCACATACTCTCTGAGTGAGACTAATTTTGCATGATCAAATTTAAAACCATCATTGGTGAACCCAGGTTAACAAACCTATAGAAATGCAGAGGAGAAACCTCAACTTGAAAAAGCTCTGTGCCTCCTGAAGTCCAAGCTGTCAGAAGTCATGCAGGGGAGTGTAAAATTTTATAACATTTGGTGGAAAACTACTCATGAGCTCTTTTAAGGCCAACACCTGCCAGTACACCACCATCAATGGTTCTGGTTTCACAGTGACATTTCTTCACTTTGAAAATATTTTACTCTCTCCATTGCTAAGCAAAACACGCATACACGCAGCAAGTAAATTAGAATAATGTGCAACTGAATATAAATAAGTGTTTCCAAGTATATGCAATAAGCAACCTTAAAAAACCTTAGATTTTCCTTTGATTTCTTATATGGTATTTGTACTTCAGTTTTTGGAACAGCCTCAGTACCCTGAAAGATAAAACATTGGTGTCACGCTACAGGGACGGGGTTCTGTTGGGTTTTTTTTTTTAAAGTAATATTATAGTGCTGATCATTTGAGTACTGTTTTTCTTGATGGTAAGAAAGAGAGAGAAGAAACCAGTATGGGAAAGTTTTTAGGATTTTCTGAATATATGTCAAATGGTGACTGAATGAGCAGATCCACCTGGGACACAGGCACTGGCTGCAGCGTCTGGTCAGTGGGTAAGTCGTTTCTCTTTTCTGTCTTCCTCCCCTTTATCATCTCTGACAGCTATAGCCATCTGAGGGATGAATCATCTCCTCCACTACAGCTCTTCTACTGAATAGCTGCTTTGAAGGAAACAGATTGAGGAAAAGTTAGCACTAAGTGAATCAAAGGCAGAGCTGTGTGTTCTGAAGTATCTATCACCCTATATAGTTTCAAGATTCATTCCCACATTGCTCCCAAACTTGAAAAAGGTAAATATGCATGTTTGTGTGCATAAGTAGAAGGAAGGGATGCTTCTTTCCCATCTTTCCATGTCAGAAAGAGGAGGGATGACACTCAAACTTCATTCCCTCATTTCCATTTCTCTCTGCATGGGGAGCAGGCTGCTATTAAAGTCTTCTCCATTTTGGCCTTACTTTCCCTCTCCTTCCTCCTCCTACCCATAAAGTGGCTAGAGGAAGCTTGCAGATAACTTGGCAGGCTGTGTTTGAGGAGTTTTACCCAATATATTTCAGCATTGATCTTTCTTGTCTCTTTCAAATCTTACATTATAAAATTAAAAACAATGTACTAGGAAAGTAAGCTAATATTACAGATAAGGTATGAGGGTTTCTTGAGAGTTACTTTAAGCTTTTCGTAAATAAAACCAAATAATTTCCATATTGTTTTGCTGCTGTTTGAAAGGAGACTTCATAATATTTTTTTCAGTTTTGTCCCCATTGTACTTGGTTCATCATGACTAACATGCATCTTTCCCTGAACTCAGTGTGCAGTGTCTACCATTTGTTATATAAGAAGAAAAAAGTAAAATATTCTTCACTCCAGAAGGCAAAAGAGACAATTTCTATGCTTACTGAAAAATTTCAGCAAATGAAAATGGAAAACCATGGCAGGTCAAAAAAATCAACCTACAAAGTTAGGTTTCACTTGGTAACTTCCTTTTCCTCTAAGGGGGCTTTCAGAATGATTAAAAATCATACTGCTGTGATTCCAGCCACCCTCTAGTACCAGGTTACTTCAAATTTCACACAGGAATTTCCCAGGCATGTGCCACAGAAGGGTTAACTACAAGTTAAACTCATTGCACTGCATGAAGAAATTACTAACCCATTTCAGTAATACATTTTCAGTGTGAATTCAAATGCTCTCCTCTCCAATAGACCTTTATAATGTACTGAGTCCCCAGACACACCAGGGTCTAAAGCACATTATAAAATGCTTTTCTTCACTCTGAATACTATTTACGGAAATAATAATAATTCTAACCAGGTAACATGCTGCAGTATTTCAAAATGTTAAGGGTAAGCTGTTAAATATTAAAGAGGTTGCTTTTAATATTAATACATGGGCCACAAAAACAATCTCAGAGAAGTCCAGAATATAAAATACAGCCCTTGTATAACTTGTTTTTGTTTGTTCCCCCCACCACAATTCCCTAAAAAGAGTTTTTTATTCACAATTTTGAATTTGTTAACTTCTGTACACTGCCTCCAGTCCGTCCACAGGGCCACTGCTTTAGAACTAACCAGATAAACAGAACAAGATTCTGTTTTTTCTGAGATTCCCTGACATTCCTGAACAGAACAACAAAGGTCCTTCTCACAGTGCACCACTACTTAAGTTCCAAAATCCGCACTTGCTGCAGCCATTCAGTATGATTCTACTCCAAATGCAAAGCACTGACAAGAAATTTGAAGACTTTCCACCCAGAGGTAAAACACTACCACAATTTAACAGCTGAAGAAACTAAGGCACAAAAGTGTTAAGTGGGTCACACAAGCAGTAAATGTCTTATTCAAACAGCTGTTCAGAAAGAAAAAGCAAATTAAGAAACCAGCTAAACATATCAAAAACCTTAAGCAGTAAGAGAGGAAGAGGGTTACGCCCTTTATAAAAACACCTTCTACCCCACGTACATTCATAGAAAAATGCACATGCGTTGAAGTAAATATAAATGCAGAGGAAGGCATGCAGAGAAGAACTTATTCATGAGCAGGGCCGGCTGAGCGCAGGTACACAGGCACTTACTTGATCTATTTCCATTAACTTGGGGAAGGCACCTGGCCATTCGATCGCCACCTTCACTATATCAGCAGGAGGGGGCATTGCGACGCTGCTGTTCCTCGGAGCCAGCACAACTGGACACTAAACACTGCAGAGAGCCTCTCTCATTCACACCTGCAGGGAGAGAAAAAAAAAGAAAGAAGAATATTACAGCAGTTCAGGCAGAACTCCAGCACTGCCTCTTCAGGCTCCTACATTTCCCCTGGCTGGGCAGGTGGATGGAAATGTATTGTGTGTATGTATGTGCAGGAGCAGGAGAATGGCACATATTACAGGAGCAAGCACAGGACACAACGCCACGGCACGCTGCACAGCTCGACAGCCTGTTAGAAAGATGGCTGAAGCACTGAAATGTACGGTGAATAATAGGCATGCATTAGATTTAAATAGAAAAACTATTTTTAAATATTATTAAATATGCTGGTGGGGAAAAAGTGACAAACTAGAGAAAGCTTCTGTTACAGTGTCACTCCTGGAGTCCCAGGGAACGGAACCAATTCGGTTAATGCTGGTGCTTCAGGAGAAGAGATTGCCCAGGAAGTTATGGCCAGGAAACACGGTTTCTTTTAACTATAGCAATGATCTTCTGGGTGTTCACAAATAGATCACTGCACTATAGCAACCAGTATGTCAGGAAGAAGGCAGAACACACAGCAGTTTCCACATATACATACACACACGCACACACACATCCTCACCTCACGGATCCAGAGATACCCACATATAAATACTTCTTTATGGTAGATCTCAGACACATGAATACACAAGGATGTAATATACATTCCCAGTGACATAATCACCTACATAACACGTCATAATTCTGCAAGAATATGAATATCAACAGGATCTCCTGTCAAATAGTGTGAGCTGTGAATTTCAGGGAAAGAGGAAAGGGGAAGAACCAAATCCTCAGGTTTTGCAGAATTGAAGTTCTGTCTCTTCTGACTCATCAAACTTTATAACCTTCCAACAACAACAATAAATATTTATCAAGAGTGTAGTGCCTCTCCGGGCTTGCAGACAAAGCTTTTGCACCCCTCTCAGCTCAGTGGTGACAGGACACCTTCTCTAGCAGCAAAGTTCTGCAGTTCTCAGACACAGCAACCCCTTCTGTAGATGGGGAGGTTCCTGCTGGCTTTGCCAAGCCCTTCACAACCACCATGCATGCTCTGCTGAGACCCAGCAAAGCGCCATCACGTACCACAGAACAAGAGAAGCTGTAGAAATCCCCAGCGGTGCAGTCCCACTTCTTCTTACAGAAAAAGAGAAGGAAGTGGTGAAAGCATGGAGACATGTTTGCACATACATCCTTTCAAAGAGCTAAGGCAAGACAGGAGCTGGCTGAGTATATCAGATATCCAAAGACACAAACAGGTACAGGTTAAAAAAGGCTTTGACCACTTTCAGTTGCTGCTTAAACTAACCTGGTCTAATGACCTTTCTTCAACTGCAGCAGAAGCTGGAGCTCAGATTGGTCTGAACAAAATTGTGAAATCATCCCTTTATTGGGAAACGTTGTACCTTTGTCTCAGACTACTTTTATAAGTGGGAGCTCATCCAGCCTTGTGGATGTCTCCGTTTTTCCTTCTTTTATGTGTGCCTCTGGTCTGCTCTGAAAAGGCAAGCCCTGCTACATTCTACATAAGGCTCTCAACACATAATATAAAAGCAATTTATGAACTTTAACACTCCAGCAATTTATTTCCAACAATGGCAGTTCTGACGCCGACAGGATCGCACATCACCACAAAGCAAAGCACAAGGCAGTAAATGAGAAAATGGACGGTCTATAAATAAAACTGGATTGCAGGAAATGCCTTGAAAGACTAAACAATGTGATTAAGAAACACTGTGATATTGTCTACATTTGGTAGATGTTACAGGAAAGGGAATAAACACAAAGCATGCAGCTGGCTTGCTGGTCATTGAGAAAATCAGACATTTACTTTTAGCTGTCTTCTACTCTGTAGAGCCTTAGCAGATGCAAAGTTCTTGCAATTTCTCCCCAAAACATCAAACACCCACCATTTGCATCTCCAACCACTGGTCCCCTTGCTGTGCAGTGCACTGGCTCAGTCAACCAGCAAAAGAAAAAAAAGAAAAAAAAGAAAAAAAAAAAAAAAACCGAAAAAAGCACTTTTGGTCATTTGTTTTTGACCATGTTTGAGTCAAACAGCTACTCAGAGGTGATACAACACAGGAGAGGGGAGGAGAAGCATTCTTGGCAGCAATGAGCTGTTAATCCACCTCGACAGTCAATTGAAACTGAGACCTTGGCACCTTCTGCTCCTACACTCGCAGTGTCGGTGTTTCCCACCTCCTCAGCAGCGCAGTCCTTGGTACTCTCAGCTTGCCGGTGTTTTGGTATTAAGCTGTTTGCAGCGCTTAAGTGGGGCTGACTCACCCAGGCTACTCCCTGCATTCCCGGGCTTGGCACCCCATCCCTGGCAGGAGAGATGCTGGAAGCCTCAGCCAGAGCCTGTATCTGCTGGCCACAAAACAAAAAGAGCATCAGCTCCTGCCAGACAAACTTGAGGATAGCTTCAGCTGAGTAAGCCTTTGTTTTCAAAAGTTTTCTTTTTCCCCATCACTTTTCCCCTACACTTTTAATGAAAAAAAATCATCATGGGCAAACACTTTTTTTTTTTTACTAAGAAGTAACTTGTGGCCCAATACATTCCCTCCAAAGCTGACAATAAATGCTGGAGAAAAAACACTGATTCATGATCACTGGCTGTAAGTACAAAAGTAAAACAACATTACACAGCAATAAATTTGCAGAAAACTTCCATTTTCCCATGCATATGAGGGCATTAACCCCAATTTTGCTGTAGCAAAATGTGGGCTGTCTTGACTCACACAGGAAGAAAGGTTTAAGGAAGCAGAATCAAAGAAAGCTGATGGTAAGATAATAAAATTCAGCTATAGAAAATAAGCACTTACATTCCAAAGGAAGGTGCAAGAGAAGTCTGCCACAGCATTCAGCAGACAATTTCACTGTGACTAGTTTTAATGTAGGCTAGCATAGATCTCCTACATAATTATAATTATTACTATACATATGCTTATACTGTCACAAAACACAAAGCAAAGTGACAGATCTTTAACTAACACAAATGGATGTAGTCCCACTTCTCCCACCAGAAGACCAACTCAAAGATAACAATGTGGTCTGAATGCTGAAAAGTATATAAAATCATCACTTTGTTTCTGTTTCTCAGTGGCCATCCTAGTCAAATGTGCTTACTTCTTCTTTCTTAATTTATATTCTTATGAATCCAGCAACATACAAAAGATAATTCAGTTTTGTTCTACCTATATGACAAGGTCAGAAACAAATACTCTTTTTGGGGTTTTTTTTAAGGCCAAAATTGATGTTCAGTTGTCATCCCAAAAGTATGGGACTGTAAAGAAAATGCTACACCCTACAGTGCTGACAGTTCAAAATCACCTACTATTTATTTCCATGGTACGCAGTGTGCTAGACACTGCCCAGCAAAATAAGGAAGGCACAAATCCTGGTTTGAAATGGTTCTAATTTAGTAAGCAATTTTCATTATGTGCATGAAGAGCTAGAACTGTTTTCAGCTGCTTTTTGTTATGCCAGCAGCAGTTAAACAGTGAAAAGGATAGGGATGTCACTGAAGGGTCTAGTTATGGAGTTTTCTCAAGTACAATTCCTTTTTCTCTCCCAGTGGGATCTGAGAAGCACTGACATGTAAGAGCAACTTTCCAACTAATTTTTACAACCTTTATTTTCAAGGCAGAATCTGAAGGCAAGCAGGACACACATGCAGGCATGAGTGTATGAATGGAAGGAGGGAGTCAGAGGAAAAGGAAGGGAAATTCCCATAGTTTTTCCTAATGCATGCAAGGAGATATAACCTGGGGAATGTTTAAGCAACTTACATGCTCCACAGCACACTATTTTATAATTTGAGGGGGAAAAAGCACAACCAAAGCATGTCTACCACTTGAACATACTTTCTTCCATCAACATGATTTTGCAGAACTCTGACAGATTATCCCATTAAAGTGTCAATTTTGCAATGTATTGCTATTATCACATGCAGTATATTTATGCATTTCAACCATACTATGAAGGAATTCCTGTGGTCTACTAAGTCAGAGTAATAAACATCCACGCTGGAAATCAAAGTATGTTAAATTTATTGTAAAAATGCATCAGCACAGATATGCAAGCTCTCGATTTACCTGCCTGGCTCTGAAGGATGCATTCAGCACAAATGTCGGTAAAACATATTGAATTTTCCCCTTCTACCTATGCACTGCATGTGGAAAACAGGATTTTATTCACGTATGAAATTAGCTCCCAGTGGAACTCTTTTTTTTTTTTCAAACTTGTTTTGCAATTTCACTGGCACTTTCCATACAAAGACCTCAAAGTACTTGAAATAACTTAAAGTTATCAGTGCACATCTCTCAGGAAATAAATTCTATTCTTACTCCACAGACAGAAGAAAAATGCAAGGCTAATAGGAGCTATATGACTTGTAGCTCTACTCACAAATGTAAAAAGCAGCCTGGAACACCTTATGTCTTCTTTTACAGAAGAGAGGTAATACTCAAAGAGCAGGCCAGTTCATTTCACGAGCAGCTCGAGTAAGAAAATTAATTATTAGAAAGTGACCGAAGGAATGCCATGTGCACTTGAGAATTTAATAAAACAAAGCATGTGTTTCTCCTGCCTGGACAAAAGGCAGCACGTACAGCACCTGGAGCTGGCACAGATCCTGCCATCCCCTGACATGAGCAGGTATTTGCATGGCATTTCTTGAAGGTGATGGGAAAGCAGGGCAGTGAGGGCAGCAGGGCCAAGCAGGATGTGGTGGGTGCTGGCAAGGAGCTGAGCCCTGGCCAGGCCCACAGCAGGAGGAGAGGCACAGCTCCCTCTGCTCGGCACCTTATGTAAGGAACCACTTCTTGTCAAACCCCATCAGCTTCCTCCGCTTCGCTCCTGCCGCCCCAGCAAACAGAAACTAAGTGGCAAGTTCAGCTGGAAGGTCCCTCGGGGACCAAGTCTGATTAACGATTTTAGAAAGATAATCCAACGCTGGATTAATATCCCCCAAGAGAGTTATTTTTGGAGTTAAACTGCATGACTGAACAGCCGAGTCTAAGGAGCTGTAAACATGCTCTACCGTCTCTACAAGAAATGAAAACAGGGCAGAGAAGCCAGGGGTTGGATGTACACTTTGTGTACATAAAAAGGCTTTCATGTTGCCTTTTTCCTTCTTAGGCATTCAGGGCTATTCACCCCTAAACCAGACAGGGGTCAAAGGCCCAGCAGACCCATGTCAATAAAATCTGTGGATGTTTTGACACAAATGGAAGATGAAGCTGTACAGAAGCTATGAGCTTTACTCTAGTAAGGGATGGAAAAACCGCAAGTCTCAAAAAGCAGGCAACCTAGGTGGGGGTGCTACCCCTCTGCAGCAGCCACCAACACTGCAGGAACACCTGATCCCCCTTTCATGGTTCAGAGCAGTCCATCAGCTTCCAAACAGGAACATTTATTTGATGCTGAACCCTAAGTCTGCTGATTCATAAAATATCATTGGATCAGGAGTGAAATAATAATGTTAAAATGAGCTTTGTACTCTTCAGGTTTAAATACACCACCCTTCCTCTCCAAAATATGTGGAGACCTAGAATTGGAGAAGATTTTAGGATTATGGGCACCAAACATACAGAACGGGACAGGTTTTGCCACCGGTAAAGCTGTCCAGGAAAGACAGCTAATATTTGTGTGGTTGCCACCTATCTCATTCCTAGCATACCCATAACCTTTCTTCACAATTTCATTCCAAGTATTTTCTCTATCCACAGTCATCTTGTTCCTCTTACAGGGAAGCATTTTATATGGTTGAGGTTTCATTATGTTTGACAGGCCAGACCAGTTTCAAATAGAGCACTCTTCAAAACTAGAGAGCAAAGAAGGCTTTAAAGAGTACTTCAAAAGAAAATGTGGAAAAAACCAAAATAGACTGGGTGTACTCAGAATATAAGCAAGAAAGTTGCCTGGTCTTGCTTGTAAAGCACATATTGAAACATATTAGAAAAATTTAGGTATTTCTTTGACATGAACTCCCCCATTTCTTGGAAGACCATTCTCCCTTTACTAAGAAACTCCTAGTTATGTCTGTAATTCGTATGATGACAAAAAACTTAGTTTTGATTACTGAAGTTTCTATCTCGAACTTTGTGGCAATTTAATTAACTCACGTATAACAGCCAGTCAGATAAAGATGTTTGTTCACTAAAGACATTAATATCTGAGCTCTTTAAACTAGAGACCAGGAAAGTATCAAACTCAAGCACTCAAAAGACAATTCAAATAAATAAATAAAGAAATAAACTAATTTAAAATAAAATCATAAAAAACCTGGACTAAACCAAAATGCACTACCACAAGCCTCCCACCAATAGCAATCCAGCAGTTAAAGATCCAAGGCTTCACAAAAAAAAGCATGATTTTTCAACCATACTGAGTACCTACTTAACATATGCAATTTAAAGACCATGGAAGGTATCTAGTACAGGAAAAAACCAAAATGCTACTCTGAATACAAACTATAACTTAAACTTTTCACAGTTTGTCAGATCTTGCCCACTTCATTTGGGATTGTTTCTCATCATTTGGCTTGAGTCCAGATGTTTCTAAACTGAAGGAAGTAGAAAAAAATATCCTTTAAAATCCAGTTAAATATAGTTTTATTTTCTCACCTTTCAGGGTAGTCTCACATAAATAACCTGCAAGGTAGAAAGGAAGTAATGGGCAAAACGTAAAACCTCAATTTCCACCAGTGGTCCTACTGTTCTTAAAGAGCTGTAAGTTAAAAAACAAACTTCTCAGCATAAGAAGTTTGGAGGGCATAAGAAAGGAAAAAAGACATTGACACTGTGAAATAACAAAATAAAGCAATGAAAAACATTACAGGTAGAAAGAATGGAGTAATTTTTTTTTGTTTGGGGGAGGGAGAGAAGGTAAAGGGGTGGTGCTTTTTAATGTTTAAAGTAAGTACATTCCAAAGGAGTCCCATGAAACTGAGAACTGAATAACTTCATTAGAGGCTGGTTGAAAACAAGCTGAAACAAAAAAGAGAAAGTTTATCAAAAGTGCTGTGAATGTTGAATAAAACTCAATTAAGGGTAAAAAATAAGAAAAGATCACAGTCCTCTTTTCAGCTATTAGCATGATCTGGCTATGGCACCTCATACTTTCCTGGCATTTGGATAAATCAGGGGGCTAGAAAGGACACAAAAAAGAGCACCGTGAGTCAAGATGATAATACAACAGAAACTGAGTCAAAACAAGGATGAGTGGCTATATCCCACTCTTATAAAGGAGATAACAGATACAAGAAAATAAGCTCAGAGTTGGGGAAAACCCTAAACTTCCTGCTGGAAGGAAGATGAAGCAGCAGTATAAAAAACAAAGATAATTTGTTATCCTATCAATGTTTATTATACATCCAGAGGAATGAATGGAACTGCTAGGAAGTCAGCAGTCAAATGGAGGAAGAGAGGGCAACAGAGATGTGTGAATGCTAAAGAAAACAACCAAGTTAACTGACGGCACAGACAGGATGTTGAAGGTTGAAACAAACAGCATTATTTTCTAACGTAATCATTCTGCACAGAACAATCCTACGGAAAAAAGTAGTATTGATATTCCACAGTGAATAAGCAAAATGCTCATCATAAGTAAGAAAAACAGCTAAAGAAAGGGTGGATACTTCTTGCAAGTCTGGGGAGAGCACAAAAATTTTGAAGACAACCAGCCTTTTGTCAGACACTGACACTGCTCTTCAGAGATGTGCAATTTTGACTGCCACAGTATAAGAATCATAAAGCTACTAGAAGCCATCCAAAGGAGAGCTGTGAAGAAGGTGAAGGATCTAGAGGGGAATTCATATGAGGAGCAGCTGAGGTCACTTGGCTTGCTCAGTCTAGAGGAGACCTCACTGCAGTCAGCAGCTTCCTCATGAAGGAAAGCAGAAAGGCAGGCATTGATTTCTTCCCTCTGGAGACCAGCTAGAGAACCCAAGAGAATGGCATGAAGCTGAGTCAGGGGAGGGTTAGGTTGGATATTAGGAAAAGGTTTTTCACCCAGAGGGTGATTGGGCACTGGAACACGCTCCCAAGGGAAGCGGTCACAGCACAAAACCTGTCTGAGTTCAAGTGTTTGAGCAACACTCTTGGGCACATGATGTGACTCTTGGGGTGTCCTGTGCAGGCTAGGAGTTGGACTCAGTGATTCCTGTGGGTCCCTTCCAACTCAGAGCCTTCTATGATACCATAAAAGATAACAAAAAAACAAGAGAAGGAAAGAAACCACCCGTCAGCAATCTTGCAGCAGAAATACTTACTGCAATCCATGCATCAAAACACCTAATAGTCAAAATGCCCCATGTTTTTCTGACTTTCCAGCACTATACAGACTCTGAATCCACCCCTGCAGGCTTCTAGCTCTCTGTCAGTTCACTCTTATAGACACAAAAAATAATTTATCCTTAACACTTGTGGACTTCCCAGTGCTGGCTCTGTGAAGGACATTCAGCAAAACTAGACAGCATATGGAAAAAACAGTGATGGCCACTCAGGAAAAAAATGCCTGGCACAGTTAATATTAGAGACCATGCCTACAGCTAACATTTATGGAATAACTTGAGCTATTCTGCATTAAATAGAATGTCAAGACTAAGCTGGAGTTTAATTAGCTGTTACTCTGCACTGGGTGATTGGAAATTTGCACAGAGTAGTCTTCATATTGCACAGAATAGCTTATGTTATATCACGTGGTTTGTTATCCCTTTCCCCCATCACGTGGCCTTTCCCTCACCTGCCCCAGTACTCCCTGGTGGTCTCTCCCCTGGGTTACCCCTCCCCTAGCCACTCCTCACTGGTGTCCCATCAGCTGTGGACCTCTTCCTCTCTCCCGATTCCGCAGGGTATAAAAGTTCCCTGCCACCAGGGAACACTCTCTTTCTCCCATGTGTTCATCCACCTGGTGTGTCTCTTGGTATAAAGAGAGAATGTTTCCCACGTGGAGGAGAGCGCTTCTCAATCTTTTACCTTTGTCTATGAAATGTGGTGTGGGCAAAGGTCCATAGGTCACTGGAGTGGACCCCAACAGCCCAGAAGAAACCACAATAATTCAAACAACGACTTCAGTAATACAGTCAGGTTAACCATAAGATCAATATAAGGTAAGATACAAGCAAAAAGATAGTAAAGAACACAAGAACAGGGCAAACTCCAGGTTCACACAGCCAGAACACAGACTGTGTTTTGGAGGGGTCCAAGAAACCTTTTGGAACAAATCTGACTGCAAGATAATAACAGTGCCAACACTGCTCACCCAGCCCATTTCCAGGGCAGATTTGTTCTGCATAAAGCTCGGTAAACTGCATTAAATGTGACACTTAATAACAAGAGATCCAGGTATTTTAGCATGAGACTATCCCTTACTCGTCGCTCTATTGCAAAACTGTGAGCAGCAGATGACCCTGTTTGAGCAGGGCAGTTAGCCAGATGACTTTCAGGAGTCCCTTCCAGACTCAACCATTCTGTGATTTTCTACACTCGTGTTGTCTCTAAGCACTCTTGGAGTTACAGCCTGCCCATCTGTGTTCCAATACTGTCCCTTTTCTGTACTTCAGTGGGCACACCATGAGCAAAAAGACCTGCTTTTGTAGCAGGTTGCCTTCTATGCCAAAGTAAGATTCTTGCAACACACTAAAACCAGCCGTTGGTTACAACTTAGGAACAACAATCTCCATAACTCTTCCCATCTGGCATCCAAGAGCAGTCATTCAAAAAATATCCCAGGCTTCCATAACCTGAAATAAAATTTTAAAGATCAAGGTGGAACTTTACTTCTGACAAGAAAAGTGCCATAAAATGTGTTTGTGTTACAGACTAATACATGACATTCAAGCACTGGGTACAATTTGTGGTCACCCCATAATTTTGCTGCACTCTTTGTTCAACATTAAAATCTGCATGGCCCAGGGAAAGAGGAAAGAATGATGCAAACATCATCCTTTATTGGTTTGAGTCATAAGCTCTAGGGAGTCATGCAGTTTAGGCAGCAGACAGCAGTTGAAAAGCTTACTGTCTCTCCCTTTTAGCAAGGACGGCAAGACAGGTAGTGAGTTCACTCAGAAATTACAACCCACATGCGAACTTAAACCCCCATTGAATCTAATTTATGCTATCATGCTGGGCTATTAAAAAAAAAAAAAGGGGGAGAGGATAGCCATCACTTCAGCCACTGCAGTTGAAGCTATACACAGGTGTTATTAATATCTATCGTCTTGCTATTAGAAAAAAAGTGGGAACACTTTCATGAAGAAACCTGACTCATGAAAAAGACCAGCTTGTCTAGTACATATGTTCACTTCATTGTTCAGATAAAAAGTCACTGTCAATTAAAAAGTCACCTTCTTAGTAGTACATGTGATCTGTTTCTCCAAGTCTCTTCTATTTCATAAGGAACTGTAGTTTCAAATGTTCACTAAGACTCCTGAGATGACTAGAGCTAATACTCTGTCAAAAGCTGATGACAGCACAGCTGTGTTTCCCCATTGCCACGCTCCGGTTGAAGCTCCTGCTCCAGCCTCGCTGGGAACATGCGGAGTTATGCCAAGAATGAGCAAAACATGCACTGTTTCCAAATTGGCTAATCAACGGGCTGAGTGCTTAACCTCCCCACAATACATGCAGACAAGCAACAAGCACTGAGGACTGAACTGTGCCAGCCACATTATTCAGCAAGATGACTCGTGGCAGTTTTCTTCCCAGGAGCCAGAACATCAATTGTCACCAACGATGCTGCAACTCAATCAAACTTCTATCAAAACACCCATTCAAAATGAACCAGCACTTGCTGTGTGATGCTTTACTCTATTATCCTAAAAACAATTAAGAGTGCCTCAAATAACTCCTGTGTGGAACCAACCAACTTGGTTCCACGGAGGAGTTATTGCCCAGCATTTTACCTGGTAAGAACTTAAAATTGCTATCTGCAGAACAGGGAGATGCTGGTAGCAAAAAGCAAAAGGACACTATCCTTTTGCTGAATAATAACATGCATACCTCTAACTTATAATGTAGCAAAAAAAAATGGATCTTCATAACTCTTTCATGTTAAAAATATTGTAATACATATATATCATCCTGAGCCACCATCCTTACATTGTCTAGTAAAATAAAATTTTTCTCCTCCAAAAAGCTCTCTGAATGGCAAAGTCCAGTTGCAAAGCAGATCTGATGTCTGCTTCCCCAATGTCACAGCTTTGCCTCCCTCTCCCCAGTGCCAGCACTGGCATTTGTCCAGGATACCAGTTCAGAGAGATGGAGTGTCTAAAAAGTAACCCATAAAACAAAAAGAAAGACAGATTTTTAGACAGATTAGCCCCTTGAATGCATTCACCACTCACTCACCCAAGCTTCAGGACCACAACAAGCAATGTGTAAGGTCAAAGAGGAAAACAGGAATATAACCTGCTCATTTTAAACTTTTTCACCTGTGCAAAGTTCGTGGCATACAGCTGAGATTCAATTCCATAGAGAAGAATGATGTAAAAGTATGCAATTACTAAGTTCATTACAGTATGTCTCATTAATTCAATGAGCTGCTTTATAATTGTAACAGACATTAAAAGATTAAAGTATTTGGATTAAATCCAAGTACATTTTCAGTGCTCTGAAATGATGATTGCCAGAGTCTGTATCTTCAGAAATACACAGTAACACTCCTTCAACCAAGTACCCTGTGAGAGAAACCATTGTTTATCCTTCTTGCTTTCAGATTTTAGTGCTCCCAAATTAAATTTTCCCATTGCACTTCGGGGTGAGGGGTGGCAAATCTGTTCAGGTAACCATCTACTTCAGTTTGACATGTTAGAACTATTCCCAAATAAAGCTGTCAACTGAAGTTGACCATTTTGAACTTCCTGGAGGGCTAACACCTGGCTGGAAAGTCCTTTGTGAGCAAACAGCAGCAGGGAAACAAAGCCAACCACATAACTCTATGGCACCTTTCATCTGTAATTCAGTAGTAATTTAACATCATAGATCTCTGCTGTTCAAGCAGTAAGGTATCAATCACTTTAAAAGAGAATGTAGTCCTCTTTCTGCTCCTCAGTCAAGCATTTCTACTCTGCTGTGAAGACTACAGTACATCTTTACAGGTTTGGCAGCATGGAGACAACGGCAAGCACAGAGCCTTACCCATCTCTCAATTTCACACAAAATTAAGCAGTATTCACAGGTTATACTGAAAGTACAAGATTTCCAAAAAGCTACAATGCACATCTCTACTGAAAGAATTCTTCATTTTCTTCTCATTGATGCAGTCCTCCAGCTGCATTCTCAGAATCATAGACAGAGTCCATCAGATGTTAATCTGGTGTGTGATCACAAAAGAGATGTCCCATTTCCAAAGCTGACAGACAAACCTGACCTGTAACAAGTAAGTAGACTGCCCATCTCTTCCATTTTCCCCTTCTCCTAACAAGGGATTTGGCTGTTCTGTCAGAGCTGGATCTGACTTTCTTCTGTCTTTCCTGGAAGATACATGTGGGGTTCACAATGACATGTTCTCCACAATATGCAGCTCCCAACTGCTTCTTCTTGATCTGGGTATACAAAATCTCTTAACACAAGGAATGAAGGAAAATATTGTGTTGAAGCTTCCTTTTTGCCCGTCTCATTCTCCAGACTCTGGAGCAGATTCCTACGGGCCACACCACCTTCGCAAGCCTTTTTGTCGGTGTGTTAAAAGAATTTGGGGTTTTTTCAGTCACATCTCTTACCTTGCTGGTCTCACCCACTCTTCCAACAATTTTGACTAGGACTGAAAAGACTACACTAACTCTAATTAAGGCACTTGAGGAAAATTCTGAAGCAGAAGTGTCCATAGGTAAATATGCTGCATCAGTATCCAGGAGAAAGTCTAATGCTCCCATATAAACAAGTCAGAAAAATGTATTCTAGCATTTGCAAAACAAACCTCTTGAGACACAAGAGCCCCGGATTCTCATTTGACCTTGGTGTCCTTGAGAAAATGTACTCATTAGCAGCTAGGATAAGAGACAGACCACAAAAAAAACAAAATTAAAAAACCCACCTGCAGATAGACCCTATATCTTCCAAGTTTGTTCCCCAAAGCACTAATTAAAGAGGACTCTCTACCACATGTAGCAATCACACTGTTCAAATGAACAGAGAGTTCTGCTTCAAAGACAAAGATGCTAAACTTGGAAGCAAGAACACTTGTGTTTAATTTTCTCTTATTCAAAGGCTTGGTGTGTGGCCATGTACTTGCCTCCAACCACCAAGCATAAAATGGAGCACCACACTTCCTCAGAGCAGTTGAGAGGTATTTAAAGGCTACAAGAGATTGTATCTAAATCATGCTGACAGATTACCCAGAATGGGCAGCTGCCTTATTTATTCATGTGACTGGACAGACTACTCCCCCAGATCTTGCTGTATTTCACCCTTCCCAGCCCTCAAGGCCCTGAAAGTAGAGACTGGCTTACCTATTTCTTGCTACCATCCTTAGACTCAATACAACACCTTCCATTAAAACCAGATGTAGAAGTGAAGATGCAGCCTTGGGGTCTGCTGGAAATGGTCTGTGCTCTATTTGAACATTTCGGAGCAATTATCCATCAGACCTTTGTTGATTTTATTTATTTTCCAATGTGTTTTAATTATCTTAATCTGCCAAATTAAAAGATTAATTTCCAAGACAAAATGACAAATATATTTCTAGGTGACTGCACACTTTAAACCAAACCAGCAAGGGAAACTATTTTCCCAGGCAAAACAAAAGCATCATTATTTTCATTTAAGCCAAGACTGAAAGAGCACACAGAACATGCTGTAAGGACCAAGCCTGAAACCTCATTGCCATTTTCTTTACATATAAAGCTGTTTTTCCTTACGTTAAGCATCCCCAAGACACGCACAAATGTCTGCAGAGCCAATCAAAATGCAGATACTGTGAAGCAGCCAAGCAAGCAACTACTGTTTGTCTCTATCACATTCTTCCTTTTACTCAGGGTTTCATCATTTAATACCAGTGACTTTGCCAAACACTGTGTGCTTTGGTTTTATCAAAGGCATCAAAAGTTTAAGCTGTTCTCTACTCAGAAATAATCTGTCATCTGTTTCATTGGTTCAGCCATTCCTGGCAATTGCCTTACTTTCAGCACACCCATGACAGGAAGACACCCCTGTCCTGTCACAGTTACCTCTTTCTGGACCCAAATAATCTCTGTAGTTTTACACGATGGGATTAATGCATGGCTGCTGGCTACCCTACTCTCCTGCCTTTGCTTTTAATAATTTCATTGCTGAAGTGGAAATGCAGATGTTAAAAGAGACAGGCACATGACAGAAAATGCTGGCCTCTTGCTTTGAAGATGCATAACATGACAGCAAGATGAAAAATCCCACAGCTATGAAGGATGCCAGTTTTCTCAGGAACTGTTTCATCTCTAACAAGATCAAACTTGTTGAACTATTGCCAGTAAATTGAGGAGGTGCCTGTTTTAACAGTTCCTTTCCTAAATCTGTTACTATTTCCCCTGGTTCATTAACCAACCTTCTTTAAGAAAGAAGAATCCTATCTTAAAAGGAAGAAGGCAGCAAGGTAGCTTTGCATGCCACCAGCCAAGTTACCTCTATACTATTTATTGCTGTTTTCTCTTAGAAGAAACTTAACCATGCCAAAGGTTGGCAGTTTCCTCTAGCAGCTAAGAAGTAAAAAGCCTTGTTGAGCACGTTTTCCTTTTGAGTTGCCACAACACATCACAATGTATTCAGCGCAGCTATTAGGCTGTGTGTGAGAAGGAAAGGCTACAGGTTCCTGCCAGCAAACTGTGTCCCTCTAAATTTTCAAATTTCCAAGAATATATTACATTTCAATATAGATGACAAAGATAGTAATGATACCCCTAACAGGTGTTTTCAAGCACTTTTAGATTAAATGTTATCTAAGGCATGATTTGACCTTGATCCGCTTTTAGATTTTTTTAATTATTGACTTATGCGCATTAAAAGTCACTGGAGAAAAAAGCATTTGTATTTAAGATCTTATTTTTGCTTTTGCATGACTTTGAAGTGATGACAGTTTTAAGACCCACTAAAGTAAGCATGGATTAGACTTTAATGTGCTTTCCTTGCTTTTAGTACATAAAATTTTCAAATGATCGACTCTTACAAAGAATAGCGACCGTCAGGAGTTTTACTACGTCCTGTTTAACAAGGATGAAATATTTGTTTATTTATTTTTAAACAGGACATTTGTTAATAGAAGAAATCTAAGCATAATACATTTAGCCTAGGCTGTACAATTCATCTCTCTCACCTTTGCCCTTTTTTTCTCCTTTTCTTTTCTGACAGTGTTTTATTTCCCTTTACATGACCCATTCTTTAAGCTATCTTCCACTTCCTAAAAGAGATTACATTCACACATACACCAACCATTTTTTTCCAGGTGGAAATTTTGTACCAGCTGCTGAACTTTCATCTCAGCCAAAGTACATCCCAACTGAGATGCAACAGACACATTTCAACCCTCACCAATATCTCTCTGCACTTTTCAGGCTTGTAAAACACGGGGAAGCAAGACCTTCAACTGCCAATTTGGGAAATTCAGAAGTGCACATTGATATTTCATTCTTCCTATTTTATTTTTTTTAATGCCAGATCAAAACAACCTATGCTCTGCAGAAGCCAATTGCAGTAGCTTTTGTGAAGGTTAAAAGTTCAAAAAAGAAAGCTGGTTTCCTCATTTAACAGCCTCTTTCAACAATACTGATAAAGAGACACTGAAGGGAGAATGTTTGTGTAGATATGGCAGCAATGGGCATGAGAGGACAGGTCTAAAATTCTTTAATTCTCTTATTTATGATTCTCTCTCTCTTTGACCTTACCCTCTTCAGGGCACACTGTCCCAAATACTAACAACCAGCAATGAGAAAAAGCTACAAGAAACACACATTTCCTGCTGTCTTCCTCAACACTCACAGAGCAAATAGCCCCCAAAGCACACCTCACCCTCCAGCCTTTGGGAGGACAGGTCCCAGACACACAAGATGCAGCCATGCAAATTATAGCTCTTTCTCAAGCTTGCAGGCTCACTATGCCTTCTTTAAAATCCCCTTCCTGCTGACAGATATAAATCAAGCAAGCAAACTCACTCCATGAAATCAAAACTTCACATGGCCACAAAAGGCTCTTTTTTTTTCTTTTTTTTTTTTTTTAATATTAACTTTGCACATGAGCATAAGCACCAAAAGGAATGCACCAAGTATTATCTTGTATTGGTTTTTCTAATCAAAATACATGGCAACCACAAAAGGAAATGCTTCCAGACCAGTAATGAAGGGAATGATTCATATGCCCCAGAGAACAAGTGCTGAACAATGTCCACTCAGTAAGGTTTCAGCTTTATCCCTTATTAAAATAAAACCACGTGTATGATCTTTAACCCACTTTGATTTAGAAATGTTTCTTCTTTTCAAGATTATGAAAGTATGAACAGAGGAGTTAGAAGAAAACAATCCATCACAAAACCCTTATACACCAAATGTTAGAATTGCCATCTATCTTACTTTCCTTTTTCAAAAATGTGGATTTATAGATTTGAAGGACTTGATGGGAATTCCAGTTTGAAAGTCACAAAAGGAGACTGAAGCAAACAATAAAATACTACACCCCAAATGTAATATAGCCTCAGCTACCTTACATAAACATCAGTTGGTCATCAGTCAACCAGCTAAAATGCCACATGCATTTGAAAAGTATTAAAATAACAGCAAGAAAAAATGAAGAGTCCTTTGAAAAGGCCAGAGATTTTTCAATTCCAAATTGTGCATAAATAAATTCTCAAATCCAAGGAACAACTGTGTGGCTTTATATCTCAATATCTTCACTAGAATGCCAATCTGGACTAAGGTCACAATGCAGAATGAGGTTTTTTCCTTTTGGTTATGCCCCATTGCAGAAGATATTTGTTCTAAATTTTAAAGTGTGTCACATTTTCCATGGGGCATTCAGGAAACTCCTAGCACAAAAACAATGAACAGGATATTGCAGGTCAGGCTAGAGCTACACTTACTGGATGAGAACATTTGAGGAAGGGGAAGGGGACACTTTGCACAGTCTTTTATTACTCAGCACCTTCTTGGTTCCAGCCCTATACAGGATTTGGTTTTATGGGATAAGAAAAGTTTGCATGCAGATCTCACCTAGCTAGAGCTATCTCTTGGTTTTATAAGAATTCAGTGCCCCAGACAATTTCATAGGACACACAGCTACGAAACAGCTGTGACAGCTTCAGCCAGTCCACCCCAGTTCATGCTCTTGGACCATGTGTGAACCTGTCATGAATATGTGTCTGACAGCCAACCTGAACACTGGACAGGCCTGTAAATTTGGGGTTGTTTTTAACATTCCTGCTAATATAACTATCACTGCTCAATATTATTCTTCTAAGTTAGATCTGATCTGTTACTACATTGCAACTGTCCTGTGCCTGAAGCATTAATATTCCCACAGCAACAGGGTAGCTACACAGACTGCAAGAGCAATATCTGTATGCTGAAGTTTCCTGTGCCCACAGGAGCTCATAAGGTGGTGTTCTACCTCCTCTCTGGATCTTTCCTATATAGGCTTTTGCAGAGTACTGCAGCTGGAACAAAGTTTATACAGCTTCCAGAAACACTTCCAGATAAGCCAGATAAGTCCCATGCTCCCAGCTCTGCTGGAATCTGTGTAAAAACAGGTGCTGTGAGGTCACGGGATGGATCATAGCTCTCATCCTCCCCCCAGCCATGCTGGCTGTGAGGTGAAGAAATCACTGAAAACTCTAGTTCTTTAAGCAACTGCTAAGATTCAAAAACCAGCAGCATTTCTTGAAGACCAGTAAGCTCCTGAGCACTGCTCTTGCTTTAGTAAAGTTGTCACCTTTGTTTCACAACGATGAAGCCCCAAAAATCTTTTTGCAGCAGCAGAAGCAGCATGGATTTTTAGCTTCCATATTTCAGATCTGCTTTTATTCATCAGACTTTCCACATGGTAATCCTAGAAAAGCAATTCTAATGCAATACTTTCAGCATCAAATTGAGAGGCCTAATTTGTGGCTACAGCTGTGGCCTGTTATCTGTACTTCATCACTCCAATTCAGCACAACACAAACTCCATAATTCTTCAAACTTTGACATGCCTCTACACCACAACAGCAATTAATTTGCCTCTTCCAGCCTCTGCCATTAAAATAAAACTGCAACATACCACAATCTGAAAATAAAACTAATTCAGTTCCAGCCCTACCCAACCTCTCTATCATTTAAAGAAAACTCCTGCAACTTCAGCATTCAAGAAGTTGGACTTTTGTCAGAATTTTTTTTATTCATATGTTTACTTTTAAAGTTTACGTATAAATCTGACACAGTAACTTCACATACAGAACCTAAACTACAACATTAGCTAACCTTTTTATGGGGACTTGGCAAAAAAAAATCTTGCCTCATCAAAACGAATATAAAACCTGCTGAAATGTTTCCATATTGACCTGAAAAACAAACAAACAAAAGAAAATATATAAATTTTTAAACCCAAGCAAATCTCCACCCAACAACTATTGCACTACAAATAATTTGAGATTAAATGGCAGTTTCAAAGACAATTCAGAATGAAAAAAAAATCATCCTATAAATCTGTGAATAGTGTTTATTTTGATAATGCTATCATTAGGTAACCTAGGGTCATTGAAGCCCTTCCAGACATTAAAGTCCTTTCCAACACATGGCTTTTCAAATCAAGAAAAAAGATTTTCTTCATTTGCAAAGAAAACTTTAACAGCACAATAATAACCATCAGATGGAATAACATTTCCTTGTTATATCATAAATACAAACCTCACTTCAAAGTAAAGATGATTTTAGACTTGAAATGAGTACGTTTTTAATCAAAAAGAAAATTCAAATTAAAGTCACTGTGATTTTATTTGTACTTTTATTTACTAAGTTTACCCAGCTCCATCATACTCTTTTGGAAGCAAGTGTAGCTCATATTAGTTCTCTCATGTTCCCTGCTGGAGCATGGGATAAAATCACTTTGATATTCCCCTTAGGAATAAGACTAGCAAATCACTCAAGAGTTTAAGAAAAAAACATACCACTTCCAAAATAAAACTGCATTTCATAAAGTAATTAAACATCTTATGCATGTGGCACAACTATACCTCTCAAGAAGCTCCGTGATTTCAGAGTGGCCTTGGAATACAAGCTGTGCAACAGGAAAGAGACCAAATATGGCACACATCCCCTCATAACAGACACACTGCATTGCATAGCATTGGTGCATGCCCACCCAATTAGCTGGACCTTGATGAGTTTTTCTGAGGCTCAACCAAATAGTAAATGTAGCTGCAGCAAACTTCAAAATTATAATTTTAAGTTTACCTAAATACCTGTTTCAAATCAAGTGCTGCCTTCTGTAACAGGTGTATTCTAAAGGCACTTAACCCTAAAGTTTGCTACCCCAGTATCTAAATATAAATCAAGAACTGCTTTTGTCAGCTGATATTTGTTATCTTCACTGCTAAAGTGGGTACTAATTCTTGCTGTTTGAAAAAAAGATAGGTATTGCTTCATGAATTAGTTTTACATGGTAATTTTAAATGAACTATTGCTAGATGCACACAGTTGCACCAGCGCAAACTCATGTGGGTAACAAGAAAAAAAGCACTTACCATTGGAGACATTAAATAAGAGAAATAAAAACAAACACAAAAAAATCCTTCACAAAAAAACCTCACCACCAGCCTTCCAGAAACAAGTCTTAGATTATAGCTTTAATACATAACAAAAGATGAGATTGAGAGACAATAATTTTATTGCACATTATAAAATGTCTTCATGTTTTACAAGCCATATGTTATTGACTCACTCCTTCCCATGCACAACAGCCTTCTTCTTTCTTTTACTTTTCCATCATGCTCTTTACTCCGCAGCTATCAGCTATGCTTTTCTGTCAGACTGATACAGATCTAAGCAAGTTCAAAGCATGTGTTCTCTAACTTCAATTTAGCTTTCAAGTCTGCTGCTTGCACTTGATGACAGAAAACATTTTTTGCAACTTAAATTGTTTACCTTCTTCAGCTACGGCAATTAGACTAATGAGAGTTACTACCCTCCCAAACAAATTTTTTTTTTAATGTAGTCATTTAGCCTGCCAAGCTGGTGAGGAGGGCTTTAAACTAAAGCTGCTGGGGGAGGGGAAATTCAGTCCATCTCCCACAGAATACTTCTGGAAAAGCTGCAGCCCACGGCTTGGACAGGTGCACTCTTTGGTGGGCTAAGAACTGTCTGGATGGCCAGGCCCAGAAAGTGGTGGGGAATGGTGCTACATCCACTTGGTGACCAGTCACCAGTGGTGTCCCCCAGGGATCTGTGTTGGGCCCAGACCAGTTTAATATAATATTTTATGACCTGGATGAGGGGATCGAGTCTGCCATTAGCAAATTTGCAGATAACACCAAGCTGTGGGCAGGGAGAGTGTCAATCTGCTGGAGGATGGAGTGCTCTGCAGAGAAACCTGGAGAGACTGGTCCAAATCCAACAACAGGACATTTAATAAGACCGTGACCAACAGACATATCTCTCAACTTGTCCACATCCTTCTGGATGGCATCCCTTCTGTCCAGCCCATCAAGCTAAATACATAGCTTGGTGTCACCAGCAACCTTGCTGTATGCACTCAATCTCATGGTCCACATCACTGACAAAGGTGTTCAACAATGCTGATCCCATTAAAGATCCCCGCCACTCATCATGGCTCTTCACCTGGGCATGGAGCTGTTGAGCACAGCTCTCTAATTGTTACTTTGCACACGATTCATTATCCACAAGTTGGTCCATCAATCAAATCCATGTCTCTTCATATAGAGACAAGGATACCATGCTGGACAGTGTCAAGTGTCTGCACAAGTCCAGATAGATTTGATGTCATTTGCTCTTCCCTTATCCACCAATGCCATAACCCCATTGTAGAGGGTCACCAGATCTGCACAAATTGCCCTTAGTGAAGCCATGTTGGCTCTCATCAATCAGCTCCTTATTTTCCATGTGCCTTAGCACAGTTTCCAGAAGGATCTGCCCCATGGTCTTTGACAGGCATAAAGGTGCGACTTACTGGTTTGGTACTTCCCAAAGTCTTCCTTATTTCCCTTTTTTCCCAAAGGGCAGGACCCTTAAGACCTATCGGAGCAGGTCCAGAGGAGGGCCACAAAGATGATCAGAGGGGTGAAGAACCTCTCCTATGATAACAGGCTTAGAGAGTCTGGTCTGATCAACTGGAAAAGAGAAGGCTTTGTGAAGACGTTAGAGCAGTGTTTCAGTACCAAAGGAGGCCAACAAGAGACGGGGAAGACATATTGTGATAAGACAAGAAGTAATGGCTTTAAACTGAAAGAGGGTAGGTCTAGGTTAGATATTAGGAAAAATATCTTTGAGTGGTGAGGCACTGGAACAGGTGTCCCAGAGATGCTGTGGGTGCCCCATCCCTGGCAGTGTTCATGGCCAGCTTGGGTAGGGACTTGAGCAGCCTGGTCTAGTGTAAGGTGTATCTGCCCATGGCAGGGAGATTGGAACTTTCCAACCCCAACTATTCTATAATTCATGAGCTCAGGCTTTTAGAATAGCATCAAGAATGGATATTTGCAATAGAGCTACAGGAGCCATTTTACTTACAACTTTTAGTGACCCCAAAATCCTTCACGAGGATGTCCTGAAACATTCCAGCTTACCTGTTATTGGGATATACTATATCCCAATATATGTATCATTACATATATATATATCTATATATATCATTACCCAGGTACAAAAAGGTATGGTGATATATCCATGGGCTTCTATTCACTGCAACAAAGGCCAATTTGCACAGCATTCTAGTACTCTACTCCCCTCCACAAAATTACTCATCCAAGATCATACACAACATAAACTGATGTAAGATGTGCAGCTGTGGGACAGAGGTTCAAGACAAGACTACAGCCATTGTGAAGATGCGTCCTGCTTTGATAGGCTATGAATATTTTGACAAAACGTGAAGGACCTCACATATCCTCAAGAGTTCTGCCACACAGGAAGAGGAAAACATGAACTGCCAAACGTATCATTTGCATGTATGCAACTTTGCCACATGTCAGCCCATGATATATTCCTGTTCTGCAGAACAAGGTGCAGATTATTTGCATAAATTCTGCTGATAAGACCTTCACACCAAGGTCACACAGAAAGTCGATGTCAGGGCTTAAAGTAGAAAATGAATGCAAATTTCTTTGCTGTTGGTTTCCATGAAGGAAGGATTTCACCACTTAACTCCCAGCTTCAAGGCTAGTGCTACAGCCAGAAGAGCAGCTTCTTACATGCAAAGCAAGGAGACAAGAGAGGTGCAAAAGGAGACCTATGAACTACTGAAATGTGCAAAATCTTCATTTCTTTAAGATATTGCATAGATTCTGGAGATGACTAAGAATTTTATTCATGAAAAATCAACCTCAAATAACTCAAAAGAACATTCAGCGTGGGAAGTTCTTTTGCAAAAATTAAATAGCAATTGTAATGAAATAGTATCTTCTACCAAGTTACCAAAGAATTTACATTTTGCTCATACTCTTACCTAACTGTAGAACCAGGAACCATACACAAGGGATAATAGTCAAATTGTTATCTCGAGATGTAGCATTATTTCAAAAACGTGGGTGGGAGAGCAGGAAGCAAAAGCAAGGTTAATTTTAAAAACAATCTTAGGGCAAGATTTTTATTTAGACCTACCCAACAGAGCTAACCTCCACTTCACATCAGCTGTAGATATCTACAGAACTAATTTTAGCAATATTTCAAAAATGCTGGCTAAGTACAGAGCCAGTTTGATCTGCTTATATTCAAACCTGCCATCGTTTGAGTTACCTATACCCACAGCTGATGGCTTAAAACCTGGTACTTCAAAAATGCTGCCAGAAGGTGACAAGAAAGGCTATTAGCACAAACCAGTATTTGCTAAGTATGCTTTTTGTGTGCTCTCCTTCTCGCTCACCTGTGCTATATTCACAGGAATGTGACTTTAATAAGCAAAGCTATAAACTTCTGACTTTAATGTGCACCATCCAGAAGTTTTGTGAACATCAGCAGGTAAACAGAGTTCCAACTCCTCCAATTCTATCACTAGAATGTGTGTATTTTAAGGTTCTTAATTCCAAAGCTGTTGATAACTTCTGGACTCAGTGATCTTTGTGGGTCCCTTTCAACTTAAAATATTCTGTGATTAAATCTGTGATTACTTTGCTCAAACCCTAAATATAAAGAAGACTCAGCTATGTCCTGGTTTACCTTTAAAAATGTACAAAATCAATTCTCCTGTCTAAAAGGTCATTAAAAATCATTAAAACAATCCATTTGTTCCGTTGACGAGATCAAACACTGACTAACTCCATCAGTTTAGCACAATGTGCTATTATGCTTCAAAGTCACATGTAGCACATATCAAATGAAACGTCAGAGAAGCAAGGCATTTAAATGCATATTTGACATACTTTTTGCATCTCAGTACATTTCACTTCTCAATGGGGCTGTGGGTGGGAGAGGAAAAGGTTGCCTTCTTATAGATTTGAGTGTAAAGTCATCATTTTGCAATTTAAATCATCAGATGTTAAAACTGCCCACTGGTAGATGCTGCCACGTACAGGACAAACACATACCAGAGATCACCATTCTGCAAATTCAAAAGGAACACTTACAATCACTGTCTGTCTCCTCAGACAGCAGTGTTATACAGCCCTCATACTGCAATGCCAACATGAGTAATTAGTCATTAAACTTTCGAGCCATTCATTCATATTTGTGCATAACAATATTTACTATTATCGAGTACACCATATCACTAGACTTATATCCAGCCTCAAACAATGAAAAAAAAGAAAAAAAAAAGAAAAAAATAAAAAAAGAAAAAAAAAGGAAAAAGAAAAAAAAGGAAAAAGAAAAAAAAAGGAAAAAGCAAAAAAAAGGAAAAAAGGAAAAAAAGGAAAAAAGGAAAAAAAAAAAAAAGAAAAAGAAACAAAGCAGTGTATTTTGAAAGGCCCAAAGCTGCTGCTGCCATTTTACAAATTAACTTCTACAATGTTAGCTACAGTTAGCCAGAGCAACATTTCTCTCACATTTTGTCTCCACTTCTGTAAAGGATACAAACCCCCATATTTAACATCTGTAGATTAATGTGTGTCTACACCCCTCATCTTTGTGTGAGACATTTTGTCTCACACAAAGATACTAAGCCAGGTGCACCAAAAGCAGATGTAGATGCCTAAACTCTGTATAACATTAAAACAACAGTTTGTTTGTGTCGACATAATTTCACAGAAAAAATAGCTATACTCATGGGTAAAGTTCCTGTAAATTACTAATTTTCCCCAACTCAACCCTCACCTTTACAACAATGAACAAAGGCAAACGTCAGATTTCCATCTGGATGTTAATGAAATACCACCACACCCATTGCTCAGCATTTCCCATATGGAGAGCTCTTTGAGGATATAAAAATCATTACTGACAATTTGCAAATGAGGCATGTGAGAGTTGGAAGAAGGGTAGAATCAGCAAGTGGAGAGACAGGGTTGGTCAACCTCAGAATGTTAGTACACAAGATATAAAAAAACATGAATGTACACTGAACTGGCTAATATTGACTTCTTCTTGTTTGAACATTCCTCCAATCTGCTTACAAGAAAAAAATGAAAGTAAATACAGATAAACATTACTAAAAGTAGGATAATAAGATTACATTAAACTTCAACAGGCATTTGAGTAAAATTTAAATGCCTTTGATTTAATGTACTTAACTAAGGAAGTAAAGAAATTAAACTACAGCCACTTAAATTCTGCTTCATGTCCTTGTATAGAAGTACTATGTAATTTAATCCACTTTCAAAGTATATCTCAGTCTGGATTAATTCTTCCAAGTATTCCTATGTAGACAAGTCCTCAGCATATGCTAAATGGTTTCCCAAAGAAGATAAACTATCTTATACTTCATATAAAAGACTGAGATTACTGATGAATTACCAATGAATTCCCTTATAACACACGAATACCCCACTTACGTACACTTAAGTAACAGAATTCAGATAAACTGAATATCAATGTTTACTATCGGCTGGAAATCAATTATTTTTTTTTTAGCTTGTAGCAAAAAACAGATTCAAAGTCTTAACCAGATCTCTCAGCTCTATTGTCCCTTAAATCCAAAGGAAAGATTTCATATTGACATCTGATCTTTTATTCACTACTCTAAAGATTGATATTTGCATACATATGGGATGATACATCTTATTAAATTTAATTTAATGTAGATTTCTTAACTTCAGACAAACAAAATGTGCCTCCCTCACCAAATTTGAGGTTCAATTATGTCAATCTTGCAGAAGGTTTTTGGAGGGCGTAAGGGCTGACTCTTCTGTGGGCAAAGCTTCCTCATGTATAAGAGTCATATCTACAACCTTTCACAAAGAAAGCTTGACCTACCCAAGGGGGAAAATGGCTCAGCTGCCAGAGGTAGAGGTGAAGGCAAAAAGGCTCAGCTATTAAACACAGCAGGAACTAATGCACAGCAAGTGGGTACTTGAGGTCTTGGTCCTGAGAAACCTACATTCTCAATATGGTCAACTAATGAAAGTAAAACACTTATTAAAATAAGTTGTAGAAGCTTGTACAGAAGACTATAAAGCATGTTTCTACTAAGATTTTAGCTTAAGTTACTTAAATGAAGAACCCACCCCTTTTCATAGTTAATTCAAGGATACAGATGAAGCTAGAAATGCATCTCCTCCCACTCCTATCATCAACCTCCAGAGAAAAATATTTAAATAGCAGATATTTGTAATCTAGAACAGAGAGCAGCATTCTCTGAAGTATCATCTAATTTAAATAAGTCTCCCTCATTAACTTAAAGACATTCTAAACACTTCATCAATGCTTTGTTCATGTGCTATTTCACACTACATTTCCCCAACATTACACATTTGTGTCTACAGAAATGCATATACTAATCGTAAATTTCTGATTCAGTCAAATCACGTATTAGAAATTGTACATTTATTCTTAATACCAGTAAAATATTCTGTAGCTATGTAGTTGCTCTTTTTTTTTTGCTGCAGCTCCATTAACTGAGTACTCTATACTGTTGGCAGAGTCACAGAATTCCTGAATAATTTTAACTGCATACATGCAAATAATCTCTTTGCTTCTAAATTCTTATGTGGGTCATTAGTACAGAACTAAATGCTTGACAACTTTTTGTGCATTTGTCCTCACAGTGCCTCCCTCAGACAGCAATACTACACAGCATTACCTACTAAATCAATAAAGAACTGGTAGGTAAACTAGCTTTAGAAGCATACAAAAAGAAGAGAATACAGGAGCAAATCAGCATTCAAATTGATCCATGATAATTTAAAGTTACTCAACTTTAGGAGCAAGAAACAAAAGTCAGGATCTTCTCCTGTGACATTATCCCAAACCTCAGTTGTTTTTGTGAGAATTCCTTTGGGTTTTAAAGGTCAAAAAGATACAACTTCTAACCAAACGTGCAAGCAACATAAATGTGACATGAAAAGCATTCATCCTGTGCCTATCAAATGTACCTGGGAACAAAATCTGACATGAAACAAGGATAAGCATATGCAACTTAACCAAACACGTGCAAGATGATAACCCGGAGAAATGGATTATTTTATTCCATCATATGCCTGGAATAACTACTAAAACTGTGGTGAAACACAGATGGATAACTCACAGAGCCCATGGGGTGTATACAGTATAACATGGAGCAGATGCAACCAGGCCTGTTCACTGCACAAAATAAAAAGTATTTGCAAATACTTGTGTCACAACAAGAGGTACAAGATGAATTACGTTGCCTTTGCAACAGCAAACTAGTCTCTCCTGATGTGACTTCTTTGATTAAGATTAAGCTTGGAGAACATTCACTCCCTGACCAAAAGAGATGGCATTTGAAACAGACTCCTCCAGAGTTAAAATGGTGTATGTGGTGAGGAAATACAGAAAGTTCACATGGAATGAAATAGCCATTAGCACAGGTGGCCTGACAAGGCACAGATGTCTCTGAAAGCCTTTGGCTGGATCTTCACCTAAAGATAGTTCTAAGCCTAAGTCTGTGATTTCACCTTTAATCTGTGAGATAATGCCATCACCTTCAGAGGCTACACCAGTAGAAGAAAACTCCTGTGTGGAGGACAGATGGGATCAGCCCTCCACAGGCCAGCCACGATGACCATGCTACACACCTGCCACACAGCTTGGGTGTAGTTTTAGTGCCCTGGTAAATTCCCAGTTCAGTATGGATTGATATTCCTCCACACAGTCTTTTTACAGTAATTTTGCAAACACAGGTTCCAGCAGAAGCAAAAACGTAGCCAGCAACAGCAAATTAATTAGAAAGCATCAGAAATGCTTAGTAATGCCTAGATTCAGAGCTATACAGAAGATAAGGGTAAGGAGATCTATCAGTTCCCCAACAACAACTATGTTGAAGGGGCATGGCTTATCCTCCCTGATCCAGCTGGCTTCACAGCTATAGTGAGCTACATAATATAAGGTGCCATCCAGGCATCATTGTAATGGTAACATATCTTGAACCTCAGTGGCATAAGCAATTAGGGGGAAAAAATCCAACCAAACCAAAGAAACCCAAAACCCCAACCAAAAGACCTTTCCCAAAACTAGCATGATCAAAAAAACCCCATAGAAACATAACAAAATCTATTGGTAATAGATCTAATTCAAAGCATTTTTTCCAGTGCTAGACTGCACTATGCAGTCTATTTTTTATCCACCTTGCTGCTTTGCAAGGTGGATAAAAAAATAGGGACAGGAAACATAAAAGACATATCTATGAGATTTGTGTAAAAACAGGCTATTATGTGGATATAAATTATTTGGTTTGGTATTTATTAAGTACCTGTAAAGTGCTCAGTGCTAGTCAAATTACAAAGAAAATTATCATTTGCTTTAAGAAACTGACAATCTAAATGACAAAAGGGAATAGATAAGATGCAGCAAGAAGCCAGTGATGAATGAAGAATATTTGGATTGTGTTTTGGATTTGATTGCTTCCTGTCAGCACCTCTGAGCTAGAGTTCTTGCTACAGATTTGCTGACAAGTAGGGAAGTGAGGTGGAACAGAATTTGGTAAGGCAGCACAGAGAAGAAGAAGTAGCACAGAGAAAGCCAAAGTCAAGATGAAACAAAACCCAACAAGCTTGGAATCACTATTAGTACAGTGACGAGAGGCATGAAGCCTGACTTAAGTAGTCTGAAAAAAGTGTATGATGAAGATAGAAAACTGAAGGAATCCAATACTTGGAATATGAACTTAAGACAGAACTGCTATAAGAAATCACAGCTGAAGCTGCTGTAATGGCAGAAAGATAGACCAGAACAACCCTGCTTTACAAATCTTTTAGAACAACCAACATGGCTATTCATTAGGGATACTCATCTGAGATGAAGGAATTCAGTCTCAGCTGTTCAGTGTAATGCAAATAGTTATGCAGTTAGGAAAACAAAAATCAATCATTTTTTATGGCCAACCTCTCAGCCCTGGGAGTATGTTCATTACTACAGGTCCAACATGTCACATTGCTTTATAAAGTTTGTGAGAGAAGTAGCCAAGACTTCCTTTGGCAGTGCAAAAGCAGTGCTGTCACAGATGGACTTCACAAAAATGGGGTTTTGTTTTATTAATAAATGTCTTTTTCCCCCCCTACTCTGAAATCCTCCACCTATATCAGCTTTCACTCTTTCTCATCTTACTTACAAACATAAGAAAGAATAAGACATTGTTTGTTTGTTTTCTTTTCTTGATAGGAGACTAGTTTTTCTCCAGTTTGGTGGTACTCCAAGTGAAAAGGACAGCAGATACACTCTTGGCGACTGTACAGGGTGGCTTTTTTTTTTTTTGTTTGCTTTTCCATAAAACACTTCACTGTGCCAGCTTTCTGAGTAACCTCAGAAATAATATGCTTTTTTCTGACAGATGACAGCAGAGTGTAGTTAATAAACAAATTAGACCCATATGAAAGTGTGATTCATACGCAATGTCACAACTCCAAAGAATAAGGTGATACATGACTACCAAAGAGGACATCACTACACAGATTCACAGAATACTGAGTTGGAAGGAACCCACAAGGATCACCGAGTCCAACTCTTAATTATACATGAGCCTTGAAATGAAAATTGCTTCCCAGACTTTCACAAAGCTTTTTCCAGCTCTTCAGCACTTAACAACTGCTGTAAAACTCTTCTAGGCACAGAAGAAACCCTCTTATAATGAAGCATAAAGGTCTAGCATGAAGCTAAGTTCCCTCACAGCACCTCATACACAAAAATATATCGCATGGTTCCACTGAAACCATGTGAAAAACAGAGGTTGAAAAGTTTCTGAAAAGTTCAATTTTCAGGCTCTTCTTTTTGCATTTAAAAAAAAAAAAAACCAAAAATGCAGAAAGATGCAAGCAAGCACAAAACTCTGTTATGGTAGCAACATTGTTACTATAGAATGCACAAACCACTGTTTCCTCCCAAGTCTGGCTACGGTACAAAAGGTCGGTGGCACGCACTCCTGCGGAACAATTTGCACTAAGGACAGAAGGTTTTGATAGCTCCCCTGCTTCAAACACCAGTAGAGCAAGGGGTTTAAGGCAGGCAGCAGAAGAGCTCTCAATCTGTGTGTGTAACAGAGCACACTCTGCTAAAGGATTTTCATCCCAAGACCTCGCGCGTGTGCACTCGAAGCGAGGAGCTGCTGCTGGCACCACCAACCAGAACAAACATCAGTGACAAATGGTGTCACATCCTGAACAAGCAAACGTCAAAACACCACACACTACACAGAAAAGTTTATAAACAAAACCCCTTGTTGCTTCCCCCTTCTCTCTCCCATGTTGGCAGCTTTGGGCCCAGCTCTGGGGGATGAAGGGGATTACTGCAGAAAGCCAGAGGTTGGCAGTGTGACAAGGCTGGGAATAGGAAATCTAATGGACATGGGAGACTGGCCTCGGTGACTGACTCAGCTTCTGACCCACTTACAGAACTTGGCCAAACTGTTTTTGGTGCCACTGCTCCTCTCCCAGACTCTGTATGACCTTATTCTGTATGATCCTGTCCAATTAGGTCAATATCTTCAAGGTAGTGACTGCCTTTTGTTAATTTTGGTGAAAAACAGCCTATAGACTTGAATAATATGTTAGTTAAAAAAAAAAAGAAAAAAAGAAATGGGGCTGATTTGCTGATTTTACTAGGATCTGCCATGCCAAGAATAAAATCATCTTTTCACTTAAATAATGAAGAATACCCACACAGTTAAACCTGTTAATATTATTTAAAAATATCTACAGCTGGAAGAGTGGCATGTTGATCTCATTCACAAGCTTTCTACATCTTTACTGACGCCTACAATCTCCCCTATAGGTCTATTTACAGAGGCATTTCTCCCAGGGGCCAAGTTTTCCATTCATGTCCTTCCTTCCCCCTTCTCTCCTGCTTAATCCCCTCCCTCTAGCAGAGCCTTTCAGTCACATTAGGCAAAGCATTTGTGGTGTGACATGGGGAACGGATCCAAGCCTCCAGCAAGCAAAAACATAAGCTGAATAAAACGAAAAAATTTATTTTTAACCTGGATGGGTTCCCAGACTGAGCTTATTCCCCACCACAACAGGTGTATCAACACACCTGGGGAAGAAACTGAGCAAACCAAGCTTCAACTCTTGCTGACATAACTACTGCTGACAAAGTCAAATGTATATATTAGTAGGATATGGACATTTTAAAAATATTAATACTGGGGTGGGGGTTCTTACACTGGGGAAATCTTTAAACATCATAAAATGGACTTAATACATATTCCTTATGTTGTTCACAGTTTCCTTTGCCAGTTTGGCTAATTATACGATATTTAAGTTTAAACATATGTTGCCTCCCTTGCAGTGAATCCTCTCCTCCTACATGATACAGCAGTGAAGTCATCTTGCTGAATCCTGCACCCTCTTCAAGTAGGTGAGCATTTTTAGCTTATCTGGAAAGCAGTCCAGCCCTGGCAGCATGGTGATTCTCATTGTGACAAGTCACCAAGAGCTTGACCACGACAAATATCCTGAAATACGTACTCCAGATGCTCTGTCTATAAGAACCAGCATAACTTCCGCCATCCTGAACATATGGTTCTTAAAACATGTAAGAGATGCTCAGGATGCATCTGCAATGGAGCGAAAGGTGAATCAGCAGACCAGAGACTTTTAATCTCCTTCCTTCCATACCATCACCTACTGACTTTAAGACTTTGGAGTTTTTTTCCTTAAAACCAAGACTCATAAGATATAAGGAGATTCCAAATGTAAGGAAGTAACAAAAGACCGAGCAAAAAAAATTTATTTAGAAGGGAAAAAAATCTTGCAGCCCTTTGTGAACTTCCGTGTGCTGCAGACAGGAAAATCTCTATCAGTTAGTGTGTTCCACATTACAACAGCCTTAAGCAAGCAGAGAAGCAGAGTACACCACAATAGCTGTGTTTCATTAGCTTAGCACAGCAGAGTACAGGATTTAAAGGGAATAGACAGCAGCTGAAAATAATTGCATTAAATTAACATTAACCCACAAACCCAGAAGAGGCATATAATATTCAGGACTGCTACAGAAGCGGTAACCCAGAATTAATGTCTGTAAAAGATGAACAATCCTGCTCTAACTGGTATTCAAAGTCCTAAAGGAAGAAAGTTCACCTCAAATAGTGTTCCCTTAGGCGGGGGGAAGGTAAGAAAGGCAAGTATGGCCTAGTTAAAAATATCAGTAGGTAGAAACACAAACTGTAAAATGATGCGGTTCCCAAAGGACGGACATTTTTTATGGTTAATACACATATTCCCACACATTCCTTCTCAAAAATGACTAGGAAATTAAATCTAATTTTAAGATCTGTAAATGAGATGGACAAGTGAGAATTTAGACATTTAGGGCAGAAAAGACAAAACCTCAGAGACTAAAGCAAGAAAGGCAGCTGGAACTGGAGTGGACTAAAACACAGCCAAGAGTGACAGCTATATTTCAATTGGTGAGTGTACATCAAAATAGACCATGAGTCTTGATACTAGAAAGGCTTAGAGTAGAAGAGTATCACCAAAAAAAGTTCTTAATTAATCTAAAGTGTTTGAATAGGGAGACACATAAACTCAAGGGAGCATGCTGTGTTCAAAATGAAGATGAAATTTATGCTAAACATAATTACTAAAGTAATTATTTAAAGAATTTGAGAGATATTGATTTACAGCACCTACTCATTTCATCTGTGAGCAGGTACCAGAAGAAAGCCATGGCACTACTGGCCAGGAGGAAAAACAAGAGCCCCAGGTTCTTTCTCCCAGCACCAGCTAGAAAAGTCAGCTTGGTCAGGCCCTTGGCCAGCTGCAGGTCAAAAAGCAGAACTAAGCCACCAACTGAGGCCTGAGGAAAGTTATAGCAGAAGCTACTGTCAGACCAGCTCTAAGACCCCATCTGGTGCCTTGATAGCCCCTGACCATCTGAATTTACATGGCTCCTCCAACCGGAGATAAATTTTACCTCATGAGCAAGCCAGCATTTGGAAACAATTAACATCCTATTTCCATCAACCACCATGTTCTTCCCTTCTGCATCCCTGCAGAATTTAAAATGTTTATAAAAAGACAAAAACCGACCTGTGGACTTTACTGTTACGGTAAAACATAGCAACATGAGTTTGTGCTTTAGGATGTTTTAAAGCACCGAACAACTGCCTATCAAACACAAAATTAATTTGTAATCCATCCTCACTGGGCAATGAAAATTTCTTTTTAGTTGAGCTCTTCATTACAGCAGGATTTTATAACTGTTCCTCTGTATTTTTCTGCCATCTGCATGGCACTCTTCCATATGGATGCACAGTACCTTGTTCGTTTTGTTAGGTCTCCTTCATTAGCCATACTCTTTCATGAGCAGAATAGGACTGCCTAAAAGTGTCTAAAATATAGTGCTTCATTGGAATTTTGAAGTTTTTAATGTTTAAAGTGAGTGCTTGCCAGTATTTTTATTTAAACACTTTGATGAAATTGCTAGAGCAGCCT
The DNA here is from genome assembly GCF_017590055.1 of Onychostruthus taczanowskii. Taxonomy (NCBI): domain Eukaryota; kingdom Metazoa; phylum Chordata; class Aves; order Passeriformes; family Passeridae; genus Onychostruthus; species Onychostruthus taczanowskii. Next base: position 7,945,132 of record NW_024500128.1, read on the forward strand.
GAATCTCACTTATTTAGAGGTTTCTACAACTACTCTGACAATAAGGCTTTGTGTAAAGTCATAACCTGCAAGTTTCAGAGTAGAAGTCAGGTAAGTTAGGAGATGACAATCTAATTTTAGTACAAGTTTTGGCTTTCAGGACTGTCATTTCAGTTTTCCTTAAAAAAGGCAAAATATTATTTTCTCATACATTTGTCTAACAAAAGAGAGGAAAGAGCTTCCAATGTGAGCAGCAGGGTTAAGGCAAACCCATCAGAGCTCCTGGTGCAGGTTTCTAGCTGTTTAATAAGGCTCACCCCAGAACTTTTCCCTTAGAATTTCTGCTCTGCCCAGTTTTCTATTTTCAAAAACCTGTCTGAACTTTGCATCTTTGGAACCTCCATTGCTCTATGGAGTTGGTTTGATTGAGCTGACCATTTAAGGGTAGAGTAGAAAAGGAGAAAAGAGACACAGATCCCATAAAAAGGAGCAAAAAAATCTGCTGCTGTTTCTTGGGGTACCAAGCTAAAACTTCAGAGGGTGGCAGGAATGACCCAGCTCTTTCAAGCAGCAGATATGCTTGCTCCCCATACCTAATACAACATTTTGCCAGCAGAAATCCATCCTGGAGCTTTGGCTTAGCATGCTGGAAACACCAGTTATACCAAAGGTTTTCTTTTATACGTGATCTCAGCTAATACTTCTACTTCATTGCACAAGATCTCCTTTCAGCCTTAGCAAAACACAGCAGTTTTGATCAATCTTGTCTTTAAATAACTTTTCAAATAAATATCTGAAGCTAAAAAACTCTATAGCTGTTGCTATTCACTCTTACACTTCCATCAGTTATTTGCATAGTCATTCCCACTCTGATTTAATCATTCCTTTCATGACTGTCTAAGTCTACATTGAAAATGAGAACAGTAAATCAAACTAAGCACTTGGCAGGCATGTACTGGTGAGATCACAGCAAGATCCTGGAATAGCACAGGCACTCTCATATGGAAAAGGCTTGTGGAGTTCCCATGCAGTTCAAGTAACCATCATCTGACTCAATGAGCAATACTGAGACGGACACAGCCCTCTGTGGAAACCAGCTGTTAACGGGGTGAACACCCAGGGAGGTGGCAGAACTGGCATCCAAAGCTTCACAACTAATGTGTCACAATATGTGATCTAGCCACATTACTGCATTAATAAAACCAGCACAGATCAGAGCTTCTTTATCTAACAACACAATGAAGCTCAGAGGTAAAAAGTCAGAAGCAAGAATATGAAGTCCCCATTAAAAGGTAAGCCTGAATACACAGAGAGAGTTTAATTTCTCTGACTTTCAGTTAAATGAAATACAATGTTTCATGAGGTGGAAAAACAAGGTCTTGTTTAGAAAAGGTGTAGTTGGCCCAAGGAGAATCACAAAAGAATTACTTAAAATGTGTTTGTGATTCATCATGGTTCAGTAACTTCTCATGAATGCTAATGTGTTTCAGAGAGATAGAAAGGCTTGTGCAGGTGTGACAGAATCAATTAGTCAGTTATTAGTAAGTGCTGGCTTCACTGGCAGCCACGCTGCTGGAGCTCCGCATAACCTGTAAGGCTGCCAGTAACTCTCCACATGCTCCTGATATTTAGAACTGCCAAAGAGGCAGGACAACAAGTTAAATCTGCAAACGCTCATTTCCTTCCCCTCATTTACCTGCCTCCATGACAAAATTTACAGTTAAAATAAAATGCTACATGCTTAAGACAGTGACTCCTCTTCAGGAGTAAGTGTAAGGAGAGAATCAAAGTTTATCCACAATAAACTAATCTACACACTAACTCACTGCATTTCCTCTCCCAGACCTTCTAAAAAGGTGCTTATTTCAGAAGAAGTATACCTACATGGATCTACCTATATAGAGCACAACAGACAGCTTTGTTTAAATTTAAACTTCATCTTGCTTTAGTGTAACTACTCCCTCCACCAGTAGCTTTACAGCAAGCAATAAAACTTTATACTTTTTTAGCACTCTGGAGATCCACTCATTTCCACAGGCCTTGCAACAACATTTAGAGAAAATTTTCAAATGTGTTGCCTATTACCCCGATATCTGGCATCCTTTCCTAAAGCATAAGTCAGAACAGCATGGAGGACTGTTTAATTTAATTTCCTTTCAGCTTTTAAGAAAATACGCCGAGAGCCCTTAATTACAAATGATGTTCGACACTTAAAACGTGACCCTCCCACAGATACTTAGGAAAAAAACCCCAACATTTTCTGAGAGCAACAGTATAATCCAAGCAATCATGCTCCAGCAGCAAGCCAGAGATATGTTTACAGCAGCAAAAAACAGCCTGGCTTTGACTCTGTGCCTCACTACACACCCGAGACTCAACTGCTCCAGCATAATGTTCATCCTCACTACGAGACAGACATCACAATTTTTGTAGCATAGTGAATCTCTGTAATGAATAGCAAATAATTCACTAGTGGCTGAATTTATTAGCTATACAAAATTCTCAGGGTCAAAGGCCAGTGAAATGAGATGAAAACCATTAGGCCAGCAGACTTCAGATTCTTTTGATCAAGAACACAGCCATATGACTGTGTCCTTTATCCAACCACAGTTCCAATTAAATTTGCAGGAACTCAGTTTTTCATCTGGTTTAGTGGCTAATTTCTTCATATTCACTACCACTAAAATAATAAGCATAGACCCCAGACTATGCTGTTGTACTGCAGGTTTGCAAACATGCATGTGTGTGCATGTATATAAAAGCCAAATATTTTTATTAAAATAATGCTTCCTGAGTGCAGATTGTAGTCTCTTGTTTAAATAGCAAAAATCTTCATAGGAAGGCTTTCCAAGCTGTTCAGAAAGTAGCTATGGTTAGAGGCACAGCTGCACAAGATGGGTGCTTCCCACCCCACTGATCTGACCTGTGCATTTATTTTCTCCATCCTTATCTATACCTGTAGTGCAAAAAAGAATATGACCCATATCTGTCTTGGTTTGTGCTGAGTTAATAGGAGCAAAAGTTAAGTTCCTATTTAATTGTAATTTAATAAGAATCTCTCCTGTCTTCACGCCCACCCACCTACCTTAAAGGACCCAGAATAATCTAGGATTGGCCTTAAAAGCTCAAGAGCTTCCTTACTCCCACTGTAGCCTTATGGTAGACAACCCATAATGCTGTCTGCCAAGGACTCAAACAGGCTGTGCAAGAGCAGACAGAAAGGATGGAGAGGGAAGAAGTTAAAAGGAATGAGAAAGGCCAGTGACCATTCTGAAGCAGCAGCCAGTTTGTATGCCCCCTGACCTGCAGGACAATCCAAGGTGCCACTTGGGCTTCACTGTTCTCCCCAGAGGATGCAAAGGTTGTTTGCAAACCTGTTACAATCCTGCCCTGCCACCAGCCAACGATCCTGCATCCAGCTGAGCAACGTATTATGTAAAAATGAGCATGTGTTGGAACTGTGGAGGGCTGAGGAATATTTACCTAATGAATGTGCCATTGTGCTCTGCTCTTCCACTCTTCAGTCAGTTAGAAGTTATACAACAGCTCAGGTATTCAGTTTCCATATCCCTGACAGACTAAGCTCATGTGACTTTGTGTGGGGGAACCCCCCAAAGTTATATATCACATGGATTTAAATTACTAAACTGAAACACTGGAGATCACAAATTCCCTCTTTCAAGCATATGTTGCAAAAAATACAGGATCTAAATAAACTCAACAATACCTTCCCCTCCTCTATTTGGGCCTGCTAATGCTTTCTCCTTCCACCTGTTTTATTTCTCTTTTCTCCTCCTTTATTCAGCCTTATTCTACCATCATCAAAAGCTTCAAGGAGCCTGAATGTTTTTTCTGCCCTTTCTTTGCAATGCCATGTTCTGCCTTTCACTGCAAGTCTTGGTATCCTCTCCCCCCTCCAGTAGCTCTTCCAAAACTATAATCCATTCTTTTAAGAGCTGCATTTTCTGTTGATAGTGCCAGAGGCCAGGAAGGCTGCTGGCAGTGCAGTTCCAACAAAGAGTCTGAAACTGAACAATCTCTAGGGATAAGGAAGTCCATGACATGGTTTTTTAAAATAAGAATAATAATAATAATAAAAAATATGCCTTTGGCATTGGCAGCTTTTAAATAAAACCACATCAAATTTCCCTTCCAAAGGGGCAGGTAACGTACAGCGCTTTTCACCAACAATGAATACCTGCTCCTCCTACCTACGTCAAATGCTCTGCAGAATAGAAGTAAAACACATTACGCTGGGGATTCATATACCCACAGATGTAAATAACATTCTACTATTTGTAGTCCATTTCTGCAGAAGAAAATGGTAATGCCAAATGCTGCAAATTTCTGCTTCCTAATACAGCCTTGCTCTTCTTCTTCTAAGAATTGTGCAAGGTGAGCCATTGACAACTGCAGAATGATCCTATTTTTTGTCAGAAATACTTTAAAATAACTACTGCAGAGAGACACATTATTTTATGCCAATGTCTCAGCAACCCCATCTTTTTATCTGCAAGGGTAACAACAGGGGAACTGCTGTTCCTCAGACAAAGTTTCTCTACTAACACAAATGAGAGAAGCTCCTTCTCTTCCTAAATACTTACTCTGCCTTAGTAGCATACCAGTGGGAAAGAAGCAGATAACTTCTTCCCTTGAGGTATCCAGATTGTTCTGCAAATAGCAAAAGCCTTTGCAATTATCACATGTATCACATTCCGCTTTCACTTATTTCCTGAGTTCCTCAATGGGACCAGAAGTAGCTGAAGACTAGTTTTAGACCTTAGAAAGGAAAAAGTAAATCTGCACATTTTAAGTCGGCATCAATTTCTTACACAATTCAAGGAAGGTGCCTTCCTTTCTTTGACCTCAATTTTTCATTCAAGACTTTAAGCACTGTGACTATGTGGACACATTCTCTGCACAAAGATGTTACACACTGCTCACAGCTGAAGAAGCAGTGTTTACAGCACTGTGTAACTGAGATAATTCTCTTTCTTCTACTTCTACAGGCCAAACTCCAAAGGTTTAGCACCTCTGCACTCAGTCACTTTATTTTAGCAAGAGAAACCGAGTTATGCCAGCTGTTCAGGATTATTTGGTGAACATTTTTAGTGAAAGTATTATGGAAAGTTATTACCAGATTTTATTGTACAAGATCAAGAAAGCCCTTGAAAAGCTTCCTCCATTAAGACTGCAAAAAGCTACAGATTAAGTTGTTTTTTTTTTTAAATAAACAAAACAAACAAACCCCAATCCATACACACACATTCAGAGGTCTTTTTCAGTTTCAAGTGTAGATATCCCAACATGAAATTAGTATGAATACAAAACAAAAAGTTATCAAGAATGTCAAGGGTTAGTATTTTTCATTAAATCATACTGCTACTTCATGTTTTTCACAACCTTTATTACAGAACAATCTGCTCTAATTCAGAGAGGAAAGAGAGATGGTCCTTCACTCATGAAATCTAGGTATTTCCAGAGAGTCTTTATGTACACTCCCTTAAGAGCTCATGCCCGTTGTCCAGTAATATTTTAAAACCACCTATGTTCATTTTCATTGACAAAGTGCTTTCTAAACCATTCATTTTTCTTTGATTTTATCTACACTAGGTTTTGTGCCACCATCAGAGTAAAAAATGAAAACAAAAGCAGATTTCTCAAACTGAATTTAACACTTTTTAAACACTTTTTTTTGCCTTTAGCATGTACTAAGAGTTTAAGAATTTTTACTTACAGTTGATATGTAGGTTTATTCAATAAAAATACTGGACAGTCAAACCTAAATGGATCTGTCCTGAGCCTTTCCCAGTGTCTGGTGGAAATTCCACTATATAATTCAATAGATAGAGCAGTTCAGTTCTGCCTCTATCTGAAAAAAAATAGATTGCAGATATTGTCTGCCCTGTTTGGCTAAATCATCTCACCAAAGCATGACAATGACAGCAGGAACCTCATATTAAAATCTAGCACATATTGTCCATGCTGTCCCTTGGGAAGGCAATTCCCAGCTTTTATTCAGAAAATAGCTTGCAAATATATATCTTTGTGTCTACATTTTGCCTACTGTCTACCCTTGTATTTTTAAATTAAGAAGATGCTCAAAACAACCTCCAAGTTTCCTAATTCACTTCAGGTTATCTTTATCAATACAGAACACAACCTTGCCTTGCTCCCACTTTTAACTTCTCCCATAGAACAAGTAAAGAAGAAGTGACCACACTGACCAGACTCACCTTTCTCTTTTGGTAAACACAGTAAAATAAGAGATCTTGCTGCAGCTCTCACAAGCTAGCATTTGACTGATTAACTCTTTTTGCCAATGGTACTACTTTTAAAAAAAATGGATCCTATAGTTTCAGACTAGATGATCTTTAAAGGTGCCTTTCAGCCCACACTTTTCTGTGACCCAGATTAATTTTTAACAAAGATATTTTTCTTCCAAGGCCTCTCTAAGTCATGTCTCTTGTCCCATGTAGTGTGTATATGAAATGACAAGAAACATGGACCACCATACTGAAAACCCACAACTCTCTTTCCCCTTGGCTGCTACTGAAAACACAGTTAATTACATGCATAGTTGTAATTATACATCCATAACTAACACTTGTCTACCTTGACAAAGAGGAGGCTGCCGGAAACAGACTGGGATGAAGAAGCTAGAAGATGTAGAAGACATTTTATGAGCCCTGTCAACTGGTATTATGCACTTCTTACCAGAATCTGCACTGTGTGGCACACCTGAATTCCCCTCTCCGCCTTTCCTGTTGGAGCACTGCTTGCATTGAAACACTGAAGGGCAGTCATCCTGAGGATGCACTCACTCAGGGCACCAGGCTTTACCTGAGGCAAAGAGCAAAACTACATTCTTCCAGTATCAAACCAATGATTAACAATGTCTCTTCCATCACGTTAAAACTACATAATTGCACAATGTCATTGCACCACAGTTACGTATCTCAAAGACAACCTGTAGCAGAAAACACTGGACCTCCGGTACCACTGGCCCAGGTACTCTCTGAATTCAAAAGCAAGACATCAGCAGTATGAAAACTGCACTGACTCAGGCTTACCATTTCCAAATGAAATTAAAACTACTGGTTCTCCTAAATGACTCCAAATTGCTAGCCTGAGAGGCTACCTCTCCGTTCAATCCACATCCACAGCTGGGGCTTCTTTGTTACAGAGGAGACAGCTACCCACAGGACATTCTCTAAAGGGGGCCCTCAACGCTGAATTTCAATAGATCAAGAGAAAAAAGCCTCAAGACAGGAAAGCAAGGCTTATCCCCTTAGCCAAGCTTATGAAGACCAATGAACACCGCAAGAACAATTAGTTGGAAACAAAGGACCTATGGGTTGACTTAATTTTGATTTTCTAGTCTAGCTTGGTGGACTATGTACTGATTTAGGGGATGTCGCCCTGATTTTGTAAGACTTTGTTAAGCCTTCTGATGTTTACATTCTTTCAACAAACTTTCTCACACACAGTTCTGTAAATAACCTATGTTTTACATTCTTTCCTGGAGGTGGAGAGAATTGATGGACCCTTGGTCTGTCCAGTGGCATTGGAGAGGTGGCACTGTCACCCTCCAATCCACTGTCACCTTTGGAAAACTATAAATGTTGGAGTCAGAAAATAAAGTTCTTCTTTTTTGTTCCCCTCGAGAGCAGCAGTGTCTGTAACATCATTCCGTGCCTTATCACAACAAGGGGAGGGAAGTCCAACTGTTTTTTCCTTTGTTCCATCATTCCTTTAATTAGAAAACGTAGCCTAATGGCCAGTACAGTCAGTATTTTCAATCTTCATATATTAATTGTACAGAATTAATTCAAAGCTAAAAGTCTTTCCATCTCTAAAGTGAACTCAATAATTTTACAAAATTTAAGCAATTTGGAGCATATAGAAAAAAAAAATCTTAAAACCTACTGGTTTAATTTCAATCCACATACCACTGAATTGTGGATGTTTTGATCCACAAACATCTGGATCAAAACAGATTATCTGGCCTATGATCTGGGAGCCCAATGTAAAATCCCAGTGTAAACAGCCCAATACCATTTTATTTATGCATTTGTATCAAAATAGAACTCGAATTCCAACTTGGATTTAAAATTATGCCAATTATTTTTTTCCCTTCTCTCACAGCAGACATTTCTCCTTTATCATAATGTGTCTTCTGAGTCACTTACAGCTGCAGGGGATGAAGTCGTTGCCACTTCTACCTTCCAGAAAATCATCCCAACACAGCATGACATAACCAACTCGTTACCCCAACACACACCTAGACACTCTTCCAACAAGCTAAATTCCTAAGGTAGCTGAAGGAAGAAGTGGGCTATTTTTAGCAGGTCAAGAAATAAAAGCCCAGACTATTGGATATTAAAAAGTTTATGAAAGATGCTGCACATGGTTACAACTTAAGGCTAATCCAAGAAACACAGACTGAAATCACCATTTCACACAGAGGGCAGAACAGATGCCCATGTTTCCACAGTTTGTCCAAATATGTCAGAGAAAAAAGCCAGGAGAGAGAAAGGCTCAGAGTAACACAAGGCAGTGAGACTATTTTTCTCTTTCAAAATTGCTTTCTACATTTGTGCTTTTAGAAAAGTTTCAATTTTAGCTCCAAAATATGAAAATCAGTCCTTTCAAAAGAGATCACATAAACTGACCTACTTCTAACATTAGTTACAATTAAAGAAAAAAACAAACAAAAAGAAAAAAAAAACAAACAAAAAAAAAACCCCACCCTTTTTTTTTTTTTTCTCAGGGTGTGAATTATTTTTTTTAATGCCCTTTCCCTCCTTTTCTGTAATGGGCACGAGCTGTCAAATCTTTATTTGCCATAAATATGGTAAAAATTTTATTAAGTGGTCCAAAATGAAAAAGACCTTCTCATTTTATTTTGTAGCTTTTTTGGTTGACTGGCTCCTTTTTCTCCCAATTTCTCCCTTTTCCTGAGTAGTTACAACCACCACACTAAGTGTGTCTTTTTGTCTCCAATGGAACTTCTAGCTTGTTCAGATTGTCTGCCTGGTTTTTTTTTTTTTTTTTTTTTTTTTTTTTTTTTTTTTTTTTTTTTTTTTTTTTTTTTTTTTTGAAAAGATGATTAAGCACAACAAGAGAAGTTATGCATATCTATAGAAAAGATTTTAGACCTACATAAAGTCGAGCTCAGAATCAGACCCCACATCTAGGCCTGAATTTTGCGAGTTTGATGAGCAGAAGAGATTTCAGCACATGTGTGAAGAGGGACAGTGGGAGGTGGGGTGAAAAGGTTGATAGGAGGAATGTACTTGAACCACAGGGGGTAGAGCTTCAACAGATGAGTCTGCTGGTGCTTGAAGGGAGGAGAGAAAAAAAAAAAGAAAACTTGGGAGGGAAAAAAAAAAAGGCAAAACCAATACTCCAACGTTTTAACAGCCTAGCACCAAAGGGTATACCAGATATCTTTTCCAGAATCCAAGGACAAGTACTTGCGTTTAGGAATTTTTTTTTCCACTCAGTTTGGCTCAGTGCTACTGAAAAAGTTTGTCCAAAAGTCCATGTGCTGAGCCAACGTTTATTAGGTTTCAATTTCCAGCTGAAGCCACAATTGCTGCTATGAAAATTAATGTGGCAATTGTACCAGAAAGCAAAGCAATGGAAAAGACTGCACTGGTATGTAACGAGTACATTCACTGGCAACAAGAGAAAAAATTGTATTATATCAACCTGTGTCATAGACATTTTTCACTTCTCATTAATAGAGAAAAAATGTGCAAATCAAATTTATTGTTTGGCCAGAGGATATTATATGAATAGTTAAAAATTCCTCATCACCCAGTCTCAGATTACTGCACGTCCTAAAATATGAAGCAGCAATTTGAAGAGTAACCCCTGCTATGTTCCTATCAACAAGATTCAATGAAGAATACTGCAAATTACCAGTCTAGCCAATCAGAAAGACTGAACTGCTCACATGAGGTATCTTTGCCAAATCCCACATATCCCTCAAATTTCTGCTGTACTAGGTGATAAATGTATGTTGGCTGAAGAGAATGAAAGATGGGCAAGCAATAGTTTCACTTCAGCTACAGATTCAAGCAGCAGAACACATGCATGTACTGAGAGTATATGAATAGTTAGTTAAATCTAAAAGATCAAGTCACCATTAGAAGGATTACAGATGGGTTTCAAGTCCACAAACAAATGCACCAAGTACTAACAGCATGTGCATGGTCACAGGAAAGGACAGCTGCATATTGAATTTTATGGAAGTTTCCAACAGACTACATCAGGAGACCTGACTCTTCCTATTTTTACCATGAGGCTGGCAATAATCTAGAAGTAAGCCACCTCTGAATAGAATAGCACCAGACATCTAATCTCAGACAACACACAAAACAATGCCAGGTGAAGGAGGTAGGTTGAAGTGCTGACAGCATTATTTGAGCCTGTTGTCAAACCCTGTATATCCCTCCTCTTGAATGACTTCAAAATGTTGGACGTATTTGATATGGGTTGTCAACTTCATACATTTTCATTAAGGAAAATAAGGTTCACAGGGAGAATTTTGTCCAGGTTCATGCACACTCTGATTTCCAAAAAAGCTCTGGCAAATTAGATAATCTTCAGGCAAGCTTCCTTTGCTGTATTAAAGAAAGGGAGTTTAATGCCATCACGTCTCCAGAATGTGAAGTTCTCCTAGAAGCAGTGACCTGTCCTCCCTTTCAGCTGAAGCAAGCTCAACAAGAGAAAGGGCCAGGTTATTTTGTGTGCATCCATGTAGCTGATAGAGAAATTATACCATCCCTGATGACACAGTATTTCAGAGACAGATTTACCCTTCATATGCCAACCATAAATTAGGAATGTACAATAAAGCCTTTGAGCTAGAGATTTTAAGAACATAGGAGGTGATACACAATTCAGGCCACAGCTTTTCTTGGAAATCTTAAAATAGAATTATTTATGTGAATAATAACCTAAGGATTCTCAGGATAAAGAATTTAAGGACTGGGCAAAGACCCTGAAAGCATGAGAGTTGGGATAGATAAAATACCAAAGAATAAGGTACCAAAGTAGAAGTGGCAAATGTGGAGGAAGAAGTTACAAGGAGAGTTCAACTCAAAGAAATAAAAATCAGAAGGAAAGCAGAAGAGAAAATGCACACAACCAGGACACAGATATAGTTTTGTAATAGACCTATTTGGGAATAATTTGTTTACTTATTTTCCACCCTCTCACACCTCCCCCTCCCACCCCCTCCCAATCCCCAGCCTCTTTACTGAAGATGATATTTCACAAGTATTTTAAATCAACTTAATTACATCTGAAAAGGGAACTCTTTCCCCTATCACTGAGTTGTTGCTCCCACTCCCTCCCTTTTGCTGGTGCTAACTTCTGTGGAGTTTTGCAGTGCTATTTGACTGTAAATGGAACACAGCAGAAACAGTAGTAAGAAGACTTAGGTGCCCAAAGATGGTAAGAACAGGTCCTTTATCATATTTGCATAACACCTCCAGGCAGTATACTCAGCTTTCTAAAGAACTCCATAGCCTACTCCCTAGAAATGCACCCAAGTGAGTTCATTTATACATAGACTAAACCACTTTTCTATAGGAGAACCCTACCAGCAGTACCTACAAGTCTCCATTGCAGTGATTTATTGCAGAACAAAAAAATGCCTCGTCCCCTAACTTCTCACAATTAACTTTCCTCTCCTAGCAGCCATTGACAGCAAGCCTGCTGTAGACAAATCAAATACTCACGCTGGAAACCTGCCGTCAGGGAAAATAAATCAATGCACTTTCAAGGGTTTGCAAACAAGCACCACATGAATCCCTGTTCACCTTGCTCTTGAGTGCAGGCATGTGCTTTACAAAGCCATCTGCCCACCAGCTTGAGAAATCAGTACCTTACTTACTGATTGGCACTACACATGTGGCACCAGCCACTAAGTGCCTGCCCAGAAAACAGAAGTTTTCCTCTGTCAGATCTGAAATGGAGAGAAGAGGAAGCATGCTAGCTATCCCCTGGAGCATAGACTTCTCATTAATATTCCTCTTCCATGTTAACAGTGATCAGAAAACAGAGGAAGCTTGCAGGAAGGTTATGGCATTATCTTCAATCTCTCTTTTGTGTCTCACACTTGCAAAAATGAAAGATCACACCACAGAACCAAATTCTTGCAAACATCTTGATGCAAAAATGCTCAGCAAAAGACAGCTCTGCAAGTTTGTAACTCTTCTTCCATTACTCTCTAAACCCATATTCATGAAGTTTATTTGTCACATATATATTATCACCTCATAGATCAGTACTATCAAATGCTTGCCAACATTCTGACTTCTGCCAATTGCTTTTAGTTTCTCTTTCCTTTTACAGTACTATATTCGAAAAGAGAGGAAAAAAAAGAAAAGGAAAAAAAAAGGTGAGTGACCTGAGTAGAAGAAAAATTATTCCAAATCCTTTAAACAGTTGCTCTGTTAAATTGACACAAGTTTAACAACGTGTACTTGGCACATTCCTCTTGCCACGAATACAAGAAACTTTTAAAAAAAAACCTCACTCAAAGCAGGAAAATCTTTTAAAGATACAGCACATACCTTGCTGAACAGTGGTATGATAGCTGTTACAAAGCCATTTGTAGATTCAAGTGTTCAACATTTGTAGATTCAAGTGAACAACAACAAAGACAACACAACTGTAAAGACTTTTTCTTTTTTTTTGGAAATCTTCTTTTAATAGAATGATGACTGAATGGGGAGTCAAATCTTACTAGCCCATTCTCACTCAAATTGTACATTCCAGACAGAGCAGAGACACGGCAGAGGAGAAAGTCTCCTAGACCCAGTAACTGTGCAGAGAAAAAGACCTGGAGAAAACTGTACTTTTGTTTGATTCAAGGGGACATGATATTTTCTAGCTCCCAGGGTTCCCAAAATCCCATCACCTTCTACAAATGTGGAGAGTTCTTTTAATACAAGGACATGCTGCACATTCGCAGCACAGCATGACAAAGAGAGCTCGTAAATTTTAAAGAGATTGTTTATTTCAAGGAAACTGACTATCAAGTGACAGCAAAATCCCAGCTTGAGAGGAAAATTGTACTTGATGGCCTCATCTAAGTCCCAAGCAAATCCTTATTTGAGGATAACAGAATTATAAACACTGTGGCTGGCAATATATCAAAATAAAACAACAACAGCAGCTTGTTATTGGAATAGGAGAACACTGCATGTGAGTGTGCAGGTGCACTGGCAGGGATCTGGGGAAACCTTTTCCTAGTAACACTTAAATCTATAGGCATTAGCCCCTCACTCCATCACATACTGAAGTCATCTAGAGTATCAAAAGAAGAAAGCAACAAGTCTTGCATGTGAACATGGGAGCTCTGCTCCCTGTGTATCAACATGGAAAACATGAGATCACATTCCAACACCACTTTGTAGGCTGGACGTTGTGAGAACGCATGTCTGTGAGCCCAAACCTTAAAATCAAAGAGACTTCTACTAGGTAGACAAAAACAAAGAGCGGAAGGAAGGGTGGAGCCCCCACGTTACTCTTGATCTGTAATTCGCTACCTCGCAGCACTGCTGTCAGGAAGCTAAATGCACACAGCAATGTTTCAGCAACAGTTACACTTTTATATGCCATAATAAGCTTTGTTTGATGAGAATCAGGGTAAAAGGGCATTAAAAAATAACTCTGTATGACAACACAGCATGTTGCGCCCAAACAGCAAGAATACAGAAGTGCTAGCTTTTAAGAGCACCAATGGTCAGGTTATATAATGACAACTGCAGGACTGCAGATACTTTTGGTTACCAAGACTGCTGCAAAGTAAGCAGGTAAGAGTTTTTCCTCTCCCCTCGGCAAAATCTGTCTGAACTCTTCACCAGTAGTAAGTTTTTCCTGGCACATGGAGAATATAAGGAAAAATATCAAAATGGTAAGTATAGAAAGCTGTTTTCTTTCCTCTACTCCCCCTCCCCCGCCCATCAGCAAGTCGTTCATTAGAACAAATCCTCAGACAATGATACTCAGTGCAAAGTTGCAAACTACTGAGAAGGCAGGTGTATTGCAGTGCACAGTGAGTTTCAAAGAGATCACAAAAAGAGAGAAAAGAAAGTCACCTACCCCTGTGCAACCTCTCCGGTATGAATAAATTGTGATTCAGGTTTGCCTCTAGACGAGACAATTCACACACTCAGATCCACAGACTGCACTGACAGTATCTTTTACTAATACCCATTCCACATCATGTTCCTGTTTTAATCATACTAATCTTTCTTTTCTCTCACTAGTGAGTTTTAAAAGCTGCTGCCGTACTTTTAACAGCTTTATGACGTGTGTTAATGGATATTTTGCTAACAGTACACAAGAGGGACTTTTACCAGCAAGCTGTCACTGCTGTTCCTCCTCCTTATCTAGTTACTGGTCATCAGATTAGATCCCTACCACCTACTTATACAGCTAAAAAAAGAAAAAAAAAAAAAGTGGGAATCGGAAAGAAAACCTTCAAAGAAAGCAAACTTGCAGTTCAGACTGGAAGAACTTTATGTAAATTTCAATGTATTTTCTTTCCTCTGTAATATTCTGCCTAAGCCACTCAATCAAGCAGGAATGACATGGAAAGAATGGGACTAATGCGAACAATGAATGATCCATAAATGTCTACAAGATTATATAACTGAAGATGAGATGGCATGCATGTGTGCGTGCATTTGGGGAAAAGCAGGAGAAACAGACAAGGAGAAAGAGGAGGAAACAACATCCTCAGTCACAGATACAGGACTCGGTACAGTTCTTACTCAGTTTCCCTCTCTTCCCAAAAGACAAATATTTTAACCAAGGGCAATCAGGCAGCTAAGGGATAAAAGCAAAAGAAAACCTATTTGCTAATGAATACACTTCAAAACATCCCTGGCAGAAATTGCACCTCATAGACAACCATGTTTATACTAAAGCAATTAACACACGGTACATTTCCTGCACTGTTATTATCATTGGCATTCCCTCTGTGTTTGTTACACATTTTGAGCCTTGGCAGGTTAAGAGATATTCTTATAAAGTTAACAACAAAACGTTGCTGATTTGAAATGTACTCACTGTTATTTTTCAGGAACTCCTATATTTACTTTACACCATTCTCAGGGGAGAGCTGAGCAGTTGTATTAGTTCTGCAAGGAAAAGATATTCAAAATAAACTTTGCAAAGGCTTTGAGCCAAAAAAAACTTCACAAATGTAACTTTTTAGACCCAGTACCCACTTGCTCAACAAGGCTGCACACTGTGGCTTTGCATAATCACCACCCACATTTCAGAACAATCATTTCATCTGAAATTCATCAGCGGTTTGATCACTTGTGTGAGCATAAACTCAGGAAAAGGAGCACACGCACCCCCTCCCACCCCCTAAGAAGCTCTCGGCTCCCGGGTCGAGGGGGATGCGTGCCCTCGGAGGCGGCGGCTGGGTACCAACGCCGAGCTCGGGGCTGGCTGCCTGCGGGGATGCACTTGCTTCAAAGTTGAGCCTTCTCCTCCCGAGCGGCGCCCGCGGCGGTGCGGACACTTGCTGCGGCCGCAGTCTCCGCCCGGGCCTGACCCCGCGTATTAACCCCCGCGGGTCCGGCCGCGGCCCCTGCCCCGCTCGCCGCCCCCCGCCCCCGCGCAGCGGAGCGCCGGTCCCGCCGGCTCGGGCGAGGCCCCGCCACCACTCACCCCCGCGCCCGGAGGTGCGCGGCTCCCGTCCGCTCCCCTCGCCAGCGGCCTCCGGCCACCAGGAGCAGCCGGTGGCGGGCAGGGCTGCCGGGGCACGGGAGGGAGCTGAGGAGGGGACGGAGAGGGAGGAGGTGGTGGCGGAGGAGGAGGCGGAGGCGCCGGCGAAGTCGCGGCGGGGAGAACCGGGAGGCTGTGGCGGCAGCGGCCGGGGGCCGGCGGAGAGGGCAGGGCGACGGGAGGAGCCGCTGTGCGAGGCGAGGCGGGTCGGGCCGGGCCGCCCCCCCGCCGGCAGCCGCCGTCCGAGGCCCCGCCGCACTGACAGGCACAGCGCTGCGCTTCCTCTTTCTCACAGCGACGGCGGCCGCCCCCCGCCCCGCACCTCCCGCCGCGGGGACCGGCTGCGGCGCTCGCCCGGGCAGGTGCGGGGCTCGCCAGCCGCCTGCCCCGTCCCGTTCCTCCTCCCCGGCTGCCCTGCGTGCCTCTCCGCGCTCCCCCGCACCACACGGCCAGTTCCGCTCGGACCGAGGCTCTCCTACCTCCGGCGTGGGCTGCTTCCCCCGTCCGGCCGCCCCCGCCGCGGGAGCCGCGCTCCGCTCCGCCGCCTCGGTGCGGTGCGCTGGGCTGCCCCCGGCACTATCCCATCCCGGGGCTCGCACAGGCACCGCCGCTCTCACTTCCTCTTCCTTCCTCCTGCTGGCCGGGCCGCGATGTGCAGCCCCGGGCCGGCCGCCGCCGAGGGGTCCCGCGGATCGGCAGCACCTGCGGGCGGGGGGCGACACCCGCTCCCGCCTCCGCCCGCTGCCGCTCCGCTTCCCCCGCGCGGGGGTGCGGCTGGCGTCCCTCCTCCTGCAGCTCCTAAAAGAGGGATCCGGGGCTATCTCCTTGCCTTTGGAATAGCTGTTTGTGTTTTGATGCCGCTTCTCTTCCCGGAGAGCCGCCGCCGCTGAGCAGCCCTGCGGCGGGCACGCTGCGGCGCACGTCTGTTCGCCCCCGAAGCGAGCGAGCCGCCTGGGGAGCCCAGCCCAGCCCAGCCGGGCCGCTCCGGGCCGGGACCCGCCGGGAGGGGGCGGCCGCAGCCCCGCTCCCAGCCGTGCCCGGCTCCGCCGCTGGGTACCGGCTGCTGCCCAGGCCCCGGCGCTTCAGCATCCCCGCGGCCCGCCGGCGCCGGGGAGTGAGTGTGGAGTGCACAACTCGTGGCTTTTGCTCGCTGGAAAAGTCAAATATCAGAGCTCTGATTTTGTTCTCCGTCTTCCTGAAAGAAAAGTGATCAATAAGCTCTGTTTTATTTTTCTTTAATGCTTGAATGCCTAGTTACTGTGTGAACTACACAGGGTATATGACCCTGTAAACCATCAAATTATATCTTCTAATACCAGATAGTGAGGGTGGTGTTTTGTTTTCTTTATTTCTTTTTTCCGAAGTCCTGTACATTTCACTTTAATAAGAACTGATAGCCACGAAGCCTGGCTGTGGTACAACAACTTTTATTGCATGGTGTAACAAAATTTACCTATTGTGAACTATCCCATCATACATGAAGACCAAAATCTGCAGAATTACTGATTCTAATCTTGCATATAATTATGTACAAGAGGATCTTTATGCAGGGAAATAATTCCCAGTGATTTCCCATAAAACCACTCTTCTGCAACACCCAAGTCCTCAAACCACAATAACACTGTTATGCATCAGCTGATATCTAAGAGGCTCATTGCTCTGAAAGTCCCACAGCCGCTTACTAGGATATTATACCCAGCAGAATTGCTGTGGGTTTTCCAGAAGAGGAAGGGGACTTCATTCCCTCCTTGGACTGTAATGCACCATGACAGCAATACACCAGATCTAAGCAAACCCTTTGTGTTAGATCTCAGCAAATACACCAGTGTGAGGCAATAAAAGGCATGACTCACCTGAGTCACAGATGACTGTTTTTATAGGACTAGAGAAGAGATTCCACTAAGTGACAGGGTTTAAGAGTAGATCCCAAAACTGTGGAAGCTCCTTTTCACGCATGTAGAAACTGCCTGCCTGGTTCCCCCTCCTCCTGCAGCTTTCAGGCAGGTGTGTGGCACAGGTGGCAGCAGTGAATACTGGGGGACCTGGGGCAAGAAACATCACCATTCTACATCCTAAAACTTCACCATGGCAACAATTCCCTTTAATCAAGGAACATTTCTCTAAAGCCATTGAGTTTTAGGACATCCTTGAGCACTGAAATTCATGGAGAAGCTGGACTTCGCATACTGAAATGAATATGCTGGTTCCTGTGTTTAATATACATTTTTAATCACCTTTTCATGTTGCTTTATTAAGGTAGAACTCCAACACTGAAAACACAAGGTCCATATGTAATATATTTCTTATTAAATACACTGAAAACACTTATCAAACCATCTCAAGAGTTTCTCACAGATGCAAAAGGTTTATTGAAAGAGGGATTATATAATATCCACAGCAAGTAAAGGGTGATTAAGTTTGCATTTGAACAGTTTCCATAATCCTGAGACTTTTCCCCTGCATTTGTTACATGCATTTTGTTGCTTTACGTAGAAACCAGAATGTTTACAACTTAGAAAAGTGCATACTAAATATAACATAAGGTGTACAAGAAAGTGTTGTTTATTTCATTTTTCAATATTAGCTCAGGTCAGTTTTCCAGTATGGTCACAAGGGAGGTAAACATACCTACATATGGTGTTTGGAAAGATGTTTGGAAAAATATTAAGAGTGAACAATATTTAAAATGCAAAATTTCATTCTCCATGTTTCAATTTTCTGTCATGCTCAGCAATGAAAATCATTAAAATTGATTTCAACTCTATTTTACCATAATAGTTGGATTTTGAACAGTGCAGGAGAATGTTAATTTACCAGTGCTATTGTAACACAGTTTAGAAGAAAACTTCTGAAAAAAAATTGTACTAGTTTCTGGGAAAAAAAATCATTACAAAATTCTACTGCACAGTTCAAGAGAACAAGCTAGAAAACTGGAGAGCTCACTCCAATGAAACCTGCTGCTTATTCCTATTCCTATCGAATATCCATAGTATGGCAGCCATTGCGCCAAGACTGGGATTACTTTTGGTCTCCAAAAGTCCAGGGAACCTCTACTCAGGATAGACATGTACAGGAGCACTTGGCTGCTGTGGTAATTTCCTGATTTATTTAGTAGCAGCCCCTTTTCTGATGCCTGCTACGAAAGGGTACGTTAACTCTACAGCTGATGTGTTTGCAGCCAAAATCAGAGTGGATCATAAGACATGGGCATAAGATGTTTGCCAGATAATTCTAGAAAGCCAGAAGAGGGAGTGCAGGAACAGAAAACACCAGGAATGAAACATTTTAATTTGTGTGCCTATTTCAGATACAACCTTAAATAGATGTAAATGGATAGGTAGATAGATAGATAGATAGATAGATAGATAGATAGATAGATAGATTAAAGAACTTCCAGGAAGAACTACTGCATGGCTCAGCTGACAACAAAGATATTTCCAGTAGGTGCTAACCACCTGTGGAAACCCGGCCTGTTAAAATCTCCCCTTGACTTGACCCCAAAACTGTGGAAATCATCAAAGCCATTAGTCACTTCTGACAGTGAACACCTTAGATCCTGAGATAAAAGAGTTTCTGAAAATTTTTGAAGAAGTTTTGTTATAGTACTTCTGGCCAAAACTTTCCTGATGCAAAAATTATCCAAAATTGCCTTTGTTACACCCAATAGGAAAGGTGGTTGGATTTTAGTGTGCTTATAGGCTTTACGCATAACAGTATTTCAATGGTATATAAGTAATTACCTACAGAACCTTGTTCATAACCATTAAAGCATACCACAATGCTATCTGTGATATGGAAACAAGATAAAGAACCATTATTGCATTTTTACTTTTTAGAATCCACAGATAAATTTCCCTTTATTTTAACAATGCAATCTATTGTGTTTGAATGAGAATATTTTGTCTACGCATATGTTCATTTCTGTGAGGGGTGAATTAAGCCCTGGGAACAAAATATTAAAACCATGCTTATTGGACCATTTATTTCTACTGGTGATAATGCTGTGATGAACCTTCCTCTCTGGTAAATTATTCTGCAACAGATTAAAGAGTGAACATGAAAAAAACTGAGCATCTGAACTATGCATGTATAGACTAGTAGATATTTTTAATAGGTCATGAAGATCTGACCAAAATACATAAAAATAACATAAATAAAAATAGTCTGTTATCAGAAGCTTCAAGCTTCTGTGTTTTTCTAAAATGCAGTATTCTTGCAGATGTCCATGCTTGAGTCCCTAAATTATAATTACTGGTTTGCTTTTTATATGTATGAATTTTATATTCATATGTACATATATACATACTTACATACATTTGGTGCAGGACAATTACACACAGTCAGGATGATGAAAGGGTTATTATGACTCAGTTTTAGTGTACCTATTCAGACTTTCAAAATCTGCATTTGTATTTAACATATGTTGAAAAAGTGATGACCTTTGCAGTATGACCACCTTAATGAAGAAAGAAATAAATCTCAGATAAGAATTGTTTTAATTAACCTAGGAAGTCTCATTCTAAAAAGTAGTTTGGGTCTGTATATAGGCTTATTTCCATCTCTTCTGTTTAAATATCTAAAATAAAATAATTATTAGAAGTTAAGACTATGTAACTATAATACTTATGATCATCACTCTAGTTGTGAAATCCAAGCATTTCCAAGCAGGAAGAGGTCAAGAATGGCCATTAACCTAATGTATTTCCATGAAGAAAAGCACTCCTCTGCAAACTGTTTTTGATGCCACTTACTAGTATTCTGTATTTTAGTTTGGTGTTGAGAAACTCTTCAGGAGTTATAATCGTAGATTTACAGAATTTTTTTGGTTGGAAGGGACTTTAAAGATATTTCGTTCCAACCACCCTGCCATGGGCAGAGATACCTTTCCACCAGACCTTGTTGCTCAGACCTTCATCCAGCCTGGGATGGGACATCCATAGCTTCTCTGAGCAGCCTGTTCCAGTGACTCACCACCCTCACAGCAAAGAATTTCCTCCTCATATATAATCTAAACCTACTCTCTTTCAGTTTGAAGCCACTTGTCCTATTATTACATGCCTTTATAAAAAGTTCTTCTCCTTCATTTTTATAAACCCCCTTTAAGTATTGAAGAGTCACAATTATGTCACCATGAAACCTTCTCTTTTCCAGGCTGAACAAACCCGATTCTCTCAGCCTTTCCTTGTAGGAGAGCTGCTCCATCCATCTGACCATCTTGGTGGCCTCTGGACTTGCTCCAACAGGTCCATGTCCTTCCTGTGCTGGGGCCCCAGAGCTAGATGCAGCTCTCTAGGTGGGGTCTCACCAGAGCAGAGGGCAGAATCCCCTCCTTGGCCCTGCTGCCCACACTGCTTTGGATGGCATCCTGTCCTTCAGACATGTCAAACTTTCCACAGCATAATCAGCTTAGGGGAATACTAGGGTGAAGAGACACAGAATTACCACTTTGTAGGACAACATGTTCAGTATGTAGCACCTGAACAATAAGAATACGGAAGTACTTGCTTTTAATACTCATGTTCATGAGCAACAAGATCTAGAAGTGACTTAATCACAGTCTGCTTCTATGCGAAAAAGAAAAATTTAGGAAGTTCTATAAACGTTTAAGAAAAACAAAAGAACAATTTAATGTTGAAGTTCAGCAAGTTCTGAACTTCAGGGGAGCTTCTTTTCTATTGCAGTGAATGCCCAATGGTTATCATATACTGGTCCTAACCAGAAAAGTTTAAAACAGATCAGACATTTTACTGTGACACTGGTACAAGCTAAACGTTATTTTTATAATTTCATAGAAGAAAACTCAATAAAAGTAATAACGCAGTGAGTGTGGCTTTCACCCTCCATTCCCAGAGCTTAATTCATCCATCACAGATGTGAGGAGAAATAGCTCTTTAGGTAGTAACAAATTTTGATCCTCCTCAAATGATGGGTAAAAAAAGTGCTTAATGCTTGGCCTAGGGAATGGGAAGCTGGTTATCAGTCATCTTGGGAAACAGACCATCACATCCAGTTGTGCACCTTGACAAAAGAAAGCAACCAGGCAGGCTCCCAGCCCTGGCCAGCTGCTGGCAGTCTTGCCCCCTCACTCTGTGTAACACCAGCTGTTTATCAAAAGTCCTCAGAGAAGGCACTGGAGGAATTTTGATCACCTTTCCAAGTCATAACAGAGTTGTTTGCTGCATGCCATGTTTTCTTCTCTACCACACAGTGACTTTCCTAATATCTGTAACATTTTATGATGAAGCCTTCTATGTGTTTCAACAACCTTTAAGTACCAATATTTTTTCTACTTGTTTCAATCTTCTTTTTATTCCCTCATCTGGAAAGGAGAGAGCTGGGCAGCCAGGGAATGGGGACTCCTGGATTTTGACTCAAGTGTAAGCCTTTAATCCACCACAGAATTGTGGGTGAACAGTATGAGTTTTAAGAATTCATTTCCTCCTGTCTCTTTCTTTCTTTCCTTTTGTTCTGTTATTGAGGGTTTATTTGTTTGTTTATTTGTTTATTTTTTAACTTTGTCATTTTAAGCTCTAAGTTCTCCAAGACAGATTTTTTTTCTTGGTGTGTTTGTAGATAACCAATATATTTCAACTCCAATTTCATTTGGGGTCTCCTCTGTTGCAAGTGCAGCACAGTTATTATTAACTAACCTAGCTTTGTGAAGACATTCACTGCATTTTAACTGAGATTTCTACTTCTTTATTCCTCTGCTCTCCTTGTAGATAATAGTATTTTGTACTGGCCAGTATGAAACATATAGAAAACTTAGACAAGAAAAGCTCCAAAACTTAGGGACTGCTCAGTCTTTCAACAGGCTGAAAACCTTCTTTAATATTCACCCATTTTCTAGTCACCTTGTCTTCTATACAGATTAATATTTTATAAATTGCCTATTTTTATCAATATAGCAGCTGTGTTGTATGTGCAGTTGAAGTTTTAAGAGTACTAAGCCATGACACATACTACTACAGATCTTTAATATTAAAGACAAGTTCATAGAATCTAAACTCATAGAAGAGTTTGAGTTGTAGGAGGCCTCAAAGATCATCTGCCCTTGGGTGCCCCATGGTCAGGGACACCTTCCACCAGACTAGGGTGCTCAAAGCCCCGTCCAACCTGCCTTGAGTACTTCCACGGATGGGGCATCCACAGCTGCTCTAGAAACCTGTTCCAGTACCTCACCACTCTCACAGGACAGCATTTCTTCATAATATTTAATCTAAATCTACCAAACCTCTTTGTTCTATCACTACATGCCCTTATAAAATGTACCATTCTTTCTGTGGAGCAGCTGTGCTCAATAGGCAAAAAGGATGTCAACAAGCAAGAAAGATAAGCACTACCCAAACTCATGATAAACGTCACCCATTCCCCCAAGTGCAGAGTTTAACATGTAGGGAAAAGAAGCAGGTACAGACAAAATCACAGAAGTAGTGCAACATCAGTCTCCAGCATTGACACAGCACAAATAATTCCTAATCAAGCTCAGATTCTCCTGTCCCAAGTCACAGCATGACAAATAGGTCTGCACAAGCAAACCCTCCCTAGGACTTACTCACAAGTCTTTTGACAGATTTTTCACTTTCTTGCTGGAAATAACAGACTGTTCTGTCTATCATCCATTCTAATTCCTTCATAACATTAATCGATCAACAGCAACTGCTGGCAGCAGAGCAGCAATAGATGGAGAGCACAAACTCACTGCACGAAGGTGTGCTGGATGCCCACTTCTCTAATGAGGTGATTAACTCCAACTGCTTCACTGAATGAACCCACACGAACAAGTGGCACTCCAGCAGCAGCAGTAGCAGAAGCAGCACAAATGCACTTGTGAATGCCTTTCAGCATTCGTACTTGGCCTTTCTCCCTTCTGCATTTATTATTCCATTATTACGGAAAGTCACTTTGCCTATAAAGTATTTTGCCCGGCTGTCACATTTTATTTTGCATATTTCTTGAGGAGTGTAATGCTCATGGCTGAAAATGCCTGTCCCTGCCAAAAAAATTCATGACGCTTCAGAGCTGGGTAAAAAGAACTTTTTAAAGCATCCTAACCTTTGAGCACATATTCCTTAGATAGCACAGTATCCTACATAAAGTCCATTTAGAATAAGCATATACAAAAAGTGGATGGCAATTTTCCAAACAACACACTTCAATACATGCAATTCTTCAGAGAAGTGGAAAGGCTCTAAGTGTTATGTACTATTCACATCATTGTTGGACTATACTGGTGGAAAGGCTCTAAGTGTTATGTACTATTCACATCATTGTTGGACTATACTGGTGTAGAGGAACTCTGAAAAGCCCAGGCAAAGGTCTTGTAGGTAACACTGTGTCCTGTTGTGAGCTGATGAAGGTGATTCACTAGTCTTACTCCCTCATATTTTAATATTATTCTCCTAAGTATATACATCTTTCATGCCTCCTGTTGTTTTTTCCCTTTTTTTATCCTCCTTTTATTCAATAGCTCAAAGCACTGTCTGCTTTTATTGTCAAGGCCTTGAAGTTAGAGCCTTCATATATATTTTTCATTGCTAATACATTGTGGTCACCGCATTACCTCTTTTCTACGTAACATTTTCCTGTACCTCTCAACATTTTTCCATGTTGCTTTCCTGTCTGCTTTACCTGATTTAAGCAAGGCCATCCTTTGGCTAGGCTTTGGGCAGGTTTCCTTCCCAGATGACAATGATAAGGGTGGAGAGGAAGACAAGGGTTGGGTAGGTCTTGGTCAGACTGGTACAGACAGGAATCAGCAGCCTTGGTCCACATTAAAAGATGGCATTTAAAGATGAACTGCAAATGGGTATTTACAATTATTTATGAGCTGCTGTAGCTATGTGGAAAATTTTCTTTGCTGTGGAGCTCATAATCCCTGGCAAAGGGCAAGGCAGATGACTGGAGGCTGCAGTCCCTCAAATGCCCTGGCCTGAACCAGCAGAGTTTGAATCCAAGGTTTTCATCTGGAGAGTTACCATCACCCTGTGAATGTCACGAGTTCAGTTTCCAAGCCTGAGGTCAGAGACAGGAGAATTATCTATTTGCTGAAGTGTGGTTTTAAGTCAACAACAACTCTTCATATATTCCTATCAAACTTGGTGGATACTTTGAGTTAAAACACTTTTTTTTTTAAAAGAGAAAATTTTTAGTCTGGCATTTCTAAATGAAAAAACATGGTAAAACTTGTGACCTTTCAAGACATAAGCTATCTAAAATTCCTATTCTTTAAAACAATGCACAAAATGAAATATTTTATTCAGTATAAAATAAAATAAAATGGGGCACCAGAAGGTCATTCTGGTACCACAACAAAGTTTTTAAAAACTAAAATACTTATATAAATATATTTATAAAAATAAATATATTTAATTTAATTTTAAATAAAATATTTTTCAAATCAACTGAAAAAACCAAGAGCATGGGAAATATTTTCCAGTTCAACTAACAAACTGATGGATTCTTTACTGTGAATGTCTAACTCACACCCTTCTTAATGGATTAACAGTAAAAGGACTGAACATCTGCAGCTCCTACTCAAGTCGGACATTTAGTATTTATAAGCCAATAGAATCATCTGATTGTGCAGCATTTGGGGGGGGGGGGAAATCAAGTCCTTAATTTGTCACAAGTGCATAAGTGGTGGTAGAAGTGCTCAAATTTACACCCTTCTGCTTGAAAGCATTGACTATTACAAAAGGATTGCAATTCTCCTGCCTTGCAGGGAGCCTAAATTCCTGCCCCAGGATACAAGATGCCCCTGCTGTCTTCTCAGTCTAAATTGGGGGAAAAGATGTGTCCTTTTAGGTCCCAAGGACTAATTAGCCAATGTTTGTAAAGATCTCTGAAGGTGAAAAATGTATCTAAGCTTTAGCATGACAGATGGCTATGCTTTAATTTTAAAGGTTTTCTTTAAAAAAGCTGTTTTGTGGAAGCCCTTTCTCTCTTCACTGTCCACTAGTGCAGATGATTCATTTTGAACTGGTGTACAGATGGGGGAACAAGATGGCCAAAACCTCTGGTCTGGCTGTGAGCATTCAGAGAGAAGAACCTTAAATATTGATTTACTTTATGAACCAGAGTCCCCTACTGTTTTGCAGAAGTGTAAAATATCATAAAATGCTGCCAATTCTGCTTGTCCCTTCTCTTTCCCATCTGTGATAGTTTTACAGAATATCTTCCCAAAAATAAATGAAGT
Organism: Onychostruthus taczanowskii; assembly: GCF_017590055.1. Classification (NCBI taxonomy): domain Eukaryota; kingdom Metazoa; phylum Chordata; class Aves; order Passeriformes; family Passeridae; genus Onychostruthus; species Onychostruthus taczanowskii. Next base: position 7,971,077 of record NW_024500128.1, read on the forward strand.
GCAAGACCTCTGGAGAATGGAATGGTCTGTGTGTCACTGAAAGTAGTACACTACACTGTGTTCCCACACCTGTTCTCATGCCCTGTTGCAATTAGCATCTTGCACAGATCCTTGAGCATATGTTTGCTTTGTCATCCTGTGGAATATTCCACTACACTACACTACAGCAAGCTGTCAAAGTCTTTGCTGAAAAAAAATAATGACTAATGATTTATGCTAAAATCAGCACTGCAATCCTCTGCTGCAAAAACTGCTGTGGTGTAAAAACAGCAAGAAGACAGCTCACAAGGTTTTGCTGATTGTTTCCTAAGGAATGGCAAAGAATTGATAAGCCATAGTCTCATGCTTATATACAGCATGTGTTTTATGGAAGAATCCAGAGGGAGAGAATACAAAAAATGCAGGAAGGATTTTGCAGGCTGGCCTTGCGAACCGTATCCACTAGAAGCCTGCCCACTAGAAACTGCTCAGAACAGCAGCACTCTCCAAGGGACAATACTGTTGAGTACAGATTACTCCTACAGATATCAGTACAGTACATTCATTGGTAAAGAGTAATATAAACCTTTTAAAGGAAAATATGGGTTTTTAAAAAAAATACTAATAAATAACTGATCATTTTCCCACAAACATATTTTCAATGGTGCTGTTTCCTGTGAAATTTTCCCCCTCCCAGATTTTTAGCCAGCAAAATTCTAAAAAGCTTGATCATACTAGAGATGATTTGGGTTTTGGCTTGGGTTTTCGTTTGGCTTTTTTCCCTTCTTCCCCACAGTTTTTTCTTAATATATATGCATGTTAGGTACATCCATGTTGATAATAGCTCCCAGACATCGCTATATCGTTGAGTTAGGCACATTCCCTGGCTTTTGGAGGATGGCAGCTGATCTGATGTGTGAACTTGACTCCGTTTTTTATTTCTTTTCCATGGAAAAATGGGACCTACAGACCTGGTGAAGAGTTCACCAGGATAAGAAGCTTTCTGCAAGAAGCGTGAAGTCAGCAACCCTACAATGTTGGGCCACCAAGTTGGAAAGGCATTAAGTCTCAGTGCTGCTGTGGAGGTTCCCTGCTTTTTTCTCAGCAGGAAGCTGGACTCTTCCAACCTCTATTTTTCTTTCAGATGAATATTTAATCTGCCTCCTCTGTAGCTTGTAGAATCAGACATGCCTCAAAAAGAAGCTTCTCAGATGGCAGTTCCTACACTTCAATATTAGGTCACACTAGAGGCAAGGGGTGCTCAAGCCTTAACCTGAAATGCTACTTAGAATTACTACTACTGAAATGGACTTAGAATTTTGATGTGGCTGGAGTTTTCTCTGCACCTACCTGCTTCCCTAGTGCTCCAAGTGAGGAACCAGGCAAATATTTGTTTGGAAGAATTACTGCTGATCAAAAGAAAACTAACTTGCTTTGCTGTGATGTTAACCAGAATCAAGTCATCACATAAGGTCTCTGTCCATATCCTATTTGTCCTGATGCTGGTTGAATCATCTACATCTTACTCTTATCTCTGACTTTATGTTTGTCTTGTACCATTAGTCAAATATTTCAGTAATTGCAACTTTTTTTTTTCATTAGAAAGAGTTACTAAAGCAAAATCTGTTATCTTTGATGCAGACTTGCCAGTTTACAGAGGATGTAAATAAACTGCATTTCCTTTAGTATAACAGAAATCAAACAACAGCAGAAGACAAGCTGATGGACTACATGACTTTGTTAATCTATACTTAGTCCAAAAGTTTTCTTTGTATGTTTTGCTCAGTGCTCCAGCTATATTGCTTGGGCTTTTCTAGCACTACTTCTTTGATATGTCCTGCCATTCATATACCTAACTGTCTTCCAGTGAACACTTCAATGCCACTCCCTCCTCTTCCGTAGTTTATCCCTGGAAATCTCCTCAGATGGAAGAGATGAATGGAGTGAAGTCAGCCTGTTTAAGGTTGGTTTTTTGAACAGTATTTGGTGCTCACTAATTATTTCTTAACTGTCCTGTAGCTGGTTCTTGGTATTTTTAAGATCTGTTTCATCATGGAGATGATTTAAAAACTCTCTGTTCTAATTTTTTTTTTCATATCTCCTCTGCTGTGGGTTTCTCTTTTCACACTGCCTGAGAAGAAGGGCAAAGAACAATTTCCAAAGAAACATTTCAGTCTCTAATTAATGAAATTAAATTTACTTTGGGAGTCCCCCAAAAATGCTGAACCTCATTCTTGTGCAGTAGATTTTCCCACTCTCTTGATAGAATTACTCTTAATTGTCTCACAGCAGTTTTCCCTTTTGCTCATGTACACATCTCTAAACATTGTTCCTCTCACTATGTTGTTCTTTATGGTCATTTGAATAATTTATCTTGTGGCTTTAGCAGTCATCAGGTCATTTTATTCTCTTCCTTAGGAACCACATTTGTTCAAGACTTTGAGTTTTAGAATTATATAGTGAGGGGTCTTATTTTATCTCAGAAAGGCAGCAACTCTGTCGTCCCCTTCCTTCCCATTTCATCATCAAAAGGTTGTTTTGAGAAGAGTCAGGCAGTTTTATTTCTTTGGTTTTTTCCTCCCAAGCTCTTCTTTCCCATGACTTGACACCATCCCACTACATAGACTCACAGATTCTGACACTGACAGTCTCAATAAAACAACAAGATGTGGGTATCACAACACAAAATCCATCAGAGTCCTTTTTACACAGCAGATAAAATGCATCTTTGTGTTCATCCTACACATTGGTAGGAGCTTTGTGCTCAGTGTTGATGAGTTCTCCAGGCTGCCATTTGAGTATAGCAGAGAAAATTCTTTCTTATATGGGAGTACACTGGCAGTTGTGTGTTTATTTGGTGCTCTGGACAGTTCTTCCACAGGAGATCAAACCGCAGTCAGGCACCAGGTGCTCTATGAAAGACCATTGTTTATTTGCTCTTCTAGCCAGCTTGTGCACTCACAGGACTGCAGTGCCTACATGAAGCAGATAATGGCTTTTAGAAGGCTTTTTTTGCACCATCAAGCACTGCAAACGTTGCTTCCTGGCAGTTAGGGAACATGTGTGCAGCACAGGTACCATCTTCTCCCACTGCCTCACCTTGACATCTTGCCCATGGCAGATCTGGGGGAATCAGCTGCTCTGACCAAAACAGAAGAGCAGCTTGCTCTGGAGGGTATGTGTCATACACACAGACAGCTTCATCCCTTCATTCCCTGTCATTCTCAGCTGGGAATAAACAAAAATTTATGATTTTATGATTTTGTTTCCAGAAAGCCAAACAGTCCCCTGACTGGCATCAACCCCAGATCCAGTTTAGAATAAGGCTCTAGACATATAAGCAGGAGAATCCGGAAAAACTTTTGTATAACGGAACAAGAATTGTAACCCCTCACTCCCGAGTATGTCTTTTAAGCTTAGACAAAAAAAAGGCTATGTCTAGGCTTCCCAGCACCAGCAGACAATTCCAAAGATGATCCCTCAGTTCAGTACCTTCAAAATTGTCCTTTTTTCCCCTTTTTAAGCTGTTAATATAGCCTATTACAAGCTGGAAACAAGTAAGTTGCTAAAGCACTTTAAAACTATTTTGCCAGGGAATGACTCTGGCTCTTCTTGCTTTCTATAATCACAATATCAAAACAATGTCTACTAAAAATACAGACAGCTAAAAAAAGGTGGTAAGAATATGTTCACTTTGGTTTGTGTCACACAGTTTGATGCAGTTTTTGCTGCAGAATGAGAGCATCTGTGCTGTAATTAACAGTCTGGTACAGAGAAGGTGGTCATTTGTTCTTGGAAATCATTGGGGTTTTAGAGTTTGGTTTTTTTTTCTGTAGAGATGCACTAAGCAAGCACTTGCTAGACATTTGTTCTTTTGTGATCTATCATTATTAGCCTGTGCTGTTACAGGTTTTCCACTCATTGCAACATAGACCTTCATAAATAAAAAGAGGGACCCTGAAGGCTCTCTGTGAAATATGAAGGTGTTCAAAGATCTACTTTCACCCCCTCAGAAGAGGTTACAAATAAGCCAAATAGCTGTTGGGTTGGTTTTTTTGGTTGGGGTTTTTTTTGTTTGTTTTTTTGTTTGTTTGTTTTGGTTTTGGGGGGGTTTTTTTTTTTTTTTTTCTTTTTTTTTGTTTTGTTTTGGGTTTTTTGGGGTTTTTTGTTTTGTTTTGTTTTGTTTTTGTGGTTTTGGGTTTTTTTGACAAATGGTGAGCCTGAAAATAAAAATAACTACTGCTTGTTAGGATCACTAGGAGGAAGGGGCTTCTGAACAGTTTTTGAGGGTGCAAACAACATGTTGTGGAAGGAGTACTAAAACAGATCATTGAATGGATCTGGTGAGGATGAGGAAACCTAATTATTTGCTGTAATTATTTGTCTCCCAAGATGAGAAGGCCAGATGCTGGGGTGGCATGGCTCAGCAGCCACCCATTAAAATCAAGAGGTCTCAAGTGGTTTTCTCCAGCTGGGGGTCTGCTCCTTGGCTGCCTGCTGCAGTCATGGATCTTAAACAGACCTGTTTGGTGTGGGATGTCACAGAATTCACAGAATGACTAGGTTGGAAGGGACCTTCAAGATCATTGAGTCCAACCCATGCCCTCAACTAAACCATGGCACCAAGTCATGCACACTGTCGTGGTTTAACATCACTTACACTAGAAACAGAACACCAGTACAGTTCCATAGGAACAGAGAAACTTCATTATTCCCAACCAACACTGAACAATGTCTGGGGTCTTTTTCTAAGGATCAAAGTGCCGAGTTATGCTTATGTCTTGGGTCTTCAAAAAGACAGGAGCAGTAGTTGGTTGTTGTAAAGTTGTTTATTGCATGAATACATCATCCTCGAAGGCGAAGAGTTCAGAGTATTAATATCTGTGCTAAAAGCTTTCTGGCATAGAGTTCCGATGTTCTGAGCAGAAGCAGCAGAAGCAGTAGCAGTTACTAGAAACTACTGCCACTTTTTTCTGCACCCCAATACAGGGGGACTTTATTCATAAATCATCCAATCAGCTAAAAACACGATCCTAAAACATTCTTCCTACATCTATCTGAGCTTAAATCCAATGTAAGTAAGTAGTGTCCGTTTTTACAAAAAAATCTACACATATAGTTCTATCTGTTCATGTGAATAGTTCTATCTGTTCTACCTAGAAATGCAAGTAATGTTGTGCTGTTTTTGTTATGTCTGGAGCTAAGTTAATTTTATGAAAGGTATCACTACTGAACTTTAAACTAGGTTTAGGGCTTTTTATTAGCTAACACAGTCTCTTAAAGCACTTAACATATATTTCTACTTACTTAAAACTAAAACTTACACTCCTACTTCATGTCTGTGTGGCTTAATATATTTCAGTTTCTGTAAAGGTTCCAATTCAATCCCTGCATTCCTTTCTCTCTCTGAGGGACTCAGAGAGGCCTCTATTTCATGCACTCCATCATCAAAGAAATGACAGAGCAGGCTTTAGACCTAAACCATACAATATGCAATCAAAAGCATCACATTTTTTGTAGCACTTCATTTCTGGGATTTCTGAAAGAGGTATATTTTTCCAAACCCAGTATCCTCACAGCACGTAGCTATATTAGCTCTACAGAGCACCAATTTCTCTCTACAGTTTGCTCTCAAGACCCTTTCAGAATGTTTTCCCTAGGTGATGAGCAGTTCAGAACTAGTTTCTTTTGAGGTGTTGCATTTAGTCATCTCTTTGTGTGAGATAGAAAAGAGACCTTAAATGAAATACCCTTGAGAAGAGTTCTGGAAAAGGCAGGAAAAAAAAATAATCAGGATCTAAAACAAGATGACATAAAGGCCAGAAGTGGCTATATAGTTTTAGCAAGGTTACTGGGGACAAAAGAACCTAAGCAAGCTTCATTTATTCTGCAAAGCAAACCACAAAAACCCAATTGTTAGGCACAATGTGATTCACAGTACAAGGATTCAGGTTGTATGTCTGCCTACTTGGGGACATGAAGTAGCTTCAAAACCTTTCACCTCACATTTGAGGCAGCTGCTCCCTCACTCCTGTTGCATTTGGTATCAATTTGGGGTGATCTCATAATTGACTCAGTCTCCTAATCATGCTTGTCACAGATGGGTGCTGCTGAAAACAGTTAGTAATTAATTTACAGAAGATCAGGAATCGTGGAAAAACATTACTCATACAATTAAAACTACTGGCTTTGCTGGCTTTGAAATCAAAACTGCTTATTAAGCAATAGGAAGGGATTTCTGCCCTGATATTTTTAAGATTTACTTCCTTAGGTAAGGTCATAACCTACAAGTGGGATCTATGCTCAAATTTTCTGCTAGCTGAAGGGGGCAAGAATCACTCAGAAAGGCAAAATTTAAGGAAAATGTAATCTTTCCCTGAAGGTTCATTGTTTCCCCTGGAGAATGAGCTGTGATGCTGTTAAAATATGGATGAAGGAACACAGGCTCAAACTAACCCAGAAGAAATCTTGTCATTGACTTCAGCAGGGCCAGGATTTCCATCTTAATGAAAATGCCTTTTCATTTATTAGCCTCAACAAGTAATGTACTTTAGAGGTCCATATTTTTAAAAGTTGCTTGTAATTTTTTAGCCAAGTGCCAATCATATGTCCTGAGAGTGGAGCAGCTCTTTTTACAATAGACCGGTTTGGGGGCTGCAGTTCAGACAGGACTTGGTGTTCTGTTCTGTTAGTTGTCTTTTGTGCCTTAAAAACAAGAATAAGATAGAATACAATAGGCTGAATTTGGTGCTGATTTCCTCTCATGTAAATCCAGAGTTCCTCCACTGGAAGAGAAGGGTATTTTTCTGGGTATCTCATCTTCACACAGGAGCAGATTTTGGTCTGGTGTCACTGCACATCTCATATGAGCTGTGACAAATTTATGAGTACTGGAGTTTTTTCCTTTATAATGCTTGGATAAGTGCACAGTGCTGGATTGCACAACAAGAAGCCCTCTTGAGAACGTTCTTGTTTTGTTCCAGCAAAACACAATGTCCCTGGGCAACTCTTGTTTTCATACCATCTTTCACTGTATAACAAACATGATAATAAACCTGTTGGAATAATAAGTTCCTGGCTGCTGACCAGGAGGTTTTTCCTCAACATGAGTTAGAGGTTTGCTCTGGGCACCAAACCAGAGGGCCATCTACTTTTCCATTCTTCCCCTTTTAACTCATTTTACGTTAAAATTTTAAGTCTTGTTTTCTTCAAATGAACAAACACAGACATATGCACTAACAAAACACCAACTGGCATTACTCATCCATCATCTTAGGGAGTGGAACAGAAAGAAATGAACCTTCCTAACATCTATTTTCAGGTTTGTCTTGGGGAAATTGTCTGAAATTCTCTATTGCTTATTTGATCTGAAAGATTAGTATGATATCTCTTCTTTAAACAAAAATGCATGGAGAAATAGCAGGTTTCATATCACACAGAGCTGAGGAGCTAGGAGAGACTAATCCACTGTTCTGCCTGGAAGATCATCTGTATATTTTGTTCTGCAGTGTTTTTAGGGTTTCCCTTATATACAAGCACTGATAGTCCACAATAAACAATGATTATTTGCCTGTGTCCTAAGTAAAGAAGTGCTGTTATAAATTTCTGCATCATCTGCTTGTCCAAGTCTCATATTATGCCAGTTAATGGTGTAATGAGTATCTGAGAAACCTGGAAAAATGCAGCTGACTGGAATATGAATAAAATGCATCAGTCTGTTTTGTCTCTGTTTACTTTCTTCCCAGAGAGAATCAACTGCAAAGAAGTAACACACCAGTGCAGTTTCCTCCAGCCGTGCTAGTTTACCAAATGTGTACTGTTTGCCAATTTGTGGTCATATTACAAGAATTAGCATAGCTGGAGCACCAGAGAGATACTTTCAGTTTTGATATTTCATAAAATGAGATGCTACAACAGATGATACCACTCTCTTATCCAGCATCTTCCCCTTAGCACCCTCTAGTACAGATGCTTTAGTAGAAAATGGGAAAACTGCATAATGCTTTGGAGGAAGGAGCAGTGCTTTACCACAGCGAGTAACTCCCTTGTTATACCTGCTACTGATCCTGTGCCTCCAAAAATCCAGCTCTTGATCACCTTAGTTTGGTAATAACTTTCTGCAGTCCTGGAGTTTGTCATCCGTGGAGCACTGCTGACTTAGCTCAGCAGCATACCGTGGCAGTCGCTGGGGTGTGGAGCATACTTAGAGGGAATTATTGAACTGAAGTAGAAAGGACAAGAAATACATAGTGGCATGTACCAGTGCTAGCATGAAATTCAGCAGTTCTCCTTCTGTCTATTTGAGAAATTGGTGTTCCTTTTGCAGGGTATCTGAAATAGCAATGACTATTCAATAATGAAATAATCTTTGATGGATAATCAAACTGGTAATCTGTATCTATCCCTGCATGTTAATACAGAGATGACAACATATGTGCAGACTGTGGTGTTGTCTAGAACAGCTTATTTCCACAGGAGTCAAAGGAAGGAAGAAGGAAAAGAGAGTAAGAGAATATAATTGCATCCTAAAGTGGACATAGCTCAGTTCACAGAGAGGTAAAGTGCACAATATTTAAGCTATTCAAAAATTATCCCACATCTATACACTTTTATTGCTTAATTTAAGAAAAATAATACCTTACATTAAAAAAATACATTTCCCCAAAATTTCAAGCTCTATTTCATGTACATTCCTATATAATCAGAGTAACTATGTTTTAAATACCATTTTAAGCCATTCACTGTCTTGGCTGAGGATCTACTGAGCTCTCAGAAGAATGAATGCAAATGCTGTATCTCATTGATTTCTTGTGAGAATGCATCAGGCTCTGAATACTGATCCTTTCAGTGGGAAACAGCAATAACTTAATAATAATGTAATTAGTTGTTTGCAATGGCACAGTGCCTTTCCCTCACACATCTCCAAGTGTTGCCTGGTCACTTCAGACCTCACTGCTGCCCTTATGCACAGGAACCTCTATCACAATGAACAACTTCACCAAAATTAATGCTGAAGGCACAAAGGAGACAGGCAGAGTTAGTGCTTGGCTTTAAGTGTAACAGAAAACTAGTGTGAGTGGGGGGATGTTTATTGTATGAGTTTCAGGGCTGGGAAACAAAGTCCCAGTGTAATTACAGAACTTGCCCAAGGCCACAAAATAAGGCAGTGGCAGAGAGTACATGGCAGCTCCCACAGCTCGAGTCTGACGCTTGTGCTTCATTTTGCTCAGAAATACTTTTAGAAACACAAACAATGATACTCACATCCCAGGGCACACTTAAATTGCAACGTCAGACTGTATGAATGTAAAAATGTTCTTCTATAAGCTCCAATCCAGGACAGTACCAAAGGACACATATTGCCCACAAGGTGCTGCTTTTGATTTCCTTCTGCTACAGGTACTCCTTGAAGAGACATCTTTATTATACAAGTTGTCCATAGCAGAGTAACCCTTTCCTAACAAACAGCTTTTCTGAGTCATTCATGCTGTGATTTTAACTGCAATCAGACTTGTTTTAGCATATTTAGCCAGGAGGTCTTAAACATAATGGAAATAGTTATTTCTAATGCAGTGTAAAGCAAGATGGAGTGAAGCTTGGTAGGAACAAGCTCAAAACTTTGGCAGGAGCACCACTTCCAGGCTCTTTTCCCTTCCCATGTACAGAAATAGTATTTCATCAGTTTCCTAAGGAAAAGCCCTGTGGAATTGCCCTCTACAGCTCTCAGAGTAGCATGCCCCGGCATGACTACACAGTGCTATACTGTCCCCACTGACTGTCCCCTCCAGCAACCACTGCTGCTTAGCACTTGCTGGGCAGACTGTGAGCAAGCAAAGATACCAGTCTGAATTTTTGGAACCTCTTAGCCAAATATGAGGCATCCAAACCATTTTTCAGACCTTGTGCTTACCAGCAAAATTAAATATCCAAAGTGTCAAATAAAGATATTGCAAGACAAATGCATTCTCCCTATAGCACACCCATCAAGATAAAATCATGAAGCAATAAAAATCATGCAGACATTTGTGTTGCAGCATGAGCATGTGACCCTACAGTTTGTCAGTATACTGGACAATGAAGCCTGAGAGCAGCCAGAAAAGCAGAATTCCCTCTTGTTTTTCAGCTGGTGCTGCCCTGTGATTTACATGCCAAAAGGGGTGAGGGAAAGGGCCAGAAACATGCTCCTATATAGGATATTGTAAAGGTTAAATCCCTGTTATGGGCCCCACAACATCATGATTAGTTCTTCAGGGAGGTTTCAAATAATAATCTCTGCAGAAAATCACAATAAGATGCTTACCCAGAAAGCCATCGCACATTCATGCAATTTTTCTCTCAGATTTTCATGGATCTAAGGTTCAGGGTTAGGAAACACCATGGAGAGGTTTGTTGCAACTTGAAACAAGGACGTCTCAAAGTCTATTTTTCAGGTAATTAGTTTAGCCGCCTTTCTGTCCCATCTTTCTGTGTTTGGATGATCAGACCTGCAACAAGTCTTGAAGATTTGATTGGACTTTCACCTCTCTAAATGTTTCCTTCTTGCTCAGGCACATCTAACTGTTAAGTATATTTTAAAAATGAGAATAAATGAAGTTAATCTTGAAGGATGAGGCTTGTGTTATTCCAGGGGGTTCATGTGTGTGGGTGAGTGCAGGTATGCCTAGTAATCATAGGATCACAGACTGGTTTGGATTGGAAGGGACCTCAGAGATCACGTATTTCCAACAGCCCCACCTTGCAAAGGGGCTTTTCCACTAGACCACGTTGCTCAAAGCCTCATCCAGCTTGGTCTGGAACATTGTCAGGGATGGGTCAACCACAACTTATCTGGGCAACCTGTTCCAGTGTGTCAACACCCTCACAACAATAAATTTCTTTCTAATATCAAATCTAAACCTGCTATCAGTTTAAAGTCATCCACCCCCTTGTTCTCTCACTACATGCCTTTAGAAAAAGTCCCTCTCAAGCTCTGGTTTAGGCCCCATTCAGGTGTTGGGAGGCTGCTCTAAGCTCACACCAGAGCCTTCTCTCCTCCAGGCTGAACACCAACTGTCTCAGCCATTCAATGCGCAGATGAAGCCCAAAGAATAAAATTTGGCTGCTAAAGAGATGAAAAATGTTAACTGCATTCTGGTAGTTGAGAGAAGTGTGAGGTCAATGTCACAGAACGGAAAAAAACAAAAACAGTCTAGTTGATTCAGGCAGATAATTCCCAAACAGTGTATGAATAATTGTGTGGTCCACTGAGCTTTGGAGGGTTTCCAAGGAAAACTTTGATGCTATCGGTACATCCCGGACTGTGGCAGTTGTCCATGGAGAAACGGAGTTTGGGAAAAAGCTTGAGACCTTGTGAACAATCCTTTGTTTTAGTGAGTGGGAAGTAAGAAAAAGGCCTGTTTCCTTTCCTGTCAGATGGCCCTGCACGAGACAAGTCATTGTGCTCTCACTGTTGGCCCGAGCAGCACTACGCTGTTGTCACCTGTGGGGCAGGGGCAAATATAACAGCCCACTCCCCTCTGCAAACCCTAGGACCACAGCACACCTAGCTTTTGCAAAGAAAAAAATCCCGGTTAAAATCAGGGATGTACTGTATACAAAGATCCTGGCAGGGAGTTCCCAGTACCTCATAGAAGTGCAAGCCACCTGAACAAGTTCATTTCCCAGGAGGCAAATGCTGGGCAAATTCAGTCCAGGATAACATAACCAGTACAATCTTTACCTGAACCCAGAGATAAGGGAACTGGCTCTCAGAACCCCTGTGCTTGCCTGCCAGAAGGAGAGGGTGCCAAGCATGAGGTGGAAGAGGAAGCAGATGTGGGAGAGGAGACCAAGCGTGTAAGTCAGCTGAACCACAGCCAGATAAATCCCCAGACACCCCACCGCAGGCAACTTCCTTTGGAGAGCAAAGCTGGAGCGTTCTGCTTGAAAATAAAACCTGTTAAAGAGGCTGTTTATTCTGGTTCACTTCCTATAAGTGACTTGGTGACCTTGGAGTGCGTGTGTTTGCAGTCTGAGTGGCAGGCTGTCGGCACGAGCACTCACCCCACTGATACCTATCGAGCACACAGCCCTCAGGAAAGGTGAGCTCAGCTCATGTTTTTATCTTACTAAAAATCGTTGAGACAGGCTGCTGTGTTTGACTGTGCTCCTCAGAAGTTGCACAGAAGGATATTTTTCACTCCCCATGGGCTCAGTCTGGCAGGCAGCAGTCCCTCAAGAGAACTCCTCTGCTTGCTCGACATTGTACTGCAACTGAAAGGGAGACTGGAGCTCCAGGTCTCAAACAAGACCCAAACACAGCTGGTAAAGCCTGTCTAAAAACAGCCCATGAGTTGTCATGGCTTTTTAGTGAGGGGAAATTCATTGGTGGGATTTGGTCTTCTCTTGAAAAGTTACTATTATCTTCAATGAAACCCTGAAAGCAAATAGAAGACCACCCTCTGCCGAGCTTGTAATCCTCTCCAGAGCAAAACAGCTCTTGAAGAACAGGACATATTCCTCCAGGAGCACTCTGTGTGTTGGAATCACCATGAGACAAATCTGCCCTTGCTCATGGCTAAAACATGGCAACAAATCCTTCTCTTTTGATCCTGAATCATAACAGATCTTATAATTTTCCTGTTAGTAGGGGAATGGGTCTAGGATCACATTTCAGCTGTTAGTTGCCCTAACTACTATTCATCTGCTATCCGCCTGTGGTCCCAGCGTTAACAGCATGCCACTTGTACATTCATGCTTTGGAACAAAATACACATATCTATGTTCATTATTTTAAAATATTGTTTATCTAAAAACAGGCAACCCATTGTTAGCAAACAGAAGTGGTGAATAGAAGCAGAATGATTCTTACAATCCAGCTGCATTCTGAGTTCTTTTAGTTTAAAAGGTCAGAATACCCTGAGGAGAAACAAACACAGTCTGTATGATGTCCTGAAGTGTTCCTTGGAGAAAAGTGAGCAGTCCTTCCTGCCCAGTGTATGAGGAGGATGTACAAAGGAATGATCAAGTAGGCTCTTGTCCAAGATGCTCAGATCTTCTGCACAGTAAAGGCAAAGATGGGAAGGCTGAAAAGAAAGATGTAGCAAAAATACTATTCTGTAGATGTCTCTGGCTTTTCACAGGCTGTGGAGGCCATCAGAAAAGTCATTTACTTCTCTGCCCTCAGAGAAACTCTCTGGTGGTGGATATCCATGCCACATAATGAGACAGACAGATTTCAGAGACTCAGTGAGTGCATCAAAGCTGTGCTGGAAGATGTGGGAGCCTTAACAGAACACAGCATTTCTGCTTGGGGGGCCTAGAGCCTTAATACATGAACTGTAAAGGAGAGGTGAAGTTCCTTTGGACTGCTTCTGACATGGAGAATCCAGTGGAGCAAGCTGAGCAATGTGAGGACCACACCAAAGGAAGAAGCTGGCTAGAAAGCAATGTCTCAGAATTCCTGTGGCTGCTTTAGGTTCTCAGTTGTTGGGATATAGGCAGGGAATACAGGGCTTCAGCTCTTTCTCTGCATGAGGAAATGTGGGCAGGCTGTGAGTAAATCCTGCCAAGTGTTCGGTGATATGACCTGCGCTTTCTACACCATAGTGGATCTCACATCTCATTTCACCTGGTGTACATACCCAGTGCACTGGAGATCATCCTCAGATGACCAAGTGTCTGATCCCAAAGGCTAATGGGAGTGGGCCATCTCTTTCAGCTTAGCCTGTTCTCTCCAAATATTTTATCCATACCCCCACAAACATCCTCAGCAGCTCCATGCTGGTTTTGCGGGTGCATTTCAGTGATTCCTAGTACAAATCTCAGAGCAATATTTTTAGAATTACTTTTCTCTCCTGACTTTTAATTAAAACCACATCATAAAAGTTGTGTATTTCTCTTAAAGCCATAATAATAAATTATCAACATTTCTCATCTCATATTTAATACCCTGCCTGCTTTCCATTCTTTCCACAGCTTGTGCTGAGCTGCCTGCCTCCTATTTGCATTTGTGCATGATTGCAATTTTTTTGCAGTAAACTAAGCAGTAATAAATTCCAGAGGCCTTTGCTGACTGTCCCCACTGCTCAGCTTCCTCTGGCTCCCAGTTACCTTATTCTATCTTGCAGGGACACAGGAGCTGCCATCAGTGGCTCAGACCCATTCACCCACGGGCTGTATCTTGACTCCAACACTTGATTATCCTGTATTTATAAGAAGCATCCCCAGAAGAAATATTTTTACTTCTTTTGATGTTACTCTTATGGACTTAGACCTTGTATAAATGTAATATTTAAGTGTCATTCCTTTAAAAATCCCGAGAAAGCCATTGCAGCTGAAAATTCTTCAAATGATGGAGGCCCAACTTTACTTTCAGTACTTTCTGCTTCCTGTGGTCTGTGCAGGGTGTAAAGGAGCCCAGCTGCTCACAAAGACAGTACCAACAGGTGAGCAGTATCAACAGAGGCAGCCATGGCTGATATACACAGCTTTGCCAAAGTCAGCAAGTCTCAGTCAGCTGGATCCAAATACAAAGCACAAAATCACCCTGTGATGCAAAGGTATCTTTAAAAGTAATTTTGTGCCACTTTCCTCTGTTCTACACACAGCTCTGCATGGTGCACCAAATTCCCTGCTGCACTATCCCCCACCACCAAAGCCCTGCAGCCCATCTCCTCCTGCTGTGGGACCAGGAAGGGCAGGAGCAGACCTGGGCATTGGTGGGTGTGGAGGAAGAACATCAAGTATTTCTGCCCATCACTAGTCCAAGTAAGAGCAGCCTTATACGAGTTGGGAGTGAAGGTCCTGTAACTTGCCACCCCCCATATGTCAAAACTCTTGACTGTAAAACTCTGGCGCTAGCACCTTGCCTCCTGCTACATTTTCAGGTATTACTCTGTGCTACTGCAAATTTGCTGAGCTAAGAGGGATAAGGAAAGTGTGAATACCAGGAGTCAAGCATGAAGTGCAAAGCTGCAACCCTCACAGGGTACCATAAGCCTGGAACATTGTCAAGATGCCATGGATTCATGCCTAGCAAATCAGCGTGACATCCACTTGATAACTGGACTGGGGCTGTATCTCCCCTGTTTTGCTCTCCCCCAAAATTCTCTTCTCCTAATTCCCAAACCACTATTCCCACCTAAACAGGCACTACTCAGCCTAGGTACACTATGCCTGGTGACTGCCAATAACATGTGCTCAGAGGCTGATAGGGTTTCAGATACTTGTTCCCAGCTAAACTCATCCTTTGGCACCCAAACATGAGTCAATAAAATGTATAGAACAAGTCCTGAAATGCATTCATAAAAACTAAAAAAAAATTTAAAAAATTACAAAAGCAGTCCTCAACCTCCACAACTCTGAATGTACTAGTGCAGGGGAAAGCACTTTTGCCCCTGTTAGAGAGGATGCTTTTCAGAATGATGTCCTGCAACAAGCTAATAATATTTCAAGGGAAGTGGCAGCAGCTCCACCAATGAAATAATTCAGAGCAAGGCTCACTGAAGTCCCACTAGGGATACCCTGTAACAAGTCTGACACTGGTCTAATGGCTTCAGTACCCCACTGTACACAAGGGAGCTTGGGCTAAGCCTGAAAGGAAGAGAGACATCAGCCCTTCGGGGCCAGCCAGCTGAGCCCCAGCTGCTGATAAAATTCCCTCTGGCAGAGCTCCTCTGACCACAGCCTGGCCAGGGAGCCACGCTTGCCACTGGCACTGAGCCCACCCTGAGCTTGGGCAGCCAGGGACATGCTTCTCCTGCTGCTGCGCCTGTGGAGGAGTGAGGAGGAAAACATGCCAAGTCATGACTCACAAAAGGAAAAAACTCAGTGAATATCAACATTAGGGAAGCCTCTGACACTGGAAAGGACTCGGTCATGGCCAAGTTGATTTATCACTCAGTACAGTTGTTTTATAGCTCCTGTTTCACCCACTCATTAGAAGCTCTGTGAACTGATGCTTCATGGTTAGAACTGTATGTGCGTATTTTCCTTTTCCCTTACAATTCAGCTAGTTTGAGGGTCTTGTGATTTTTCAGTTTTTTCTTCCTGCTAAAAGTGTGTGTTTATAACATGGGCTATATCGTCCCTTGAAGAAATTATCATCACCTTGACTGAAGTCCCATCCACATTTTAAAATCTTCAAATAAAGCCAAACAAAAAACCACAAAACCACTGCTTCTCCTCCCTCAGCTTCTGTTTTCTGAAGAAGCACACTTTTTTTTTTCTGCTGAAAATAAGGAATGCAGGGGATCTTAGTCACTGTCTTTCTTTTTTTTCCAAACCAAACTGCCTCAGTCTATTTGCTGAACTACTTGGCAGCAACAGTTGCTTAAAAATTAGACAATTTATAAAAGAAGAAATTATCTGTTCTGCTTGCCACCCCACTGGGATTCAGAACATTCCCTGCTCTTCAATGGGCTGTATATTTTTTTCATGGAATAACTCAAAAAAAAAAAAAGAAAAAAGAAACAAAAAAAAAAAAAAAAAAAGGAGGAAACTAAAGTGTTGTTTGTCAGGTGTTATTCAGCACTGCTGGGCAATCAAATCAACTTGGATCCAAAAAGGGGTGCAGAAATGACCACTGTGAAAGAGCATGTCAACCTGCCTCTGACACGCATATGGAGGCAAATATTAATGTCTGTCAAAAGCCACATAGGAGCAGTATTTTTACAACAAAGTAGCAGCAGTCCTCTGAGTCCTCCTTTTGCACTCTATACTTAAAAAAAAAAAAAAATCAATTTTCTTTGCAAAGTGGTAGAAACCACTCCCCCTCCCACTGGGTTTTTGTCTGTGGTGGATTTAGCTCCGTCTTTGTTCCTTGAATAGAAACCCCTGACTTCAAGCACACAGCGGTGGAAGGAAAGACCTTTGAAACGCCAGCCCACTGCACCCTTGAACAGCACTGATGGATCATGGCAAGCCTACAGCAAAAGACCTCTCTTCACATTCCCCTGCCCTTTGGGAACACCTCTCCTCAGCAAGGCTGGGTGCTTTTCAAGGGCTAATTAAAGCTGCAATTCTCCTGCAAGGCTGATGAACGTCACTTAGGAAAAAGGGCAACCTACTTGTTTACTCATTGCAAATATCTCTTTGTACAAAATTCTTCTTTCTTTGGTTACTTATTTGCAGAAGTATCCCAATTTCTTGTGTTTTAAAAATTTGTTTTGTTTTATTCCCTCCCTCCTTTTTTAAAGGTTTGTTTGGTTTTGTTGTTTTTTTTTTTTTCTTCTACTCTTGGTTATTTCTGATAGGTGCCAGCCAATATCTGCGCTGTACTCAGCTCCCACCACAGTTTCCACTGCCCAGAGAGCCATATGGTGACACACAGCAAATTACACTGTTCTGCAGCCTGAACTTTGGGTGGAAACTTGGTCTAGAAGAAGAAATAGTCAGATTTTAAGATCTCCACATATTTGGGCTCCTAACTTTCAAAGGCAGCTGTTTGGTTTTGATTTTTGAGCATGCCATACCCTTTCTGACCCATACCTTCAAAAAGCACAGAGCTCCCGACTGCTAGAAAATCATGCTCCTGCATAGAAGCTCTGTGCACAAATATTTTGACAGCATCAGATGTTATTTTTAAAAATCTTTATCTTCATGTGGTCCTGTACCACATACCAGAAAGAAGATTCATGTGCTCAGAACTGAGTGAGCTCTCCTGAAGCCCAGGGATAGGTCTGAGCAGGGGGGTTAATCTCACCTCTCCCCTGCAGCAAACACGCTTCTGCCAGCAGATGCTGTTTAAAAGCAGCATCCCAGACTTTCCCACCTGGGAGACACACAGGCCAGTTCAATTGCTTAATTAAAATTGCTTTAATGGCCAAATGGTTTATGGTGGTTTTTTTTTAAGTCTCCTTTGTTGTAAAGGGTCTTTTTGCACACAAGGAAAAAGTTTTGAAAGGTTTCAAATAAACTCTAGTTGAAGCCATATGGGAAATGTTAAATGACATGTCAAAATATCTCTCCTGTTCACTTAAGCAAAG
Organism: Onychostruthus taczanowskii; assembly: GCF_017590055.1. Taxonomy (NCBI): domain Eukaryota; kingdom Metazoa; phylum Chordata; class Aves; order Passeriformes; family Passeridae; genus Onychostruthus; species Onychostruthus taczanowskii. The sequence goes on from NW_024500128.1 coordinate 7,989,022, forward strand.
CCAGTTTGTGCTTTAATTTCCTTTATGCCTTAAACGTCTTTCATGATCAGTTTTCCTCAGTATCCAGACCCTTCTACATTTTGACTGCATTTCATATTAACTGCAAAATACTACAGGACTAGATCATGGGTTGCCCTCTGTTATATGCTGGTTTATTATTCAGGTCTCAGATAACCAAACATCTATGAACTGCAAGCACTGTATTTTAAAAACAGTTTGCAAAAAAAGTCAGTGACAGGACACAGCTGGTTGTAATTTAATGACTACAGAGTATTAAGAATAGAAACAATTTCAGAATGCACCAAAATAGCTAGAAATATAAGACCCTTGGCTGACTTATAGCCTAGCAGTCTCTGTGTGACTGTGTGAGGGGGACGAATAGAGCAACTCTCTAAGATCCTTTAATTCCAACAAGCAATTGGCAACCACACTTTAACCTGCTGATGCAAAGTCCTCTTGGCTTTGCCTTTTATCCTGGCTTTTAAGATAGATCTACCCAAGACCTGGCTCACATATGCTCTACTCCGAGTTTATTTCCTGTAGGGTTTTATTACTGTCAGTTGATGTTGCTGCTGCTTCAGAGGCAAATTCAGATATTAAACGCAGTTGGCTTTAGCTTTGAAGCTGAACAAAGCTCTATGCAGATGTTTGACAGGAAAGAGAGTCCTGGATTTCTAACAATTTTCATTTCTGATGGCTAAGGATGTTTGTAAACAAGTATGAATGGTGCTAATGGAATACACAAGGGACAGAAAAACACAGGACAATTCCCTTAGTACTCAAGATTGATATGTATACATTTCTTTTTTATTTTAAGTTTTTCCACTAAAAAAACCCAGCTGTACTTGTTCTGAGTATCTGCCTCTTAGGAAGGTATGGTGTTCCCTTCAAAAATTCCTTACTTAGCTCTGAGACAAGCCTCCTACCTGTCACAGCTGACAGGAATGAGGCTGTAAAGTCCTCCCTCCTCCACTGGGCTACATTTGACCCAGAGGAGTGGAAGTAGCCACACAATTTTCCAGGTTACAGTACCAGAATGGAACTCTGGGGATAGCAAAGCTGGTTTGGTTTGTGTGAACAGGGCACAGTTGCCGCTCTTATCTGGCTGCCCCTGGCTACAAACATGCGCAAAGACACAGCCCGGGGACAGCTGCACATCAGTGCATGCAAGCTACACAAGACAAAGCATTTGATGACCAGCCTTTTGTTTCTGATAGTTTGAAAAGATGACTTTTACAGCCAGATTTCTTTTGTTCTCTTAGCCTTGAGTACTTCCTGTATGTCTTCCCCCTAATCTACTCAAACCAGGAGTGGATTAGGGGAAACCATGGTGCTGATTTCCTGTGTAAGGTAGAGTGGGGCAGGTAGAGAAATACATCAGGGCTCCCTGATTTGTGAAGAATTCTAAAATATTCTCTGCTCTTACACATGGATCGAGGTGAGCAGCTCCAGGGCAATCCACTTCCACATCATGTTGAAAAAGGGACAATCTGCTGGAAGTTGGGCCAGGAGCACAAATGTTTGTAATAGGTATGTTACAGCCAAATAGAAAAACACTAGTGGAAGTCAACAACAACAAAAACTCATTATTACTTCTACTTCACTGACCTTTCGTTTATGAAAAATATGTGCATTGCACAGCTGAACAAAAAAATGTAAGTTTTGTTTTTATATACAGAAAAAACTAATCTATGAGAAATTTTCTGGTACAAGGAAATGCTCTATGGCATTTGTTTCTCAGTGACTTGTCCTGTTGATGTCAGTGCCACCATGATGCACAGCGGAATCTGCCATGCTAGAATCTAACTTTGCTTTCTTCAAAAGATCCTCTAGCTAGAATGCCCATCTTGGGTTTTTTTTTTCCTGTCAGATCATTTTTTAAAACCTGTTTGTACTCACAATATATTTACCTACTCCGTAATTGTCTGAAACCTTGAGCTTATGAACTGAAGTGACATTTTTTGTCTGCATAGAAAACATCCTCTTGTGGTACTCTGTGAAGCTGGCAGCAAGACGTGCCTCAAGATGTCCAGGCAGCAACAGAAGCAGCCCAAGAACAGGTCAGGTCCTACTGTTTGGGAAATTAGAGTGGGGAGAGCAGGTGGAGATGGATAGCTATGAGGAGAACAGTGAAAGGGAAAGACAAAGAGGGCAAGAGAGATAACAAAGAGAAATAGATTGAAATTGAGGTCAAGTCATGCTGAGGAAGCAGATGGAGGTAAAAGCCAGTAGGACCAGGTCTGAAAATACAAAGTAGAAACATGCAGAAAGACCTCTGAATAATTAGAAGACTCATTACAACAAGTGATCAATTAGTGTACAGAAGTGAGCTCTCACCTCCTGAACTCTGGTCCATGGCTAGACTATCAATAAATCCAGTGGAATTTTTATTGGTTTCAAAGGTATTAAACTTTCTAGTTTAAAAAACATCCAACATTGTTTTTCACCTTTACACTTCTGAAATGTTGCTTCTTTGGGATTAACAGATGTACTTCTGGAAAAAATTCCTGGTCTCCTAAAATAGGACTTTTGGACTTTTAATTTGCTTGTGGACTTTTAGAAAGAATTACCAGATATACCTATGCATTTTTCAGGAGGATAAGGCCTGGCATAGCTCTGGAAGCATGGCTACTGGACAGCTACCAGTGGGGGTTCCTGTCCTACAGTCTTAGATATCTATGGCCAGAGCAGGAGTGAGAGTGTCAGAGAGATGTTTAATTTTCACACCTTACACAAATTTTCAAATAGGTCTAAAGATATCTGAATTTATTTTTTAAAGTGTTTGACTGGGCCAGTTATCTATAAAATGTATGTGAGGTTTCTTAGTCCAGAAGGTTTCTGTTGCTCCAGAAGGGGGTCCCTGCTGAGCTAGGCAGTTTTCAGCTATATGATATTGTTCATGCTATCAAGAACTTAGGTCTCTATAAAGAAGAGAGACAAATTAATAAAGCCTTTTTTGGGTTTCAGATTTCTACTCCTGTAGAGAAGAGTAAGCTCCAGTTCACCTCCCTGCACCCTACAGGTGACAGCAGAACTGCCAGCTGTACCAAACCCAGCCATCCTCCCTCTCTCATTTCTATTGTGAGCATTTCCAGTCCACCTGAAGCCTCTCAGAATAAGGCTTCATTTTGCCCTGGGTGGAAGGAGAATCTGAGGGGACCATCAGAGGTGGTGCAAGGCTTTAACCAAAAATGTAGTGCTGATATTTACTGGGCAGTGGTGTAAATGTACATGGAGAAGGCAAAGCCCTTGCAGAGGCCAATGAACAGACCATGCCTTGGGCAAAGATGGTCTTTGTCCTGCTGAGCCCTGGTGAGCAGTGCAGAGGTTAATGCACAGTGCTCTCAAGTCATACTGCCCACATGGTAGGAGAGAGCATTATGGCAGGATGCTTCTGTAAGGAGCTGAGATAACAGGGTGGTAAAATAGTGCATAAAAGGACATATTGTGCTAAAGTGGATGGAGCAAACTGCTGCAATGAGGCAATGGCCCATAAAAATAGTGTCATTTGCCAGTCCAGAGCCATTTCCAAGGCTGTAAAATTATTTGCTGGAAAGAGTCAGAGTGGGCTGCTGGCTCAGAGCAGTTCCTGCGCTGGGCTGGCAATTCATTCTCAGCTCTGACCAGTGTGGCAAAGGCAAATGCTGTCAGCCCCTGCTTTGGCTGGAGGCTGTGGGCCTGGGAAGCAAGCCTGGCAAACAGGAATAAAAGCAACAGGAAGCCTTAGAGTATTTGGAGTGGTCCTAATTTCTCAAGAGGAGATTTTTCTTTTCCTAGAAGCTCCTTAAGATGCTGATTTCTCCTACTGGCTATAACAAAACTGTGGCCATACTGTTTTTCTCCTGCTTCACCAGTGGAAAAGAAAAGATTCTCTCTTGTTTTCCTCAACAGAACTGAAACAATACAGCCTTGTTTGCCTTTGTTTTGGTAGCTCCCATGCTGATGCACCAGCATCTCCACTTGTGCCAGCACAGCTGTGGGAATACACGTAATCCCTCTCCCTCCACCGATCGGTGCGTTCTTCACAAGCAGAACTCAAAACAATGTAGACCCTATACCAACAATGGTATTCATGTACAAATACAGGACAAGAGGAAGAGGATGGGACAGCAGAAAAGTTGCTCTTGCACAGCAATGGCTACCTGCTAATTCAAAAACTCTCCCCCACTTTCCCAAATAACACTGTGGATTCAGATCATAAATTATTTGTGGATTTATTTTATTTTGAGTATAAAAATGAAATTCCCAAGGATGGACAGAGTGGAGAAAAGGAAAAAAAGTGAGGATATGAATGCAATCATTCTTCTTTATGCAGGAAAGTACAGCTTTGTGGATTTCCCCCATCTATTCTGTTACATAGAACCAAATTGGAGTTAAATGTGCTTTTAGAATAAATCATTATGGCCTAAATTGAACATGATTTACAGGGAAAATAAAGCCATATGTGTTACATTAATTTCTCATTTTTGCTCCATCCCACTTCCGCTTGGTTGGATACATGTCATGCTCTGTTCCTAAATGGTGTCACTGATGCTGAAAGTAGAAGGTGACACTACATTTTCCAAAGCTGGCTCAATCTTTCAGCTGTCTTTCTAAGAGCGGTGGGAGTGTCCATGGCTCTCAGAGTTTACAGAGGACATTCTCATTAAAAGTGCTGCAAACCAGGAGGAAAAAAATACAAGTAAGGTAATCAAAGCACAGCAGAGTAGCACCCAGAGCAGAAGATGAGAAAAGGTGTGGGACTAAAGGAAAGGAAGACCTTCTTTCCCCTGCATGGGGCATCATTAGATAAGCAGATCAAAAGGGGTGTTGTACTAAACCTGCAGAGACAGGGGTGGACATCACCCATTGCAAACTACAGGTTAGACTTGCAGAAGGCAGAGTGGTAAGAGTGAGCAGTGTACCTGGAGGAACATTTTCTGCTGGAATATTTCTTAACTGAAGAAAAACAAGCTTTTCAGGAAAGATTAAAACAGTAGGAAAATTCCCTAAAGACTCTGCTGCTGCGTGTTTACTGGTGAATAAATATCATGTGGAATCCTGTTAGGGCTCTTTTGCAGAGTGCTCAGGCAATTTTTAAGCCATGGTATTCTCTGAAATGGGCAGGATAAGTGCTTGAGCTGAATTCCCCCCCTTTTTGCATCCCAACATCCCTACATAAAGACATATGCTGAAGATATATATTTTTTGCGGTTTCTTGGAAAAAATTCTTTGTATTGATTGTATCCCCTCTGGAAGCTGATATACCTGTGCTTTATATCTGTTTGAAGATCATAAGGAGAAAAGAAGAAATAGCCGTGTTTACAGAGTGCACAAAGATATTGCTTTGCATTTTAATGAGGGATAACAGCAAACAGCTCTCTCTGTTTTCCTCTAGCTGTGGTGAGCTCTTGAATAATATGTTACTGTCACTGATTTTGTCTCCTAAATCCTTGAACTCTTTTCCTCTTATGTGGTGAAAGGCTGACACAAACCATGTCTCTGACTTGAAGGTTTATACCCACAGCTCTATCAGCCACACTGTGAAGCAGAGATCACTCAACTGCCTTTCACCTAACTCGCTTCAGGACTGCCAGCACTCCGCCTGCTGCAGGCTACTGGAGAAGTGACTGGCTACTGTATGGAGATACCCACAGTGTTTCTAGTCTCATTTCAACATACTTTTCCAAAATGCCTCTGAGTTCCAGGATGAATATTTGCTTTGGTCCTCTGAAATCAGCTTCTTCTATAATATTACACCTGTCTGTCCCATTTAGGTCAGTGGCACTGGTGGCTGTTCACTGAGGGTTGGAGGGATGAATTGCAGGCCAAATAGAAATTTTACATGGAATGTGCATGAAGACAGAGTGATGGATGGATAGGCAAGTGAGAAAAGAGTCACACAGTGGGGAGAATTTGACATTGTGCCAGGATTTTCTAGCAAGCATCTTCCTGTGGTTGTGCCCTGATGGCTTGGAGAGCTACCTGTCAATTGTCTTTTTGCCCAGGTTATGGGTTTCTCCTGTGGGTCCCCATCCTTCATTTGGCACTGCCTCATGCTCACCCGCTACTTTTACACATCTCCAGGGACCCAGAGGGAACACTTCCCACCAAGTAACCTGTATGAAATAGGCAATTTTGCATCTTACAGTATTTTTTAACTTGTGTTTGTTGGCTACTTTTAGCTTTTGGCAGCTTATTCAGTGATAAATGAAGTTGGTGCTAACCAATTTTTTTCTTGGCTCAGATTCCACTGAGCAAAATATAATTTACTACAGAAAAACATTACTGTATGAAGTCCCACAGGGCATTGGATTTATTTGTTCCTAAACAATTTTCCAATCCAAAATAGTGCAAATACACAAGAGTTCTACCAGTCAGTATGGCTGCTACATCAGCTTAAAGCAAACACAAGCAGCCAGTGCAGCATTAGACACTGATGGCAAAGGTGAACTCTTCGGTCTGCTGCCTCCCAGCCTCTCTTCCATCATTGCTCATGAGCAAATGAGGTGCACACTCTCTGATTGGGTTCACACACCTGCTGTTGAGGGTATTAGTGAGGCTGGATTGCAGAGCTCATCTGTCTGGATGCAGATAATTCACAGCCTTTTAACCCCACAGACTATGGAATGCCTCACCTGGGCTTCCACTGAGCACAGTGGGCAGGGGAGCAGCTTCTTCATGCTCTGATCATACTTTCCCCATGACAGGGAAAGTACCTCCATTGTCTTGAGAAAATCTTTGTTGCAATGTTCAGTGTAGTTCTGTAACATGGGATAGAGCTGTTTGAAGTAAACCACCCAGCATATTGCAGGAATTTCTGCTGGCCTGAGCGGGGTGAAAGGCCGTCAGAGGTGCCAGAAGTCCACCTTGTTCTCTGGCTCCAGTGCAGACATTCTGCAAGTGAGGAGTTAAGGAGGGTGCATTTCTCCATCTCACACACAGGTGGGTATGGACCCATGGCTAAATATTCCCAATCTTCCTTGCCCTTGTCCCCTGTTCGTTTGGAGGCTCTTATTCTGAAATGCTGTACAACCACATGGATAGATCTTTCTGGACTTTCTGTCCTTTGCGTAAATCACTGCCTTGATTTTGCTGCATAATAGGAATTCCTGAAGCTGAGCAGACAGGAGCTGACAGAGGAGGGATGTGGTTGCAGAGGAATGGTTCTTCTGAGAAGGAGAGCTGACGGTGAACCCATGGAGAAAGTGCTACATCACCTATAGCCTGCCACCTCATATGACAAGAGTATGATTTGCAAGGAGAGGCACAGAGGAGAGCAAAAAAGTAATAAATTTCTCATTACAAAAAGAAATGTTCCCATTCTCTGTGGCTGTGGTAGTGTCCAGAGCAGAAACACAATAAAGATTATCTCCTCAAATATGGATGCAGTGATGCTTAGGCACTTCTATAAGAGGAATGCATAAATAGATTAATAGAAAAATAAAAGTCAGGCAGTTCATTCTTTCTATCAGTATTCAGTGGAAAGAACAATAAGGCTGGATACCTAGTCTGTATTCTCAAAAATCTCACCTCTCTGCTGCACACTGTTTTCTGTGCAATCAGGGCAGTGCTAGAGATTTGGCTACCTCAAATTAGGCACAAACATAGTAATGACCTACTTTCCAAAGATATCAAGTGCTTGCAGCTCCCAATAGATCTGTGTGAACTTTCTCCTTTTTGGAAACAAAACTTCATGCTTCTTTACAATCACATGGGAAAATATAGCTGCAGCTGTTTAACTAGGGCACAATATTTTCTCCCAGGTGAAGTCCATGAAAAGCCAGGTTTCCATCTCCAGTTTTATGAAATCTCTGGGTTTCAGCTACTGTATGGGAGTACTGTGAGTAACTCATACCCGCTGCTGTTGGGCACAGTGCATGAAATGCAATATGTAGAGCACCAGCCGTCAGGGTCAGCGACAGATGAAGGATTATACGGCACAGATAGGAGGTTTGCTATCCTCTTCTATCACTTGGAAACACGAGCTTTACCAACACATCCGGGTTGCTTTCCAACATCTAAATTTCACAGCACATCTGTTGTGTCTCTGCTAATGAAACTTGCTTTTTTGAGAAATGTGCTCATGTCTGGGTCACTACTGCGGGTACATCTGTCGTGTATAAAATAGCTAATCGGAAAGGCTAAATTAAGAAAGACTTCTAAGGCTATTGATACACATTCTCACAAACAATGCTTGGTTTTCCTGATTCTGCTTACTTGGAGTTACAGTCAAGTGGGAAGGAGGGAGGGAATGATAAGAAGAGTTCTGCCACTTAGTGAGAAACCAGTCTGTGCCACCCCAAATGTGGGACTATAATGCTTGTTATATTACTATCCTCTTGCTTTATTGTTAGGTTTTTTTCTTCCCAACAGAAACCCCTAGAGGGAACACTTTGTTAAGCCATATCACAAATAACAGTACCAGAAGAGTATTTCTGTATTAGTGTATGGAAAATATTTAGCTAGAGAGTGAAGAGCTCTGGAGGGAAACAATTTGATAGTGATAAGCTCAAACAACAAAAGACAAGACGGTGATTAGATCTGGTGAATAAATAACTTGTCTCTGAGACATAAGTCTCTATTGGTTCCTTTCTACTGGTTGTGGTTAAGCATCTGGAAAGGAAACAGAAATCCTTAAGACAGCACATTGTCAAGCCTCGAGAAGTTTGAAGTAGATACAGTCATGTCTGTGCCCTTCTTACTGTGCACCTTCCAGTGTTACTACCTAGTTACATGAGCAGAGATTTATGCACCACTGATTTTTTTCTTACAGCTGACAAGGCCAAAGAGAACAGCAATGGGGAAATTAAACATAAAGTGTTACCTTGACTACATCTTTAAAAGAATCACTCCACTAACAGCACCAAATTAACCCGTGCAAAAATCATAACTCAAAGGCTTTTGGGCATGCATAACATTTTGTATCTCAGTATGCCATGGTAACTTTTATGTCTTATTGTATACATGCACTGTGGCTGAAATATAGTTACTGAGGGAACCATAACCTTGTATTATCCTAACCTATTTCAGCATGCCAAGCCCAGCCACAGGATTGCTAGTGCATGGGCATTCCTATATATAGTGACAAGGAATACACCCTGCTGCTTTTTATTGGTCAAGCCTTATGCTCACAGTAGAGTCATCTTGTGGGGTAGCAAAATAAGCCAGCAGATTCAATTTCAGGAATTCAGATTGCAAGGGCTCCATAAAATACTTATACTTTAGACTTGGACATATCATGGTTGTTTTAAAAGATTGGTTTCAAATATCAACATTCTTAATATGTTTTGGTTGGTAAATACAGCTAAAGAATAGATTCTTGCTGTCAAATATACCAAACCTCTCAGAGTAGGTGCTGAAGGACAGAAATCAGTTCAATTCTCATTGCTCAGCTGGAGGAACAACTAGTAATAATTACAGTAATAACTGTTATTATCAGACAATGTGGTTTCCTACTGTTTGAGCTGTCTTGCTAACTTGCTTCAGCAAACAGGTTCTGGCCTCCAGGTCAGGTAGAGCTTATGTGTCCTTCAGAGCAGGAAGCACTGTCCTCATGTGCATCATTTGCCACTTGATAAAGATCATGAAAGTCCTCTGGGCCCCATATGATGACTTTGTATCCCTAAGGCACAATTATTGTTTTGATTCTAGAGTTCTCTACCAGTTGAAGTATCTATAAGAATATGAGGGCTGTGCTGTCACTTACCAAAGAGGAGAATTTTACAGTATGAAACTAAAGTTAGCTATTGCTCCTCTGTGAGAAGTTTGCTGGGGTAGCCTTGGGGCAGTGTAAAAAAGGAGGGAGTCAATGTTAGCACAAATTTTTCTATGTTGCCTTGTAGGAGATGTCCCCAGGGAAATGTATCCTCAGCACAGCTCATTTAATTTTGAATGGGACTAATCAAAGTGAGACATTGAGGTGAGCAAGCTGTTGGACAGTGTGGTATGTCAAGGGACAAGGTGCTAGAGGTGGATGATGGTGTTACTGGTGCCTCTAGCCTAGCTAAAAAAGGGCCTATGCTTGGTGTCAGGAAAGGAAGCAGCTCCTTCTAATACTTTCTCCTCATGAATCCCAGGGGCCACCCAGATGGAAAGCAGCTTGGCAGAAAAAGCATTTGAGAGTTCCACTGTACCGCTGAAAAATTGCCCTGGAAGAAGTTAACTTTTTAAAAAAGAAAAAAATTATATTCTTAAAATATTTGATTTTTTTTTACATGCTCTACAGCACCCCATATGAATCCAGTACTACCTGTTCAATGGGAAACTCAACTGTCTAAAAATGGATGAATAATGACTGAAGAAGGTGTTTCTTTCATCTACCTTTCCTCTGTGTGCTAGAAAGGCTCTCACGTCTATTGGTTTTCAATGGGCAAATTCTTGCTAAAATCTTCCGTGCCTCACAGAAAGCCAAAAAATAGATTCCTCCCCCTAAAACAAAATAATCCCTCCACTGTATTAACCATCCAAAGCCAAAATACTGTGCAAAAGAGGTCTCTGCTCTTTCAGACATATGAATGTACAAGATACTGTGAGTCCCAGACAAAACCAGAAACTGGAATTTAAAGTAGCTTCCCCTGCCTTTGTTTTTCTCTCTCATTTCACGCATGCATTTGTTTAACTTGTAATGCTTTAGCTTCAATTAATTTGAACTTTTTCTTCACTTTGTGGGCATGAACATAAGCAGCTCTGACACATGTGCTTGGTAAGGGTATAGTTTCATTGAAGTGAAATCATCTAATCAAGTCAGTATTAGTGTGGCTTTGGTTTTACTTGAAATAGATGCAAAATTACTTGAATGGAAGCCTTACAGGAAACAATCACCTTTTTGATTGTTTTCTTAAGAAATACCACGAGATTATCTTGCCCCATAATGTCACCTTTTCTAGTGTAACGTGGAGAGGAAAGCCAGTCATTTGGGCTCATGGACTCCAGGAGCGGCTGCTGCCCTGTGCTTGTACTGCTCCCTGCAGCGGGTGCAAGAGCAGCCTGGCTTTCCATGGCTAACCTAAATATGGGTGCTTGGGAAAAGCTTGAAAGGGTGAGCACCTTGCAGGGAATGGTGCTTTTGCTGTGCCACCTTGGCACAGCAAGTGGGACAGAGAACGCCACAAGGCAGAATCTTTGGCTGACACAAATTGCCTTAAAGTCAGGAACACCAGCCTTTATTTTACGCTGTCAAAAATCATCCATCAGAGCAATACAAAACGCCAAACAAACCATGGAAAAACAAGCCCATGGATAGTCTGTGGGAAAGAAGCAAAACTTCTTTCTCCCAAAATCAGTCTTTGCATGCAAATGTCTCATTTTTACTGGTAAAATATTTTCCCCTCATAGATATAACAGTCATAGTTGTCAGACATGATATTTGCTTACTGAAGAATCAATATTGCCTGATATATTTGAAACCCCCCTCCAAATACAAGTAAATGTTAGAAAAAGTGATAAGAATTTGAGCACCCAGATCTTTAAAAAAATAAAATTAAAATATATCTAACAAACTGATATTACTTATTACAATTCTTCCATTCTACCAAAATTTCAGCACTACTAACTGTAGCTGTTGTATAGCTTAATTATGAAATAAAAGTAACAGCCTACTGCTAGTAGCTTCTTTACCCTGGACTTCATATGCTTGCCTCAATTGTGATAAAGCACTTTACTGAATAATAGCAAACCTCTCTCCATCTTGAAACCTTTATTTTCTTTGTTGTTCTCACCATTCAAATACTTCTGCTTTTGATTTGCCAAAACATTCCTGAACCAAAGCTTTGAAACACAACACAACCTGAAACTTGGAAAAAATCTTTTCTTCCAATCTCTACAAATCTTTGCTGACAGTGGAGCCAAAAATCTCTATCCAAGGATCTGCAAATGCTGAGAAGTATTACCTCTAATCCTCACACTTTGGACCCATCTCTAGTTTTACTAAAAATAGGAGAGCTAGGTGGCTTGACATAAAATGTCAGACTATGTAAACTGCTCTGAAATTGCTTGGAATGATTCATTCTCCTACTCTTCTCTCACTTCTCTCACCAGGATTTAGGAAATCTTATTTAAAGTCAAACCCATATAATTTTTCATTGAGTGGCACTTGCCCTACATTATTTCCAATCACCTTGTGTCCAGTACAGTCCACTAATACTGAGAATGTCCTTTGTGTGCTGTTGCAGCATTCTCTTCCAGAATTTGTTTTCCCTCTGCCCTTATTTTCTACAACTATTGAAAAACTTCAGGATAAAAAGCTGTATGATGAAGCAAGGCCACAACCTGGCTGGTTGCAGACAAAAGACAAACCTGTACCCAAACTTCTATAGGTCCTTTGAGAAACATGTGCTGGCCCTGCATTAAATGTATTCTTATCTCGAGTCCTCTCAGCCAACTTTTGTCTCATCCCTACTTATTTCTTTTGCTAGCTGAGGCTGGGGCTGAGCCTTGGGACACACAGGTACCCCCTGGGCTGAGAGTGTAAAATGGGTACAGGAAGCAGGGAGGAAAGGAAAAGCAGTTTAATCAACCTGGCAAACCAAACAGTTTCTCCTTCTGACTAGCCCAGTTAGGAACTGGGTTGTTTGTCCATTCAGGGAAGGTAGCTGTGGATCTAATTCTCTCTTTACTTATGTTGTCCTGAATCAGAGTTACCAACATTGGGGTGAGTGATGGGGATGTAACAAGTCCTAAGGGAGGAGAATTGAAATTCCATGTTCTTTTCTCTTTGTTTAAAACTAGTGAAAGCTGACAGCATAGAAAAACTAATAATAATAATGGATAGCAATTAAAGAATAGTATTTAAAGCAACTTTGGACAAGTCAATACATTATTCCTGTTCTCTGCTTTAGAAATCTCATTTTACATGCAAGTCATTTAAACAGGATGGGGGGCTCCAACTGTAGACAACTTCAAAGATTTTGAGAAAACAAGGAAATTTTTTGGGAAGTTTTTACCACTGAAAGTATCACAAACCACCTTACAAAATACAAGTGAGCAAGCCTGCATGAAAACTGCCCCAGGCTCTACGAAAGTAGAGCACCTTGCGGTGTAGGTCCTGCTCTGGTGAGACTCTGCTCTATAGCAATCCAAGATGCCCTTGCATGGCTTGAATTAAACAGGTGGATAAAAAAGAAGACTAAAATCTGATGGTTTGCATCAGAGATTAGAAAATTCAAATTCAAGAGTGACCCTTAAATACTGAGAATCTTTTTGTTTGTTTGTTGTTGGATTTTCGGGTTTTTTTTGTAATCACAGAAGAAATGTTAAAAATGTAACTGTACAGAAAAAATTATTTCTATTGACGTCTGTGCCTCTGCAGTATTCCCTCCTCTGAAAAGAAAGATAATGGTTTAGAGCAAAAGAACAAACAACTGAGTACAAGGAAATTTCCATAGAATTTTTTAGCAATATTGCCAATTGGCTTTGAAGATTAGACCCTATCACTATCCATTTTTTTGGAAATAACTTCTGAGAAGGCCAAAGACAAATTTCATCTCATTACAGTAATTGCAGCTATAGTCAGTCCAAGCAATTCTCAAACGTTTATCTGTCAGCACCATCCACTCAGTCCCTGACACCGTGGCCGGCTGGAAAACTACTGCAGCTAAACAACATACTATATGCAGATCACTTTGATTTCTTCAAATACCTTGCTGCAATGCAGAGGCAGTTTCTCTACAGTTTCTACAGTTTTTTGTGTACTCATGAGAACACTCGCCATGGAGTCTCAAGGAAAACCATTCCCAGGGACAAACAGCCTCCTGTGCTGGCTTATAGAGGGAAAGGTTTGGTTTTGTTCTTTTATTGGTTTTTTTTAGATTTATTTGCACCTGAGTGGAAACCTGACTTGCTAGGCAGAATAGGGGGCTGTCAGAACAGAGGTAATCGATGTTATAAAAAAGTAACATAATGTAATGGGTCTGAGACTACATCTTTAAATTAGTGGTGATTTTGCTGGTGACTTCCAAGAAAAAGTGGGCCAATTTACTCAATATTTATAAGCCCAGGAGAGCACTGAGAATGAGGTCCAGCACAGTAAGAGGCACAGTCTGCAATAAACTAAGTGCCGCATCCATGGCAACTCACAACGCAGTTAATAATTTTTCAACATAAAAAGAAAGATATTTATCCGGGCCACCGAAGGAGAAGCAATTTACAAAATTGACTGAAGTGAAGGCATTTCACATCTGCTGTGTTTTTCATGGCTTTGGTCTTTTGTTGAAACCTCACTTGCTCACTGGATGCTCGGGGAGTGAGGATAGCCTCCGGCAAGCATTTTTCCATCCCTGGGCAGCTGGTGGAGTGAAGTGACCTATAGAGGTCACTCCACTTCTCTTCTCTACAGAGAGACATCCCTCTGCTGGGGTGCAGGCATGTTGGGCATTCCTAGAATACACAGTGATTCTTTTGTGGACCCAGTGCATACTGGGCTTTGATAATCCTGCCCACTTCAAAAGATAGAGCAGAACAAATAATTAGGGTCTGAATTTTATAGATATGAAATTGAATCTGGCAGATACTAAATGCATCCCCCATGGCCCTGGGCAGAGCTGGGAAAAATTCTCAACACACCCCAAGTGTCAAGCCAAAGCCCAGACCTAAACACCATCTTTCCTTCAAATAATCAATTGTAATAATTGTATTTAACGCAGCATTTCCCATACCAGGGAGATAAAAAATTCCTGGCTGATATGTTGGTCATGCTATTCTGTACTCTGTGCAAAACACTCCACATGTATTATGTACTAGTGTCCCTAGTTTCCCAGTAGCGTTCAGCTTTCCTTACTCTGCTGGTGAAAGGCAGCAAAATTGCTCTCATCCCTGAAAGTAGTAGGCTGTCTCCATAGAGCTCCCACTGAGCAGTTGTATTATAGTTTCTTTCCAAGCTGGGCTGGATTATTTCTCTTCCAAATTGCTACTGTCAGATTGTGTCACCAGTGGAACTCAAATGAAAACATCATGTCCCTAGCATATGTTGATGTATTTCTTATTTTATGAAACCTTGCTGCATCTGGATGAGTCAATCAAGGTTAAACATCCTTTTATTAAGAAGTTCTGTTAAGGACATGGGCACATCTCTTTCTCTGCACTGTTGATTTTTGTGGGCTGTGTTGGTTAGCACTAAACCTGAAATACCACCACAGCAACTCCCTAGAAGCAAAAACAATGATCTTGATTCTATCCCTGATTTTGGACAAATCATGGTACTAAAGGCTACAATGAGCCATACAAAGAAAGCCCTTTTTGTTTCCATCAAGAATCATCTATAGAAAGAGAACTGAGAATGTTCAATTTCTGCTGGAGGGATGGTTATGTAGGACCTGGCTGTCTCCTTGCAAATGGACTGCTTTCCACAGAAACACAATAATCTGGTAGTAACCCTGCACTGTTATTACTCTGTGAGCATTAATTCTCCAATGTGTGTGCAAACAGCCATGAGCAATGCCCAGCAGACCTGCATTGGAAAAATACCATGAGGCTGTGGTGCCTCAAGATTTGGACACAAACCTAGATGGAATGGCTCAAGGGAGGCAGAAATATTAACCAAATCTGATGCTAGGTGAGGTATTTGCAGAATGTAAGTTCAGGCAAGAGGTTCAATAGAAATACATGATGTACAGTGCTGGCCATATTTTTTTCACTACAACCATCACAAAAATCAGACAGCTGGACCCTCATTTTTTTGCAGCTTGTGGTGTTTTCCACAGACAGAAAAACACCACTGCAGTCAGACTGCCCAGAGGCAAGGATGGGTGAAGCCATAGCTTCTTCTTGCTAAAGTTAATTTATATACATAAGACAGAGAAATACACCCACTAGGGATCCACACCTGAAGGTCAACACAACTAATGGAGTTTTAGCAAAAAATATGCTCTTCAGAGTGCTTTTCAAGTTATTTAGCATGAAAAGGGTCTTATTCAAGGAGTTTTACTCAAGTGAAGAGGCACCTAGTTAAAAAAATCTATAGCACATAAACACTCAAAGCCATTTTTATCAGCAGATAACAGCTTTACCTTATCACCACAATTTCTCTGAACATGAGAGTTTGAAAACAGAAGAGTGAATTGACATGAAAACAGTCTTTGGTGACAAGAAAGAGGCAGTAATGTGACACAAAGAGCATCCTTAGGACCAATTTGCTTCCCTGTATATCATGATTTAGGGAAATGAATAGGCATTAATGTGAATAATTTTTCTGACAAGGCAAAATGTGGAGTTGCCAGTCCAGTCTAAATGATGTTCAGAATCATGCAGCTATATTAAGAGAGAAGGCAAATGAATGGTTTATGCATAGAAATTCAGTGTAAGGAAATCTAAGGTAATGAGGCTAGGCAGAATAAAAAAGGAGACAGGAGAGAAGGGAAGAGGAAATATGCTCTCTCTGGCCATATGCTTAGGGCACTGAACAGGGAGATAACCAGATGGTGTGGCTCAGTCTTTAAAGTATAGTTCTCCAACTTTTAACTGATACATTAATGCACACTGGATATATAAGATATTTTAGAAGACATTTGGCACTTTTTTTCCATGAAAATGACAGAAATTATTTAATCTTCTTCCTTTTCTGAACCTACATGTTTCTTACTTTCTTAAGGTTGTTAAGGTTTCTTGCTTTCTTAAGGTTGTCCGTCTATGGATATGTTATAAACCTCACTCCAGAGCCAGATTTTTGCCTTACGAAAACTTTTTTAAATGGTTAAGGTATTACTCCTTCTGATATTTGGAAATGAAAAGAAAAAAAAAAAAAAAGAAAGAAAGAAAAAAAAGAAAGAAAGAAAGAAAAAAAAGCACCCAAAACACTCAAGAGGGAATTGTCTGTTCTGGAACTTATTCAGAAAGCCCTTTGATATGGAAATCATTGGCATTAACTCTTGTAGCCTCTAGTCGGTAGTTCACATAATGCGTGCAAATGCCTAGACCTGTCACCCACTGCTATCAAGGACTAATACGGTTGTTCCTCTTCAGACACATCCAGACCCTTCCTCTCCCTCTTTTCTCTGGATGGCTGAGCCTGCCCACCAGCACAAGACTGTACAAGACCCGAGTGAATCACTGCTGAATCACTGCTGCCCAGGATTCTCCCAGGAAGGGCTGGTGTGCAGGTACCACTACAGAGAACAGATGTGAACGTCTGAAGCAGAGGCTGTCAGCATATTTGCTTAGGTACACCCTAATAGATGGAAATGCCACACTACCAGCAGATGACCTGTCAGCAGGCTCATTTGCTGACTAACCTGCTGTCCCAAAGGACACCTTGGTTTGTCTGTCATCACTAATGCTCCAAGATATGGAGCAAAATGAGCTGTGGTGAGACTAACACTGCTTACACAGGTACCCCTGGCAGCGTGTGTGAGCCACCCTCACAGGTCAGGAAAGGGCTTCCCAAAACCCTCTTGGGGCTGACAAGCAGCACCTCCCAGTAAGGTCGAGCACAGTGTTCTACTGCTGCATCATTGCAGTTGTTGCAGGCCCTGCTCTGGACCTTTGTTGATTCTGAGGATTTATTTTCTCTTCCAGAGGGTAGCTGGTACGCTCCTGTTTGGTGATCCATCCCCTGTGACTGCTCTCATTACATAAAACCACAGTCAGACCCTATTCTTCCCTTTCAGACCAGTGGGGCTAGGCAGAACCAAACCGCTTTGGTTTTTGAGTACTAGGCTTTCACTTTTCTTGATTGTCGATGTGTTTGCAAGTCCCAGGATGAGGGAAGAGAAGAATCTGAATCCATGTTTCTTAGAAGGTTGATTTATTATATTATGATATTAAATTATATTAAAAAGTGCTATACTAAAGCTGTACTAAACTATAGAGAGAAAGGAATACATGAGAAGGCTAGGAAAGGAATGAATAATAAAAACTCAGGACAGACCAGAGTCCTGACACAGCTGGACTGGGATTGGTCATTAAGTAAAAACAATTCACATGGAACCCATCAAAGATGCACCTGCCACATTCCAAAGCATCAGATGATTATTGTTTACATTTATTTTCTGAGGCTTCTCAGCTTCTCAGAAGAAAAAATCCTGGCGAAGGGATTTTTCATTAAAATATCCTGATGACACTTGATTTGTCCTATTGCCCCCATCTGACACATACACTTCTATTTTTTTTTTTTTCTCTAGGACCTGAATATCTTGGGGTCAAAGGGAAATGTGTTTAATTTTGTCAGAACCATACTGATGAATATGTCTAATATGAAGAAAGCATAAGAATGGTGTCCACAGTCAGACATCCAGGGAAAATTAAGAAAAGGACAAAGATACATATGGCACATCTGCTGAGTGCTATCCCCACCTTCACCTATTTTCCACTCAGAGGATTTCTAGAGCCTAATGCAGTTTGACTGTTTAGTAACCTTCAAGAGATTTCTCTTACAACTACTTATTCAGGCTTTCAGACATGCATCCACCTAAACCTTTTTGCATCCACATCCCTCAGTCCTTTGTGGAATGCAGAATATCAAGGCTATTATTTGGTGAGGCAGAGTTGTGCTGGGGAACAGGTTATGCAAGCATATGAGCTCCGCATTTACTTGCCTAGGGTGATGAATTTCAATGCATTGGAAGGTTTTAAAACCTGTCTAGAGCAACAGCAAGTTGCCTTAAAGTCAGAGTCTGCAACAGTGAAGAAAGGGTCTCCCAGAGAATGTAAATGGTCAGATGTACCTCTGCATCCCTGTTCTGCAGTGTGCTCAGTTACACCTGTACCTTCTCTTCACCTCCTCCAGGCACTAGCAAGACAGACTGTAAGTATTCAGCACTATTGTGTTTCAAAGTTATAAACCCCCACACTCCTTAAATAACTTCTGGTTCAGAGAGAAACAGCTACAGAAATTTTGAAGGATTTCTCAAGCAAGTCAGTCAGAACCAAAATGACCACACAGTTCCTCAAGATACTGCGGTCAGATTTCAGCAACCATCTTTGCGCCACCTAAGCAGGGAAGAAGTGGAGAGGAGACAAAACTTTAGAATGGAAATAAAAACATGAGTGATACCAAGCCCCCAGAGCATGCTGGACACACAGGTGATACTGCAGAGCCCTCGAAACAAAGCTGTTTCTGACATCAATGGACGCAGGCTTACCATGGAAGGAGCTCACCTGAAAATCCTGTCCAGCATTAAAGTGATAATATATAAAATGACAGCTCTTCATGTTGCAGTCAATTAAGCATTCCTGAAAGATCCAATAAATCAAGACAGCTGCAAGAAAACTTGGATTAGCTGCAGCAAGACCACTCTAAGCCACCAGCTTGATGGGTCTGATGGAGGGACCTACTGTCCTGTCCTGAGGATTCCCTCTGCTCTGTGGAGGATGAAGAGGGACATGTGGCTCAGCTGCACCCAAAACAGTGCCTTTCATCAGCTCAAAATATGAAAACTCCATGAGAAAATTATTGCATACAATCAAAACTTGGACACTTTTCCTCCTGAAATTATGGGAGACAGAAGTGAAGAGCTGACATGGAAGTTAATTAACTTCTTTTTCATACATGATGATTTAATACAGTTCCACCAGAGGAGAGGGTACTGGTCAGATAAACCCAGCTGGGAAAAACCAGAGACAGAAATCTGTAGCAATTCACAATTCCACAATCAAACTTCACTGAACACAGTATGCCTGGGGCATATAAGCTGAGTAGCAGATAAAAAAGCAAAATTTAGGATGCACAAAGGAAGCAAGCAGATAAGCAGTGATATTGTCTCCTTTTTTAAGTTCTGCACAAAATGTTTTTGGTAATGCATCCATGGCTGGATGCTGGGGTTTGACAGACTGCAGGCTACTCCCAGCAGCACCTTTGCTGTCACTTCCACTGCAGCTCCATTCAAGGCTCTCTCTTGCACATCACCAGGGGCCTGAAAGTGCCCTTCCTCCTGCCTAGAGTGAGGGGGAGGGAGGAGGAGCTGTCAGCTGATAAGACAGGGAAATTGCTTTGGCTTTATGCAGCAGATCGGTGCTGGTCTCCCCATAACACCCCTGTTGCCCTCCCATGCCCTCCCTACAGCAGCTCCCCATCCACTACACCAGGCATGGCTGTAAGCTGGGCTGTCCAATCCAGTTTTTTTCTTTTGTGCCCCATCAAGTAGCACACTGCTTCATCCTGTGTTTTAAACCCTGTGGTCAAGATGTTCACAAAAATTTAAGCTCACAGAGCTGAACAACAGTACTAAAATCACGCTCCACCACAACTTTTTCTGCTAAAAAGTCTCCTGTCACAAGGACCACAACATGTATGTTATGGCAATTACAAGGAATAATGGAGATGGCTTAGGATTTTTCTTTTTTTGGTTTTTTTCGTTTTTTTTTTTTTTTTTTTGGGGTGGTGTTTATTTTTTTTAAGGGAGACAGAGCAGTAAGTAAGAGATGTTCATCTTGGAGCACACTTCCAAATTGTCCCCTGTGTTGCACAAGCCCAGCCTCACAAGGAGTGTGAGGAGTCGGACACAGAGTGCCAGTGTTAGAAGCATGCCCCGAGCTGCACGCAGGAAAGCAGGCAGCAGCCAGAGCTGTACCATGTAACATCTCACATCAATTACATGACACTTTTGCAGGTTTCCACACTTGTTTGTAATACACCAAGGCTTTTTTATATGAATACTTACAAATGTTCTCTCTCATAAGGAGGATGTCCTTCAACTGTGCTATCCCCCCTTCATACTTTTAGTGAATTTTCTTTTTCTAATTTGAAAACCCCATTTTCTACATAAAAACAGGATGTTTTTTACAGTGCTTTGATCTCATCACACTTTCACTCAGTCATAGATGTTTCATGTGGATTTGCTTTCCCAGCTTTGATTGTTTAGGCTCCTTTCTCTGTCAGGAGATGTATTCATGCATTGCCTTTCCTTTACCATGGAAAAAAACTAGGTATATGACAAGACACCCTTGTGAGATACTGTGTCATATGAAAGTGGTTTTCCTGCTCTTCCTGGTCTTCGAAAAAGAGAAGAAACATCCAGAGCAGAAGATAACATGAAAAGGAAGTTAAAACAATTGTCTGGGTTATTTTGCTTTTCTACAGCTCTAAATAATTGCTGCATGATCAGCAAAAAGCAGGCAGGGCCAATGGGCAGTGAATTTGGAAAACCCAGGAAAAAACATGATGTCTGCAAGACTTAGAAATTCAGTTAACAGATTATACTTGGCGAAGAACTGAGATGCATTTTTTAAGCTCAGAAGTAGACATGGGCTCTGTGTGGAAACCATCCTGGTCTCCTTTCAGAGATGAGGCACAGAAATTTGCAGCTGGGGCAAGGAATCTGGGTGTCCTTTAGCACTTGGGTTTGACATTGTGAGGTAGCACGCTTTCCATCATGATCACAGATAGTCTGCTTCCAAAAAATTATTCAGTACAGAGGGAGCACAGTGCCCTTCTGGAAGGTAGAAAATGAGGACATGGAGGGCTCTCAGGACTGCCAAGCCCAGAAAGCAGGTTGCCCTGAAGCCTTCTCAGCCATCCACAAAGTGCTGCTCTGTGGGGCCAGTGAGAACTCAGTCAAAATTTTTTGTATGCTTAGATGAGTGGGGAAGACTTGACCGCTCAGTAAAGCACACAGAAGACATATTGATGATCTCTGCCTATGCAGGATGTCTGAAATCTGCACCCTGTCAGACTAGTGGTCTGTGCATTACAGGTTCCTCCAAGTTAAACCTGGGCTTGACACAGCCTGCAGGTAATCCCTGTGTTGTGATCAAAAGGGTCAATCCCACACTCTTCATGAGTGGCTCGCCATGGGTGTGCATCAGTATTGCCCTGTGTGCACAAGAGAGGCCATTTGCAGGACTCCTGTCATGAGGCAGCAAGGTGGCTGACTGACATGCAGACCCACAGAACTGACTGGGCCCGAGTTGGCCATCAGGCATTTTTTAAGACAAAGTTTCAGCTCCTGTCAGCTATCACTGCCCTACTGATAATGGGGTCATTTTCAGTTGCATTAACAGAAGATCCTATTTAGATTTAATTACAGATTTGCTACTCTCATGCCTGGGGTGATGGGGACAGGACATTCAGGGATTTGGGTAGTAGACTGGTATGTGGATGTTGAAGCAAATTCTGCATCTCAGACCCACCT
This sequence comes from Onychostruthus taczanowskii, assembly GCF_017590055.1. Lineage (NCBI taxonomy): Eukaryota > Metazoa > Chordata > Aves > Passeriformes > Passeridae > Onychostruthus > Onychostruthus taczanowskii. The sequence continues at coordinate 8,011,062 of NW_024500128.1, forward strand.
CTTAACAGCAAACAACTAAATGCTTTTGAGCATGCTCACTCTTGCTGAGATACATGGGCTTTAGTTTCTTCCTCTGAGGAGCTAATTAATTTCTCACAGAAGTATTATCATGTGATTTTAGCATTTATGGATGCTTTATTTTAAAGTGCTGGTCTTCCCAGAAGCAAAATGGCAACCCTACAGAAATCCAGCCTGGAGTCTTCAGAATGTTCTAGGCTTAGTGTGTCCATGGCTGATGATAGATACTGTCTGGTGTGTCCAGCTGGTATGTCCAGATAGGATCAGGTAGGTGTTTATAAACCAAGACTAGTGTTAAGTACAAGCAGGCATAGCACAGTAAGTAGCTGACAGACTTCCTGCAACAAGAGAGAAAGATAAATGCAATTTTTTTTTTTAAATTACAGACACTATAAAAAAAGGTCTATTAATATTAAAAAGTATCAGAGCATATAATCTTGTAATTTTTTACCCTGGTGAAAGCAGAATCCTTCCTTCCTGTTGCTGGCAATATTGAGTCCATCTTTGGCTAGAGTTTAACACTTACCAATGGCTCTTACCATCAAAGGTTTTGTGGTGTAAACACATAAGTGAATACTATCATCACTTTACAGGTGGGCAACTGAAGCCTGAAGGGAAGGAATTTGCCTGAGATCATTGTTAGTCCTGTCAGTGCTCTTGGTCCACACCACTTCTCCATTGTTCTGTTCTGACAAACCCTGCAGTGCTTTTGTGTGCTCCTTTTGGAATATTATTCCCACAGGTGAACGCTCTGTGTTGGCAGGAACATTTTCCTGATGTGAAAATGCTTGAATTTAAATGGAAATGAAGTTTCACAAATTAAAAGAAAAAAGAAAAGCCATAAGAACTCACTAATTGTGCTTGGCTGTGCAACAGTGAAAAAATGCTTCTCTCTCCTCAGCAAGGAGAAAAACCAATTGATCTATTTTCTGGGAAACTGTCTGCAAGATCCATCTCACATCTTCCTTCCATATGGAAGGAAACTGAAAATTGCTTTACTTTCACAAAGGTGCTACAAGACTATTGTAGAAAGGACAACGTGTCTTGGGAGACACTCCTGCCAGTGCTAGTGGAAAGGGACAAAGAAAATGAGCAACAGTTGGTGACTCTCACACTATCAGCCTTCACCAGATAACCTACAAATGACTTCAGAAACAGCTCTGCCCTCACCAAAAAGTGAGTAACTGAAGAATTCACTCATAAATATCTTCTTTTCCTCAAACTTTCAGCCAAAATTAAGGAAATAAAGAAGTTCCAATCATTTGCCCTGGGGCTCAGGAAGTCCACATTACTTTGGTCCAGGCAGGTGAAAGTCCACCAGCAACCCCTCAGTATCCATCTGGTGAGGGGAGTATGGCAGAGAAGTGGTTTGATGATAGGCTTATAATGGAGCACCCAGGGGGAGAAAAACTGGAGGTTAAACTTTCAACCTTCCTCCCTTTCTTCTTCAGGAGGAGGGAAGAAGGACACATTTGCCAGCATGCACAAAATTGCTGCTTTCTCACAGGGGACAGGTGAGCAGATTCATAAGGAAATGTACCTGAGGCCAGAACAGTGTTTGCACCCAGATTACTTCAACCTGCTAATCCACTAAGATTGCATACCCACCACTCTACACTTGCAGCACATTTCTCTTTTTTGCTTGCACTGTTTCTCCCCTGATGTTCCAGCACTAGTCAGAATGATTTTATCTCCATGGTGCTCCAGGTGTAACTAACTAAGTGTACATGCAAAGAGAACATTCAACCTACCCAAGAGAGAAGGAGGATTTTTTTTGGTGGCTGGATTTCTGGGTCTAGAAAGGGAAACAAAAGACATGAATCACTTTGAAAATCAGTTTTCTAACTTCCAGGACAACAAACATTGAACAATTTATAAGGGTTTGCACACTAACAAAACTGAGCAAGAAGTGGAGACCCTGAGACACAGGAATTGAGTGATACAAGGAACCACTGGGGCTGAAAAAGTCAAGAATTAATCTAATGAAACAAGCTTGAAACAAAGAGAGGTGGAGTGTGCCCTGCAAGTGCAGGTGTAAGGAAAGCAATGAAGTTCTCTTTTACCCGTTTCACCATAGCTGTCTTCTGGGTGGGAGGGCTGGGGCAGTTGTAGACCTTCTCTCTTTCTTGACTGTGGAAAAAAAAAAACACCAACAGAGATTGCATCTAACTCGGATCATTGCCAGTGCTCGTTAACAAAAATTATAAAACTACATCATGAGGAGGAGCTGCAACCTAACAGATGCCTTGGTTGTGGAGAAGAGTTTCCTACTGCTTCCCATTACAAAGGCAATTGCATAAAAAAGTATCTCACAGCAGCAGCGTAAAAGGTAAAGACTAGATTGATGGCAAAGCCAAGCAGGTCTCTTGAGAACTTTGTAAGAAATATTTAATTTATCCCTCCCAATTCCCTTAATCTTAAATCTGATCTTACTAGACTGAACATGTTTTGGTTTCTTCTCTCTAAAAATACATGTTGCTATGTTTTGTGTTGAACCTTTCTTTATTTTGCTTTGACTGGGCAGGAGCAAAGACCTCAAGAGCATGGTGTCTGGGGACAGCTTTCAAAAAGCATCTGTCTCCCTAGGCACTCGAGAACAAATAAGGATCCCAAAATACAGTCAGTCTTCAGGAGCAGCAGCAAGGGCATGAGAGGCACACACTGAATTTTGTGACCAAGCACTGATTATCACTTGACTGTCTTAACAAGATCAAAATTTTGTTTCTTGCCAGCTTTTACTGCCAGGCCATTCAAACTCCCTCTTCCACCAAAGCATATGCCTTTCATCTTGTGCATTCTTTTTCATCTTCTCCTCCTTTTTTCTGCTTCCTGCTCCCAAGGCTTTTATTGGAATCTGCAATTCCTTTGAGTTTTTTCTTCTATCAAAAAGAAAGAGAAGGATTTCCATCATGATCATTTCAGTGCAGCTATGTATACATCTCTCTGCTGCATGTTACCCAACCATCTATGGAGAGCCTCAGACTTCTTGTGATGGGATATTGTACCTTCTCATTTGTTAATAAGTACCTAATTTGGGAACACTTTTTACTTGGTCCATTTTCATAGGAATTACTGCATGGAACAACTGAATTCATGGATTCATCCAGTCTTGGTTATCAGGTAAAACAAAGCAATCCTGAAGTTGCCACACAGTGGTAAGAGAATATCAACAGCATAGGGCTAACTCTATTAAGATTGTTTTATTGCTGGAAAGTATTAGTATATATTAGGGATTTCCCCCAGCCAATGTGCTACCATGGTGGCAAGGTAAGGTCTGGTATTGTCTTCTCTGATGACTTTGCCTGATGGAAGCACCACAGTAATTAAAATAGATCTGTAGCACCCCTCAGGTGTGGGGATAGCTGTACTACTGCAAGCAGTAGATTAACTTCAAAATGCTTGTTGTTTTAAACTTTGTATTATAATTCAGCCTCTGTTCTTACAGTTAATGCAGTGCATGCATAATATCATTGCACAGCTCTTCTCTGCAGAACACAGAGAACAAAATTTAATCTCAAACCACTTTAGAGAACTGAAAGAGGAGCTTTTAAACTGGTCTCATAGTTCCTGCTGGCACATTGTACTTGGAGCTTAATTTGGGAGTGATTGCTAGAAGGAATACTTAACCCCTCCTGGTCTGTGAGGTTGGAGGATTTCTGCATTGCAGTGCAGTTAGGAAAAGGGAGAGTCAGAGTGAGAAGCCTAGTGCTGGGCTCTGTACTTAGATATGGTGTTTTGAAACTCAGAAATCCTGCATAACCTTGTTACTTAAAGGAAACTACAGTCCAGTGGTAAGGTGAAGGGGGAGCATGGTTTAAGCGTCACTTGAGCCCTGGCCATGAAGAGAGAGCACTTGCTCTGAAAATAAGCATGTAGCTGCAGGCTTTGCTGCTGTTGTTCAGGCTGCTGCTTTTGCTTCTTACTCTGCAAAGTAAAGCTATGAGTCCCTTACAGGTTATTAGGAAAGAGAATTGAAATGAATATCCAGGATATGCCCTACAACTTTGGTCTACTGAGCAAAAGATAAGATACTCCTGGAATCTGCTGAAAAATGAGATGGGACTTTCCATACCTAAATGTCATTTACATTTCTGTGCTTGGGTGATTATGTGACAAGAAAAAGAAGCTATTCTACATAAATATGAGGTGCTTGTTTGATGCTGCATAACCATATTAACTGACAATCAATAGCATGTGCTTCACATATGGAAGATGTGGAAACATTCTGGATACGATAAAAAAGAAACACAGAATAGAGGGCATTGCTAATACTTACGGCTCAATTAGTTCAGGGTGCTTGAGCTGCTTGTGCAAGTGATTTATTTTTATCTGCATGTCCTTAAAAGTTCAAAGGAAAAGCAAACAATCTTAGTATTAGTCCATCCTTCTGCTGTGCAATAAAAGTCAAGTCAGAGCTTATTAGCATGAGATCAGCACCAGTGCTGCCCTTGCAGATATTATATCCTGCTCTCTCAAATTGGGTCTGATAGAAATCTACAGGAATCTACCCTCCTGGTATTAGTTTTATATTGCAGTAACTTTCTGGATGACTTGTGTTCCCAATAATACAAGGTTAGTTGTTTCAAAAATACTCTTGCTGGTTTGCAGACTATGGTTAGTATCCTGGAGACTAATGGCCGGCCTACTCTCCACACTCTTACCTGTGCTAGATTTGACTCTATTACATCTCTATTTGACGCTCTTATACTTACCTTTGTAGGAAATATTCTAGAATGGTGATGGTCTAAAGGAAGAAAGAGCACATACTGTTATATGCAATAAGATGTCATACCTTTAAGATTTTTTCCTGTTTTTTGATTAATTCTCTTCCTTCCAATATTCTGGTTTTTTCCTAAAAAAAAAAAAAAAAAAAAAAAAAAAACCAGCAAGAAATATACCTTGTTAAGGGAAAAGTCTTAATATTAAAATGACTCTTGGTTACATTTTCAATGTAAAGACACTACTAAAAAGCTACAAACCAGCACTTTACATCCCTCAAACCTTTATCAGAAGTGAGGATTATGTGATCACACTGTGTGTTTGACAGTCTTTTTAGCCCCAGAAATTGTAGTTGGTCTCAGCAGTGAAGGAAAATTCTTACAGAAATAAAATTCCTATCTGTTTGGTAAAAATAGGCAGCAGGATAGGAGGCAGAAGCTGAAGCTGGTGTCCATGCTGAGATAAATGCTTTGAGGGTGGCTATAACTCTTATCAGACTCAGAGGATCTACAGAGGCAAGCTGCTTGTGACCACTGGGAAGGCATTTTTTCATTATCAGCAGGAACTAGTGCTCTGCAGTGCCCACGCTACGTGCCAGGCTGGTGTGACAGGCAGCTCAGTGAGGATCAGCAGTGCTGCACAGTCTTCTGCAGCCCTGCTTAGCCATGCCTCTGTCAGCTAATGCTGAGGGGATGGTGGCAGGGTGACAACTGTCTGTGCAGTCATGGACTTGGACAAGATGCCACCCATCAACTAAGCTCCTGGCTCTACTGTCACTGCAAACACAGGGCTCAGAAACCTGTGGGATGCAGAACACCCTGAGCACAAAAACATCCTCAGGAATTGGGGAGTGGGAAAGGCCTGGAGGCTGGTGGGACAGGAGCTGCGTGTGAGCTCCCAGCATGCCCTGGCAGAGAAGAAGAGGAGCACCTCCCACCCCCGTGTGCAGAAGCACAGCCCAAGGGAAGGGGTTCTCTTCCTCCCCTTGGCACTTTTAGACCACGTGTGGATGCCACATGGTACCTGGTGGATGAACTCTGGTAAGGCCACAGAGGGGTCAGGAAGTTGGAAAGGCTCTGTCCCTAGAGTTTTTATAGCCCAGCTGGATGCAGCCTTGAATGCCATTCTCTAAGCTTTTTGTGGGAGGTCAGATCAAACACACGACCCTCCCCCAATCCATCCCCACCTGAAATATTCTGTGATCTAAAGACTCTTCCGACTCATAAATCAAAATGGCTTGGTTTATGGAGGCCTTTCCTATATAAAAGTGTTGCTTTTCTGTAGCTTTGCATGAAATCACAGATGTATGCACCATTTCAAAACTTTGCTGTAGATTTTTTTAAGACAAGTGCTTGCATTTAATTGTTTTGTTGGGGAAAAGATCAACTGTTCCTACTGCAAAAAAAAAAATCAGCCAGTCAATGGGAGGAGGTGAGTAAGGAAAATTAATTTGTATGTCAAAACACTGTTTTGTTTAGCATTGCACTTTTTCAAAATCTTATGATGGTTGAGGGAATATAGAAGATTTTAGTTCTAGAAGGCCAACTGAAATCCCAGCTGTGTGTTTAGAAACACAAGGCACCTTCCACTGGAGGGAGAAACCAAGGTGCCAGCTACCCTCATGCTTATATTTGTTCCTGTGGTAAAACACAAGAAGAAAGCCTCTTGTCAGGAAGTCATGGTTTTGTCCAAAAAATAGGAGATAAGGAAAATGTACATTTGAAAACTGTTCTGTTACCAGGTGATATTTATGAAAGAAAGGTGGACTCTGTCAATCTCTTTGTGGATAACTGCGTGCCTTGGGACCAAATGATTTGGGATCCACCTTGATCAGCATTAGAAGAATCCCTAAAGACTCAGTAAGCCACAAATTTGAATCTGCTGTGACTCATCCAAAAGTCTGTTCTGAAGACATCCTTGCACTCAGAGACAACACGGACAGGGGAGTTTTGTCATGCCAGTGGTAGCCAGCAAAATCTTTGCTGTGCCATGGTCGGGACAGAATTGCATATCACAGAGCTGCCCTGACATGATCTTCATTGCTCCAGGACAAGTCCAAACTTACCAATCTATTTTTTAATAATTTTATGGTTGACTCTCACACTCTTTCATCTCATATCATACCTATTTCTTTTTTTCACAAGACCATTTTCGTACCTTTATAAGTTTCTTGTTCCTTTCTTCCAATATTTTCAATGGTTCCTGCAAACACACCCGTGAATAAAATGGGTTAGCAGTGGGTGAGGGTGGACAGAACGAGACACAAGGCAGTCACAGGTTAGTGAGACGGGAGACCAGACACAAGATTCAATGTAAGATTTGCAGGTTTCAATACCTAACTATAGATATTCTTAATTATGCTATTTGGTTTCATTCCTTTCAGAAAAAAAACCCCAAACAAACAAACAAACAACAAATCCTTCCCATACCAGTTATTTGGGTTTGTTTTACAAAGAAGATGGAGGAAATGTGTGTATGTTCATGAATTCAGCCTAACTCATTCCTTGCTGCAGTTACACATAGAAACCAGTGGAAGAGCCAGCTGAACAAGAAAAAACATCTTCCTGCCTGTTTTCACCAATAGCAGCAACTCTAGTCTCTGGCGTTCTCATGCTTGTGTCTAAACTGAAAGGCTCATAAATGAGGAACTGGATTTTTCCTTATGCATGTAAAACACCTGGTGTAACAAATGCTGTTCCTGGTTGAGGACACCTTGCACACCACAGGTTAGTTCTGGTTTTATTACCAGCCAGTGTCTTCCACTCACATTCTTCCCCAGAAAAATGCCCTTGCTCAAGTTAACCAACCCTTGAGAAAAAGGGGTGTCGGGACATTTCTGGGCACCAACTAAAAATGTGCAAAATGTGTGTGCTACAGAATTTGTCAAATCATCAATAGCAAGATAAGCTATAATTTGACTACTTGCCTGCAATTTTTTTATGTCCTCTGAACACAGAACCTGTTGATGCTTGAGACTTTTGTATTCAGGGAATATAGCAACCTAAAAAATGAAATCAAATATATGTCATGAAAAATTTTTAAAAATATACATTATTAAGAACAAAAACATGCAGTGAAGAGTAGGGTTTTCCCTTCACTGTCTTTATACAAGGATTCTTGATTCTTTAGACCTGTGTGTTTTGTTCAGAAGTGACAGAAAGTTCCCTTGTGAAGTCTAGTAATGAAATCAACTTGCACAAAAATGTAAAAATTTCTAATTATCTTTGCAGGAACAGCCATTTTAGTTATGCTTCCCATCAAGGACATGATTTTCAAAACATGCCTGAAACATTAAGATAACAATAGGTGTCACTTAAGAACAGTGGAAAGAAGAAGGCTGTTCTCAAGGTAAGTCCTTAAATACTTTAAAACCTATTTGGCATTATTTTCCAGTTGTCTTTTATTGTCAGGAAATTCACAGCATTTGGAAAGTCCATAACATATGTACACTCCTTTTTTTGCAATTAGCTAAAGTAGAATATTGCCTGGTCTCACAAGTTTTCTTTTGACATGTTGCTGTTGGTAAATGTTTGAGTGTGATTGTATGCATGCTCTGCCCCTTCTCTGTCCAAAAGCACAAGAAACTTTTGGAGGGTGAAAGGTATTTTGAATCACCTGGAAAAATTCTGCCAACTTCAGTGAGACCAAGGCAGTATAAATGATTTGCTCACATTTTCACCATGAATCAGTTGCAGATATTACAAGTTTAGGGTCCTTGGTCAATGACCCATTAGAAGTCTCCATCCTACCTCCTTTGTCTGCTTGTCCAATTCTTTCTTGTCCGTTGGAGAAGTCAAGTCTGCAACATCTTCCTGTTCCATCTTGGTCTTTGAGGACACAGGTGATGTCTGAAAACTACAGAATTAGAGTGTCAGGTGAAGGGCTACAACTTGGGCCACTGTTCTGGCTGGATGAAAACAGTCAAGGCAGGAGCAAGAGCATTAAAGCAGAAATCCAAATTTCACCATATCCTTTGCATTTCATTCCTGCTCCCCCATGCTTTTTATAGTTACATGAGATGATAATAAAATAACTGAATCAAGACTTCTAATATAACACCACCTTAATCCTATTTTTGACCAACTAGTGGTTTGGCAAACTTTCCAAAACATTTTATTGCATTCACATTTTTCTGCACTTTTTCATTGTTTGACTTGGCCAAGAAATAGGTGCACCAAATATATAAGGAACAACCTTATCTCATGTTTATTTTAGCTGAACAAGAAGAAGGAAGCTGAAAAACGCTCAAAAAGAAATTGTGTTTCCTGGTGAGATTTGGGTGGTCTGGGAATTGCCTGCTCAGGCCTACCTTACACAGAAAAATGTCTGCCTCACAACTTTATTATAAGTGCTCTGAAGTAGATTCACAGAATCTTAGAATTGCAGAATCATAGAAAATTGGAAGAGTTGGGACAGGGGCTGGATTCATTGGGACAATTGAATCCAGCCCCTGACCCTGTGCAGGTCACCCCAAGAGTGACACCATGTGCCTGAGAGCACTGTCCAAATGTTTCTTAAACTCTGTCAGGCTGGTTCTGTGATCATTCCTTGGGGAACCTGTGCCCAACCACCCTCTGAGTGAAGAATCAGCTTCAGGCCATTTCCTCAGGTCCTGTCACTGGTCACCAGTAGCTGCACCTCCACTTCCCCTCATGAGGATGTTGTAGACTGTAATGAGGTCTCTTCTCTTCTCTTCTCTTCTCTTCTCTTCTCTTCTCTTCTCTTCTCTTCTCTTCTCTTCTCTTCTCTTCTCTTCTCTTCTCTTCTCTTTTCTCTTCTCTTCTCACCAAGTGACCTCAGCCACTCTTCATATGGTTTCCCCTCCAGACCCTTCACCACCCTTGTGGACTTCCTTTGGGCAGCTTAATGTCTTTTTTATATTGTCACTCCCACAACTGCCCCCAGCACTCAAGGTGAGGCCACCCCAGTGCAGAGCAAAGGGGACAATCTCCTCCCTTGCCCAGCTGGCCATGCTGTGCCTGATGCACTCCAGGGTGGAGTGCAACATGGTTGCTCTCCTGGCTGCCAGGGCACTGCTGACTCACGTTGAACTTGCAATCAACCAGGACCTCCAGGTCCCTTTCCATGGCACTGCTTTCCAGCCTCTCATTCCCGAGTCTGTGCACACATCCAGGGTTGCCCCATCCCAGGAGCAGAATCCAGCACTCACCCTTGTTAAACTTGATATGGTTGGTGATTTTCCATCTCTCTTATTTATTGAGGTCTCTCTGCAGGACCTGTCTGCCCTCAAGGGAGCCGACAGACCTTCCCAGTTTAGTGTTATTTGCTTTCTGCTTGCTCTAGAAGACAGAATAATGAGGGAATTTGCTCAGGTTGCACTCACCTTTTGAAATGTCGGTTTTCACTGAGAGGCTGCTTGTTTTCATCAAGAAGTTTGGAGCCCATCTTGCTGAGATCTGTCTTTGCACTCTGTGGATGAGGTCACATCTGAAAGCAGTATCTTCCTACAAAAAAATAGTACAGAAAAATCTGTTGTTTCACACAAAACAGTATGTCATGTCCCACCTCCTGCAGAGCTGGAATGAGATGCTCAGGTGGACTAT